>NC_138529.1:27729333-28337075 GCF_964234715.1 Podarcis melisellensis | reverse complement strand
TTGTAGCTGTCCATTGTATATATTTCCCCCTAAATGCATCTAATTTAAATATCACAAAAAGCGTTTGATCGTGGAAGAATGAGATTTAAAAACAACACATCATATACAAATAGCAGCTGCCTACTTGCACAGATAGGGGAATGCACACATGGGCCCAGCCCATAGCTGTCAACTTTCAGATTTGAAAATAAGGGATCAGCAGCCTCACCTGTCCTGGGGACAGTTTACGGGATATCTAACAATCCGGGATAGCAGTGGGAAGCAGCGGGAAACAGCGCTGGAATAAGGGAATTTGCCACAAAAAAAGGGAAGGTTGGCAGCTATGGCCCATCCTAGTCCTGTGGCTGTAATTTGTTTCAATATTTATTTTTAAAATACTGTGTCTGTGATATGTTCGTGGATTACACACAATAAATTTAATGTGCTTGATGGTGATGATGCTTTTGAATAATAATATTTTAAAAACTGATAATTCTTAACATATGCACAGTCACTGTTAGTAGAATGGTGAAGGAACCAACCAGAAATTGAATAGCGGTTTGTTTTCCTCAGGTACAATTTGAATACCAAATCACATTAGGCTCATCAATGGTTATCAGATGGTGTTGGAGTCACTGTCTTGCAGGTAATTAGGATTTGTTTGTATATGCTTGGATTCCAAAAAAAAAGTGTAAATGAAGAAAGAAATTCAGAGGAACTGCCTCTCAGTTTAGACACTACTATTAGCACAAGAATGGAATAACAAAAACCATCACCAGATTCTGTGGGGCCTTTGCAAATTACAACTAATAGTTGTAGCTTGATGCAGTGGTACCTCAGGTTACATACGCTTCAGGTTACAGACTCTGCTAACCCAAAAATAGTACTTTGGGTTAAGAACTTTGCTTCAGGATGAGAACAGAAATTGTGCTCCGGCGGCACAGCAGAAGCAGGAGGCCCCATTAGCTAAAGTGGTGCTTCAGGTTAAGAACAGTTTCAGGTTAAGTACGGACCTCCTGAACGAATTAAGTACTTAACCCAAGGTACCACTGTAGAAGGGTGGGGGGAAGTATAAAGATCAGTTTGGAAAAGGATTATATTAGCAGCATTGTAAGGTAAAGGGTAAAGGGGACCCCTGACCATTAGGTCCAGTCGTGGCCGACTCTGGGGTTGCGGTGCTCATCTCGCTTTATTGGCCGAGGGAGCTGGCATAGCTTCCAAGTCATGTGGCAAGCATGACTAAGCCGCTTCTGGTGAACCAGAGCAGCGCATGGAAACGCCGTTTACCTTTCTGCCGGAGCGGTACCTATTTATCTACTTGCATTTTGACATGCTTTCAAACAGCTAGGTTGGCAGGAGCATGGACCAAGCAATGGGAGCTCACCCCGTCGCGGGGAAGCAGCATTGTAGTAGAAAGCTAATATGGAGCGGGGGTGGGGGGGGCTTCAGGGTTAGAAGGGAAGCTTGGAAGAGCCAGCTGTTATGTTTAAGACAGGCACACTTAAGTGTTGAGCATGTTAGTCTTCAGGACAGCAGTAATGGCAGGACAGAAGACAGAAGAAGTAAATGGAATAAAACCATGTGCAACGCTTCTGCCCTTCCCAAAGTTTCTCATTTTATTCTGATATATCTTGGAATCACTTCAGGCTTTATATACCGTATTTTTCGCCCTATAGGACGCACTTTTTCCCCTCCAAAAATGAAGGGGAAATATGTGTGCGTCCTATGGGGCGAATGCAGGCTTTCGCTGAAGCCTGGAGAGCGAGAGGGGTCGGTGCGCACCGACCCCTCTCGCTCTCCAGGCTTCGCGGACCTCTCCGCAAGCAGCGGGAGCGCTCCCACTGCTTGCGGAGAGTTGCCTGCATGCCGAAGCCTGCCCTCGCTGAGCTCAGCGCGTCCAGGCTTCACGGACCTCTCAGCAAGCAGCGGGAGCCAGCGCTGGGCTCCCACGGCTTGCAGAGAGCTGCCTGTTTGGGGGCTGGGGTCAGGGGAAGCTTGGGCCTCCCCAGCCCCGCGCCTGGGGGGGAATTTTTTTTTCCTCTTTATTTCCCCCCCAAAAAACTAGGTGCACCTTATGGGACGGTGCGTCCTATAGGGCGAAAAATACGGTAATCATTCTCTACCATGTGGTTCAGAGTTGATGGTCTCTGCTTTGCAGTGACTTTGATAATTATTTTACTCTTATTTTCGGTTTTCAAAATGGGTTTTGCTGAAGTTGGTGTGTGGGGAGTCGACCTTCCCAAGATCAAAGAGCAGTTTGGCTTTTTGATCTTTTTACTGTGGCCACTACAGCCCATGGGGCATTTTCTCTTTGCTGTAGGATAGATTAGAAATCTGATTCGTCATTCAGCATATCCTTTGGACATTTCATTGAACTTTGAAGCAGTTGTTCCCAACTGTGTCTCTTCAAACATGGGGGGGGGGGCAAATTATACACTGTTTCTGGATAAGTAGGCAACTGACTTAGTCAGAGGGACTGGGATTGAGTGAACTAAAAAAATCAAAAATTAAGTACAGTAATTGTGGAAATTTGTATTGCCTTCACATATCCTCTGAAATCCTGTAAAGAGATAAGTGAAATGGGAATTAATGCCAGCACTGCAAATTTGGAGAAACAACCAGTCTGGCTTTACAGAAACATGAGCCACAGGAATATCAGCTGTCAGCATGATACCTTGAATGAGCCTAGACTTGTAATGCTCTCTCTGTTGCATGGAATCACGGCAAAATTTTTAGTTCTTGGGGCACCTTTCTTTCCTTTGGTTCCAGTTGTAGGAAAAGTTTGTTCCTTTTGTTTTGCAACATTAGTACCCGACAGCCAAGCTTACCTTATCTACATATCCATAGTTTGTAGTAATCAGGGCAGTAGCTTGGCAATTAGAAGCAGCTAGATCAGGACAAAGTATACAGTGGTACCTCAGCTTACATATGCTTCAGGTTACATACGCTTCAGGTTACAGACTCTGCTAATCCATAAATAGTGCTTCAGGTTAAGAACTTTGTTCAGGGTGAGAGCAGAAATCGTGCTCCTGTGGCGCGGCAGCAGCAGGAGGCCACATTAGATAAAGTGGTGCTTCAGGTTAAGAACAGTTTCAGGTTAAGAACGGACCTCTGGAACGAATTAAGTACTTAACCTGAGATACCACTGTACTACAGTGGTACCTTGGTTCTCCAATGGCTTGGCTCCCGAAAAAATCGGCTCCCAAACGCTACAAAACTGGAAGTAAGTGTTCTGATTTGTGACTGTTTTCTGGAAGCCGAACATCTGACACGGCTCCCACTTGACTGTAGAAAACTCCTGCAGCCAATTGGAAGCCACCCCTTGGTTTTGAACCGTTCCGGGAGTCGAACGGACTCCCGGAACAGATTAAGTTTAAGAACCAAGGTACCACTGTAATGTAAAAAGGAGATATAGTCATTAAAAGTTGTTTGAAGTCAGCTTCCTCAAAATTTAATATGTAAAGAACCTCTTTCACCTTAATCTGTTATATGTATTAATTATAAAGGACACGTGTTTTTCTTCTTCAGTAGTCTGAAGACAAGATTTAGATTGGCAGTTAAGGCAACACATGTCTATTGTAATTTATAATTTAGCTGTCTTAAAATCTTGAGAAGGAGTTTGTTTTCCAATTAAGCTGCAGACTTTTTGAACAAATTACCTTGCACCTTCTTTGAAGAGATGAAATTTCTCATTATCCAAGCTAACCCAGAATGAGCAGAATGAGCATGTTGTTAATGCTGCCTCCGCTGCTGCTGGAGCTGCCATGTGGATTTATTTTAAGTCCTTTGGTGGAGTGACCAAAATATCCTTGTTTTTGAGATGTTGGACATTTTGAGTATTACCAGTAAAGCTTCAAACATGTTATTGCTGTCCGCTAGTTGTGTCCTTTTCTTTGCAAAATGAATTTGTGCTCGCAGCAATTCAAAACATGGGTAGCATGATATTATAACTACAATGGGCAGGCTGCAACTAACAAACCCCATCTGCAGAAGCCCTGCTTCCACTGGAACAATGAGGCATGTCCCTCTCTCCTCTCCCTGCCTGTAACCCTCTGTACCCCCTGAAATTAGCTCTGGAGGAGTAGGAATAACCCCCAGAACAGCATTTGGGGGGATTATTCTGTCTGTCAAGCTGGTATGCTTGCACTCACGTAAAGTTCAACATAGTGTAATATTGAATTCCACCCAATATTATAAACATGAGTAGTGTGAAAATCTGCCTCCATATTTTGGTCATATGGCCCACTGCTAGCTGTGTGTTAAGACCAGCAATGTCAAAGAGGAAAATAATATGTGCCTTCCACTTCCAGTTTCTAGAAGTAATTGCTGTAGGTCCCAAGGTTATATATGCAGGAGTAACTTAAGGAGCACTAGCTTTGCTGCTAGTTCTGCTATAGTCATTCATTGGGGACTTATCTAATGCTGTCAATCAGTAACCTTTTACCAGCACAAAATTCACTTTCCTAAAATTATTCCAAATAAGAAGTCTGATGCTAAAATTACCCTTTGTTTCTATTATAGCTATCATGGAGGGGGGCAAGCTGGAAATCAGTAATTCATTAATGTCTGCCAGTCACTGATAAGATGAGTAATGATTCAACAGAAGCTAATTTAGAGATGAAATGGGGAAAACAAAATCCCCAGAGATTGCACAGGAGGAACAATGTGGGTAATTGGGAGAAAATGTGAAAATCATGCTGCAGTGCTACAAAATAACCAATTTCTCCTGCATACCATCAGAGGTGCTTAATTAAGCAGCATTGCTTTTTATCATAGCAGATCTGGAAGGTAGGCTGAGGGATGTCGTTGTCTGAGACCTCAGCACTTCACCTCTGCTGAATTGGATTAAAATGTATATGTGGGTGAGTTGCTCAAGCAGAGTTTGCTGGGTTCCTTCATAGCCTTTTTTTGGCACAGCAGATTTTCCTTGCAATTTGTCATTATTAGAAGCATCTTCTGGAGGGGAAGGCCAGGCACAAAACTGAATTTAAAATACCAGAACTTTTCTTGGGTTAGCTTTTGCTTTGGGTTGGTTAGCTATAAACAGTAAAATTATTGGGTAGGCGTCCATCCATCCATCCATCAGAGGTGGGGGGTGATGGTTGTTGTTGTTGTTAATTTCATTTAGGCAAGACCCAACTCAAGGCAAATCACAAAAGTAAATGCAATTAACACAAACTCACATAATAGTTAAAACAGATTAAAGCCAGTGGTGTGCAGTCACTGGACTAGGGGAACTAGGCTAGTCCCCTAAATGTTCCCCTGGTGCCTCCTTCCCAAAGCCCGGGAAGCTTCTGCCCTGCTTAGGGAGTGAGGAATGATGCTCACATGTGCAATGTTCCCCTCCCCAATTGCCCTTGCAATTTCCCCTAACTGTTCCCCTACGAAAAGTTTCACCACACGCCACTGATTAAAGCCCACAAAAAAAAAAAATGAGAAACACAAAGCTGAAAGATTTCCTAAAGTGGAGGGTTTTTCTTGTCTTCTAAATGACACTGCTGTTAAGTTCTTACAAGTTCCTACCAGGACATTTATGTCAAGTTCCTGCAAGATTCCGTTGAAAATAGGCTTCATGCAGCTGTAATGGGCCCCTACCATCACAAATGGCACCTTATTTGGAGCGGGGAGCAATTGCTTCCTTACAGATTCCAAAAGGGTCTGGGGGTAACCCTGGACTGGAGGAAGGTCTTGGATAGATCATGAGAATAGACTCTGGATATATGTCACTCCTATTGGTGCGTCTTTGTCACCTTTCTTGTCACCCATTGAGTGTGCACTTCCATAGACCCCTGTAATCTAGATGCTTCTTTATTAGTAATGTGTTTCCTACTAGATAATTATGTGCCTTATGCAGACTCCCCTCCCCATTTTGCAGATAAATGTAACATTCCTCAGGGTATCTAGCTATGGGATTATATTTTAATTATGCCAGAGGGTTAAGCGCTGTATATAGACAACAACATTGCTGCCCCAGGGAGCTTATTACCTTAATTAGTCATTCATACTTAAGATAAATTCAAAACCAAGTGAACTGAAATACTATTATCCTTGGGAGGGCACCTCCCTCAAGTCTCATGACTAATAAAGGGCAATTTAAATAAGCTGGTAAATTTATTTTAAATAAAGCACAGTAGAAGTTTGCTTAAACCTATTTTAGGGGTTTACATTTTGACTGCTAGGGGGGCAGTGATGGCGAATGTCCAGTGTAAAACATGCCTTGTTAATGCTTCGGGTTCAGTGGGGAGGCAGCTTTGTGGATGATGTTCTCTGAGGTTTATGTCTGGCAGTAAATCATTTTTTTTTATTGAAATGGTGCACTTAGTTTTATTGCCATTGTTACAGAGGGAGCCAGCCTCTGAGAAGAGCCTATTGTATACGCAAAATAAGGATCGCATTCAAAAAGATGGTTTTCATGGCAACACTGTTCCATTTCCTCATATAAATAAATGACATGGTTGAAAACAAGCTTTCAAGTTTGGGGCTCCTATACAATAAATACTTGGGCCACTGTGGAGCATAGATAGGTTGGGGGCAGGTTTTGAAATGCAGCCAAAATCTATTAAGGGTTGTTTATTTTTGTAGCACCCATTTTAGAGGGGAAAATGACATTAATTTGACGTTTACTTTGGGGGTGGGGTGGTTCTTGTTATATTAATTCAGCACTGTTAGTTTATATAGGGCTTTACAGAGGTACAGAATAAACAAAAGATGGCCACTGTCCCCAAGAGAGCTGTATGTTGACTGTGGAACAATAAGAAAAGATGTAGGATAGACGAGAAAGAAAAAATGAACAACGAATGTCAGCACATGAAGCTACAGGAAGGTAGCTTTGTTTCTGGAAAGGAAAGCAATTAAGTGGTCATATTAAAGGCTCTGTACCAAAGCATGACTTTGAGGAGCGATTCTAACGAAAATAGCAAGATGGAACCACATATGTTTTACTGGAGGGAGTTCACAGCACAAGGAGAAGACAGAGAGAATGAACGAAATCATTTGAGTGTAGAAAAAAAATATGGTGTCTGTAGCTGGTGGAATTTTAGGAGTGAAGATCACATATGGGGTTGTGTCATGGAAGCACTGACAAATGCAGAGTTTTTAAGATAAAGGCAAAGCTTGTGCTGAATGCAGAAAAAAGGGAAGCTGGTGAAGCAATATGAGTAGGGGTATCATATGATCTGAACGACTAGAGAAGTAAATATTGTAAGCAGTGTTACGGATGGAGGTGAGACAACTCTGGTGTGATAAAGAAAGGCTACCATGCTTGCAGATGTCAAAGTGGGAGTTGAGCATGCACCTGTGTGTTAGCTGAATGGGCTATGGCACAAAGTGAATATGGTGAGTAAAAGCAAAGGAGAAATCAGAAAGATGGTGGTGATGTCAAAGTGTAGCAGTTATTAAGGAGCGGAATAGTTGGAAGGGAATATAAGCAGTCCAGTCATACTGAATTTGAGACATCAGGGGGACATTCACACAGAAATACCTGTTGGACAGAGAGAAAACAATAGAAATATATAGTGGGGTGTCTACGTATTATAAGTGGTACTGAAAGCCTATCAGTTTATTGAGAGACCACCCACAGAAATAGAGGGCGAGAGTAGTGGGGGTTGAGGATACCCAGCAAAGAAGGGGAGGGAAGAGCAACTCCTTTTGTTGCTGTAAAATCAAGAAAGCCAACTGAGAACACAGTTGCAGAGACCTAAAGCATAGACTGAGCCACGGAATGTGGCATGTTTGTTAGCTTTCAAAGTATAGTTGATTAATTTCTGATCTGCTCTATGATATATATGCACTCAGTAGCTTTAATAGATCCACATTTATCCACTAAGAGTTGGATCATACGATATACTGTTTAACATATGGCCATTCTTCATTCCCATGTACAAATGGAATGTGTGAACTGAGCAATCATTGTCATGAATATAGCTGGTACAAGTGCCCATAGGCAAAGCGGCTCTTTCCTCAGCTGTTCTGAATATAATTCCTGCTGGCCAGGTCCAAGATTGTCACAAATCTAGTCCCCCCCTCCCCAATTTTAGGTTGGGTTTAGGTTTTCATTTAGCTGTTATGTAGCACAGTATTACTACAGAATTCTGAAGTACCTGCTTTTTGAACTCTATAGTTCAATATTTCTTGGAATCCTCCTGTGTGTTAGTAGATAAATTGGTGCTGATTTAAGTCTGGAGACAGAAGCTGCGAATATCTTATTCTTCAGCACAATTTGCAGAGAATTAAGGCTGCCTCTAGACTATAGTTGCTGTAGTACTAAACAGGAAGTGAGCTAAAAGCTATGTGTTGGGGAGTTAGTGCTGTGTAGTGTAGTGTGGGCTTAGTGCTGATCTTGCTAGTCCACTATGGCCTGTGTGTATCTGGCAAAGTGCCTGCAGAATCTTAAGGACACGGCCTTATAGCACTGAGCCATCTAGCTCCATATTTTCTACACCAGGGATGGTGACTGCTTTTTCACCAGAGGGTCACATTTGGAGGCCACGTGCCATTGGTGGGTATGCACACTCTTGCCCACACTGGACAAACATGTAGGCCCCCCCCCCCGCAAGCTAATCCATGCCGATCAACTAAAGGGGATTATCATCCCCTCCTCACCCAGCAGATGATTGAATCAATAATTAAGAAGGGACAATTCTCAACACCGTTTTTTCTTTCTGCTGCCACCACCAAAATCACTAGGGGCTTGTTTTTTCCTAGCCCTGCCCATTGGGCTTTTTGTACATGCTCTACCACTGACCTTACCACCCTTCCCTTCTCCCTCCCTCCCCCCTCTCTCAGTGTAGGTAGGTATCAGAGGTGGTACTGTGGGTAGTCACACCAGAATGCCATCCTAATGTTCTCTGCCCCATAGGCCCTAAAGTTAGTTGCTGGGGCTGAACCCTGAGGTGCCTCAGGCAGAAGACAATGCTCTGAAGGAATTTATACCAGGCCTAGTCACTCCACGGGTTTCACACTGTCTGCCAGTTGCAGTGGCTGATGTTACCCACCTGTACTTATTAGTTTACCGTCTGTATTTCCTTCTGTGCCCCCCAAGGACTTTGTGGCTTACTAGCCTCAGTCCCAGAAGCCCTCAGTCCCATGACACCAGATTACTTGTCGATGTTTCTGAGCATAAATTGTATTGTGAATGGCATTAGGGACTGTGCAATTGTCCTAAGATAAATGGATAAAAGTTCTAGCAGAAGGTTATTAAATCATGCACATTGCTGGGTATGGATGCATCTGATAATATTAATCAGAATAATTTGCTGGTTTGGGTTAAGTACCTCTAGCATTGTCCAACTGTTATAGTTTTATACATACAACAGCAATTGTGGTATCCAGATAAAGGAAAGAAAGGTATTTTTGGTTGATGTCAGATGCTTCTACAATTATTAGTGTGAGTCATCCAAAGTTGCAAGGTTTTCAAAGAGGATCTTTTGTCTGTGACACCTGGCACAAGCTGTTCAGTGACCCTGACATTTCCATAGTTGTTACCTCTGAATGGTCTCCAACGAACTTGAGCTCTGTAGAGAGGACTGCCAGGAATACTTGCTAAAAAACGGAAGTGAAGCAGCATAATTAAAGTGTACCTTATGGCTTGAGTCAATCTGGCCTCTTTCTCCTCGTTCCATGGCCAATGCATTTTACTTGGTCTTCTGTGTCAGAAACTTTCCTGTGAATGACAAGGTAATATCTAGGGAAACAAAATCAATTCCTTTTCCTTTCCCACTCGTCATATACTTGACTAGGATGTTCTCTTTGGCTTTTCTGAATGGCTGAACTTCAAAAGCATAAGGGGGGCAGTCTGATGTTGCTTTGCAGAGGTAATTACTGTAAATCACATTTTTCAAAAAATACAAGCTCCTACAGAACTGTGACTTAAGGCTAATTCATTTTTTTAGCAGGAGCAGAAATAAGAACTTCTCATAGACATTCTCATGGTGAGAAATCAAATTAGATTACTTTTACGTTTCTCTTCTGAAGGCTGAAGTATGTCAGAATATGGCATAGATTCCAGTTGTAATTTGCTGTCAGCCTTAGACATGTAACTGTATCATGCTGTGTTTTAGAAGCAGCCATATTATTTTGCAAAACAACAACACAAAAACTTGATTATATATCTGTATCTGTATATTTGTATCTATATATATCACACACCTTTATATGTTCAGGAATGGCTCGTATATCCAAAAGCATCAAACTGGGAAGCACAAAATCAAAAGCAGAGAACATGCTAATGTCTTTGTTATCTTTTTTAACACACCCAGTTTAAGCATGCCCAGTTCCCTTAAAAAATGTTGAAGAATTTCATGCTGTTGCTCAAAAACATCTATATTGTATTGCTTTCGTAGAATGAAGCCTTTGCTACAGATTAATTAAGATAATGCAATGGTTATGTTTACATTTTCATTGTGATTCCCCCCCCCCCCACATATTAGTGTCTAGGCAATACAAGCTGGACACCCTAAGATGTAGGAGAGAGGGAGCTATTATGTAGATGCTGCTGGTCTAGCACGTATAAGGCAGTGGTATAACATAGAAGAAAATTGCAGAAGATAAATGGATAAGAAGGTTAGGAAAACAGTTTACATAGAAGAATCCTGTGTAGTAAATGTTTGCTTAGGAATCTGGGATCAATATAAACAATGATTCCCCCCCCCCCCAATCTCTGCATTTAGCATCTTTATTGGCAAATGAGCATTTCACTTTAAAAGGACAACAGGGAAGTTTTAAGATATGGAAGAAAATGAGATGGGAAAAATATACAGACTATTGAGAAAGTAAAGGACAAATTGAAGATATAGACTGTCTGGGAGCTAGGAGTTCTGGAAAAATAAGATCATTAAGACTCTAAGCCATATGGAACATGTGAAGCGGCTTTTTCACAACCCTTTTATAATATACTGGTGTATGGCGATATGTAGGTAGAAATGTGTTTGACTGTGTATGTGTGAAAGATTGTGGAAAATCTTGTTTTTTTAAGGTTTAGCTGTTGAATGTATATTAAGTTAAACAAAATTAAAAAGAGATGGAAGAAAGGGCAGAGGAGGAAACAAACAAATGTATCTAAAGATGGGGGAAGTGAAACAAAAGGACCCTACCCATAGAGATTATAATTTGTTGTCATAAAAACAAAAAAACTAGGGAAATCAAGATAGTGAAAATTGAGCTTTAACTATACAGACCTTTGTCGGCAGATGATGACTCTGCTTTTTAAGATGCTGTCTAGGTTTGCCGTCGCTTTTCTCCCAAGATGCAGGTGTCTTTTATTTTTGTGACTGCTGTCACCATCTGCAGTGATCATGGAGCCCAAGAGCCAAAATCCCAGCCCCTTCATATGAACCACAATCTATATGTAGCTAGCCCTCTTGATTTACTGACTGTGGATGTGAATGACTTCTGAATGAGATTAAGTAAGACAATGCTGCATTCCCTTTGAGGTTGTTTAAAGTGTATTATGTGATACTGTATAGTCATGGAAATCACTTTAACTGATTTTACTGAAATTTCAGTGGATGGTTGACTTTTCTTGGGTGTTGCATTTTATAATTATTTTAAAGTGGGTTTTTCCGCGGGTAGCGCTGTGGTCTAAACCACTGAGCCTAGGGCTTGCCGTTCGGAAGGTCAGAGGTTCAAATCCCCGCAATGGGGTGAGCTCCCGTTGCTTGGTCCCAGCTCCTGCCCAACCTAGCAGTTCAAAAGCCCGTCAAAAGTAGTAGTAGAAGAAGAAGAGTTTGGATTTGATATCCCGCTTTATCACTACCCGAAGGAGTCTCAAAGCAACTAACATTCTCCTTTCCCTTCCTCCCCCACAACTAACACTCTGTAAGACTCTGTGGGGCTGAGAGACTTCAAAGAAGAGTGACTAGCCCAAGGTCACCCAGCAGCTGCATGTGGAGGAGTGGAGATGCGAACCCAGTTCCCCAGATTACGAGTCTACCACTCTTAACCACTACACCACACTGGCTCTCAGTACAAGTAGATAAATAGGTACCGCTCCAGCAGGAAGGTAAACGCCGTTTCCGTGCGCTGCTCTGGTTTTGCCAGGCTTAGTCATGCTGGCCTTATGACCCGGAAAAACTCTCTGCGGACAAATGTCAGCTTCCTCAGCCAGTAAAGCAAGATGAGTGCCGCAACCTCAGAGTCGTTCGCGACTGGACATAACTGTCAGGGGTCCTTTACCTTTTACTCATTCTAAATGTTTTCTTTCATAATCTTGTGTTCTCTCCCCCAAAAAATTTTCTTGGCCCTGAACTGGAGGAACCATATTGCTTGCCAAACTGAAAGGGAGGGTGTTATAACTGTTGGAGAAAGGAACATTGTTCTTTGGCTTTTAAGAGAGTTTTGCAAACAAATGAGATTTTGCTGAAATTAAACTCTAAGAACATCTTTGTGCGATGCTTAATTGGTCCATTCGGAGGATGGTTCCACCGATTACAGTGCTATAATAGTACAAGACCAACCTATAAAGAGATTTATTTCTGACAGCGAAGTGCTTGACTGTGCCACTTTAAGCTGCAAAGCGCCAGGATAGCCTCCCATCTGCCTTTTTATTGCATTCCAAAAAGAGCCATTGTAGTGCATATTATTGTAATGAGGTAAATTTACATTGTTATCTCTGCATTCACACATTAACCAAACTGAATGCATGTTTCACATGCTTTTAGCCCTGCTAATTTCTGAGATTTTCTCAACAGAGAAAACAGTATCCAGAAAGATGCCATGCCGTGTTAGCTCTGAGCCAGGTCACAAGCATTTGATATAAAAGCATGGAGCAGGTTCTGAATGAGTTTGCTTTTTGCTTTCCCACCCCCCAATTCCATGAGAAGCAGGTTAGTGACATGAAGTATTTGGGGGAACGCAGGAGAGAGTGGACAGGATCATTAAGGCAATGTAAACGTACACATCAACCGTTCTCTGTAACAGAGGTGGACTCCCTGCACTTGAACCATCTGGGTGCATCCATTTAAAGAACAATCCCACAGCAAAATCTGGTGTATATTATTGCGACAATAGCCCTGATGTCATTCCATTTGATAGTCAGAAGCTTGTTGTTGTGGAACAAGACTTTTGCAAGCAACAGTTTCAGTTCTAGTGGAGTTGCACGGCAAAAGTAGTCTGCAGCTAATCCATGCAAACTCTAGGCTGTCTCGTTTCAATTTATGGGTTGCTGAAAATGGCTTGAGCAGCTCCCTTCATGCATAAAAATAATAATAATGTGTTTAGGATGTGAGGGTGATCTGGATGCGACATCTCAGACCACTGATCATCAGAATTGATTCAGCTAGGCTAGGCTGGTGTCCCTTTCCCCTCTCACGGCTCATTCCGTGTGTGTCCCTCCTGAAACTGCAGGCTTGTTGGAAGGATTATTTGGTCAAGGTTAAAGGATAGCTGCTCTCTTCTGCTACAACCTAAAAAAAAAAAGTGAAGGAAGGTTGGAAGTTTCATTCAGTGGCTGCTCCCCCCAGCATGGGCTTAGAGCTTGGACAGGAGCTTGTTTTAGCTCTATGCCTATACATTAATATATATTTAAAATCTTTCTGTTAATGCAGTTTAATAAAAGTTCCATTTCTTCCTACAGCTTACTGGGATAGGTCATCATAAAATCAGTGCCTCTGTTCAGCAAAGCTTAACCTTGCTCCTGCCCAAAATGGCAAAACAGTGAAGGGAGGGGTGAACAATTTTAATGACTGGCAGTGGCCTGTTTGTCCAAAAAATGTGTAGAGGTTTTTAAAGCACAGGTTTTTATTTTGTCCCCTTGAGTGGATGGAACCTGTTCTACCGGTAAAGGAGGTTGTTCATTCTGTTGCATGTGCACTTTTTGATATACAGTAGTGATTTGCAGAGAATGCACAGTCTATTAAGCATTTAATGAACACTATCTCATGATATAGCCTTTCTAATCTCCAGCAAACTAATTGCAGAATCATTGGGTGCTTTATCAACTACTAAACTTACTTTGAGCTACTGTCAGTTCTGCTTCACTGACGAAAGGGTAAACATTTCACTGTTTGCAGGGATTTGAATTGATTTCTTACCCCAACTGCTCAAGCTTGTGAATCTGTGCTAGTGCCGTTTCCGCCAAGCCTCAAGGGATGTGAACAGTGTGGGCTAGAGATTGTTACTTGGGAAGCTGCCAAGTTAGGAATTGATTAGTGTCACTTTGTTCTCTCTTTCTTTAAGAACATGAAATGGAGACCCATGGTAATTTTGCAGAGGTAAGGGGAGTCACTCTGGAAGTTTACTGGGAAGAGGAGAGGAGTCTCTAGACTGCATTACACCTTGCTTCTCTCTCTCTCTCTCTCTCTCTCTCTCTCTCTCTCTCTCTCTCTCTCTCTCTCTCTCTCTCTTTTTTTTTTACAGGGGTTGTTTTAATTACATGATCGGGAAACGCTACTCTCACCCTGACTGTACTTATTCAAGCCTGATTGCACAATTCTATAAATTATAATATAAGAATAAGTACATATGTTAAGGACCATCCATGATCAAAAGTTCTCTGGCTGACGAGGAGGCTTTTTGAAGCTGCTACAATATGATGCATGTAAAAATAGAAAGTTTAAAAACAAATCTCATCAGAGAGTCATTTCCATTTGTATGGTGAAATAAATAAGGCAGCAGAAGCCATTAGTTAGAAGTGGCCTCCTTAAGGAATGCTATTAAATCTGCCCTCTCCCCCTTCTTCTTAATGCCAGCAAATATCATCTTGGTTCCTGGAATATACTTCTTGAGGTTTTCCAAGTAAACCATCAGTGTATCTTCTCCCCAGGTTATACCTTTGCTTCTGTTGGCTTCTGTGTAAGAGAAACCTTCAGCCTGACCAGTCTTTCGGCCAAAAAGACCATGCAGGTTAGGGCCAGTCTTGTGCTTGCCTCCCTTCTCAACTGTGTGGAACTGCGAACACTTCAGAACAAAGATCTTCTTGCCCTTCTCAATGTCTCCCATGGTCACTGCACGCAAAGTAGAGGAAGGGATGCAAAGCTGCGGCCGCCGCACGTTCTCATGTCAAGAGTTCCGCAGACTGAGCCCTACACCTTGCTTCTCTGACTCTTTCAGAAGAGTCATGTGCCACAGGCAAGCAGGGTGGCCCAAGACATTTGCTTTCCAAGGAAGAGCAGCAAATGGCACCAACCTCCTCAAGTACCCCAAAGTACATAACACTTAAAAGCTGGCCAATATCTTTTGGCACCTGAGGCAGAAAATTCCAAGACTGTTTCCTCCTCTCCCTTGCAGTAAAAGTGCAATGAAGATAAATGAAATAGTCCATCAATTTGTTCCCCTTTCCTAACATCCAAAATCAACTGCTTAAGACAATAGTCTCACTCAACCTAATGGTAGGGCAGTTCCTAAAGCTGAAAATAATTCCACAAAGAAAAGTATCGGTCAATTGACTCCCCCCACCATTTTCACAACCATATTTTTAGTCAAGTAGTATAGAGCTGGTTATTTAAAACTTTAAATACTCCACCTTTCAGATCAAGCACGTGCACTTGCTCCTGCAGTAAAATTAAATACAACGTGGTAAAACACAACTAAGGGAGGAATTCAACATCGCACAGTTACAATTGTTCCATCTTTGCAAGCACTTCTGCTTGCCAGACAGAACAATCTCTCCTCTCTTCCCCCAGCTTGTTCTGGGGTTTCTGATCTGAGAGGGTGTGGGGTGGAGAGGAGGGGGGGGGGTAGAAAGCCCCATTTTGCTAGCTTCCACTGGCACAACTATTCAGTCCAATTCAGCCTTAAAACAGCAGAAATATAGTAGTACATTGGAACCTCAGTTCCCAAAAGCCTCCGTGGTCATATGTTTCAGTTCGTGAATGCCGAAAACCCGGAATTAAATGCTTCCATTTTCTAATGTTTTTCGGAACCTGAACGTGCAACACAGCTTCCGCTGAGTGCAAGAAGCTCTTGCAACCAACAGGAAACCATACCTCGGTTTTCGAACGTTTTGGAAGCCGAACGGGCTTCCAGAATGGATTTTGTTCGAGAGCTGAGGTACCACTGTAACAATAATTCATATGGATTGTATTCAGTTGTTTCTCTACTCATGGAAGACTCTTGGTTTCAGCAGAAGCCTCAAGGAAGGATGGTGATTTTCACAACAAACCCCACAAAATCCTCCTCTCTCCTGCTGCGCCGTATGTCACTTCCATGTTCTTCCCTAGAGTTCCCCAAATCCCTGGAACAGATGTGGCCCTGGGAGCACAGCAGTCTGTAGAGGGAAAGGGGAATCAACAAAAATCACTGCTCTGCCCACCTTCTGTCCATGGAAACTGCCACTGAATTGAAGAGCATTCAGTGTGTGAAGGGATATAATTGAATAGAACACTATTGGTTATATCCAATGAAACCATCCCATTAGCGCAAGAACTTCCACTTGTGCAATGGAATGTCCGTACACTTTTCTCTCCCCACACCCACCCACATATGTTCCGGAGGGTGGGGAGAACCCCCAGAACAGACGTCAGTACGCAGACGAAAAAGAACGACGGGAAGTTCCACTGTGCAAGCAGAAGTCCTTGTGTTAACAAGATTATTTTGTGGATACAACCTTATCCAAGAACCAGCCAATACCAGCTGAAGCTAAGTCTCATATGGGTGTATCTTCACCATCATCCTAAAACATACTGCTCTTGAAAGCTAAGCCTAATTTAAGTGCTCATCATGTTTGCTAATCATTTGTTTTGGCTTGTGTTTGGACACCAGATCTACAGTGTTAGTGTTCCAGAAGTGTTTGAGGGTTTCTTCGAGAAAAAGGAGCATTTTATATTAATCTTTGAAAGGAAAATGGGAATCTTCTGTAGAATTTGCTTTGCATCTGAAACTTGGGGAGGGGAGAGAACTGCTTGTCTTAATGAATCTAATATTTTTAAATGAATACAGTCTCCTTCATAAGATGTCCCTGAAGGTTATATGTATTTTAAAACTTTACACATTAGTGAAGGACTTAATGTTCCAGCTATATTAATGCTTTCTAAGAGTGCTGATATCTACGATATTGAAATCCCTTAGCTGTACCTATGCCACCTTTTGAGAAATTACAGGTGCAATATGAGAAATTAAATGTTAGTTGATTGGTCAGTTACCTACCCAGAAAAATGCTGTTACATAATCTGAATAACAGAGATGGGTGGTTTAGGAATGTGCTACAATATTCCTATCTGATCCCACCTGACACTATTTTTTAACATGCAGTTCTGCAACTGTAATTGCAAGGCATAGCAATTTGTATCTATCTAAAAATTTGATATGACCTCTAAAATACAGGTGAGAGTACCTTGGATAGCAAACTGTGTCACTTACTATTCTAATCCACACTCAACCATGAAGCTCAGTATGTGACTGTAAGCCAATCTCTGTCAACCTAACCTATTTTACAGAATATATTGTGGGGATAAACTTGGAGTGGATAAGAATTTATGTATGCCACTCTGAGCTTCTTGAAGGAAGGATGGGATTAAAATGCAATACAGTAAATGAAATATTAAATAACCGGGGGCAATTTTTTAATTCCCTGGAGCTAATTCATTAGAACAACTTCCCATTGATTTCAGTGGAGCTTCCTTCAATGTAATTTTGGTTATGCATCAAATGATGTTCACAACTGGCTGCCATATTGCACAGAAAACTTCCTTCCTTCCTTCCTTCCTTCCTTCCTTCCTTCCTTCCTTCCTTCCTTCCTTCCTTCCTTCGATCTGATCTGCAATTCTAGGATGGCTTACATCATAAATGAATACAGCAGTAAAGCAAAATTCATTCCTATACCTTAAATAAAACTAAAATTCATCAAAATAATTCTTACTAGTTGTACTACTACTACAAATATTTACAGTTGCCACCTTAGCAAACATTAGCAGTCCCAACTGCATACATTAGATTTGCCTACTGGATTGTTTTTAATATCAGGGGAAATCATCACTGACCTTTAATGGAATATTTGAGTAAGGACATAGAACACTAGATAACATGAAGTTAGACCAAAGATTTGATCTTCACAAGAAGCTATTTGTTCTGCTTTGCTTTATTTTCATAAGAATAATTTGTGCAACTTTTCCCTAGGACCTTTATTATGAAATTTTATTTCACAGGAAGATACTATGCTTCTTCATCCAGTAACTTTATAGTTGGATTATTGGAGGGATGGTTATAGTCAACTGTGCTAATTCATTTAGATGTTTAGTTATGCATTGTGATTTGTTAAATTTCCCCACATTTTCTAAGCTACTCATTTTCAAAAACTTTCACTGGTTTATTCGTCAATCCATTCAATGATTTAGTGTGTAATTCATCCTTACTGAATAATTAGGCATTGGGGTTGGAAAACAGATCATAAAAGTATTCCCCACTTGCTTATTAGCATTTATTCTGAAGTATCCAGGAGATTTTGCTTCCAGTAATTTTATGTTCTTTAACATAGTTCAAAATTCAAGCCTTTTTAGTTCACTATTTGAACTGTGAGATGGCAAGAAGCCATGGGAGAGGGAAACAGTGAGATGAACGACCATGTGAAAGAAAATATTCAGGGGTCAACTAAGGCTGCATTCCTAACCCCACTTACCTGAGAGTAAGCCCCATTGAACTGTCTTACTTACAAGCCCATGGAGAGGCAGGGGACAGACGGGTGCACTTGCCCCAAGGCCTCAAAGGGCTAAGCTAGCTAGGGATCCATGCCAGAGACCTGACTGTCCTTATGCACTGCAAGGCTTTGATAGTAAAATATGGACCTCTGTTACTGCGTATTAGCGTGTAGCGTCAGATCAGATCAGGCAGTGGTGCCACAGCAGAGTGTCTCATGGTCAAGACTCCCCCCACCCAGGTTTAAGACAAGCTCTGCATGTGCCTGCTTACTTACAATATAACTTACTTCTGAGCAAACATAGTTAGGATTGTAGCCTAAGTCCAAAAAATGTACATTTTACATTTAGAACATAAGGATAAAGGATAGCTTCCTTTTGCAGCACTTTTGTGGGCATTGGAATAGATTAGCATGTTTCTGTTTTAACAATAATATTTCGTTATTCCTTGCAGAATTCCTGGGAGGCTGAATGACAGAAGAACGCCTCTGGGAGAATTGAATTGGATCTTTACAGCCATCACAGATACAATTGCATGGAACGTCCTACCCAGAGGTAAAGCTATGGCATATAAGCTACAGAATTACTGGCAATATATATAGCTTGATCATAATAGAAGAGAGCAGGAGTATGAAATGAAGCACTAATGAGGGGAAATAGGAAGCAATGAGAACTGAGATACAAAAAAAGGGAGAACATTTTGAATGGATAAAGTAGGATCTTACCAAACTTCATTTCCTTGCCATGTCAAGTGTCTTTGCGTTTGTGTGCTTTGCCCCCCCCCTTTTTTTTGCTTGGGGTATGCTATAGTTCTGCCCTTTACAGCTGTTCTCATTCTGGAGGCTTTAGGATATTGCATGGCAGGTACCAGAATGACATTCAGTGGATATTATTTCCACTATTAAAACTATGCAAACAAAAAATAAATGTTGACTCCTAAGTGTAAAGTCCCAGTTGAAGGCTCATCCAGTATCTATTAGTGTGTTTTAAACCTAAATATACAACAGCAGGCCTAACTATTGCAATAATGATTCTTGCCAGAGGACATGGATTTATTCAGGTGTCCCATTCCCCCCCCCCCAATGCTTTCTATTACTTTCCAGCTCTTTATAGGTGCCATCCATCTTTCTGTCTTTTTTGCAGATCTTTTCCAAAAGCTCTTCAGGCAGGATCTACTGGTGGCAAGCCTCTTTCGAAACTTTTTATTGGCAGAAAGGATAATGAGGTCTTACAATTGCACACCTGTCAGCAGCCCTCGTCTACCTCCGACTTACATGCATGCCATGTGGTAAGTTGCTACCCGAAATTTCCCTCATGCTGTAAAGGTTTTACACAGATGCTTAGCAGAAATTTTAGGTGCTGTTGTCACAAAATGTTATTGCCTGAATCCTTTTAATGCTTTTTGTGATTAATACATGGATCAAGTATGAAAGAAGATGTGGGAACCCTACTACCCATCTCCAAATGTCTTCTTTCCTAGATATGTTAGGTCATATTATTAGATATGTGCCTTATTTTCCTGGTACAGATGCTCCATTTTATTGGGACTGAAATCCTGTTTTTCTATTATACCAGCTACTGTTGTCCTTGTGTTTTGGTTCTGGATGTAGTTCTAAGAAAGGCCTCAGAGACATAACTGTCACTTTACTCCCTCACTTTCCAATTAAACAGAATTATTGTCGCATCACATTTTGCTAGGTCTAAAAGTTAGGCATTCCTTAACTAGAGCAATTGCTCATGTCCAGTTGATAGATGATGGGTTGTATCCAATGTAACAACCCGTTAACAATTTGTCAGTGCAAGGATTTCCACTTACACAATGAAATGTTGTCATTTTCCCTCCCCGGCTCACCTAAATTTGTTCT
This sequence comes from Podarcis melisellensis, assembly GCF_964234715.1. Classification (NCBI taxonomy): domain Eukaryota; kingdom Metazoa; phylum Chordata; class Lepidosauria; order Squamata; family Lacertidae; genus Podarcis; species Podarcis melisellensis. The sequence goes on along the minus strand of NC_138529.1, from coordinate 28,316,668 downwards.
AAGGTTTTCTGCAAACCCTCTGGAGCAGATTCAGGTGTTTGTGGGGTGCATAGAGAAGGAAAGAAGGTCCCATTGCACAAGTAGAAATCCTTGCCTGATGGGACATGGTCATTGAATATCACCCCTTATTTTGATAAAAGAATCACCAAAGCCTAAGACAGTGGTGAGAATCCTGTGAGCTGCTGGGCTCCCAAATCCCATTGGCCTTCCTTAAGCATAGCCAGTAGCCATGTCTGAGTCCTGGTAATGGAATATGCTTTTAGACATGTGCAAAGGGTTTTCGCCTCTCTGTAGTTTTCTGGAATAAGAGGTGAGCAGAGGACATGAACTCTAGGAACTCTTGAACCCTGGCATCCTTCATTTCAGAAATAAAATATTGGGAGCAAATATACACAAATAATGGATAAATCCATTCTTTCATTCATTCATTTTATTTGTATGCTGCTTTTCTACAAAAAAAGAAGAAGTTATGCCTGAAAGCAGCTTACAATAAAGAAACGGGGATGCATTTCAAACAAACACTGCAAAAACTATTTCATAATGACATAGCAAAGCAATAACGTAACACAAAAGAGCAATAGCAAATAAAATAACATATCAAAGAAAACCACCTTCCAATACTATAACTATAACTATAACAAGATTGCTTAACATGCAGCACCCAGTAGCAAAAATAACAAGGGAGCTTCGCAGTTTCAGCTTAGTCCTAGAAACACCCCTCCCATGATGTTGCTGTGAGTCCCTCTCCTGCTGCCACTTGCAAGGTTTCCAAGGGCAAAGAGGGGGGTAGCTGGAAACCTCCCATGATACTGCTTTAAAATAGTTCAAAAATGGCCCAGAGCATCTGGCTTTGTGATGCTTCTAAAACAGTCTCATGTGGGCATAAAGCAATGCAGAGTTGTCCACAGCATTTGTTTCCTGTCATCCTGCTCCTTTTTAATATGATGGATCAGAATGTAAATGGCACAGTTATTATCAAGAGTCTCTTAAATTAATTTCTATTAGCAAACACTCAGTAAATGAAAGTGTGGGGGTGATTAGATAGAGCAATTATCTTTCTGATTCCCAAGCCTGTCTAATTACAGCCATAGAAATGCAATGCTTGGACAAACCATACAACCTAGGAAAGTCCAGGCAACATGGTTGCAGTAAAATAAACTTCACAGCTCTGTCATATGCGAAAAGGTTTCTGGGCAATAAATAACACTATTCAAGGACATGTTGTTTACTTTGATTTCCAAAGAGGATTTTGATAGAATCTCTCTGACGCAGTTGTGGAGAAGAATGACAAAATTAGTGCAATATAAGCCCTGTGATGAAAAGCAGGAGGCATATCATGTGAGGCTTGATTTAATTGGGGGGGGGGATATAATGAGGAATTGGTCCAGGAAAGGCTATGGTGAGTGTCCTTAATTAATCATTTTCAGAAGGCAGCAGACAGAGAGAAATGAAAGTAAACATTAACAGACAGCAGAGTTATTTTGATAATGAGAATGAAGGCATAAAAGCTTTAGATTCCGGAGAAGGTGATAGTTACTATGAGTTAGTTGGCCCTTTGCCTGAGGAGCAGCGTTGGGAACCTGTTGAACAACAGCTCACATCGTTTCTGTCCATTGGCTGTACTTACTGTGGCTGGTAGGAGTTGGCACCCAGCAACTTTGGATGGCCACAGATTCCTCATCCCTGCTGTCAAGTAGCAGTCATATGTATGCACATTGACACCGGGCGGGAAGCACATGTGAATGCTTTGGATACTCAGCCTTATATAACCAGCATGCTTAAGTCTAATTAATGTAAGTAATGTAAGTAAGCTGCCCCCCACACCTTGGAAGGAAGTCCTCTTTATACTGAAAACAAAATACCTGCAATGAAAGAAATGTGATGCTGACATGCGAGCCCTGTTTAGGGAAGTTTTTAATGTTTGATGTTTTATTCTGTTTTTGATCTGTTGGGAGCCACCCAGAGTGGCTGGGGAAACCCAGCTGGATGTGCAGGGTATAACTAAATAATAATAATAATAATAATAATAATAATAATAATAATAATAATAATAATAATATTAATCACCATCATCATCGTTATTAATTATCCCTTCCTGTAATTTGGAAGGAAAATATAGCCAATCCACTTTAAATTCTTTAATTGCAATGGTTCAGCAGCCAGCAATTTTTAAAGGAAACTTGCACAGTATTTATTCTTTTATTTCATTCTTTAGAGCCTTTAACTCAAGCCTTTACTACTCAGAAGTAAGTCCTGCTGAGTTCAATAGGACTTACTCGTTGGTATGTGCCTGATAATTATCACAGTTTCTACTATTATTATTACTATAGTCATAATGCTTCTTATAATTCCTCAAATGATCTATTACTCTCTGAGGAGATCTACTTAATCTTGAATGAAAGCCAGATAAATACACAGACAGTTTTACTATTTGGAGAGACTATCTCTTCTCCATCCTCTTTCAAACTTCTTTTTATACCCTTTATGAACAAATGTGTTGGGGGGGGTGTACGCAAATGCACGTGGGGGTGGGGGTGACAAACTGGGTCTTTGCTCTGCGTGATAGAAAGCCTAGTTTCGACCCTGCTTAAGGTTATAGTATACCCAAAATAATAAATTATTCAATGTACAATAATTGGAACACGGTTGGTTACCTGCAGAGAATAAATGCTAACTTTGCAGTGTTACCTGCCTTCCCCAACCTGGCACACTCCAGATGTTTCTGGACTACAAATTCCATCATCCCAGACGATTAGCCGTGAAGTTGGACTCCACAGCATCTGGGATTGCGGTGTGTTGGGGATGGCTGCACTCGATGTTCCCTTAACTGTTTGGGCTGCCTTTTCCAGCAGGGAGAGGGAGAAATTAAGTTCTCTCACTTCTACCTCCTTCCTTATCCCCACATTGGGAAAATATTAAACCTTATTTTTCTTTTGCTGAGTAACAAACCCAGCAAAAACAAAAACAACCAACAGCAGCCCAAATCATGCTTGTTGAGCCCACTGCATTTTGAATGCTTAGGAGCACTGCAGGTATGCGGCTAGTTCTCTCATGAGAAATGGTTATTCTCTGCTACAGTATAAATGGGTAATTTGGTCTGACAGTTATGTTTACAACACATTAATCTGCTTTCCTTGGGGATCTGATGTAAAGATATTCTATTCTTCCTATTGCCCCCTTGCTCTTTCATGTGTGTTTATATATACAATCTTTTATAAAATAAAATATATTTGTAGATTGGAGGGTGGTTATCCCAGCATGCCTTCTTGAGTGAACTATTGTTTTCTGTCTTTGCTCTAGAGCAGGATCAGTAACACATGACCTCAGAATCATATCAGTCCTGTCAATATATTTTCCCTAGCCCACGCTGCTATTATCTGGCAATTCAGTTGCAGACGAGGCATCATTTTTAGCAGCCCAGTGCTGCCTGCAGAGTCCATATGTCACCCTATCTCTGTTCTAGATTATATTCTTTTCACCTGTTCGACATCTTTCTGGTGCAGTGTTTTATAAGATCATACGACTCTTTCTTGTATACACAAATTGCCACATCTCTTGGTAGTGCATGCCAAACCACTAATTCTGCCTCTGATGGTGTGCCTCTATTTTAACTGCATTGTCTGTTATAAGCATGCACATCTCTACATTGCTAGAAGTGTATATTAGTGTGGGTCATGTAAGCTTTGCATTTCAAATGCGGTGAAACCAAATGCAACATCATCCTTTTGCTAATGCTGAGGAAATATGACATTGCAATTAAGCCTTGGGAAAAAATGTAGTTTATCTTTTGTTTGTTTTCAGTCTTGAGGGACCAGCATCCCTTCCCATTGAAATGGGTGGCTAATGCTCCATCACAGATACTTGTTTTGCTTTCGTCTTTTTTGCTCTTCATTCAGGGAGTGATTCATTCGTTAAAAATTTAAATGATGGGCATACCTACCCATCATCTGACTTATTTCAGGGTAGTATTACAAAATGGGCTCTTCACAATACAGGTGGCACATGTTTGTTTTGCATTGGTAGGTGCATATTTTTCACATGTTTTCACTCAGGCTCTTTTCCAGGTATATCACATTTGCCCACTATCCAGATTGCAGCATTTTTTTTGCTAGAGTAGGATTCTTCCTGCAGAGAGTTGTGCTTGCTGTATAAAATGACATGGCTGTGCTGGCAGTAGGGCTCTTTGAACTTTGAATGTAGTTTAACAACTCAGCTCCGCTGTGTTCCCACAACATGGGAAATTGCAAAAGGCATTGTTTCTTGGGAAGCTGCCTGAAACATACTGCAGAATTAATACACATGGGGCTTGTATAATGTCATTTTTACTGCTCTGGTGTCTTGATTTTAAATTGGATGGGGGACTGAGATTCCTGCACTGAAAGAACTTGGACTAGATGAGCCTTGGGGTCCCTTCCAACTTTACGATTCTATTATTCTATGATCCTCACCAGGACCACCAACTTCTTTCTAGCTCCTTTTTGCTCCTCCAATGCCACCTGCCTGAGTTCCAGAGCTGTGTTAGATGCTGTTTAGTAGCTTTTGTGAAAAGGAAAACATAGCACAGTTGACAGCCTATTGTGACAGTCTGCTGTTCAGCTGTGAGGGTGCTAGAGGGATGTACATATGCTGCGAATGTTTTTCCACTTGACTTGAGCATCTCTTTATCTCATGAATAATAATAGCAGCCCCCTTATAGAAGTTTGATGGAAGCCATTTCACCCTATTGTTTTTGTATATCAATATGTGCCTAAAGGGGATTATCTCCTTTCTGCTCACTCACAATGCAGAAGGGATTTCTCTCTCCACTTTCAGTACAAATCACTTGAGATTACCTTTGATGGCTTTACTTCACCTTACTTCTCAGTCCCTATTTAATAGCATGTATCCTGCCCGGAATCTTAGTTTTTGTGATTCCTTCACCATTTATAATCTTAAAACATCCTGTTCCCTAAAGCTGTTTGTTTGGGTCTGAATTGAGGAAATGGTTTTCTTCCCTAGTACAAACTCAGGATTGCCAAATTGATGATTGCATCACTACTGTTGTAAAGAGTCACTGTGCTTACCTTGTATGCACTCTGTATGTAATTGAATTGTCAATACCTGTGTTTTTGCATTGCATTTATCATTGCTTACAACACCCCCACCTCCACTTAGTATATTTATATCTTCAACTGAGGGTTACGCTTTATGAACAAAAGTCATCATAAAATTTGTTAATCTTTAAGCCTATTGTTGTCTTTCTAGGCTAACGTGGCTGGAAATTCCTAAAATTATCACGACTGCCCACTACTGCTCCTTAACCATTCTGTTTGGCCAAATCTGTGTGGTTAGCCACCCTTCCTGCTCAAGGGTTTTTCTGCAGGGCATGTAGCAACATAGTGGCAGGTCCAAGCAGTAGGTCAAGTTTGTGGGCTGCTTGCACACTGCTGTCATGCAGGGCAGCAGCACTGTGTTTACATTGGATGCATCAGCTGGAGGATCACTTTCCTTACTGTCTCTGTGTGAGCTGCTGGTCTCTTGGGCTCTGGAGCAATTTCCAGAGGGGTAGCTACGTTAATCTGTTTTGGCAAAAGTGACAGAGTCTTTTGGCACTTTTAAATAATAAGGTTATTAGGCATTAGCTTTCGTAGACTACAGTTTACTTCATATGCATGAAGTGTTGTCCTGAGTTACAGAGGTGTGTGGATGGATGGACTGATGGATGGGTGGATAGATGTGGGTGTGTAAGCAGTGAGGTTTCAGGGAAATGAAATGCAGAAGTGCAGATAGTGATCATTACCGTATTAATGGTGGCTATTCTCAATACAATGCTGGAGCAGGCTTCCTAAGCTACTGCTTAGGGAGGCATGACTGTAGAGTAAAAAAGTTGTTTAGTTATTATCAAAAACTTTTCATTGGAGCATTCCAGTTTTTTTAGCAGACATGCTGCTCCATGGCTGGTAGAGGATACATAATAAAAAGAAAAGCGGGTGCCTGAGAGATAGAAATGCTAGTAAAAACCTCCCTGTAGAGACATGCTGGCCGCTCCCTGCACCTTGGGAAAGCTCCCATCTCCCTCCCACCTTTTCTCAGAAAGGGTGGTAAGAAAAGTGGCGTTGGAATAGCTCCTACAGCTGTGAGAGCTCCTCCCAATGAAAACACAAATTCCGATTCAGCTCCAAATAAGCTCTGCCCCTGTACAGCAGCTGCTCGAATTAGGAGGAAAAGCTGCTCCTCAAGAAGCTGTGTCAGATCAAGATGGCCTCAGCAGCATGATCTTAGCTGACCTTAACCTCCCGTGGTGGGCAGACACAGGAAAAGCCAAAGGGAAACTACCTGTGTGTATAGTTTAGTTGCTGTTAAGATTAAAATGATGTTCTATGGGACACTGCTCCCTTATTATCTGCCTGTGATCCTCGCCTGCCCAGTAGACTGTGGGCCTCTGAGCACAATCAAAGTGAACAGAGCCGCATGATTTAAAAGCTGCTGCCACCACTTCCCCCAAAAGGACTCTCTCATCCCAACCTGCGCCACCAAGGGGCAAGGCCTACTGCAACAGCAAGAAGAAATGCATGAGCCATGGAAGCATCTGATTTCATGTTTATTTCTTTAGCTAGCAAACTATAGGTAGCAGAGCATTCTTTTTTTCTTTTCTTGATGTAGGAGCTAGATGGTTTGGAAGGGGCCATAGCTCAGTTGCAGAGCATCTGCTTTGGATGCAGAGGGCCTCAAGTTCAATCCTCAGTATCTCCCAAGTATGGCTGTGCATGTCCCTGGCCCTGAAACCCTAGAGAGTAGCTGCCGGTTGGTGTAGGCAACCCTGAACTGGATGGAACAGTGGTCTGACTCAGTATAGGGTGGTGTCTCATGTTCTTGTGATTTCCGGTAAGTCAACACAAAGGCAGCATATACATCAATTAATTAAGTGATGACAAACCTAGACAGCATCTTAAAAAGCAAAGAACATCACCTTGCCTACAAAGGTCCATATAGTTAAAGGTATGGTTTTCTCAGTAGTGATGTATGGAAGTGACAGCTGAACCATAAAGAAGGCTGATAGCCACAGAATTGATGCTTTTGAATTCTGGTACTGGAGGAGATTCTTGAGAGTCCCATGGACTGCAAGAAGATCAAACCTGTCGATTCTTAAGGAAATCAGCCCTGAGTGCTCACTGGAAGGACAGATCCTGAAGCTGAGGCTCCAATATTTTGGCCACCTCATGAGAAAAGAAGACTCCCTGGAAAAGACCCTGATGTTGGGAAAGATGGAGGGCACAAGGAGAAGGGGACAACAGAGGACGAGATGGTTGGACAGTGTTCTCGAAGCTACCAGCATGAGTTTGACCAAACTGCGGGAGGCAGTAGAAGACAGGAGTGCCTGGGGTGCTCTGGTCCATGGGGTCACGAAGAGTCGGACACGACTAAACAGCAAAAACACCTAAAAATAGCAGGTGGTTTCCCAGAGATAATTCCAAACTCATTGCCTGAACCTGTTTCACATAGTTTTTAATTCCACCATCATAAACCTGAACAGAGATTTTCAGGGTTGTAAGTGTGTGCACATGCCCACAACATGATTTGCACTTATCATACCAGTATGTAATTGACCAGTTCAGGGCGAGGGGCGGGGAACCAAATAGGACAGAGCACAGATTGATTGCTGCAGAAACAACAAACATGGTAAGAATAAGAACTTGTCCAGTGTACTCAATACAGCCTGAAATGCTCGAATTCTTTACAAAATCTATCACGCAATAAGGCAGACTAGTGACAATGCTCTCAGAATATAGGTGCCTTGCATTCACATTCCTGTAGCATGAACCTATGCCAGTATTCAGAAGGAAACTTAGTAGAAAACATTGGGATAAGAAATAAGTAATTTTTTGCCAAAACATTGAGTCGGACTAAAAGCATTTTCAGAAAACTAAAGCAAAGCCACACGGTATCTGCCAAAATTCGATGTGAAAGAGGGAGGACCAAAGTGAGCCTTTTTAACCATGCTTCATTTTTGAGAACATAGTAGTGTACGTTTACAATCCGGAACAATTTACAGCCAGCATAATAAAGTGGTCTTTAAGGAAATCTAGAAGTTCTCTGCCTTCCTTTTCTTACTTATAAAGTCAAGCATTGCTGTACCTCAAGAGACTTAAACTAGAGGCAAGTTGGAGGAGATTGGGATAAATTATTCAGAAGTATATTATACTTTTGCTGTATAGAGTGAAGGAAGATGGAATTTCAGTAGGGGAAATAAACACTTTATATTTTAAAGTAAAACATTGCTGCCATTTTCTCCAGGGGATGAGTGGGGAGTTAATGACAAGAATCACAGAGGCCTTTCCATACTTTCATTTTTGATGTGAAGTCATGGGGGAATCATTCTGTCTGCCTTCTAAAATACCAGTGTTCCTTCAGATTAATACCCTGTATTTCACATTTTCATTCACAGTGCCTTATTTGGCTGCTTAATAAGTGCAAACAGATTCCCTAGGGCTCTACTAATTTTTTGGCAACAGAAAAACCAGGCCAAAGGGGTAGGTTTCAGGAAGGAAGTTTAAGCCCCACCCAAAAATATTCCATAGGTTTTTGGGTGTCCTTTTTGGAGCTTATTCCTTCAGCAATCTGCAGTTTCTGTACCATCTTTAATGAGTTTTCCCCCGAAGTGATCATCAGTTAGTCAGATAACATATAATCAGTACAGTGACATCAAGTTGTTATGTGGCTAGTCAGATATGGTACAACACAATGAAGTCAAATTCACAATCAGGGACTTCACTCTGAACTGGCTTCCTTGTGATGTGATGTAGCCAGTCAAATTTTCTATGTGATGACACAGTGAAGAGAGTGTTTCCTACCCTCAATCTAAATAGGCGAATATTTTCACCCTAATCACAGCCTCTCCCCTGAAAAATCCCCTCTCCTCCACAAAATACTCCCTTACCTCTTTGGTGCAGCCCTAGATTTTTCTGCTTTCCTTTTGGTGTTTCCTTTAGTGTCTTCGTTCTTTGGATAATGAGGTTTTGATTTATATATTGTTTAGTGCCGGAATAAAAAAGAAGTCTATCATTGCATGAGGCTGAGGTCCTAACAGGATTTTGTGGTTTTAGTGCTTCACGTGTGAATTGGGCCCTCTGCCCCATCCACGAAAGGGTATACAAATTTGCATATACTAATTTACATGTATAGATGGAAATTTTAGAAGTTATTATTGTTGTTGACATCCATCTGTCTTGGGAGACAATGGAGGAATTTGCCTTTGGGAATGAAGTCGAACTATTGGAAGTTTATAACACTTGCTGTGGCTGTAGAGACCAATATAGGAGAGACATGTTTTGTTGCAGCTGGGGCAGATGAAGGCGTCCGGTTGTGCTGCTGCCGATGTACCATGGAGTTTCGTCTCTTTGCACTCCTCCCAGCAGTCATTCCTCCTCTGGTCACTAATATGTATGCACAGCCTAACTTTCCCCAGGCACTGTAGTTGTTTACAAGGGATTTTCACATAGCGGGGTTGATGTTACCAGCCTTCATGTCACATTTGCAAATGTAGAGTTGTAACATAGAGTTGGTCTGCCAACAAGCCTGGTGCCTGAAGCCAGCTTCTGACACAGGAAAAGTGCACTGCTGGAACCTTGTCGGGAGAGATCATCACAGACCACAGCAAGCAGATGCAGCAAAGGGCAGAGCACTATCAAGAACTGTACGTGAGGGGAAACGTAGTCTCTCACACAGCAAACTCCAGCATTGTGACCTTCTACAAGAACCAAGGCAACCACCATGACTGTAACAACTACCATGGAATCTCCTTGCTGAGTACTGTGTAGTAGTTTGCCTCTGTAGTTCTTTGCCTGTGTAGTTCTCAACAGATGACAATCACTCACTGACAGGGTCTGTCCCAAACCACAGTGCGGCTTTAAAGCTCAGAGGTCAACCGTGGACATGATTTTCTCACTGCACCAGCTGCAGGAGAAATGCTGAGAGCAAAGGCACCTGTTGAGCGCTGCCTTCATAGACCTGATGAAGGCCTTTGACTTGGCCAGCCAAAAAGGACTCTTCACACTGCTCCAGAAAACAGGATGTCCCCCTAAGCTTCGCAAGATGTTTGTGTCCTTCCACAAGAACATGTGTGGCACCGCCCAAGGCTCATCCTCAGAAGCCTTCCCTATAAACAGTATGATACAGGGCTGTGTTCTTCTCCCAACCCTCTTTGGGAGGGTTCCCTGTGGCTCTCATATGTCTTCAGCTTGGCTGAAAACAGGTGTGTACTTCCATTCAAGGAGCGATGGGGGGCAGATTAATCTGGTATGTCTACTGTCAAGATAAAAAATTATCCAGTAGCACTGGAATATTTATTTATTTATTTATTTATTTATTTATTTCGACTGCATCAGACCAACACGGCTACCTACCTGAATCAAGATAGATGTGATGATGGGCCCTTATCTGATAATTTAAATAACAGTGCAAGGCATCTTACCATATTAGGAAGGATTATGACCTTTGCTTTGATATGTAGAAGGCAGGGATAGGGAACTGTTGAAGTTGTCCCCATAATTGTATTTCTATACTAGAAGGGCTAAGTCTCTTAAATTTCTGCTTGCCACACAGCTGTTAAAGGCAAAGGAGCCCTGCTCTTCCCCAGTGTAACCCTAGTGCTTGCAAAGAACTATAGTTTCATAGGTTGGTTGTAAACTACCTATATTACTGTACATTTTTCATCCGTTGATCTTACATTTAAGATGTATATCTTACCAAAGTTCAAATGCCCATGCTTGAATAAATTCAGTTCTGAATTATTGAAAAGCAGATAGTATATTCTAAGAGCATATGTTGTGGTTATTTATTTATACCTCATAATAACTACAGCAGTGTTATCAGTGCAGGTCAAATAGTTGCCCTTTTCTCTTTTGAGCAAAACATATTTAAGCCTTTGACATGCATTATACCCACTCGAATGCTTGTGTCAAAGGAAAAAGTCCTCCTGTTCCCCGCCATGGGAATCACTCCCTTTCTCTCCCCCCACCATGTTCCTGCTACAGGTAACTTAACAGCCTCCAAAATTGAATTTCCCTCTTTAAAAAATATTTTTTTAAAAAATGGCATGAGTCTGGATACTACATTGCATGGTTCTCATACACTGCTCTTTCTCCTCATCACAACTTCCAATATGCAATCCAAAGTACCGTATTTACTCAAATGTAATGTACACCGTTTTTGGCCAAACAACGCCGTGAAAATTGAGGCACGTGATAGATTTTATGGCACATTAGATTCATGAGAATACGGTAATACTGAGCTACTGTTCAGGACTGGTGTAACTTATACTTCATCACCTACAATGCCCATGCATATATGCATATGCTAATTAAGGACTTCATTTGCATCAGCAGGGTATTTTTTAATGTTTACAAATGCTGAAACAATGACTGTGTGTGTGTCTGTGTGTGCACGCCTGAAATTAAACCTGTGTTAGAAGAACGTCTTTGCTGCCAACTTTTTTGTGTGGACGTCCTACTTCCCAATATTTCTCGGTTGTTGCTTTTCTGGGCAGCAACTGTTTCTCTACCATGGAAGACCAAAATGATTCAGTATGTCCCTTCTCCAAAGACTGGGTGCCAGTGACTCTGCGCTGCATCACATTTGTCCTTCAGAACAAGACTATGAGGCAGCAGCAAAGACTGAAGCATGAAATCCGTGATGGATACCCAAAACTTGTTGATGGACTCTCCGACGCTTTTATGCTTTCTATTTGTTGGCAAGGTATTTTAAAATAAGGTTGACTATGATTCACAACTGCAGGTATTTATTTAGGAAACTTACAATTAAAAAATAATGGAATCTTTTGTCTAGGATTCCTTATTTCTCAGGCAATAGAAGTTAGCCTGCAAAATAATTCTACAGATCCAAACATCATCTGGCATGAGGGGAAGCTCCATTAGTGCACAGATGACTTGCAATCTCTTCCCTCCTCTGTCTGAACTGCCTGTTCCACACTGTACAATGCTCTGAAGAATTGCATATCCCTCCACAGTGATTTTATGTGTGTGTGTGTGTGTGTGTGTGTGTGTGTGTGTTTGTGTGTGTGTCTGTGTGTGTGTGTGTGTGTGTGTGTGTGTGAGAGAGAGAGAGAGAGAGAGAGAGAGAGAGAGAGAGAGAGAGCTCTTCTGCTAATGTATACAAGATTTTGTATCCATGCAAATGTTATGTAATAGACTAATCTAATAAAATATTATGTATTGTCACGGTCTTGCTCTTACGAAATCCTTCTGAAGTGGAACCTCTGCCTTTATCTTCTCCTCCTCCGTTAATAGAACGGTGGCTTTCCTCCCTGGCCCCTGTTTTGCCATCATTTAATTTACCTTTCACTTTTACCTTTGGGTGGAATTTGAATAGCTCTGTTCCCCTGCTCTCTTTTTATGAGTGTTTACAGTGCTTTTTCTTGGGCTGTGGCCCATTTTACTTTTGTATTTGTATAAGTATTTAACATTTGTTCTCTAAACACTAACACAGATGAAATATTAGCAAGCCGTGCCCTGCTTGCAGTGCTTTCCCCCTCCCCAACAAAGCAGGAGAAAATGTTCTTGAGGGTAGGTAGCACTGTAAGAAAATGGATTGAACAGCGCCTGTGGAGCAATTCAGGTTAATCACCGACTTGTTATATTGCTAAAGGCAGTCATATTACATTCTGATAATGGTGATTATGCTTTTCGGAAAGGATGAATAATATTGACTGATATGACCACATTGATTTTTAATGATGTGTTTGTAGAAGTAGGAAAAGAGATTTGGGCTTAATCTGCTGAAATCTCTTTTCAAATACCATTGAGTTTCTCTCTGATAAACGTTTCTTTTAAAGCGTTCCAAGATTTGACCTTGTAGGAATGGCTGCTTCTTTTCTCTTTTCTTTTTAGAAGACTTTGTGGTTTTTACCTGAAATGCCTTTGAGGAGTTAAGCATCTTAGCAACATCTGCCTCTATCGGCTAATGACCTACACTGGTGTCTCCTGCAATTTGCAAGTAGCACAAATCAAGACTGTAAATGTGTCTCTTCCCATGACCCTCCTTCACCTCTAAGCAATAAAGTGTAGATAAATAGCATTCATCCCAAAGCCCTTGGTGTTATTGGCTCTCACAAACTATTGAGATATTATTCTCTTTTGCAAGTTTTTGTCCCTCCTTGTTTTCTGGCCTGAAAGTTGGGTAATATTATTAGTCCTTCGACAGAAGTTTAAAAATATTAATGTAGTAGTAAAGCCTCACAAGATTTGCAGGCAAGTTTTATTCACAGCCCCCATTTGGGACTCAGTGTGTCCAAGCCAGAAGGCAAGTGGAAGCCCGAACCCTGGAACTGAGTTTTTGTTTTATCATCCAGGTTCCTACTGCTGTCCTATTTTCCAAAGGCTATAACCAAAGGTTATACCCAAAGGCTATAACAAGAGCTATCAGAGTGGCTTGAATAAAGTGTCCATTGCCTTCCAAGATTGTATGAGAGGGATTCCCTGGTTCTTTAGCTTAAGGATTAAATTTTGCAAGCAGGAGCTGAACAAAACCAAGCCAACATTGAGCATCGGAGACCAGATTCATTTTGCCTTTAGTAACTGGGCCTCCTCCATGGTCCTAGCTCATGGCCAGTAAAACTAGCACCCAGAAAGTAACAGCACTGCTGGGTGTTTTTGTTTTAGTCTGTTGCTCTAGGGAAGGAGCCAGATCTATTTCAGGGTCATTAGTCAGCTCAGAGGTAGTAACAGCTGCTTCAGTTTCAATTCTATGAGTCTCTTGGTGGAACCTTTGGGGAGCCAGTTGTCACCACAAATTATTTTTCTATATATCTGCAGAGTGGGAACCATCCATAAAAGCATGAGCCAAGCCTCTGTTAAATGTTTTCACATCAAGTCAGCATTGCAGGCAGAGTTCAGAAATAGGATATAGATTTAATTGTAATAATTGACTTTATCTCTTGTCACAATCTGGAATAAATATCTCCCACAACTGTTCTCTATAACCATTTTGCCTGCATCCTGGGCGTTTATTGAGCACGCGGGAGCCATTTATTGCTTTTGCTTTGAAGCTGTTTTGATTATCCCCTGATTACCTCATAATTATATAGGCAGCCTATTGTGAAGGTCATTACTGAAGAAGCCATGGGGATGAGGAGGTGAGGGAGCAAATGAAACAAAGTGTATGCTGTGAATCAGTAGAGAAGAAATTGTGTGTTTTGCAAGCTGTTCCTTTATTTTGTGTGTAGTTTTTGTTTTCGATCTGCAGCCTGAATCCTGTTACTTGGCTGCTTTGCAGTAGCTAGTCTCTTGGGTGGAACACAGTTGATTAAGATTTAATGGAGGCATTCAAATAAGCAGCTAAAATCCTGTATGTTGATTATGTACTATATCAGTATGTAAAGCCTCTTGGAAATAACATTTTTTTATATCCATGGCTCCAATCCATTGCATGTAGGTAATGCTCCCTCCCTGCTCCTTTAAAGCAAAAGGGTGATGTGTAGCTCAGAATCCTGTTACATTATATTCAGGTATGTTAAGATAACAACGAGAGCTAATTACAGATAGGTAGCCGTGTTGGTCTGCCATAGTCAAAACAAAAAAAATTCCTTCCAGTAGCACCTTAAAGACCAACTAAGTTAGTTCTTGGTATGAGCTTTCGTGTGCATGCACACTTCTTCAGATACGTATCTGAAGAAGTGTGCATGCACACGAAAGCTCATACCAAGAACTAACTTAGTTGGTCTTTAAGGTGCTACTGGAAGGAATTTTTTTTGTTTTAACGAGAGCTAAGTTCATGATTGTTAGAAACAAAAGGTGGTTAAGCTTCAATGAATATAAATACTTGTCTGGTGTACTGGAAAGAACTGTTTCAATGCATTTGTAGTTAGCATTTTCGTAGAATCATAGAGTTGTAAACTTTCTATTTGAGTGGTGCACTTTGTGTGTTAGTTTAATTAAAAGTTTGCCTGAGATTCAGAGGGGCATGTGAACTATTTAAAATTTGGTGAGTTTTTATAAGAAGGGACACCCATAAAAGTACCAACCTGTTCTTTAAATCTACATGAGGAACTTTGGTTCATGATGACACCGTTATTTATAGGAGTAGAGCCCTGGCAAGTACGTGGACACTGTTGCACATCAGCTAGATCATGTGGTCTCCCATTCCTATGTTAGCTTGGCATTTTCCTAGGCTCAGTGTTGTGCTAGCACAGGAGGAACTCTTGTGAATCTTTAATATTTTTATTAAAGATTTCTTAGTTTACAAAAATACGTGCATTGTCTCTTTTTTCAAGCTGTGTTTTCTGCAGATCAGTTTGAGACATTAGTGTGGCATGCAGTACAGTGGTACCTCTGGTTACGAACTTAATTCGTTCCAGAGGTCTGTTCTTAAGCTGAAACCGTTCTTAACCTGAGGTACCACTTTAGCTAATGGGGCCTCCTGCTGTTCTCATCCTGGGGCAAAGTTCTTAACCCAAGGTACTACTTCTGGGTTAGTGGAGTCTGTAACCCGAAGTGTTTGTAATCCGAGGTACCACTGTATTAGGTTGGGAAGAAATGAAGGGGAAAGAGGGGGGTGCATGGGGTTGGGTGGCAATGCTTCTATTCTTCTACTTAGTGTATGGGTGGGGTTTTGTGTCAGGGGCTAGGAGTGCCTTTTTGGGTTGGCAAGACAGCTGCAGATGCTTCTGGATCAGGATAGCCTGACCACTTTTGTCCAGGTGCTGGTAACCTCCGGATTGGATTATCCCCATGCACTCTTATGCGGGGCTGCCCTTGAGGCTAACTCAGAAGCTGCAGCTGGTGCAAAATGTTGCAGCTCAACTGCTCACTGCAGCAGACTATTACCATCCTATTATGCTGCTGCTGAGAGAATTACACTGACTGAGAATTGGCTACCAGGCTAGGTTCAAGGTGATGGCATTGGTGTACAAAGTCCTACACAGCTTGGGACTAGGATACCTAAAATATCTCATCCTTTTTATACCCAACTGATCACGACACTCTGCAAGAGAGGGCATCCTGCAGATATCATTCTACCCAAAATTCAGTTCTGCACCGTGTCGCCATGTGGCCTTTAGTGTGGCAACACCAACCCTTTGGAACTCTCTTCCATTGCATATCAGACAGGCACCATTTCTGTTTTCTTTTTGGCATCTGCTAAAGATGTTCCTCTTTCAACAAGATCTCTAAAATGTTGTCCCAGTTGGTATCTGTCTTGGAATTGACTTGATTTTATGTATATGTTTTAAGCTGTTTTTATATTATTGTTTTCTTTTTACAAAATTATATATGCAGTTGTTTAAACTGCTTTAAAATATGTAACTGTAAATTGTTTCAGGTTGCCTCATGGGAAGCAATAATAATTTTAAAAACCATGTTTATATTGCTTTCCTCATTCTCCACCCAGTTCAGTTGCTTCATATAACACAAATTAAAATAGGCACTTAAACCAACATGCAATTTAAAATATTGTGCAAATTGGTCAAGCTAGTAGGCTTTTAACAAGTGTGGGATAAACATTTCCCCCCTCAAGAGATTAACTGTGCATCAGACTATTCATGCAATGCTTCCTAAACCATTGTAGTTTGCCTGCTTGTTGGAGATTACCAATTTTTATCTCTTTGTGGCCAACACTTGAGAAGGTATTTGAAAGGCATCTGAATTAAAATACAGCAGTTTCAGCACAGGGGCAGCTGAATACAGAATGCACAGATTGAAGAGAGAGGTGAAGCACTGCTTGACAGAGGGTAGGTATTACTAGCTTTCTGCATGCTCCATGTCTCAGAGACAATGTCAAGACACTCCGAGTCAGACTGTCTCCAGTGACACAGAACATGTTCAGACCTGTTAATGCTGTGCCATGATTTTGCACTGCTTTCCCTTTCCCTTCACCCTATGCAGTCATTGCATGTGCGTCAACATAGGAAGGTGCCTTTTACTGAGTCAGTCCATGCGCCCATCAAGCTCAATATTGTCTACACTGACAGGCAGTCATTCACCAGGATTTCAGACAGGGAGCATTCCCAGCCCTACCTGGAGATGTCGGAAATTGAACGTGGGACCTTCTGTATGCAGAGCAGGCTGCTTAACTATGGTCCTTCTTTCAAAGTGCTGAAGGAATTCTGTTCACATCTCTCCAGAAAGACTTTCAGCCTTTTCATTTTATTTTTGTAAGAAACTTGTGAACTACATTGCAGATCTATTTAAGGCTCACTCTGTTAATCCTAGCCATTCCTACTCAAGTAAGTCCTATTTAATTCATTTGAGCTTACCCCCAGGTAAGTGAAGTTAGGATTGCAGCTTTGGACCATATTTGAATGGGTGTCTTTTAAGAAGCCTTACATAAGAAATATGAAGGGTTGCATTCAACTACCCTGAACATTTCACCAGCACAAGGATATAATAATAAATAATATATTTTTATTTATACCCCACCCTTCCTGGTTCAGAAAACTGGGCTCAGGGCGGCTAACAACAAATGTAAAACACTTAATTGTAATACAACATAGAAGCAGTATAAAATACAGTATAAAAACATGAATAACAATAAAATTCAAAGTTCAAAAATCAATTTGGGGAAACTCCATCCAATAAGCATTAGATAGTCACCAGGGCTAGCTGGCTGAATTAGTCCTACTTGGGCCAGCAAGGAGGCCAGGGGAGAATTAGCTGTGGGGTCCCAGAGCGGGTAATCTTCATAAAAGGGAAGTGGGAGGGAAGAGAAGGGAAATAAAAGATCAGGCTGAATTCAAATTAAAGGCCAGGTGGAATAGCTCTATCTTACAGGCCCGGCGAAAGGAGGTTAAATCCTGTAGGTCCCTAGTCTCATGGGACAGAGCATTCCACCAGGTCGGAGCCATCACTGAAAAGGCCCTGACCCAATCTTTCTAAATTTATTTGGCAGGGTAAGAAACCAAGAGTAAGGTTTAAAGTATTGATGGAACCCAGAGAAAGGGGTGGGTTTGCAGTCCCAGACCTCAAGCTGTATTTTGAGGCTGCATGCATGACATGGCTGAAAGATTGGATGTTATTGACAGATACGGAAATCCTAGACCTGGAGGGCTGGGACAAAGTTTTTGGGTGGCATGGTTACCTGGGTCATGATAAAATAAAAGCACATAGAGGCTTCACTAATCATTTGGCGAGAAAGGCCCTATTCAAGGTTTGGGAAAGAAACAAAACAAAAGTAACAGCCAAAACTCCCTGGTGGCTATCGCCTATAGAATCATCAGCCATGCATAGAAATAATATGAAAGACAGTTGGCTAACAGATATAGGGAACTTGTAGAAGAGATAAATGATTGCCCGACAGGGAAGAAGTTCGAAGAATTAAAAGAGAGGGGGGTGAATTGGTTAGAATATTTCCAATTAAAAGCAATATTTGAGAAGGATTACACCCAAACTCTTAACGGAAGGCACTGGCACTAATTGGGCCTCCGCAAGAGAAGGGAGTTGGTCCCTCATCCCCATGCCATCCCGATTCAGCCAGAGGACCTCTATCTTCAAAGGATTTAGTTTCAATCAGCTCCCACAAAACCATCCAGCCACAGCCTCCAAGCATCTGGTCAGTGTGTCTGGTGCTGAGTCGGTGTGGCCATCCATCAGCGGATAGACCTGAGTGTCATCAGCATATTGGTGACAACCCAGCCCAAAGCTCTGGACATTCTGGGCAAGGGGGCACATAAAGATGTTAAAAAGCATCGGGGAGAGGATTGCGCCCTGCGGCACTCCACACACCAAGGAAAAAACGGAGGTACTCTTGATGCCTGTTGCGCAAGAAGCTGATGCGAGCACTGTCAGAGAGGAGGTTTTTTTCCTTCAATCTGGATGCCAACAGTTTGGCAGAGTCCTTTGACAAGCTGAGGTCGCGAACTAGATCATTCAACTCCTTTTGGGAAAATGGATGTAGAGCATCATCTTCAAGAACCACATGTCCTTCAACACTGGAGGCATCTTCGTCACTAATGTCAGGAAGTTCTCCGAAGATAGGCACTGAAATTTCATCACAATGAGCTACAGGACAACGTGCTGATTGAAGATCAGGATACTTCGTGGGGCGGCTGCCCCATTAACTTAGTTTTGATCCCCCAACTTTATGCTTTGCTGGACCAATATGGAAGATTTTGAGGTTTTATGACTTCAAACTGATCCCTTTTCGACATAATCACCCAGAACTATCGGACCTGAATACTTCTTGTCATTAAAATAATCATTTCCAATCAAAACAATTATTTGACAAGGCATTTTACCCCCACCAACTTCTTCTAAAAGGCTCCACACAAGCGTACATGTGAACAAAAACGTAAAAAAAGACATGTGGCCATAGCTCAAAAACTTGACCTGATTGAGCAAAACCAATGTGGTTTTTGGATTCAGCGCATCAGATTCATCCTAAATCAGCTGAAAAAATGCAAACAACAAATTTGTTGTTGACCAGTGTAATTCTTTTGTGAAGTGGTTAATTTGTCCTTAAGCACAATGTCCCATACTTGTGAAATCCAGGCTTTGAAAAGATTTGCATTTAAAGTTTTCCAGGGGTTTTTCCCGCAATCGCTAATCTAACTGCAATTAATAAATGGAGGATGAGGTATTTATTGGTTATTTTTTTAAAATGTGAGAAGTAAAATAAGAAAGTAGGGCTATATTGTTTGATTGTTTGAAAACTTTTTCCCTAAAGGGAATAATTTGGGAGCAAAACCACTACATATATACTAGAGAGCCAGGTAAATTGCATCCCTACCAGCAAAGGTTGGATGTGTTATGATTAATTCTATATAATATGGCTGGGCATATGTACCAGCATTTATAACTTTTTCTCAAGTTCTAATTGAGATGGATTCAAATCATAGTTTGTTCCAAATGTGTTCCCTGAGTTGTTCCTTTAATTCTTCTCCACAATCTTTTCCCCATTTAGTCTTAATGAAGTGAGGGGAAGGGGAGCCAAAATGTGAGGATTTTATATAGTTGGGAGATGATTGATTCCCTTTCCCGATGGGTGGGTTGAGATCAGCAGTTGCTCAAAACTGTTTAAGCTGCATAATGCTTGAGTCCTTATATTTGGGTGATTCAGAACATGTATAATCTGGTGTATCTCTAACCAGCCACAGGGTATATCTCCCAATACAAAATTTATTTCTGGAGCTGTAAGGGGCTTTCGATTAGCGTAGAAGTCCATACTGCCCTTTATGTGAGGATCACAGGGTGGTTTACAATATAGAAACACAAAATATATGACATACAGTGGTACCTCGGGTTAAGAACTTAATTCGTTCTGGAGGTCCGTTCTTAACTTGAATCTGTTCTTAACCTGAGGTACCACTTTAACTAATGGGGCATCCCGCTGCTGCCGTGCCGCCGCTGCACGATTTCTGTTCTCATCCTAAAGCAAAGTTCTTAACCCAAAGTACTGTTTCTGGGTTAGCGGAGTCTGTAACCTGAAGCGTATGTAACCTAAAGTGTATGTAACCCGAGGTACCACTGTACACCCACACACAGTTTAATTAGCCAAGGCCTGGGAGAAGACAAATGTTTTTGCCTGGCACTTAATGATATTATTGAATGTGTCGGGCGAGGCTTTCTGGGGAGAGCATTCCACAAGCAAGGAGCCACGGTAGAAAAATCACGCTTCTGTGTTGCTACTCACGGGAGCTCTTGTGGAAATGATAATCGCAGGGTCGGTACATATGGGAAGAGAATCAACCTCCATTAGTTTTGTTGGAACTTCCTGAAAAGACCATTCACTGCCACACAAACCTACTCAGCTCCTAAGATCATATTTGCAGGCTCTCTCCCCCCCCCCACTACTTTCTGAGGTTACGCAGGTGGTAAAGGGTATTTTCAATAGAGACACCCAATCTTTAGATTTTCTTCCCCAGAGAGAATCATCTGACTCCAGTCTTGTTATATTTCCATTACCTGTTTGAGATGGGTGATGCATGGATGATACCTTACTGACATGGGATTTTCAATAATGTTAATGTTCTAATGCAGTTTTCAAATTATTTGGTTTTAAATTGTTTGCTGATCTAGAAAGCCCTTTAGGGTAGAACTGCAGGGTATAAATACATTGGAAGCAAGTAAGTAAATACCAAACTAAGGTTTGTTGAAGGCCACCGCCTTCAAATACAATTTGCTACTCTGGTTCCACACACATTTTCATACAATCACTTACGTCAGACTTCTAATGTTGTCATGTTATCTTTCCTTAGGCAAGCTTGGGACCTCGCTGTGGATATCTGCCTTTCTCAGTTGCCCACCATTATAGAGGAAGGAACTGCATTCAGGGTGAGTTACTGAGTTTTCTCTTGAAACATACATGGGCCCTTCCATAGGAATCAGCTAGTGCTTCAAACCTCATATTCATTCTTGACTTCTTACACCCAAAGATGTTTCCCAGCAAATGCAAATAGTTCTAGTCAAAGTTATTGATTAATGGAGGATTGGAGCTGCTCAACATTTGAGGAGTCAATTCTGACTGCATAGCTAATACAGGGTCTAGTCCAATCATCTTTGTACATTGTTTCTTAAGAATTAGAAAACTGGCTATGCTTTCAAGGGAGGAATAGTTCCTACTTTTATAGTATAAAAGAACAAGACGTTACAGTCTGAAATTCTACATACAGAAGACAACAGAGGAGGGTAGGAAAGGCAGGGTTAATGAGAAGAAGTGTGTGGAATTATTTCGGTTCCATGTACTTAGGTTTAGTTACCGAAAGACATGGGAAATAGAGGGTTACAGTCCATAATGCCTAGTTACCGTAACTTTGTTTAATGTGACTTTCATCATAAGAGGCTAAATGCCTCTGCCACTACTGTTTTGGGCTGGATTCAGCTAACCTAGTACACTAGTAGAAGCCTGTGCAAGGACTTCCACTAGTGCAACAGGACTCCCCCCCCCAAAAAAAAAAATCTCCCTGCCCCCTGCAGACCCCCACAATGTTCCACAGATCTGCTCAAGAGAACCTCCAGTACAGCATTCAGGGCAGGAGAGGAGAGATTGTTCCATCTGACAAGCAGAAATACTTGTGCTGACATAATGATCAGTGTGACGTTGAATTCTACCCTTTCTTCCCCCACCTGCCACATTTTTTTGTTCTCCCAGTCCCAGAGCAGAATAAACACTTTCTCTTGCTTATGGTAGTTTTTCAGGGCTAGAAATGCACCTGAAGCCACAGTGGTTTGCAGAAATTTATGTTGTGATGATGCTCTTTCCCTACAAAGGAAAAACAAACAAACCAAGAACTAGACTTGCTAGCAGGTTGTCACATTTGGCTTCTTAGAGCTAACCAGCACTTAAAACAGGTAGATTAACTTGGGTACAGAGAAGATTGAATGGTATGTATGTTTTTTGGATATCTCTACCATATGTTTGTGGTGAGTGTACCATAAAACGTAGAGCATTATAGAATTGGTTGAAGAACTTGTTTTTCTTTACTGCTAACTCTGAGAGAGAAAAGGAGAGAAAGAATTGTGGATTCTTGTTATTGAACAGAATTGGCTTCCTGAAATAATGATGTATAATGATGCTATGTGCTCACAGAGGCCCATACTATTGTAACAAGTCTACACTGCCAAGATTTTACAATAGAACCTTTTATTTAAACTAGCACTCCTGAAACTTGCATGATTACAAATGCTGCATTGAAGAATTATATTTTGGGAAAACTGGAGCACCTAGCTTTGTTCTTTAGAATGATTTCATGCAAAGAAATTGTTCCTCTCTGTTTTGGCTTAGTGATTTTGAAGAGAAAAACTGTTATTTATCCCTTCAAGCATCAGATGCCTTAGGCTATTTCTTTACCATCTTATGGACAGAACCATTTAAATTATAGCTCTTTTATAGGCTCATTAGCTTACTTGGTCAAATACTCTGATAGATTCTGGGCTCAATTCCATTAAAGAAGCTTTAAATGGAAAACCTATGTTTTGTTTTCTCAAGTTGTGTTTGACCATATAACTAGTTGTTACCTAGAATACTATACTCAGATACTATACTCCTTTTTTCTGTCCTCACCATTTATCTCCACATTCATTCATGCAAAAAAATTTTGTTATACACATGCAAACACACACACACACACACACACACACACCCCTTTTTAAATGGAAACCAGCACTGGGAAGTGTGATTTGCAATGGAGAAGCTACTGTGGGAGAAATGTTTAATGCTTTGTCAGCTAGCATTTTGCACCTTTAATTTTCCCCCTAAGCTACTTCTGCCACATAGATTTCTAGAGGTTTCCAAACTTTTCAAGTTGGTGACACACTTTTTGGACATGCATCATTTCATGACACAGTAATTCAGCTTTGCATCATTTTGTGACACAGCAACTCCGTTTTACTAGTAAACTGGAGGTTAAACTAAACCTTTCCAGCCCCAGGAGGAGCGTGGGGAGCATTCACACTGCAGCTGACACACTAAAGTATTGCAGCACATAGTTTGGAAAGTTCTGCCCTAGGGGCAGAAACACGATTTCAAGGCCAGGGGAGCAATTCTGAGCAGAGAAATGGTTAAAGCACCTACCTTGCTGCTTCTCCACTCTAATGGGTTTCTCCCAAAGCTGTCTTTTCATAACAAAGTGGATATTGAGATTTATAAACCTGCATTTGCAAAGCTTGCATGTAATGTTTAGTTTGTCATACCCTCTAAAAAAAAATTGTAAGTGACCAAAGTAAGCTATCCCATTTCAGACAGACTGGTGTCTTAAAATGCCATTGTGCCCCAATTACGTATAAAGAGGGAGGGGGTCTGTTTTAAAAGCAAAAGGGCCACATAGTGAAGAGAGCATATAGTCCAGGCTTCCTCAAACCCAGCCCTCCCCCCGATGTTTTTGAGACTACAATTCCCATCATCCCTGACCACTGGTCCCACTAGCTAGGGATCATCTGGAGGGCCGAGTTTGAGGAAACCTGCTATAGTCACTCCTCCTCAGCTCTTTTCTCTGAGCCCAGTTCCGCTATTAGAACTTGACTGAAGAGTGCCATAAGGGGACTCATTATAGAGAAGTAGGCTATTAGTCCACCATGCTTGGTGTCACCCTAAACTGTGGTTGCTATTTAGATCTTGCCAGTTTCCAAATGCTGAAATAACATATTATGCAAATTCTTTAATTGAATACTTTAGCGAAACTGAATTGGCCCCAAACTCACACAATTGTTATAGCTAGATATTCAATTCACAAAAATTTATCTCACATACAGTGGTACCTGGGGTTAAGAACTTAATTCATTCTGGAGGTCCGTTCTTAACCTGAAACTGTTCTTAACCTGAAGGTACCACTTTAGCTAATGGGGCCTCCCGCTGCCGCCGCGCCACCACTGCACGATTTTAGTTCTCATTCTGAAGCAAATTTCTTAACCCGAGGTACTATTTCTGGGTACTATTTCTGGGTTAGTAGAGTCTGTAACCTGAAGCATCTGTAACCTGAAGCATGTGTAACCCGAGGTACCACTGTATTCAATCCTTTCACATGGCACTACCCACCTCAGAATTTATGTGGAGACTTGCTTATTTGGAATTATTTCCCAGTCAACATTTCTCTCTATGTGATGTTGGTATGTACACCTTTCCACACAGAGGGAGATTTTAGTATGAGGCTCTAAACAAGTATTTTTTCACATGCAGTCTGAAGTGGTATAGCTGTATTTCAGAGCTCTACAACATAAGCACCTGCAAATACACTCTCATCACTTCTTTCTTCTTGTCAGATGGACTGTTGTGGTTGATCTTTAGATAATTGAGCAGTGGGCATATTCATGTCAAGAGGAAGGTGCATTTGTCACCAGGCAAGCATCATGAGAAGAACTTTCCCCTCCCATCTGATGAGATGGCAGTTTGCCAATGTTTGTCTGTGGCTATCTTTGGTGGGTAGGAATGCGTAATTTATTGAGTCATTTGACCACGCTATATCTATATTACTGTTGACACAGCAAGAAATGTATTTGAGAGAGAAATGTCAATAATGGTTGGCATCACCTGCAGAATGCTGTAATATGTAAGACCCGAGGCCTTTGTCTATTGGGTCGGGAATAATAACGAAGGTAGTATAATAAGGGAAATCATTCCGTTGTTTAGGAGAGTGGGTGACTCAGTCTTAGCAGCAGGCCAGGAAGACTGTCAGAGCTGTGAATGTGTCTGATAGTATAAAGGTAGGTGTGAAGAAGGCCCATAGAAATAGATTACTATAGAACAAAGGACTCTATGAATGCTGAAGGGGTGAAAATGATTTCTCAGTCTGTTTCAGTTTCTAGAACTCTGAGGTGGGCAGCCACCTACAGGCAAGGCAGTGATGTATGTGTGATAAGCTCCATCTTGGTGGCTATTGCAATACTGAGCTTTTTGGACAAATGTATCTAGATATATTACACTGACTGGATGAGAGCCCAATAGAAATTTATTGGAGTGGAAAAAAATCGCAGTCAAGTTCTCTCGCAATGACAGCAACCATCTACGGCCATAAAAATGAATTATTCCTATACAAATGATTAAAGTCTTGAAGCTAATGACCAGAGGGAAAAACTAATGTGTAACCTACTGGAGAGTGTTTTGACATTTCTTAAAGATTCCTCAATACAACCTGTACTTGGCACATAATATTCCTGCCTTTTGTGGCTGAAAGGGAGTAGCACTCTGGTTACAGGAATAAAACGTGTTCTCTCCCTCACAATCTTTAAAAACAGCTGTGGATCTTTGTCTGTTTGTTCGAATGTGTTTGTTGGGCATCATTTATTTAACATAGCTTTGGAAAAGCTGCTTCTGGATTTGTCAGTAGCAAGTGTTTTAATGTGACTTGGCTTGCCTAATTGTGTGACAAACAAGTATGACTCAGAATATTACTAGGCCTTTAAAGTAAGGGCATTCAGCTTTAGTTTGCTTGAGTTGTTGGCATCCATCTGTCTCAGGAGACAATGGAGGAGTGTGCCTTTGGGGTCGAAGTCAAACCATTGGAGAGAATATTGGATAATTTAAATAAATGAAATTGCTCAGAAAATGAACATTTTATAATAAATTAGTGTATCCAAATGCATATAAACAGACAGTAAGTGTGAGGGCTCGCTTCCTTCCTCCTCTTGCATGCCTGACATCAGAGGAAACATTCTGGTTTGTTAAATAATAGTTTTAATATTAAGAGGCACACAGCACAGGCAGTTGGTGACTGTGCCATGTGCCAGCCCCTCCTCCAACTTGGGAATCGTGATTGTCATATCAGCCAGCCTCAGGTCTGCGGCTGCTGTTGTTGAATGCCAGGTTGGTGTGAGCATCATCGGAAACTGTAATTTAACAAATCAAGTTTCCACTTAAGTCGGGCATGCAAGAGGAGTAGGAGGAGGAGATAAGATTGGGGAAAGGAGTGTTTGAGCTTGTTCAGTCACAATGCAACAAACTGTGATTTGTTACAGCAGCTGTGTAATGTCTGAACGAGAAGTATGTCCTTCCGAAGCTTTTGTAGTGTGGCATCTGCATTGCTTATATTTCAAAAATTACTCTTTTGGCTAATCTGGAATAAGTACTGCCTCTTACTTTTCTAGTTTTTATTGTCTGTTCTTGAACATTGCTTTCATCAGGGACCCTTTGTGTCTAGTTCTTTAGCCACTACAGAATAATGTTGCACAATTGCTAAATAATCTCTGTGGTTAAGAAACAAACCACCAGATTTGAACCCCCCCCCCACACACTTTGCATAAGGATTTATATTTTTCTCTTTACTTCTCTTTTGAAGGACTGGTGGACATTTAAAAGTAAACAAACAGCTCAACACTGGATTGCATTTTTAATCCATTTTTGCCAACTCCTATTTGTTTCCTGTTTGTCTACATAGACTAGGAAAGAAGTTCATCTTTCCATTAAATCCTTGCCTTTGCTGGCCTCTAGCTGTTAGTCAGCTTTGGCGTTACAGCTGCATCCTAAAACTCTGTGTATTGTAAAATTGAGGGGTTTAGTTTTCTATTACATTGCTTTTACACACAGTGAATTGAACATGACTGAGCATTCTAGATCCTAACCCCCATTTCCTAATCAACATTTTGCTCTCCAATCTATCAGGAATTATTGTGCAGCAGACTAAGTTAGCTTCTGCCAGCCAGCGGTAATCCTATAAGAAATTGTGGTTTAATGGAGGCTCAAGCGTTAGCCACGAGGGGGGGAGAGAATTTAAGTATTATTAAGGTTAGTCATTCGGTTTTGTAACTGGGCTGGCAGACGTCAGAGTCAGTATCTCAGATGTCAAATGTTCTCACACAGGATTTCTTAAACATTGTCATAGCAAGTCTTCCAAGGTCAAAGAACAGTTTCAACCTCCATGAAAATACCTAGGGAAAAATAATAGGCGGAGCTAATTCAAATTATAGGGAAAGAGTGGGGTACATTAAGGGGGGAAGCAGGGAGCATGGGATGCTTTGAAATGCTCAACATATAGAAGCAAAGAGACAGGAAACAGCTCCTTCAAATTCTGATGAATTGTCCCACACTGGAACATAAAATTGGGCCCTACAGTTTCTTATGAAGTGTGATGGTAAATGTAGACAGTTACTCCTTTGCTGTTCACATTCTAGTCCTCAAAACAAACTACTTATGGGACTGTAGACCAGCACAAAGGAAAAAATAAAATAGAAGTCCCTGCTTCCCAAAAAGTATCATAAACAGACAACTAATGGGGTGGAAGCTGCTCTCTGGAACTGGGAGGCTGCCTTGTAAGGAAGGACATGGTACATAACCCTGAAGACTGGGCTCCAGCAAATTTAAACATACCACTACATCTCTAATATATTTGATTGATGTGATGACACGGGTAATTATGCAAACTCACGATACAAATTCCAGCAACTGGTAATCAATGAAGTGTTTCTTTCTTTGCTTCTAGAAGCTGGCAGGCTGGGCAGCTGGGAGACAGAGCTATGCTTGATTTCTTTTGGAATCCAAGGCTGCGGCTATGGGAGAAGCAAGACCCTTTGGGGTCTTAATGCTGTGAACCCCTCTGTCATAGGCTTAAGTTGTATATATGGGTAAATAAACCATATATAATAATAATTAATAATAATAATTTATTATTTGTACCCCGCCCATCTGGCTGTGTTTCCCCAGCCACTCTGGGCGGCTTCCAAGAAAGATTTAAAATACATTAAATACATATCAGAAAGACACCACTGTCCCTCATTCTGAAGGAAACACAAACCCTGAATAAGTGCCTGGAACCCCTGGAATCTTGCACTGCTGTACCCAGTAGCTTCTTTCAGGTGAGGAATTTTCAATAGCACAAGCATATCTGCTTGCAAGACAGAACTGTCTCTCCCCCCCCCCCCCATCCTGTCCGGGGAATTCTCCCAACCCTCCTGAGAGGATTTGGGAGAGATGTGAGGGGACGGAAAGCCCTGTTGGACTAGTGGGAACAGCTGTGCTGGCTTTCACTAGCATACCAGGTTAGCTGACTCGGCCCTTAAAAACAGTTCAGGGATTCTGTGGAGGCTGCTTCTGAGAAGAAAGCTGAGGAGAAAGTGGGAAAGCCAAGACAATTACTTCCTACTATTTAACAGTATCAACTGTTTCAGCAACTTTTTCAGTAGCTCTTAAATATGTATTTTGAGAAACTATAAGTATGGGTGTAAGTTCACAAAGGCTAGGGCAATGACAGCTGGCTTAGGATCAGCTGGAAATTGCAACTGAAAACTGCTAGCCCGTGGGTAGGCAAGCTAAGGCCCAGGGGCCAGATCCGGCCTAATCGCCTTCTCATTCCGGCTTGCGGACGGTCTGGGAATCAGGATGTTTTTACATGAGTAGAATGTGCCCTGTTATTTAAAATGCATCTCTGGGTTATTTGTGGGGCATAGGAATTCGTTCATTCCCCCCCCCAAAAAAATATATATAGTCCGGCCCCCCACAAGGTCTGAGGGACAGTGGATCGGCCCCCTGCTGAAAAAAATTGCTGACTCCTATTGCTAGCTCATTACTGAGAGAAAATGTAGCTTCTCTCTCTCTCTCTCTCTCTCTCTCTCTCTCTCTCTCTCTCTCTCTCTCTCTACCCACGTGTGAGAACAGGAGTGAGAGTCTGTGTTTTCCACAGAAGCTTATGCCATAATAAATGTATTAGTTTTTAAGTTTCCACTGAACTGTTGTTTTGAGAATGTAGGGTGATCATCTGCTTTTCCCAGCCCAAGCTTAGTGTGCTACTCCTTGAGGAGTTAAGCACTTCCAAAATCAAGAGTTCTCAGCTGGCCTATGTGTTATGATCACTACGTGAAATACATTTGGAAAATGTGTAGTGTGGTTCCCCATCAGAACCATGGTGATGTAGTGTTTAGAGTATTGAATTTGGGCTCGGGAGACCGGGGGGGGGGGTGTCAAATCCTCACTCGGTCGTGAAGCTCAGTGGGTGACCTTGGGCTGGTCACAGCCTCTCAGCCTAACTTCATGGGATTGTTGTGAAGATAAAATGGGGAGGGGGAGAGCTCTCACAAGCTCCTTGGAGGAAAAGTGGGATACAAGTACTGTATTGGCCCGAATATAAGCCGCACCTGAATATAAGCTGCACCTTTAAAATTCAAGGGGGGAAAAGAAAAAAAGACAATACCTGAATATAAGCTGCTCCCTTAAAATTCCGCAGGAGCTCACACCCGTTCCGTGTTACCATATGTATGTTTCAGCAGCAATACCCGTAAAAGCCAGTTTTTGTAAGGTCACAAATTTAAGCCCCACTTTAACTTTTCGTGGTCAGAATTTGGGGGGAAAGTGAGGTTTATATTCAGGCCAATGCAGTAAATAAAACAAAACTTGCCCCTTGGTGTGAAGAGTTTTTGAATAACTGCCAAGGAAGTCTTCTGGTTGTATATAAACTTTTATCTTCTTGTGTCAGGAACAATCTAGATGACTAGGCACTCTACATGTGATGGTGTCACGTGGAGCAAATTTTACACTGAAGCTGCGGTGGCCTAAGCAAATAGGCCTGCCCTAATTCTCTAATAAACAGCTTGTATCCTTTTGCTGCTTGGTTGTCCTCCCCGTAAGCAGTTCTGCATTTAAAAAGCACAACTGCTTTTTAACTTAGTTTGTAGATATTTTATTCAGGGAGGACATACCCTACGTTTTGTGATGTCCTGCTTTGCAGAAATGTGATTAACTTTGAGATCTTGTTACTTATTCAAGTCTTGTGCATATTAATCTCAGTTCTCCCCAAGACCTCATAGAGAAATATAGTTGTACAACAATTCATTGCTGTCAGTGATTCAAGCAGATAAATCTCTCTGATTCTGCAAATGAAAAAGCAGATTAATTAGGCATTCATCAGCATTATCAGGGCTCCATGCTGGTTTTCCCAATTTAAAAAATTATGCTTCCATGGCATTTGGCATAGTGAGGCACCTCTTACTTTACAAAGCATCCTTGGAGACACACACACACACAAATTCTATGAAGAGACCCATTCCTTTTGAGGAGTAGTGCTGTTTCTGGCTCTAAAAATCTAGGTGCGGTGGATGGCAACTGTAATGTGACATTCTTCTCAGCACTTCCTACCTGCATAGTAGAGAACACCATGCAGTAAGGGGGCAGGGATTGCTGTTTGGCAGGGGTGGGGAACCTAATCCAGACCTCCCCTTGTGGTCCACCAGGCCATTTTGGACAGACCATGCCCACTTGCTCTACACCCAACATAATACATGATACCAGGTGAAGGGCAGGTAAAGGTGGAACTTGACTGAAAGGGATTTTGCATAGAGTGTTTTGCCACCCCTGTGCTTGGTGCTTGGGATGAACTGAGCACAGGGTTTGCAAAGCCTTTGTGCAATACTTTCAAGGTGTGTTTGCACTGAGTTTGCATTATTGGGGGGAGCTATGGCAAACGGACCTGAAATATACTGCGTGTTATTTATTGAAAGAAAACCACATGAAAATGATCCACAGATGGTAGTTAACTCCAAGTAGACTAGTGAAAATGTTTAAAGCTAAGACAGGCAAATGCTGGAAGTGTGCAAAGAGGTAGAAGGATGTGGCGGTCATGTAAAGTAATCAAAGAATTCTGGGAAATGGTTTATAAAGAACTAAAAAAAAGTTTAAGAGAACATTTCCCAAGAAACCAGAAGCTTTTCTTCTGAGAAAAATAACAATAAAAGTCCCCCCACCACCACCAAAAAAAAAGATAAGGCAGTCAGAATTTTGCTTGTAGCGCCAACCAAGGAGGAATGGCACTTTGAGTTATTGGAATATTCGGAGTTAGCAGGTCTGACTAGTAAGATAAGAGAACAAGACGATCAAGAATACAAAAAAGAATTGGAAAATGTTTGTAAAGTATTTTTAAAATCAGTATAAACAAGTGAACAGATTAGTAGGACTTGAATAAATTCGGCAGTACAAGAGAAAGTAGGAGATAATAAATAAGAAGAATAGAACTTGGTAACTTAGAGTATGCGGAAGAGTGGGAAAAGAAAAGATACAAGAGAAGGAGAGGAAAGGAAGTCTTCAGGTGTTTTGTGTTGTGTCCTTGGTTTGTCGTGGCTTTGTTTTCATTTTCCCCATTTTATTCTTTACTTTTTTTTTAAACTCTATGTAAAAACGCAAATAAAAATTACCGTATTTTCAAAGTGTGTTTGGGAAGGTTGCACAAGGGACATTGGCAAGTGCCAAACTCCTGGTGTCATTATGATGTCAGTTGACATATCGATTGTCCCACCCAGCTGTCAAAGTTGGCCCACATGAGTTTGGGGAGATAAGTATTTGGTCTGGCCCATCAGGCCAAAAAGATTCCTCACCCCTGTTTTGAGGGATATCCAAATTGGACCCGAGAGTGGCCTGCATAGCTTTGTGTGCTCCATCCAGATTGTAATAGTATAAACAGTACACATTTTATCAAATAAGAATAAATAAAATTTCAATTGAATGTTAGTATTAACCATAGGCCTCCACATAAATAAATTAAATCAAGGTTTGCATGTGCAAAAAGAGGTAGGAGGTAGGCGAATGAGGCCCCAGAAAGGTCTTAAGATCTCTTTAAGTTCTATATAGTTCTAGTAAGACATATCTTACAACCTAGTTTTGTACTTATATCTATATATTGTTAAGGGTAGCAAAAATGGAAGATAACCAGTAGATTTCTTAGACATTTATATCACTGAAATGGAATATAGGCATTTTGTGAATATCTTTTTCTTTTTTTAAAAAAAAAAAAGGAGAGATGAGTTTTGCTTGTGCGTGGTTTTTTTTTTTTACACCATCTTACAGAATTTAAAACTGCATGTATGAATTGTGAATGTCTTTGCCGAGACAGAAAAACATTTTTCATTGTTGCTGAATCATTTTCACCTTGGACTCAGTAAATGCGGCTCCATTGCACAGAATATATGAAAGCATAGCCATGAAAAAGAAATGAATTTGTGCCCTGTCAAAGTTAGAAGTGGAAAATGTGCACAGCGGATTAACCATTCAAAACTTATATGTATGAGCTTTCTCCCATTTTCCTCCCATTTTTTTTAGTAGACGAATGATTTCGAGTAGTTGGTTCACAGCAGGCTGTAAAATCAGCGTGGAGCAAACTTTTGCTAATGTTATGCTGAGGTTTTTTAAAAAAATGTTTCCCCCACTGCTTTGTACTTCATAAACAAGGAAACCTGGAGTTCCTGCATAGTTTTGTTGGCATACAGTTTTCATGATAGTTTATAATGACCCACTGCCCATTGTTTCCCCAACAGCACAGCCCGTTCTTTGCTGAGCAGCTAACAGCGTTTCAGGTATGGCTAACGATGGGAGTAGAAAACCGCAATCCACCAGAACAGCTTCCCATTGTGCTGCAGGTGAGTTGGCAAGCAATAAGACTGCTAGCTTCACTGAGGCTGCTGCAGCAGCAGCATGTGGACAACCAGCCAGCTGCAAATTTGCTCAGTATGTGTGTATTTGCGTGCATGCCTTTCCCTGACTGCTTTGCTCTCTGCCAGATGGTGTTTGGGTAAATAAATTATGTGGACTGCGTTGGAGACTAATTGGAGCTGATTGTTTGCTGGGCCTTTGCTGAAAAAGACACATTGCACACAAGCATAGTCCCACTACCCCACCCCCTAAGTGCTCCCCAGGTGAGCATAAATTGAGGTTGCAGGCCATTAGTCAGTGCTACGGAATTTAACTCCTTCACCTGTTTTCTTTCGGTGCATCAGCAAGGCACTTGCACAAAACAGCTAGTCATGTCACCCTCTCTTTCCCACCCACAATTTTCTGGCTACCAGTGACCAGCGCTTTTTTTCTGGGGGGGACGCAGGGGGACGCATACCCCTAAACATTTTATGAATCTAACGGGAGAAGAAACTAAAATTTTGTTAGTTTATTCTCTAGAACAGTGAATCATCAGTGTGTGAAGCAGTGTGGAATGTGTGCGGGTAATGCATGTTCTTTGTACTTTTGTCCATTTACTGTATTTATTTCCCCTGCTTTGAACTATAAAATGGTGATTTTCTTGAGTCAAAATGAGAGTACCCCTAAACATTTTTAAAGAAAAGAAGCACTGCTAGTGACAACAGGGACTTATCTTTCCAACAGGCTTTTGGGAACCGACCGCTTTTAATGAAAGGGCTGGTGCCATGCTGTTTTTATTGTAATTATTTGCATGGTTTTAGCAGATAGAATTAAAACACTCCCCTCCCTCCTCTCTCTCTCTCTCTCTCTCTCTCTCTCTCTCTCTCTCTCTCTCTCTCTCTATATATATATATATATATATATATATCTCAAGGTTTAAATGTTTTTAATGGTTCTTATTTTTATCTTTAAATTGCCTTGAGTCCTGTCAGGGGAACAGGAGGAATAATAATAATAATAATAATAATAATAATAATAATAATAATAATAATATGTTGTGAGAAATGTGCATTGTCTTGCATTAAATGGATGACTCTTGTAAGCTATACAATTTTAGAAGAAGAGTGAGGGGACTGACTGACAAATCCCTAGATTCCATATCAAATGCATAAATGACTGTTTAGTCCAGAGTCGGGGACCAAATGTCAATTGGCAAGTGTGTGAAAAAATAGCTGTTTTCTGCTCAGCTTGCCCTATATTGTGGTGCTGGTGTTGGTTTGTCTTCCTCTTTTTCTCTCTCTCTTTCATTTCATTGCTGTTTGTAGTCAAGAAGGAGAGTTGTACAAAATAAGTAAATGTAATAGGTAATTATCATGTAAAAGAAATAACTGCTTAACCAAAATTTAGAAGTCGTTGAATTCTGACATTAAAAATGCCCCAGCAAGTGTTACCCTTTGCATTTAATATCTGCAAAATGGCATAGCCAGAGATTAATTCACATTTGCTCACTTTCCTGTGCTGAAAAAATAGCACCCTTCCATTATTATTAGAAGACAGTGTGAGGGAAGGGGGTGGTGTTGCTCTTGAAGCCTGTAATTTAATAATAGTCTTGAGCTGGAATTTTGCAGATATAAGTGACTTAGTTTCTCAAGGTAAAAAACAGAATGTAAGATCATCCAGGCCT
This sequence comes from Podarcis melisellensis, assembly GCF_964234715.1. Taxonomy (NCBI): domain Eukaryota; kingdom Metazoa; phylum Chordata; class Lepidosauria; order Squamata; family Lacertidae; genus Podarcis; species Podarcis melisellensis. The sequence continues at coordinate 28,282,245 of NC_138529.1, read as the reverse complement.
ATTGAGACAATAAAGCAAAAAATAGATGTTCCAGCATTTTGGTGGAATATAGAATCTAGTAGTTACTCAGTTCTGCCTTGAGTGCTAACCGCAATGCACAAGTTTCCTGGGAGGCACAGAATAAAAAACAACAAATATATATCACCATTGTACTATCCCATACCTTTGAGAACTATACATTGATGCTTGAGAACTGTTCAGTTTTCTAATAATCTGCACAGGCAATGCTGATTGCAACCAAAGACTGAATCGTTATTTCCTGCAGTTATTTGAGGACACTTGGTCATATTTTGTTTTCATTTACTTGAAGTTAGCCAGTCATAGACTCTTCCTGCTTAGAGAAATGGGACTATCCAAGGGCGTCCATTTTCCTCTCTTATAATAGGAAAGGACTCTCATTCCCGCTTAGATCCAGAATCTTGCATCATGGCTGGCAGTATCATCAATCTTTGTGAATCTGACTCTTCATTTTGTAGAGCCTCTGAAGCCTGGGAGATCATTCTTGGAAAGGGGTGATAGATGGGCAGTTTATCTCTGACAAAGCCATGGAGACAGGGAGATTTCTTATCCAGCATCAAATCTGTTGAGAGACTTGACATCAGAGGGATGCTACGATCATTAATTTTGCAACAATATTAAGATACCCACTTGCTTCCTATTGCTTCTTAGGGAGAAGTGACTAAGCCAGTGGAAAAGTCAGCACAGAGGGGAAGATTCATTAGGGCCACCAAGTTTACATTGTTTCATTAGATTTGAATCATGATGCAATTTAATTAAATTTGGCAAAGCATGTAGATGTTTTAGCCCCATGAATGTGCCCACTTGCATAGTGCATCTGAACTTAAGTAACTGATCTAGAAGAGAGAGACTTCACTCCCACATTTCTCTCGCTTCTTACTCTTTTGCATTATATTTTCCTTGAAATGGTTGTGATATTCACAGGAGGACGATTCTTTTGTAAATGGCCTTTTATTGACTTTTTAACAATGCAGTTCCTATAGAATTTCTGATCTGTTGGGAAAGACTTGGCGGAAAGGGATTACCCATGTAGAGAAGGGTGGGAGGGAGAGACAGCAATTTCATAGTGTAAGGAAGTTGCCCACTTTGGTACTGTATATGCTTCAACCGTTGATGGTTAAATCTTGATGAGGCATTTGCTTTCCGAACTGTATCCAGTGCAGCTCAGTAGGATTAGTAGTTGCCTTGTGGATGCAATGCCTAATTGCAGATGCAGAGGAAGGTTTTGTTTTATCTACTGCTGCCTTTTAATAATGGCATCGGCTGCTGTTTGACTTGTGCTATCCTGCAATTTTAATTTAAAACCACCTTGAATGTATTCATTCCTGCTTTGGGTAGGAAGTCTGATATTTGCATATACATGGAATTTATTTTTTTAAAAAAAGAAATCTCAGATCCCCTGCCTTTTCTGTATATTTGCCTCTCTGGTTTTGCAAACAGTATTTTTCTTTTCTTATCAGACAGGGATCAGAGTTTGCTAGGTCTCAGTTGAAAAGTTCACTGTTGTTTAGTATCAAACAAAGAATAGTTTTGTTTTCCATATATCTGCAATATTAAGAATCAGAATATTAAAACATAATTTTTCAAAGACAAGTTTCTGTGCCCATTTCTAGCAATATGCAGCTTGTGAGGGAGTATTGCTTTTATTATTAATTGCATTGTCTGCTTTATGGTAGCCAACCATGTCTTGACAAGTGCTGAATGTATCTTGATGGTGAAAATCATTGCCCCACGGCCAATGTAACCACCCAGTTCAAGTATTTACGGTACTTTCAGCCTTGTTACTCTTGCTGCTTGACCCATTTTTTACTCATGTGCTCCTAGAAGGCTAAAAACACAAGAGACTAAGGTGGCTTTCTTATATGACGCCTTGCAAATTTAAAATAAAAAATTTTTTAGATCTCACTAGTGTGCCACACACACTCAGTATGTATGCTCTTTTGGAATCCCTTTCAAAGGCGCACCTTAGATTTTCTCTGTGTTAGAAATTGTCAAATAAGATCTTATCAAAATTACTGAACAACTTTTCCAATACATGTAAAATATCTTGAGTGTAGAGCTTTCCTCCTGCTGAATTATCTCCCTCATCTCCAAACTACCTAGTTATATTTGCTGTCTTTGCTTATTATTCTCCTGCCTGCTATATTCTTGATCCTCTCCAAACTGGTTTTTACACGTTCTGCTGAACAAAAAGTGTTAATACAGAAATTTCCAGTGCCCTTTGCATGGCCAAGTTGTGTTTGTCTAACTTCATTCCTCCTTTTCATTATCTCCAGGATTATAATTTCCTTTTTGTATCTACTGTATTGCTTAAGCTATTGTTCATGTTCTGTTTATCTCCTGCTGGACTACAATAATCTCCCCTTTGCAAGTCTTTCCTAATGCCTTATCCACTCCTTCTAGTCAGTTCAGAACACTATCTAGAAGTCTGGAGCCAGATGCTGTTCACATGAGAGTTCTTTAAGAAATCAAATGTAAAATTGCTTAAAAGCCAGTGTTCTTACCATTGGAAAGGAAGATGCTGAATATAACACTCCTTTTCAAAATGTCTTGGGTATATCCAACTAACCTCTGTCTCAGGTAAATTGGGAAAAAGTTTTATAAAAGGCAGAGTTATTTAGCCTATAGGATAAGTCCTGCTGAGAGCTAAGTACTGGTTTGCAAAGGGAAATCTTGTTTTTCAACACATACAGAGAGGGACAATCCAGAATATATTTGTGTTCTTGGATTTTCCAAAAGCGTGACAAAGTCTCTCACCAAAAGCTTCTAAAGGTTATGGGATAAGAGACCAGCTTCTCTTATAGACTCGTTAAAAAATAGGAGGCAGAGAGCTACAACAGATAGACTATTTTTACAGTGGAGGAAAGTAAACAGTACAGGTCACTTAATTGCAAGTGAGGTGTGTAGTGTGGTAGCCAGTTTGCAGATAAGATCAATTTATTTCGGACAGTGAAATGTTAAGCAAATTGACAATAACCCAACTGGGGTTAAACTGGGTGACTGAAATGAGTATTTGGCCCCTGTCATGATTCCCTCTCATGTCTCTGGTTCAGATCAGCACTTGAGGATGAGGACTAGGATATGGGAGGGAGGAATGGAACTATGCAGCACCACTTGATGAACACCCTCCCTGTCCTAGATGCTCCTTGACCTGTTGAGGCAGGAGACTCCACCCTCTCCTGCACCACTGTACCCCAGAACCAGAAGGGGATTGAAAAGGGATGAGTAGAGGAAGTTGCAGTCTCTAAATGTGTGCACGCATCCCATGGGAGGAAGGTACATGAACTGGGGAAGGGGGAGGAGTCCCCTGTTGCTGCAACTGCTCCATAGAGCACAAACCTGAGAATAGCTGCCTAGTTGCTAGATTAGTGTGCAAAGCTATCCAGACCTGCAGAAACGACTGTGTTATCTTTGACAATAAAGAGTTAACTGTCTTCTATTTGCATTCCTATGACTGGGAAGCACCCTTAACAGATAGCTCTTTTATGCTATAGTAACTGTCTCTATGTAGGGGCTATGTGAGTAAGGTCGGGAAAGGGTACCCACAATAACTGTAGCATTCAGAAGATTACAGTCTACACCTACAGATTTTATCATTCAAAGGTATTGATGATCCACTAAGACAATGAAGGGTAAATGTTGATAATATTTCTGTGCATCTGACAAGCACTTCAAATAGGTAAACTCTCCCCAAAAAGTCATTTGACTATTATTGTGGTATACCCATTTCTTAGAATTTTGTGTTACGGTTTAGCATCTGTTATATGGGTGCTAAGTTCCTCAAAGTGATTTAAACATCAGCAGTAAAAAACATATAAACCAATTTCATTTGTAAAAACAATTACAATTTTATATCTCCGCTTAAAAGACTTGTTGAAATTCCATTGCAGCCTAATGTCCTAAAACGCAGACAACCAGTAAGGATTGTTGACTATAAATCCAGTCATTTTTAGCCAAAGCCATGCAGCATGCTATTGAAATATATTGGTAAATGATTACTTTATTCTTTAATGCCATGTTAATATATAATCTTTTATTTGGGAGCCTTCATACTTTAGAGGTCTGTAGATCTACCAGCTCATTAACATAGCTGGATGTGGTTTTAATGAGTCTGTATTAAATTACTAATGTGCAGCCTCCTCCTGCTCCTTTTCTCTCCACTCTGACCTCTTAGCATCTATTTGCCAAGGAAAACAAAGACTGATTACTGCTTCCAATTCCTTTTGAATAGCTTCTTGCTGTTCATTATATATTGGACTGGAGATGCAATTTTCAGTTTAATCTCTCTGGTCTCCCCTCCCCAGCTTCTCTCTCTCTCTCACACACACATCACCACAGATTCAACCTTTTCCTTAGCTTCATCTAGAAAGTCATCCCCTGCAAAAATAGCAAAGTGCTGCCCTAGCAGGAGCAAAGAACTGGAGAAGCAGGCAGCAACTGGCAACACTTGTCCTGCCCGATGCACACAGTTTAAAAAAAACCCCACAATGTAGATTAACTGTTCTGTAGCTTACATGGCCATGATCCCAAGGTTTTGAGGCTCCAACACACTGCAGTAGCACAAGAGCACAAATATAGTCTGCTGAGTGCACTCCCTGCCTGCCCTTATGAGTTCCTCTGGAATGTCCATCAGACACCTGCTCCGCCTAATCATGGCTGTAGGGCTGTAGGGAGGAAGTTGACCAACAAATGGGATAGGCGCCTGCTGATTAGGTAGCTGCCCATTTGCAAACCAAGTGCCATTGCTTTCCCACCTCTGGGAGCCAGCCTCTTACACTTTGAATGAGAGACTAAAGGGGAGACAGAGCACCTTAGCTGCCTGGCCTTGTTGTTGTAGCATGTATTTTATTTTATTTTTAAATGCTATTTCTAGTTTACCTTCTGAGATGGGTTGTGTTGCAACAGCAGATGTGAGAGGTGGTTTCAAAAGAATTGTTTGGGGCTTGGGAGCTCAGACCCTCAAGTATTTCGTTTGCGACCTTAAGCAAGACACTTCTCTTCTTCTAGTCCTGTTCTTGCTTACAACAATGACTGGACAAAAGCCTGTGGAAGACTTTTAGCAATGCATGATAACACAGCATAGCCTTCTTTTTGGGTTCTCGACATATGGTATTCAGATACAGAAAGAAGGCAGTGCCTTTGATGTTCTCTTAGACTTTATGTTATGTTTCCATATCTGCAATGGGTAAGAGTTTTCTGGAAAGCTTAATTCCTTGATCATGTAATGCAAATCATGTGTGACCTTACATGTATTCTGTGGTATACTTTGGTATTTTTTCTTAGTTATCTGCTCGGCAAGTGGATTATTTTGTTTCTGATCATGGCACAGTTGTAGTCCACGTTGTGTACAGTAATTATATTTTTCTGAAACTGAGATGTTGGTGCTTGAATATAACCTTTCCCTGATCTTGCATACGCTCCAGAATCTCAAAATTTCAGGTGCTTTACAGTACAATCTGTTTTTTCCTCCCTCTTTCCCTTTTTCTGCAGGTGCTGTTAAGTCAAGTGCATCGGTTGCGAGCTCTTGATTTACTGGGACGATTTTTGGACCTAGGTCCCTGGGCTGTTAGCCTGGTAGGTACCTATTATGGCCATCTTTTTGGAAAATGAAAGATGCTGGCTATATAATGAACATGTATGAGTGAAGAATTCATCCTTGCAGGTTATAAAAAAATAATGTCTCACAAATTTGAAGAACTGGACACTAGTTTTCAGGAGTTGTATGACCCTGAGGTCAACATAAATTAGGCTTCCAGAGCTTCGGGTGGCTATAGAACTGATGAGAATTCCTTTATTTGTAGTACACATTAGCTGAAGATGGCAATCCCATCCTTGTTTGGCCTCTCCAATTTCATCTGAGGCTACGGATAGTGATAATAAGAGAGGCAATGTGAATGTTTATACAGTTTTTTATGGACATGTTGGATTTATTGAACAAGCTGCCTGAGTAAAATGAAAATAAACTAGATTCTTCCCTAGCTGTTGTAAATTTTATCCATACTTCAAACATGGCCTACCTGGACCTTAAATGAGAAAAAAAATGGGTCAAAAACATTTGAGGATTTGAACTATGTATGGCTTGTGCACAAGCCATTGGTGGAATAACTATGTACAAGTAAAAGTAAAAACTTAAAATGAGAGAAAGCAAAGAAATGGAGCACTGTATCCATTAGAAATAACATTGTTTGGATTGATTAGATTTTTTTTTGCAAGCTGCCTCCTAGTAGAAGCAAGAAGAGTCAAATGAGAGAGCAATGCATTGTAAGCACGTTGTACACTGAGCAAAATGTGGTTTTAAATTAAGTCTCTGTTTTGGGAATCCAGATGAGATTGAAAAAAGCAGCTGATATCCTTGAATAAAACTGACCTGAAACAAATATGCTGAGATTATGTCTTTAGCATGATCATTGTGATTCATTGTCAGGTGTTTGCCATGCTATTAAAGTTCGTGCTGGGTTCACCTACTCCACACTTCCTAAGTTTATTTTTGGTTCTCAAATTCTCTTCCTCTAGGCTCTGTCTGTTGGCATTTTCCCTTATGTTCTAAAGCTTCTCCAGAGTTCTGCTCGAGAGCTAAGACCTCTTCTGGTCTTCATCTGGGCCAAAATCCTTGCAGTGGACAGTGTGAGTAACCATGAAATGTTAATTTAGTGATGATGCAGAATATGTTAAAAGGGCTGTCTTGATTCATTGCAGAGCCAACACGTGAGATAACTTGTTCATGCTTAGGAATGTCATTAATATGAGAGACTTACCCAAAGGGAATTAATGTGGAACCATGAGCAAGCTGGACTTAGGAGTGTATGCAATCTGCAGGCCATTGAAGAGGGACCTGCAATTTGTGGAATACTCTTCCCAGGAAGGCTTACTTGGCACCTTTAGACTCCAGGAGAAAAAGTGTCTCTTCAACCAGGCAGTCGGCTGATTAACATTCTATGGCTTATTAAATGTGGGAGGTGGGTTATTGGGGGGGTGTTGATAATACCCCACCCATCTGGTTGGGTTTCCCCAGCCACTCTGGGCAGCTTACAGCATATACAAAAACATAATAAAAGATGAAACATTAAAAACCTCCCAATACAGGGCTGTCTTCATGTAGCTCTCCCAGTCTGTCTGTCTGACCATCTACGTTGAAGCCAGTTAGGATTTACTGGAACCTACTGGTAGATCCTGCTATTAAAAGCTCAATGGTCATTTTGTGTGTTGACTCTGTATGTCTATGTCTGTCTCACTTCCTAGTCTCATTTTTAATTCATCTAAAGGTATATCAGCTTGCATTGTGCATAAAGGTAGTTGCAGACAGAAATGATTAACCAATATAAGTATTACAACATCAAAACTAGATTTTTTTTACAAGCCTGACATTTACAGTATTTGTGTTGACTTAAGTATTTTGATTGCCTTTGCTGATTAATGCTTTAAGCACAAGCAGGAGGAAAGAGCCATGATCACGCGCTGGCATCCTTTCCTGCTGATCCAGAGTTATGTTTAGTGTTATTAAATATATTTTGGATAATGTTTTAAGAGGATTTTGGACTGCAAAGAAAATGAAAAGTAATCTTCAAGCTGTTCTGGGGAAGAAAAAGCTCTTTTTTGATACATGTTTTTGTTTGGCTGGAGATACAAGCCTCCATGTATAATTCAGAATAAGAATATATTCACCGAATCTGGCACACGGCACCGTGGAGGCCAATATGCCAATGAAATTGTTGTCAGGGAGTACAGAACACATTCCCGTCTTTAAAAGATAAGGCCGGATGTAGCCTTCCAGCTTAGACTGAAGTACATGCTTTAGAGTGCCAGAGATGTAAATCCTTTAGAGTTTAGACCTCATTTATGCATTATGCTTTCTATGATCCAGCATTCTGCAGCAATTCTGGGATTTTGAGACAGGAAGCCCGTTCCATGTTTTGTTCACTCCACTGGATATAATATCTTAGGCTGGGAAACATTTGTACTTTTTCCTCCTTTATCATTTGTGAAACATCATCTCATGTTCACACACCATCGCCCCCTCCCATTAACCATAAGTATAATAGCAAACATAGGGGGAATGTCCATCACAAAAGGATTCCCTGTCAACCTGTGATCCCTAAAGGTGACAATGCCCAACCGTTTCTTTCTCCAATCCCTTAATGGGGAATTTAACATAAAAATGAAGGCATAGAAGCATTTGTGTTTGCAGTGTATATCCAAAATCCATTACATATTAGATTTCCATGACTGTCCGTCATAGTGTGACAAAGAATGAAATGCAGTGTGTTAAAAGTAGAGGAGGGGGCTGGGAGGGGCATAGGACACGGTCTGTTGCCTAACAGCCCAGTAGCAATTATCCCTTAAGGTTTAGGCTCTTATGGGTATGTTTCTTGCATGGCCATGGCATTCCAGAGCTAGTCATTTTGAAAGATTTATGTCAGGTAACAATGGCTGCAGGGGAATGTCCTTTGAATGTAAGTGAAAGCATTATCCCAGCTGCTGTAGGCAATCATGAGAAGCTGTTGTTTTGGTGTGTTGACTGAAAGATAGATGTAGTGATTAATTGTTTAGCTGCAGTGAATCACATCTGTGCGACAGAAGAAAAAGAAGGAAGAAAGTGGAGGAAAGCTAAAAGTGTATTTCAGTGCAGTGTAGTGGCCAAGCCAAGAACTGTGCCTCGGCCGTGAACTTGCTCGGTGACCTTAGGCAAATCACTATCTCTCAGCCTCAGTCCCACCTTCTGCAATATGGAAGACAGCAATACTGACTTTCCTTATGGGCTTGTTGTACGGATCACAACTAGATTACATGTGAAAGCACTTGGAACAGTTGAAATATTTTTAAAATATCAGTGAGGTTTTAGTAGTAGTGGGTTGCTAGACAGAACTACCAGGTTAACATAATCCTTTTCAGATTGTACAGCGTATACTTAATTTCACATGGTTGTACCTCAGGGCCCAGCTAATGTTTTTGGGAATACCTGGATAGCTCAGTTGGTTATAGCATGGTGCTGATAACACCAAGGTGCAGCTTCGATCCCCATACGGGACAGCTGCATTTTTCTGCATTGCAGGGGCCTGGATTAGATCAGCCTCAAGGTCTCTTTCAACTCTACCATTCTATGATTCTTTCATTGTGGTCCTGCAGAATTTCTAAAGCTAAGTAATCGAGATTGGAGTCCTTTGTGGGGCCTTTGTGACATATTTTTAGGCTCCAGGTGAAAAAGTTTCTCTTCAACCAAGCATTTGGCTGATTAACATTCTATGGCTTTTAAAATGTGTTCGTGGGAGGTGGGTTATTGGTTTTGTTTGGTTTTTGTTTTATTGTGTATTTTGTGTTCTCATTTTGTATTTTTCTGTTGGGAGCCTCCCTGGGATCTTTGGATGAAGGGCTATGTACAAACTTAATAAATATTAATAAAATAATAATAATTTGTATTGTGGGGACTTTTGCTAGGCCAATTTTTACTGGGAATATTAATGAGCTGGGGGGGCGGAATCTTGAATGAAATTTCCCTTGACCATCCTATGGGAGTAATCATGTGATGTGCCAATCATTAAGTCATTGTAAAGGTATGTTAGATCAAGTAATGAACATGTATTAACATCAGGTTTAGATTGGGTGGATAATACATTTTTAAATTCCCAATAGTATTCATTCATAACTTTCCTACATAATCAGAATGTTTGGGCAGCTGAAATCAGACCACTGGATCTTCCAGCTCTCCTGTTTTTGTTTTAAGAATTCTTTCTTAAGGCCATAGATAGACAAATATAAACAATATCCTTTGCTAGCCTGCAGGCACTGGAATTAAGGAGTTGTAACTTAGAACTGTGATCACCTCATTAATGATAGTATAATTGACCATCACCATCCAGCTCCTGACAGTACATAAGTTAACTAGTGTTAATTTAAACTCCATGTAATAATGGTGCCAGTGGGATGCTTATTGTAGAGATAGAAATAACCACATTAGTAAAAGAGCAACTGCTCAGTATTTTACTGCATTAATGTCAATGCCCATTTAAATAAGTATACTGAGGTTTTCAAAAGGGAAGATGGTGACTCTTTAACCTGTGTAATAATGTACTACTGAAAAATCCCACTAGTAGAATTTTAGGGAAAAGTGAGATCTTGTGACCAAACAAAATGTTCCCAACACCCTTTTATTTTAGATTGTGCCCTTCAATGATGAATCTAGCATCTTATACTTGAGATTAAGTAGGTATGCGCCACCCTCAGATTTGTGTTTCAGCATCACAAGGTTCATATTTTTTCTTCCCTGCTGAGGGAGGAAATATGCAGCTGATAATGAAAGCCCATAGTTACCTGCCCTCTTCTGCGTGCAGAGAGGACTTTAATTGCTCACAGACGTTGGCAGTTCATACCACCTTCATAGCAAGCTTGCCACCATTCTGTTTCTACTGGTATGTCATGATTCCTTAAAGGAGGGAGATGCCATTGATGCTGATATACGTTCAGTATTTCCCCCCCCACAGATATCATATTAAGAGTACAAATTAATGTTCAATGTTATCACCAGAGTTTTCCACTGCAGGGTCTGTTTTCCTCAGGCAGGCAGAATACTGGTGGAATCTGGTGGAAGTAGTAACCAGTTTCTGGACAAATAAGTGGCATCAGTATTAAAGAGAGCCCAAAATAACCATTCATTGGAAGCAGCAAGCCCCACCCCGATCCTCAGCAAGAGTTAAGCCTGCTTATACATACAGCTTGGCTTCAGTCATTTTCTCCTACTTTGCAGCTGTCTGCAACAAGCAGCTTTAGTTACCTGAACAATGTAGTTATTCTCTTGAATCTTTGTCTCTCTCACCCGCTTTGTTTGACCCCCACCCTTCTTGCATTTTCAATCAGGAATAAAGAATGGTTACTATTTACCCACCTGGTGTTTAGCATCCTGCAGAACTCACTGGAGAGAGTTCAAAGCAAAGTCAGCTTCCTTCCTTTCTCTTCTCTCTACCTATTGTCACTTTAAAGGTAAAGGTAAAGGTACCCCTGCCCGTACGGGCCAGTCGTGTCTGACTCTAGGGTTGTGCGCCCATCTCACTTAAGAGGCCGGGGGCCAGCGCTGTCCGGAGACACTTCCGGTTCACATGGCCAGTGTGACAAAGCTGCTCTGGCGAGCCAGCACCAGCGCAGCACACGGAAACACCGTTTACCTTCCCGCTATAAAGCGGTACCTATTTATCTACTTGCACTTAGGGGTGCTTTCGAACTGCTAAGTGGGCAGGAGCTGGGACTGAAAGACGGGAGCTCACCCCGCCACGGGGATTCAAACCGCCGACCATACGATCAGCAAGCCCTAGGCACTGAGGTTTTACCCACAGCGCCACCTGCGTCCCTTTAGTCTTTCATATAAATGTATGTATGTACGTGTGCGTGTGTTCGTTCATCCTCTTTTTCTGGCCTTAATATGTCATCCCCAATGTTTAAACTGACATGCAAGTGCACAATGTTTCAAGAAGCAGTTGCTAATGAGCCTTATTAGCACTAAAAGCCAGCCTGCTTGATTCTCATCTAATTGGCATCCAATATGAAACGTGGGGAAATCTCACTTTCAAAGGGAATTATTCTCTTATCAGGAGAGTTGGGCTATGTCATTTCCTTATTATCAGACACAGCAAAATGCTGGGAAACATTCATTTATACTGGAAATGAATAAAAGGGGTTGAATCAGGGGCTCCATCTGTGTGGGGGAGCTTAACCTGTTTCCCACCATGCCAACACCAGTCATTAAGAATCAAACCTTCTCCTAGCAACATTGGGCCATCCTAACTTATGTTTCTTGGTCACAGTATGAAAGGATTTTAGGTCCATCCCTGTGTATTAGGCCAAAACACATGCTATTAGGTTTAGTTCAGTCTCTAGAAGATTGTATGCTGCTTCTGTGTCCTTGATCCTGAAGTTCCTCTCCATATTTTGTCATTTCTTTCCTGTATGCCTTTCTCCTCCTCCTGGAGTTTATCCAAGACACAACCCTGCCATGATTTGACATTTGTGTTTTTGCAGCCGTTGCTTCAACTTCACTCTGTAAATTAGCATTTTGTTGACATTGGCTCGGCCTGCTTTTGAGATGATTTTCGTCTGGCAATAGGTCCCAGCTTAACAGTTTTATCTCATAGCTACAACACCATGCTTCTCAACCTAGTGGCCTTTAGGGGACCAAACATGAGTCTGAAGACTTTTTATTAGTGACTTGTGCCCTTTTCTTATTTCCTCCACATTTTTCTACACAGTAGAACATTTGGAATAATTAGCATTGAGGAACATGCTGTAGAAAGGTTACGTTTGGATTGGTCATATCACTTGATATTTCACAAAGGGTCTGTGAACAGAAATCTGGAATCCTGCGGTTTAGGAAGAATGCTCGCTGCTCATACCGTTGTGGGTTTGATATGACATAAACAACTAAATTCTACAGCCTTGTTGTGAGCATACTAAATAGAGTACTTTATAGTTGTCAAAATATTGGCAAGTTTTTGTCTAATAAGTTAAATCATGGTTCATTGGGCACAAGCTGCATTCACTGTTGGCTGTAATTGTCATTGACTCACCCAAGCTGAGTTAGGTACTTCTTCCTCCTTGCAGAAAGCCCATTAGTAGAAGCCAAGGAAGAATGGAACACTCTAAATAAATGTTAAAGGCCAGTAAGTAAGGGCAGAGCAAATGCTCTTAGAGCGGGGAAGCCAACATGATGCCCTCAAGATGCTTCTAGGCTACAAGTCCCAGCAGCTGCAGCCAGCAGGGCCAGTGGTCAGGGATGATGGGAGCTGTAGTCCAACAATATCAGGAGGACATTGTGTTGGTCATCCCTGTCTTAGAGTTTTAATCAACACTGTTGTCATACTGGCTAGAAAACTGCTGGAAGCCAAATTCTACCATTCATGGCACAATTGCTTTCATGCAATAAACTGAATCCCTGTGCCTGTCCTTGGGGCTTAGACCAGAACATCTGCAAGATCTGTGTTATGGTGAGAGGCGTATGCAGAGGGGAGCAACATCTGCGTATCACTGATGCACGTGCATCTTCCAGACAGCTTTTCCTGAGTTTTCAGAACAGACCAAGTTTCTTTAAGCAGAGTTTTGTGACATATCCATCTCAAATTGCCTCATCAGATACAGAGAACAGAGAAGAATGCCAATGCCAAATGAGCCACCTGGTTCCCAAGGTAGCTGCTGAAAGGGAAAGTTTAAAGTCACTCCCCTTCTCCCCGTGGCTGTGTTTAGCATAAAAGTCAAAGGAAGCATAAAAGAAACAGGAAGACCCCGAATTTTGTCAGTTACAGAATAAGTATAGTTATGTAGTCTGGGAGATGTCGCTTCTTTCTACCCCTGGCTTGCAGATGGCTGTACTCCCAGTACATTGCTTAGGCGGAATGAGCCAAAGCTGAGTTGTTATCTGTATAACTGGCTTCCTGATTATTGCTTTCAAGGACTCTCTGTACACGTGCAATTGATGAACTAAGTGGAAATCATTCGAAGACTAAAAATAAATTATCTTCAGCTTATTGCTCTCTCTCCCCCCACCCCATCTGTCTTGTTTTTCAGTCATGCCAAGCCGACCTTGTGAAGGACAATGGTCACAAATATTTCCTTTCTGTTTTGGCAGATCCCTACATGCCGGTAAGGTCAAATAATCAGTCTTCACCACCATCCCACCTCTCTGATTAGAACTTACGCTGGTTCATGTGCTGCACTTATGAGGCAGCCATGCTGTTGATTTTGTAGATGGTTAGAAGTTACACAAAGTTGTAACATGCAACTGTCCTGTTGATGAGTAGCATGGAGAAAATGGTTAGAGGACACTTTCACCCTCTTCCTTAAAGGAATGAAATGGTTTGGTAGTATATTCAGGACAGACAAAAGGAAGCTATTTCTTCACACACTGCATTTGTGGACTTCATTTCCAAAGGCTTAGATTACTTTCAAAGGGGTTTAGATAAATTCATGGTCCATCAGTGGCTATTAACCATAATGACTAAATGAAACCTCCATATTCAGAGGAAGTACACCACTGAATACCAGTTATTGATGGGGTGGGCATTATCTTCATTCACTGCTTTTTGGCTTCCCGGGGAGGTCAGGTTGGCCACTGTTGGGAAATGAGAACCTGGGCTAGATAGACCTTTGATGTTGTCCAACAGGGCTACTCTTACGTTATTACAAGGTGGGGCACATAAATCAAATAAGAATCTTAAATTGCACACCTTTTTCTTTTGCTCAGTATTAATTTATTCTTGTGAAAGAAACCACAATAAATGAACTAAAGGGGTTATTTATTGTCAATAAATGTATTTTAAGCCTGTTAAAGAAAAATAATGTTGCAGTAAGGGCCCTGGTAGTTTTTTTTTGTATTTTTTAAAAACTTCACTACTGTTGCTAGCATGAATCAGTCGGGCACTGTTCTCTTCTCTATTATTATTTTTGTAATCTTGCACTTAAGGGAAAATAAAATGGCATACAAAATAATTTCCAGTCTTCCCACACTGCATGTGAAATGTACTGTCTTTGGGAAATGTTTATATAGTTCTTTAAATGTATTGGAAGCACAAAAGGTATTTGACACATGGAGAGGTAGAGATGACAGAAAAATTTCAGAATTCTTTTAGAGAAGGATGCAAATCCTGTGCAACCTTTTTATTTTGTCTGAAACATGTCTGTCTATTTGTTGTGGCAGACGTTGTGTTTTGTGATTTAAAGTTAAAAGCACTTTCCACCTTTGTACCCTTAGAAAGCTTGAACCCACAATTAAATGAATTTACACGCTTCTGTTTGAAAGGGCAGTCATACAAGCAAATGAGATTAAGTCATTTTCATGGCCATTTTCATTATTTTATTTAATTTGGATTGTTAAGTTAGGGAGACCTTTGAGAACCCTCAGTGTCAAAAGAGACAAGTTCCAGCAGGAAGGATTTTTTAATAATAATAATAATAATAATAATAATAATAATAATAATAATATCTTTACCTTGAAATATTCAAGGTAATATTATTATTTTATCTAATCCTCAATCTTTTGTGTGTGTTTTCAGGCTGAACATAGGACGATGACAGCTTTTATTCTGGCAGTGATTGTCAACAACTACAATACCGGTCAGGTGAGTAAAAGTTGAGGAATGGTGTGGATGGCTCTACATCTGACCTCCTTAATAATCTTGAATAAAAATGTTAGGGACCTTACCCCATGCATCTATGCTGCTCTAAAAGAGTTGTTTTCCTTAGAATTGTTTTATCGGCAAATAACGTGTTAAAATATCATGCTCTGCCCTTTGTTATAGGAAGCCTGTCTTCAAGGGAACTTGATTGCCATTTGCCTGGAGCAGCTCAATGATCCACATCCTCTTCTGCGCCAGTGGGTGGCTATTTGCTTGGGGCGAATTTGGCAGAATTTTGACTCTGCAAGGTGGTGCGGTGTGAGGGACAGTGCCCATGAAAAGCTCTACAGCCTTCTCTCTGATCCAATCCCAGAGGTAATACAGCATCCAGTGGAGACAGTGGTTCATGTGCTTGCCTTAGCTACCCAAAACAACTTCCCTATATTACTTGATCTGATCAGGGTACACAACACTAAACTTTGAAAGTACCGTATTTTTTGCTCTATAAGACTCACTTTCCCCCTCCTAAAAAGTAAGGGGAAATGTGTGTGCGTCTTATGGAGCGAATGCAGGCTGCGCAGCTATCCCAGAAGCCAGAACAGCAAGAGGGATTGCTGCTTTCACTTTGCAGCGATCCCTCTTGCTGTTCTGGCTTCTGAGATTCAGATTTTTTTTTTCTTGTTTTCCTCCTCCAAAAACTAGGTGCGTCTTGTGGTCTGGTGCGTCTTATAGAGCGAAAAATACGGTATTCTTTCATTTTTAAAAAACAAATTATTGATGAAAGTTTTTCTGTACCACCATGTAACATATGTGGGCAAGTGTACAGCAATTAAATATAAAACACCTTTTAAAACAATTCAAATAACCATTAAAGTGGCTGGCTAATGAAACAGCTGCAAAGGCTGTTTAATTTATGAAGCTCTTAACTAATAAGGCATGAACATGATTAAAAGAAATCTTAGTCAATTAATTTCATGAGTTTTGAGTGATTTATCTAGTAATTAATTCTATATATGGGTAAAAATAGTAATTCTGAAGGAAGCTTTCTTCATTGTAGCAGATGTCATATTTTAATATATGTCCCCTTCTATGTAAGAGAAAAGACAGAATGCCTCTTTTAAAAGAACACTCACCACTTGTAGTTTTTATGAATACTTGTATTAGGCAACATCCAGTGATGTCTGCCTTCTTATGCAATGGAAATCTGTTGGTGCAATAGAACCTCTGGTCTTTGTCTCCCCGTACATGCCCAAAATCCACTCCAGAGGATTTCTCAGTTTTCTGGAGCTGATTTTGCAGATTGGGGGGACTGTAAGGTAGAAGAGAAGGAAAATCCCATGAATACCTGCCCAGTTAATTTATTTGATTAAAGCTTATACTAACTTATTACTCTATTAACTATTGCAGCCCTGTAATCTGTTAACTATTGCAGATTTCAGCTGATGTGTTGAGGGTCTACTGGCCATGTGGAAAAAACATAGTTCTCATATGTCTGCATTTACTTACTAGATGTGTCCTTAATGTTGGGAGTCCTTTCCAATAGGATGGATATGTTATCTTATGACATCTTTGCACTAAAACATGCAAGTGACAAAGTGTATGCTAAGAGTTTAAGTTGGACAGAGATTATTTATGTTTCTTTTTCAGGTTCGCTGTGCTGCAGTCTTTGCCCTTGGCACCTTTGTAGGCAATTCGGCTGAGCGGACAGATCATTCTACCACTATTGATCACAACGTTGCCATGATGCTGGCTCAGCTCATCAACGATGGAAGTCCCATGGTCCGAAAGGTATAACATGGGGTTGGGAGGGGTAGGTGCTAGAGCCCCTGTGTTACTGCTCAGCTTGTTAGTCCTGTCTGCACGGACCTTTATAGTTCATTGCAGCTGTTCAAAACTTTGATTTACTGAAAACATGGAAAACCCATAGCTCAGTGATAATGCACATCCTTTGCATGCAGAATGTTCCAGTTTTAACCTCCAGCCTATTCCAATTAGCAGAGCTGTGGGTCTCACTGCCTGAGACATCAGAGAACCTCTGACAATCAGAGTAAACGATACTGGACGAAATGGACCAATGATCAGATTCCTTATTCAGCAGCTTCATCCTATGTTTATATGATCTGTTCAGACTGTCCCTTAGCAATTTGTGCTTAGGTTTCCTTTTTCCTCCCTTGAGCAGGTCATGAACATGTGAGGCCCTGAATGACAACAGCTTTAAATCATTACAAAGTGAATCCTTGCACCCATGACTATTGCCAAACATTAAATGGCAAAAGACGCATAGTCTTCAGAAATAGCCCAATAACTATTTCATGTATTGAAGAGAAAACCCAGGTTAAAATATAAGATCAACTGTGGACTCACTGTAAGCCTCAGTTTGATAACGTGGAAATAATAGTGGCATGCCTTCAAGATAAATTATTTTAGCTCCAAAGTGCTGTGTTAATTGCAAACAATAATAAAATATTGCTAAGTTTCCCCCTTCCTCATTAGAAATTCCATAGGGATTCTTCAGGTCAGGGGAAACTACTTAATATCTGTTCTATTGAAATACAATTCTAAAACCGGGCATTTGAGTTGTTTTTGTACAGTGTATTATAATCGCAGGGTAATTTAGGATTCCCAGATGTCTAAATCTAGCCCTCTTATTCCACAACATTATGGGTGTACGTCTGGTATGGACTCTGCAGAAAAAGAGCACAATTATAAGACCTTAGCTCTGAAATTCTGTTTTGGCAGCATTACGCAATAAAGAAAACATGGCATGTCCGCAAACTGGCACTCTCTAGGCCATTCTTTGAGAGATTAATGAGGATGAATATGCATACTTTGTGTACATGTGGCAGTGGCAATGGCTATCTGTCCTAAAATTTGCTTTGTTTTTTTGGAATTGGCTTTTGTTTGTGGTGTGCAGCCTTTGCACACTGCTGCTTCTGCAGGCAAGTCTTCTTAGATCTTTGTGCCAGTAGAATCCTTACAGTAATTTGATAACACAGCAGGCTTCCCATTTTACCTCCCACGTGGCCACTTCTCATTGGTTTTTCCTTGTTTTAACATCTTCTCTTCATCAGAATGGTTTTTTGGGGGGGATAGTTAGCCAATGTGAATCTTTGGCTGCTGAGACTGAGACTGCTTCATCATATGTAAGCAAGTGCCATTTCCTCAATGCGAGAAACAGGGAAAGTTTTTGCACTCCTGCAGGTCTTACTGGCTCTCTGTTTGTTGGCAATTTCTTTGAATCACAAGCCCTGTCGTGTCAATCGTTTTGTCTCTCCGTTTCCTGAGAGGCTTACATAAATTTCAGTTTTCACTCGCCTTTCTGTTTTCAGCCTGAAGAATAACATTGTTCTGCTTTTCTCCCTGTCCTGGGGGAAATAAAATTAACTTCATCACCCAGAGTGTGATAAAGAACACTTGCTGCAAGAGGTGGTATAGGGTCAGTGGGGGGAGTTGACCTTGAATTGAGGGCATACACGCCATGGATCCCTTTACCATCCCAGCTCCCGGGGGCCATCACTCTGAAACACAAAATGCTTTTTCTTGTCTGACCTGAACGTCAGGCTGCTTCATTTTGCCCAGTGGGGCCAGGCATGAGGCCTTTATCAATATGGCATTTCATTTGCTGTACAGTATGAGAAATCCCTTTGCAACAGAAAAAGGGCATTGCATAACAAAATAATGAAAGACCAGGCATTAGAAAAGGATTATTTTAGACCTGGCACCATATCCATCATTGAAAAGTGTGCTGCTGAATGCCAAAGGAAAGTGATATCTGTCAGCAGAGAGCTGTCAGGCTTGTATGTCACTACTTTCATTTTGGAGCTGCTGCATAAAAAAAAGAGGACAGGGAAATGAGAATAGCTGGCCTGGCCTCTCTCTCCAAGACCTCAACACTTTGCAGAATTTCTTGATGCTCTTGCTACTTCCTCCCGAAACAGAAGCCACGTTTTGTCTCTGTAGTCCTTTCCTATTTATCACCCTTTTGATAGCAGAGTCTTACATTACAATCTACCAAATTAAATATGAAATATTAATTTGTTACTGGAAACAAGAAGTATGTGGCAGCCCTCCGAGAGGAAGAAGGTTGAGTTTTGCAAGTGCAGGAGGGAAACAGGACAGTTCTATTCAGCAAAGAGCTTTCCATAATGGGTTGGTGGGGAGAGGGCTGAGATGAAACAATAGTCCCTTGAAGATTGTTTTTCCTAACCTTCCACTTTAGAGCAGTAGCACATCAGTCACTTGATAGCACTGAGAAGCATTGTGACCAGAGCTTCCTGCCTAGTCTTGTCAAATTTATAATAGGCAAAATGCATTTCATCTTTTCTAGCCTCTGTTTGGGTAAATAGGACATTAGTAGCACTGTGTAGGGCTATTTAGAAAATGCCTTGGTAAGTTTCTGATCCTTCTGCACAAATGACTAAACAACAATAAGAGACTTTGATAGAATAAATAAAATTCCGTGCTAGTCTTGCAGAATTCAAGATTTCCCACCAAGAAATCTTTGACTTTTTCACAGAAAATAAGTAGCAGGTTGTGTTCCCCCTAAACCACCAAGGTTCTGCTTGACCAATGTCAGATTTGATTTCTTTTTTGAGCTGACTGTGAACCACAGTGAACAGTTATGCATTTCTAACAGGGCATCATGCTATTTCTGTAACTCTTGGAATCATCATAGAAAAGGTTGGCAAGGCTTTAAGGTCTGGACCATGACCCAGGAGGTCACACAAGAACCTTGCCCTTTTTATGATTCATTATGTCCTACAGAGGAGCTTGAATGGACCGGAGAAGAATGGCACAATGTTCTCCCTTCCCCTTCAGTTCTTCCAGTAGCAGTAGATCAGTTTGACAATTCTCGGCTGCATCAAAAAGTTAGAGAGTAGCCAATAATGAAAGATCTTTCATTGCAAAGAATTCACTTTGGAGTCAAATGTTCCAGCTTTCTTAAGATCGTCACACTAAAGTGAAGGAAAAATCAATGCTTCACAAAGCCAAGTATAAAAAGTGCCCTCGTCCCCACTTGAGGTGACAAATGGATATTAATTTTGTCAGAAGGCTGCTTTCACAGGGACTTGATTCTCTTGCTTGCTTTATTTAAAGTTGCTTACAAAATAGACCTCCAGATATAGGTATATAAATTCAACAAATAGTAATAATAATAAAAAGAATAAATAATAATTTAGAATCTTTCCGCTGCATTTTCACAAAAGGGAACTTTGTAAAGTACTGCTATATGCTATTTTGAGGATTGATAATATTTGCTGTTGGTACTTTAAAGTCAAAATGTTCAACCCAATGAATGATTGCAGGAGGGATGGGGAGCCTGTCACAGCCCAGATGTTGTTGGATTCCAATTCCCATCAGTCCCACCAGTATAGCCAATGGTCAGGGACGGCAGGAGTCGTAGTAACAGGTCCTCCTCCCTGCTTTACAAGATACACTGAGCTGTGAACAGAATGTTTCAATAGCACTCTTGCTCCTGGACTAGCTAGGTTAAATTCAGAAATATATTGGCTTAACCTTAGAATTTGGAGTGGAGATTACTGCATCAATTTGTTTATTTGCCTTCAAGACCCGAAACATTGTTCTTTGAGTAGTCCTGGAACGTTGACTTGCAGATGGGTGTCTGCTTTTCCGTTATATTATCAGGTGAATGAGATCTTCCCTGTTTTTTTGCAGTGATTCAAGTTCTTTGCTGTCAGTTATTTCACATGCACACAGTGTTCAGAAGTCTGTTTTTCCTCCATTGCCCTCTCCCTAGGAGTTGGTGGTTGCACTGAGTCACCTTGTGGTCCAGTATGAAAGCAATTTCTGCACTGTTGCCTTGCAGTTTATGGAAGAAGAAAAGAACTATGCACTGCCATCACCAGCTGCTCCAGGTAATACATCATTTTCTTTATTAAAAAATTATAATAAAACTGTGGAAGGTAATTCTATGAGGGAGGGCAGTTTATTGGCTAAATCACATATTTTTGGCAACCCTCCACCCAAAAAAACCCCTGATTTTGTGTGTGAAGGTCAAATGAGGGCTTCATATTGGCTCCATTCACACATCATGGTAGATTAAAGATTTATTGTGGAAGGACAAATAGTTCCCACTTCACTTCTCCCCTAGCACAAGCAGGAGCAACAAACCACAGTCCCTGCTTTAGCATTGCATCCAAACGAGGAGCCATGGTTTGTTTTATTCTAAGCAAACTTTGATATGAAGCTAGGGTTTATTCTTACTGTGACATGTGGACTGGGTCAGTGTTTTCTATCGCTTCTCCTCTTCTCTTCCTTCTCTTTGTACATTCTTCTTAATTTGGGAAATACAGAAATCTGGATAAATTGTTGCTGGCCTTTTATCTCGTGAAATGTCATCTTAAATATTAAATATCCTGGATAATCTCTGGGGACTTGGGAACCTCTCCTGTCAGATAATTTAGATGAAAATACAGTTGTCTCCCTGCAATGAGTAATTCAATAGCGCCTTTGTCTGAAAGAGTGGATTATATTAAAAAATATGAAAACCTACTTTCCCATTCCCTTGTCTTTCTTGTTGCCGTTGAATAAAATAATAACGTGTTTACTCAGGATAAATTAAAGCTATTATGTAAATAAAATGCACAAGAAGCATCTTATCTCCAGCATCAAGACCCAGCTATATCTGGCACAGAATTTCTAAAACTTTTATACAGCACAAATGCTTCTTGGATCTCTCTTAAGGAGGAAAACAGTTGAAATGCCAGGCTCTCGTAGTATACTGTAACTCCTGCAGCTAAGCATTTGGCTGGGGGCGGGAGGACCCTAAAGCTTTGGTTGACCTTTTGTTACAGAAAAGTTAACTAGCCTCACACCTCACCATCACACCCCGCCACATTCCTTTAAATTGGATTGTCATGTTAGTCCCATTAGAGTTAATGGAGCCTGCACAGCACATGGTCAGCAAAGTCTAAAATGAACAGATAGAAACAGTAACTCAGATTTAGGTCTTGTTTGCAGGAGGATGTATTCTCCTAATGCCAAAGTAGAGTACTTGCAGTAGTTAGTTTTCGTCTCCATTTATGGACTACCAAGGCCTAGCCCAACTTTGTATAATATTAGGCCACAATCATGCTAAAAACAGAAAGTTGTGATCCTTTTCCTGGGTGTTAGGAGAATGGGGTAGGAAATGAATAACAATATTGTCTCCATAGAAGGTGGAAGCCTGACTCCAGTGCGAGACAGTCCCTGCACACCAAAACTCCGTTCTGTCAGCTCCTACGGGAATATAAGAGCAGTCACGACAGTACGGAATTTGAATAAGTCTCTGCAGAATCTCAGTTTGAATGAAGAATGTAAGTTTGCTTTTCAGGATTCTCTTATCATTTACTCTCTGCATGCATGTATGCAAAGCTTACTCATATGATTGCTTCCAACCACAGCAATAATGAACCGACTCAGTGCCTATAAAAGTTTGGACGGCGTACCTAAGTGATGTGATGCAGGATTAGATCCGTAAAACATGAGTGGAAGAGAATTCACAGAAGAGCACTTTCCCGCCTCCTCTCACTCTCCTCCCACTGCCGCCCCATGTTAAAGGCCAATTAAGAGGGTCAGGGAATCCTCCAAAACAAGGTTGGAAGGGACGTGGGAGGTGCTGAAAGGGGACAGGGAAGTTCACATGATGCTTCCATGTGATTTGGGGTGATTTCCCCCTCCTCTAGAAATGCACCCATCACATTCTAGAGGGTCCTCTGACCCTCAGGATTAGCTTTTTGCAAGTGCAAGATGGAAGAATAGCACAGTAAGCCCCCTTCTGCTTGCAATTTCCAGTGTACTCAGTTGTTTTTTTTAAATAGATATTAAACTAGCCTGTCTTTATATCTTGGGGTTGTTCTTCCCATAACTTGAGTAGTGGTTCCTAATTAGCGCTGTACTGCAGACACCCTGTTTTTCAAAAGCCAAGCCATGGACCTTTGAAATGTTGACATCTCTGTGGTAGTTTTGGATATGTTATTGGTGCCACCATACCCTCTAGTGCAAAACAGGGACGTGCTCACGTGTGAGTCATGTAACCAATGCAAGAGCACAGCACCAAAAAGCACATTATCTTAAAACTATTGTACTCACACGTTGCGTTTAAATTTACTATTAGCTTTAAACTGTCATTCTTTGCAGAATATATACGTTTTTTTCTTTTCAACTCTTGAGTAGTAGTTAATCCTTACATTGAAACTTGTGGCCAGAGTTCTTGGTTTATCCTTTTCAGTGCTCTTGCATGAGAGCACGGCCCCCCAAAATGGGATGTCCCAGACATCTCATTGGTGGGTATGTTGGTGGGTATGTGTGATGGACCTCCTATGTGGGCCCCCTGGGGTCTGCAGGCCACCAAGTGGGAACCACTGCTCTAGAGCAAGATTTTCCACAGCCGCCAATACCGACACCCTGTGGTTGATGCAATCATGCAGGAAATGAATGAAGACCTGGGGGTCAAGAAAAGGGCCTAGGAGTGAAAAAGAAGTTTACGAGGCATAATGCCAAAAAATTAATTGAGAGCTTTGAGCCTCAGAAATATAGGCACAGGCATTTACAGAGTACACCTCCCTTCCCAATGATGAATCTCTATATTTAATAAGATAATTTTACAATACATCAATTTTATGATTTATGGTCATGGTGATGGATGATTAAGAAATGTTAATCATATATTGATATTTCTTGACTTTATTTCATTTACGTTCCGAAGAATTTGGGTTGGAGTCAATGACAACTTTATTGGCACATCGAGGGGTCAGTGTACTCGGAAGTTTGAGAATTCCTGCTGTACACTGATACTCCAAGGAATACTGTCCTTGCACACTTGCTTCTCTCAATGTTTCCGTACTTATTCTTTGTCTTCAACAGCTGGGAGCTCTGTCGCCTTTTCCCCTGGGAACTTGAGCACCAGCAGCAGTGCCAGTAGCACCTTGGGCAGTCCTGAAAACGAAGAATATATCCTGTCTTTTGAGACCATTGACAAGATGAGAAGAGTCAGCTCCTACTCGTCACTGAATTCACTGATAGGTGAGCCTGCACATTTCCAAGCCGCCTCATCTCTATTCTGCAGTGTATGGTAGGAAAGCTTTGAGGAGGAGGAGTACTTTGTAACAGCACATAGTCTCTTAATGTGAGTGGACAGCAACCTGACAAAAGGAGATGGGAAATTTGTTTGAAGTTTTTTGTGTGGATGCAGAACAATGACACAGCTGCATTTGTGTGTGAGAGTGTGCCAGCTTTTTGAAAGGGGATGATGCATTTTCCATGGTTAACAATCCCAGCAAAAGAACCAAACGTTGATTGGAATTTGCAGCTGCTTCCAGCATTCTTACCTAGAAAACTGGGTGTTTATATTTGACTTTAGTTTTGATGCACTGCCTTGTTGATAGTAACATCTATGTTGGCTACAATATACAGGAGCAGAGCTTTCCAAATTGTGTGTCACAACACATTAGTGTTTTGGCTGCAGTGTGTAGGTGTGTCGCACAATGTGTGTCCGTATCTCTTAAAAGGCATTAGTTTAACCTCTGGTTTGCTAGTAAAACTGAATTACTATGTCGCAAAATGATGCATGTCTAGGAAGTATGTCACCAACATGAAAGGTTTGGAAAGCTCTGTACTAGAGAGTGGGGCTGACTGTTACTTCAGTTTCTGTTGCCCTGTTTTCTAGGGCTTATGGAGAACTCTATATGAAGCCAGTTGTATTCATGTTTCAGTCTGAATCTGTGCATCAGTTAACTAAGTGATCCATGGAGCTTGTGCAAAGAGGAGCGGGGATTGGGATGGAGACAGAATTCTTGTACCTTGCTTTCTTATTTCTCCTCCACTACCATTACAACCTTCCCTCTTACACCCACCTCACCTCATTTCCAGTCTTTGTCTGGGCAGGACAGGAAAGCACCCAATTAGAACAACTGCTCCTTTTGCATCATAATGGACATGGTTAACTCTTGTGCCACAGACATTTCGTCCACACTTAGCTCCTGTGTTTATGTGGAGGTGAAAAGGGGGAAATAGGTCAGACCACCCAGATCAGGAAAGAAAAGTGCTACTGGCTTGGCCCTGCCCTAGTTTCAGTACCTGGCACCTCCTGTTATAAGGCTGAGTTGTAAAACTTGAGGCCTTGGGAAACCATGGGCTAGACGGGCAAATAGTCTGACCCAGGTGTAAGGCAGTTTTCCATGTCTGTTTTCTTGTAAGAGTAGCATGGCAGGATTACAGTGCTTTGGTTCCTGTAGGATTGTTTGTTTGTTGTAGCTAAATTACTCAGGCTTGCTATGTTAATCATCCCAGTCCCAAGACTAAAGTAATGTAGATTTTTAAGGAAGAGTGAATTGGTCGGATATTAAACTCACACAGACCGTTCCAGAGCATAAAGCACAATATTGCTCCTAGACTATGATTCTAACTAATCATCGATCACATTAAGATGATGACAAATGGTCACACAGCCATTTAAATTTGGCTACATGATAACATTGCAAAGCCAAGTAAGCGAGGACAGGAAATATTTGCATTGCCTTTGTGCTTATTTGGAGCCCTGCCTGCTGAAAAGGCATAGTTTTTGAAGGGGGATAAGAGTTTCTCTAAAAAGTGGGGGGGCCCAACTTTAGCTCAGCCCTGTAAAATGGCCCACTGTTTCAGTTCCTGTGGGTATTTCTCCATAGTCTTCTGCTAATGTAAAGAGGTGCATATTTTGTTATTTACATGTGTCTTAAAAGAGTTTTAGAGCACAGCTGAAAAACATAGCCTAGGAATGAGATGAGTGAGAGCATCTTGAAGCACAAAAGCAGCTCTCTAGTGCCTTCCTCATTCATATTCAGACAGGAACAGCTCATATCCAGCTGTAAACGACATAGCTTATGGAAGTGTTTAAAATTCATAACTTACACGGAATCCCATTACTTTCAGCACTTACCTCTTTAAGGCCAGGGTTTTTCTTCTTCCTCCATGATTTCTTTTTTCTCCTCCTTCCTTTTTCAAATGCATCTTCCAGCCTTGCCTCTGCTGCATCCTAAAGGAAATGGTAAAAAAGAAAAAAGAAACCTGAACTTGGTCCATAGGGTTGCGCTTGAGTTGACCTGAATGGCAGATTATGTAAACTTTCAGAATCTTGTCAACTCCAACACATTCTCTCCTGTTTAAATTTCTTCTCAATTACACTGGGCAGGAGGGGGATAACCTGTTCAGGACCAAAGGCCACAATAAGAATTTCATGAGCTAGATGGACTCAGACCACTTACACATAATTGACACTAACATTGTAAGATTATTATGGATTTCTAGGCAATGAAAAGTTGCACTTTCTTTGTGACACCATTTGTGTAGTTGGCAGTGTACTGTTCAGGGTAGACTATGAGCTCATTTTGGGTGATGAACAAGGTCTAGAGGAGACTGGCTTGGGATATGAGGCAGTATTGAGAAGCAAGAAGCAAGCATAGACTCCTGGGTATCTGTGGCTGGATCAGGTTGTTCCCAATAGCTCCCTAGGCAAACTCCCAGGGAAGAGGGATGTTATCTAACAAGAGTCTTAGCCCATCCAAATAGGCCCAAGCTCCAACCTCTTAATGGAGGGCAAGTAACTTGGAGCATGGCACTCCATTGTTGTCAAGTGGGCTTCCAGGTATGTTATCTCTGTTGGGAGTCTTAATGGAAGTGAAGGTTATGGGTGGTTGGTGCGGTGATGGAGTTTTGGATCCTTTCTTGAGATGGGCCAGTGTTTGGCTCTGTATAGGGCACCTTCATGGATTCAGTTAGCTTTTTTTAGCTCATGGCAAGTAGCTGACTAGCCTAGACTAATTCTCAGGTCAGCCGTAGAGTCCCTTCAGCATATGAAGAGCGGGGAAAGGCAATATTGAACAAGTAATAATTTATGCATAGAGAGGGGCAGGATGGAGATAAAAGCATGTGAGGAATGGCTCCATACCTCCATAGTAAAGCACATGGTTTGCATGCATCTGTTCTCAGGTTTCTTCCCTGGCATCTCTGGTTCAAAGGGTCTCAGGCAACAAGACTGAGAAAGCCCTCTACCTGAGACTTCAGTGAACCACTGCCATGCAAAGCAGACAATACTGGGTTAGACAGAGCGGTAGTCTTCTGACTCCATATAAGGCAGTTTCATATGTTCAAAGCCTTTTGATGCTTTCGTGCATGGGGCCTTTTCTCTCAGTTGCAATCTGTTTATTATCATTTCTTAATATGCACCTTTTGTTATGCTGCTAAATGTGAAATTTATTGTTATTTCATAGCAGTTGGTGGGGTGGGGTGAATCCAACCCTCCTGACCCTGACATCACAGCTGAATGCTTCAACGAATTAGAATTTTGCAACAGTCTGCTGTAAAATAAATATCCTTAGAATTATATAATTCTGAGCCCAGGAACTTATTTAGAGCTTCAGAACTGAACTGAGCTCACAATACATCTACACCAAAATCAATTTTGGTTACACCCACACCCACCCACACAGACACACACCCCTTTCCAGCTTTCTTCATTCTTTCAACATAGTTTAAGGGCAAGGAGTCAATCTGTTGTCATCTTTGTAAAACAGCTGGAGGTCAGAAATCTGTGTTGATCTACTTCAAATCACACAGTGATCTACCATTAGATCCTGATCTGTCTTCTGCTCACCCTGTTCTAGCACAATAGGCATAAATTCGCTTCTCCTCTGCAAATGCATGCATTTTAACAATCCTCTCCCCCACCCCACTTCCAGGCTATGTGAGGCCATAGCACTCCGATAAGTGGGTCAGGCTGAGGTATTTTGCTTCTCTAGAACACTGCAACTCCACCAAATTTTGTGCTTAGGTCTACCTTTTGCTACATATCCAAATGATATCTGAATCCCATTTTTAGCCCTTTCTCATCTTGAACATACTGTATTTGTGCTTTTATGCTAATGCAATTATCCAAGCAAAATGTGGTTTGCCTTGGAAATGAGTTTTCTGAAACTTCCAGGATCCATCAAGCCTGGGGTTTGCCTGATTTGATGGGGAAACGGGAGTTATAAGCAGTGTACTTAGGAATCCACCTATACATAATGCTATTTACAGAATAATGTAACTGTTCAGAGAGTGAAGTTATGGTCTTTGTAGGGCTAGGATAAGAAAAGGTAAAACATGAGATGCAAAGGAGAGGAAAGATAACATTTATTACATTTTATTATTATTACATTTATATCTTGCTGTTCTTCCAACGAGCTCAAGTCAGTATCCACTGTCCAGTTTCCTCTTCTGCTATTTAACCTCACACAATATTCCATTAAAGGTTTATAACACTAAGAGAGAGTGACTGGCCCAGGGAGCTTTATGGCTGTGCAGAGATTTTAATTCTGGTCTCCCTGGTCCTAGTGTGGCACTTTAGCAACTACAGCACAATGGTTAGGCTTAAGAAAAAGTGGGGAACTTTTCAAAAATGATGTGTGTTGCCACAAGCATGCATATTTAGATTGCTTTTCTCATATGCAGATTTAACAAGTCATTTGTGCTCTCATTTTAAACCAGATGAAATGTCGGGTGTATCACCCAATTAAACAAATCTTAGTAAATTAATTGTACACACTTTAGGTGGCATAAATGGGAGTACCTCATTGAAGATGGCACTTGCTATCAGCAGGTTTTACATTTGCACTTAAAAATAAAATAAGTTAAATAAATAAATGTGCTGGTTGATTGGTCAGGACACCATTTTCATAAATAATAAAAAAATTGGTTAATCTACTTTAATTGCCTGCCATGTTGGCAAAATATGCATGATATAAAAGAGCAAATTAGTTAACACAACAAAATAGTAAAAGAAATAATAGCTGGTAGATTTTTATAAAATTTATTTTACATATGTCATATGGCTATTCACTCTCACTGAGTCCCATGCTTCCCACCATCTTTGCCTGCTTCCCACCATCTCTAGTTTTCCCTGTGGCCTTTCCCAGTTTTACCAGGGGTATGTGTAGAGGAGGTAAACTGGCATATGAAAAGGTTCTCACTTTGTTCCTGATGACACAGTTGTGTTGCCAAGAATGCTGGGATCTGTAGCTCTTAATTCCTCCCTGCTCAAACCATCAAGACAAGAAATTAAACTTGATTTAATCTCCACCGGGTTGCAGGGTCACAATAATAACTTAAAGGTGGGTTCTTCAGTGTCCCTAGCTTTCTTTAGCTCCAATTTACCTACCCTTTCTCTCCCCTCTCCCCAGCTCAGTAAATTTGGGGTGGTAGGAAAGCAGCAGTGAATATGAAGATGACTGACACTTAGGCAAGCTAATTATGGGCTAAGACAAACTTGGGTTAGTTTGTAATTAGAATGGAGGAAATTCTGAATTTTGGCCCCATCCATTGTTGTGCAACTAGGGACTGCAGTGTTGGATTCCTCCAGCTTCTGATCTCTGACTAAGCCAGGCACTGGTGGGAAATTAAATGACAGCACAGCTATCTCAACTTTTGTGTGCCATGCCCTTTTCAGTACTTAGGGTGGTGAGGCAGAAAGATGTAAACCATTTGTACTGCCCTAATCATGGCTGTTAAATTGAATGAAGAGCCATGCATATCTGAATAAAAACCAAAAACTATCAATGAAGAAGGCAATTTACTTCCCATGTTCATTGCTAAAAGGAATCATTTTGCAACTCTGTACTGCAAGGTCCATTTAACCAGTGTTGAATTGGCCCAGCTAATTACAGAGCTGTCATTTTAGATGAACTTGCAGCGTATAACACTCCTTCCTCGTGCTTTGTTTCTGCATCCCTTTTTTATTTATTATTGTACTCCATTATGCAGAAGTAGAAAAGCTTCCCCACCCCCCCTGCTGCTAGTATTTCCTTTCATCAGCACACTGACTCAGTTGGTTCAAGCTTGACACGAAGCAATTTTGGATGCGTCATTCATGTGAATCAGTGCTATGAGCAATCCTTTCATAGGGGGGGGGGAATAAAATAAAATAATGTATAGGGAGCTAGGGGGGTACACTTTCTAATGAGTCAAAAAAATCTTCATAGAAATTCCCTCTGTTCTCCTCAGCGAGTGAGTGAATGAGGAATTGCAGTGGTGAATTCCGTTTTAAAAAAAAGATCAGATATATTAAAACCAAGTCTTTTGTGTGAGCTCGCTCTTTCTTTTTCTGTCATAAGAGAGTGCTGGTGTGTGTTAGTACAGAGTGCTGGAATACTGAAACACAGATTCCTTCTCCACCTCACCCCTGGTCTTTCATGAACTTTAAAAGGAATCTCAAACAGTTGAGATTTCCCAGAAGTCCTTATGTAACTTTCTGCACAGAACTAAGAGCACAGGAGGCAGAATGCTGATCAGGGAGAAGAGGGCTGTAGAGAGCTCTCCTGGTGGTACAAGCTGCCTGATGCATTGACAGCTGGCATCTTCTTGACTTTCATCATTTTTTCCTGTGCCTTCCAGAACACACGTGCCAAAAGTCAGGTTTGTTCTATGATCTCAAAGTCTGGCACAACAAAAGATACAAATTGTGTGCAGAAAGTTCTAGACTAAGTGAGAAGATACTAGCCAAAGCTGAGCTTTGTCATGACCCTGGGGTCAGACTCCCCTTATTCAGCTTGATGAGGCTGGGGATTCAAGATGGGAGAGTGAATTGCTCTCAGGACCAACCCCAGATTACATACTAAGAAGCATTTGTGCAAGAGAAGCCCATTGCGCCAGTACCTCTACAGCCCAAGAAGATCATGTTGTCCTCCTCTGATTCAGCTCAGTGGAACCTCTGTCTCCCACACTCAGTCAGAGTCCATGACTGCTAAAGCAAGCTGGGCACCTTTAAACAAAAAGTCTCTTCACACAGTTGGTGGAGCAAGTTCTAAGCAAGTGAGCAAGTTTTAAACAGGGGAATGTAAAGATTTTGGTATCACATTGCAAAGGAAAAGTTAGGCCGGGGTAACCATCCCCTCCCAGATAATATAGACTACAACTCCCATCATCCCTGTATATTGACCATGCTACCTGGGACAGATAGGAGTTGCAGTCCAAAACATCTGGAGGACACCACATTCATTAATCCTGGCTGTATCCAGGTGGACTAGGAAGCATGGGAAGAGATGCTTAGATGCTTCTGTGCATGGTTGCAGCAATGGCCAGGCTGTAGTTTGTTACATTTTGATGATTATCTGTATTATTCAGAGCAGACCCATTGAAACAAATGGATAATTTCAGTGGATCTTATCTGATTATGACTTAGTTTGGATATCGCTCTTTGTACATTTATTTGTAACCTACCTACAATCTGAAGTAATTGAAGTGGCTTCCTCCCCAACATCTCACACATCTCACCTGGGTAAATACAGAAAAGGGATGGGACCATGAAGTTTGAAAAGGGTTACCTTTGCAACATGGTGAAGAGGAGCTAATATTAAGTTTTGCTAGAACATGTACTGCTAAATCCATTGTGTGTCAGGCAATCAAACAATCATTTGATCTGCATGAGCAAGTGAAAAGTCAAGAAGTAAGGCTGAAAGCTTTTTTTCCTGTCAAAAAGGAAACTGACCCATTTAACTAATCCATACACATCTGACTAAGTCATTGGGCAAAAGTTCACAACTAAACTATCAGAAGTGATTCTTTTGCCCCAAACGTTGTGTAAAAATTATGTTAGGTGCAATCACAATACTGATGGGAGGGATTTTCTTTCCAGTGTGTATTGTTTTTCATATTCTCCTGGGGAAATAACAGTACCATTTCATTAGCAATTAGTTATGACTGTTGGTGTGTGTGGTTTTTTTTTAAAAAAAACCATTGTCATCATATTACAGCATCTATCTTAAATGAATAAGAGAGCTCAGCTTTCAAAGATCCTGTCACAGTTTTGAAATACAGTCTAAATCTGGGTTGTAGATTATTTGAGACTGCTAATGTGCTCATATTCAAGTAAAATAACATGTCCAGGAATCATTACCAGTCATACAACTAGACTCTATTAGCATTTATAATTTGACCTCTGAGTCTCTATGTCTAGTAGTAAATTGAAAGCATACTCATTAATTAAAGAGATTGTAATCTCCTTCTGGCAGGGATTTATCTTTTGCCTGTGAATATATGCAAACCAGCATATATCCTGATGCTGTTATATAAATAATAACCGTAAATAATAATACTGAGTCTGGGACATTGTCACAGTTATAAGATCAGTATATAATATGATAAATTGGCCATAGGATTTAATTCAGAAATACATTCTTTTTTCCCCTTTTGCTTCTAGGAGTTTCTTTCAACAGTGTTTACACACAGATTTGGAGAGTCCTCTTACACTTGGCTGCTGACCCATACCCAGATGTTTCGGACTTGGCTATGAAAGTGCTCAACAGCATTGCTTACAAGGTAAACTATTGAGTTCTCAAGATTTCACAAACTATAAATAAGTGGCTCCTGCACTTCTCCTTTTGGAAGGCTTTCTGTAATGATGTTACCAGTCAGTGAGAGCTTGTAGAATAGATTCTCACATAAATTTGCTTATTTTGGTTGTTACTTTTTATTTATAGTCTACTTTAATCAAAGAGCTATAGCCTGAGGAATAGCACTTAAAATGAAAAGAAATAGTTAATTCTCCACACCCTGCCAAAAAACAAACAAACTTGCAGTCTAAATCAGGTACAGGTCATACAGAGGGGAAGGGGAAATTTTAAAATTATGCATTATGTTATTAGACTGAATGTGCCTTAATCCCATTAATAAACTTATTCTGATTTCCTGTAGCAGTCCCCTTCCCCAAAACACAATATACAGCTATTCATCCTAGTTCAGCTCTGCTTTTGTGGAGGGGCTGAAACTTAACTCTTAACTTTGTCCTTCTTCGCCTTCTGCAACTCTGCCCTCTGAGGGGAGAAAGAAAAAGGAGAGTAGATGCTCAAACAGCTCCAGAAGAGCGTAATAGGCAATTGCTAGCAGGAAGGTAGCAGTTATTAGAAGAAACTGAATTATGTAACATGAATAACCCTGTAGATAGGGCTTTCCTTTAATGTCTAGCTAGTAAATTTGACTTGCGGTTTTGGTTATTTTCTTTGCAAACTCATTTAGATTATGCAAGTGAGAGTAAGACTGGATTGCAGATTGAAGCCACAACTGCTGCCCAGTGCAGGTGATCTAGTACATGTGAGTCAGCATGCAGACACCCCATCCCACTCCTCACTTCTCCTGTATGGATTGAAAGCACCACCATTATTGCTATTCTTCATTTTGCAAGGATGATGTGTGTTTCACTCCAGAGGCTGCCATCACTGCTGTTTTTGGAATTATTAGCTCAAATAGTGTTGATAACTGGGCTGTTTTGGAAATCACTTGTGATAACAAATCTTCTACCACAAACAAAGCACTACCTAAACATTTAGATAAAATTTGCTCTTGAAAATACTACCCCCATCACTCTCTAGATTGTAGCTAGGAGCTATTTGGATATTGTCTTTCTTATGTTCTTGGCTCAAGCCCTTCTGGTTGCTCCAACAAACAAACAAACATGAGCCAGTCCAACATGAGGTGAGATCTCTTGCTGATTATTCATTCCAACAATGTAGCTCAAGAACTTGAGGCTAAATGTTCTATGAGAGATGTCACTATCTTAGTGCGCTGAGAGGTGTCCTGTTTAAACCTGTTGTTCTCCTTACAGTGCTATTTTTTCTTTTAAAATGTTTCTTTACTGGCACCCATGACCCACTGATTAATCTCAGCTGATTGGCTAAATCTCTTTGGGTAGTTTTACGACACTGTACCAGACGAATTTAAGCATAAGGAATGAAAAATCTCGTACCTGATACTGAAAATGAATGAAGGGGGAGATTTATATTTTAAATCTCTGTTCTTGCTCGTATCATTGTTACACTTACATTCATAAGATAAAGCGATCAACAATATGTATCAACAGTATGCATGCACATATACAGTGCACTTACCTGTAGACCAGGTTTCTGCTACTTAGATACAATAGAGTATGAGTATGACAGTTCTGGGTAATCCTTTCTTGCAACAAGGTGATTTAGCAAGCATGGCTTGCAGATTGAGTCATCATCATTGTAAGGTGGTGAGTTTTTCCCATGGTGATTTTTCTACAGCTCTTCCTTTCAACCAGTATAATAATAGAATTATTCAATGATGCCTCTGGCTATTTGCACATCTTGGAATTAAAGCTGATGTACTTTCATGTGTGGCATAACAGAATTGCAAGGTGGACAGGATCTATGATGGACCATGCCATTCCCAACTTCCAGGAAATATATAGAGATGATATATAACAGGAAGCACTACTCAGCCATATGATTCGCTTTTCCCGTAGTTCACTTTGGTTATACAGTTGCTGCTGCCAAATCAGTTAATGGGTTTGGTATGATAATACTTTAAATCATTTTGGAACTAGTGGCATTGGCATGGCTTAGAAGCAAGGTCTTCCAATAAGTGGTTATATATGCTCATTCAAAGGGAGCTCAGACAGCAATCAATGAATAGTGATATTATCTACCATCTCTGTCAAAGTTGCCTTTTCTCTCCAAACTTGATATGATAGAAGCTGAGGTGTCCAGGCAGTACCACATTTTATATGGTTGGTAGGTACATGTGCTATTTGTTTCTGAAGGCGGAAGAGGAGGAAGAGGAGTCATATTGTGACTTCTTCATCATAATTATGGATGGGCAGTATTTCCTTTGAATAGCATCACCAGGTAAATAAAAAATTCATTATATTTCTGGACACCACAACCTGCATTTCTGTTTATACTTTATACTTTATACAATATACATCACCATATTTTGGAGGGAACCATTTCCTTAGCTTACAAATAAATTACACACACACACACACACACACAACCCAAATGCTTTGTGGTTATATCGCTAAGGAAAACCCATGGCAATTTGCAGGTCCTCAGACTTGGAAGGGGAGAGGCCATGTCCCACAACAGTCAAAGAAGCTTGGGATAGCTCAAGTCCAGATGGCCTTAGAATTTGCAAATATGATAAGGTTAATATGTGTGACTGCAGAAACCAGGGATTGGGAAATAGTAAAGGGAGCAGAAAGTGTTCTTTGTGGCCAAGGATTTTAGCTGCTGCCAATTATTCACCTGCCATTCATCCTTTGTGTCTCCTACTCTTTGAGCTTTTACAACATCATGTAGAATAAATAAATTGTGGCATTTCACATTTGGCGTACTTGTTCAGATAGTCTTTTAACCTGGTGGTAATAGATGTTTTCTGCTCACACAAGAATTTCTGGATCACATCCCAGAATGTACTATGCATTTTCTTGGCTCCATAAAGAAGACAACAGAAAATGGCTACGCTTTTTGGCAGGGTGTTGTTGAGCATTCTTTGGTGGAATGGGAAATGCAGTGGAAACCTAAGTGTTTGATACATAACTGACAGTTATCATATAGTAAAAGGAACTGTTGCAGTGACCTCTTGCGTGTTCCATGAAACAGTGCTGACATAACATTGAGCATTGATTGTGTTTACCTCGTGATGATTACTGGTATTGCTGAGCAGACAGGATATCTGCACTTGTGATAGGTCAGCAAAGGTTCATTATAAAGTGTCGATTCATATGTTTATTATAAGTAAACTTCATAAACGGTTGCAGCTTGTGCTTGAATCTACCCTTTTGAAGTCATGATAGATCTCATACATTACATCGTTGCCTAGGTTCTAGTTTTATGGCATTTCATTATAGTGACCGACCATACAACCTTTATCTCTCATCTCTGCTTTTTAAAATTTAGGATGATTTGACAACTCAGCATAGGTTGAATTGTGCTTTTGCTGTTGAGCAAATTTCATTCATCACAGAGGGCTTCCAGTGGGACAACTATTTTGATGTGGTTGTAAAAATATTATGTTATATTTTAGCACCTGGAATGATGGTATGAATACTCCAGAACGTTTCTAGCAGAGCTTCCTACTTACTATGTTCCTGAAAAGATGTGAAGTATGATACACTTGATATTGAAGCATCAGGTCAGCTTTATTTATACAGCCATTGGTCCATTATAAAATATAACTGGCATAGCAGACCCCAAACAACATAGAATGCTGCCCATCACATGAAGTATGATACACACTAAACACCCATCAATCCAAAACTCACTCCTAAATCACGTGAACTTTTATCTTGAAGCATTGCAAGGCCAATTACCATGGTAAAAATGGAAACTTTTCATCAACACATCAAAATGTTCATTTAAGTTTGCCCTGCCTGTCTTTTTTAAGAAGCTAATAAAATGTGGACTTGCATTGAAAGTTAGGATTAGCTGCATGACTCTACACATGCACCAAACAGTAAGGTTTGGCTCTGTTCAATGAATTAACTTTCTTTCTGGGTAGAATTGAAATATACACAATGGCAGTGTACATGTTGGCACACTAAAGAGTTTGTGTTCCTTGGCCCTGTCTACCCAGGCTGTCAACCTTCCTTGTTTTAAAGGTAAAGGTGAAGGGACCCTTGACCATTAGGTCCAGTTGTGACTGACTCTGTGGTTGCAGCTTTCATCTTGCTTTATTGGCCGAGGGAGCCGGTGTACAGCTTCCGGGTCATGTGGCCAGCAAGACTAGGCCGCTTCTGGCGAACCAGAGCAGCGCACGGAAACGCTGTTTACCTTCCCACCGGAGCGGTACCTATTTATCTACTTGCACTTGGACGTGCTTTCGAACTGCTCGGTTGGCAGGAGCAGGGACCGAGCAACGGGAGCTCATCCCATCGTGGGGATTCGAACCACTGACCCTTTTGATCAGCAAGTCCTAGGCTCTGTGGTTTAACCCACAGCGCCACCCACATCCCTTTTCCTTATTTTAAGTTTCTAAATTTAGCTGTAAGGGACTACCTACAAACTACTTTAATTATATATACAATCATACATTTGTCTCCCCTTCTTTCCTATGAATAATTCCAAACTAGCATGTCAAAAGATTTCCCCTCCAGATTAGCAAGATTGCAAACCTTTGACATCAGAATATATAACAAGAGTATTAACAAGGCCTTGAGCTACTGGAAGGGATGTATTGCTTCAGAAGCTGCTGTACATCTTGGCTGTGGTGTTAGGGCAAACAGTTTAGGGGCCTAAACATCTTCTCTTCTTTCAGTATTGTGTACCACCAAACACAGACAAATACTGTTGTTTGAGTCCTAACAATATTGTTATTAATGCTAAATATTTCAGTTCCGATCCAAAGTTCCTGCTGCAGAAAGCTGTCCTCTGAAAAGCCTCCCTAAAAGGTCTCCTAGCTTCCTGAAGTCAGTTTTATTTGCAGAGAAGGAAGGAAAGCTGTTTCCTCCTATGTTAACATAAGTGCCTTCCGTATTGCAAGCTAATCTGTGGCCCTCCAGGTGTTGCTAGACTACAGCTTTATAGCTTCAACCACCCCTGACCTTTGACCATGGAGTCCAACAATATATGGATGTATCCTGGATTTAACCTATAACTAAAAGCCTTTGAGTATTTCTTTGGAATATTGGGAAACATAAAGTATGTTTCCAGTTCTGGTGTGACTTGCAGGTTCCCTGTGAAGAAACTAGCCTACACCATTGATGAGGGTCAGATGGAGAAGAATCTTTTGTCCGGTCCTAGAAGACCATATAAAGGTTCTGGGTTTTAATAACTGCATGTCCTCAACAGAAGAGAATCAGCAGGGGAATAAGCGTTAGGCAATAAGGGTTTCAAAAATATAATTTACTGCTACACAAATTCCATAGCCATCTAAGACATGATGGAGAGCTAATTTGATCCCAAGATGTAACCTGTCACGCTGGCTGTTCCAGCAGCAGCTTCTCACTCTTATAGATGTGGCTGTTATTACATCAACTGCAATTTCCCCGATCAAGGGTATAGTGCTAGTGATGGCCTTGAACCTTTTCCTAATGAGCTGGGGAGGAGAGAAGAAAACTGCCTCAAAAGGCCAGCTCAACAAGGTGAAATCTGAAGGAGAGAGGCAATATGTGCCCTCAAGCACGGCTGCTGCAATCATCCAGTTTGCACCCAGCAATTTTGGGTGTAAAGTGCAAATGCAGGTACAATTGGAAAATGGCCTGCGATTCATGCTATTTATTTCCCCGAGTTCCCAAATGCCTTGTCAGTGGCTCTTTACACCTTTTGTGTAAACTGCAGAGATCTTAATGGTCATAGTTTCAGTCTCTTTTGGATTTGACACACCCCTATAAGTGAAGTGTCTGCTGAATAAGAAGCCTGGTTTTTCACACTTCTTTGCCTGCTGTTCCCATCTCTCCCTTATCTAAGATTTCTAAAGGCAGTGAAAGAAGCTTATCTGAATACCTTTTGGGAATTGCAAGAGCTGCTGCACATATTTTCCTGCTTCTTTGTTGTTATGGTTGTTGTTGGTTTTAAAGTTATTGCTGCTGTTGATTCTGAAGTTATTGCCTCAGCATCTATTACCTCACGCCAGCTCAGTATCTCAAGTGAATTTGGGGGGAAGTGCCTCCAGTTATGAGGTCAGAAAGTAGTTTTTCTCCCCTGAACGCAGAGGGAATTTTATTCCATCTATGGTTTCAGGTGGGTTAAGCTACTTTTATAAAGCACCATTTGTCCATTTGTTTGCAGATTTGAATGTTCTAGTTTCTGTCGCCACAGTATATTGGAAGGGACTTTTGCTGAGGCATCAAGTTCAAGTTGGGCATTTTGGTCAGATTGGTCATTTTAATGAGTTTTTTATTTTATAAAGGTAACCTCATTTGCCTGTTTTCCATTGCCAAATCCTGCCCCCAAAGTACCAATGCGAATGTTAACATATTATATCTTGCATATGAATTAGGAACCTTCTATTAATAGGCATCAGATGAACCCTTATGTCAGGCCCTCTAGCTGTTTTGGGACTACAATTCCCATCATCCCTGACCACTGGTCCTGTTAGTTAGGGATGTTGGGAGTTGTAGTCCCAAAACAACTGGAGAGCCAAGTTTGGCCATGCCTGCCTTATGTCGTAAGTGCATATATCTAAGTTGTATAGCAATACTATAGCAATGCTGAAGACTGCTTCCACTTCCCACCGTTGATATTGAGGTTCAGTAAGGTTATTCCTGGTGGTAAAAATAATTTTATTCCTATGATTGGCATTTGTTCTTTCTCAGTTTTTCCATTCTTTCTTTCCTAGGCGACGGTAAATGCCCGCCCCCAGCGCATCCTTGATACTTCTTCCCTCACACAGTCTGCCCCAGCCAGTCCTACCAACAAGGGCATGCACATACACCAAGTGGGGTAAGTACTACATCTTAAATCCCTTGTTATTCATAGCTGATTTTGTGCTTAAGGAGCAGTGTGTATCTGTGTGCCATGCAGACATTCAGCTGTCTGGAGAGGTAAGCTATGGTATATTTCACATAAGGGGACAATTTAGGACAAATTTCTCTCTCTGTAAAACTGATCTGACAATCCTTGCAATGAAGGCTGCAACACTGCAAAAGTATCCCTCTAAACTGACCCTGACTCATCCCACATTAGAGATGCTTTCAAATCCCTTTGCCAAAAGTTAGTCAGAAGTGACATATACAGTGTCCTACGTAACTCTGTTGAAGCCATCAAAGGAGGAGATTAATCTCTGTGTTGGAAAAAGTGTTGATCTCATCCTATAATGTCTGAAATGTGACACAAATGGTTTTTCCCTCCCTGAGGCTAGGAGAATGTATTGGGAAGTTGTTGCATTGTCTGTTTCCTAAAACTTATATTCAGTTATTTAAAATGCTACCCTTCAGACATTATAGGATACACACTTTTTCTTGGTTTTTGAATGACCATAACTCTGTAGTAGAGCATCTGCTTTGACTGCGCAAGCTCCTAGGTTCAGGCCCTGGTTATCTCCAAATAAGGCTGGGAGACCACAGTCTGAAACCCTGGAGAATTGTTGCCAGTTGCCAGTCACATGAATGGTCTGACTCAGTTCCAGATTGTGAGATTGCGGGGTAGGGGATAATGCACCAAATATAATGCATGGCTTTTAGGTACTAATTAGAAGTGGAAAAAGTTTCTCAGAACATACGTTCTTCATTTGTGCTTAGTAACCCTTCCATCAGAGAAGGGTTGCAGATAGAGGGACATGATTTTACAACTGCTGCATCAAGGCCTCCGCAGGGATTTCCAACATTAATTTCAAATGACAGTTTTCCCTTTATAATCTCAACTGGCCAAAGGCCAACTGGTAGCACTTGGGGGTGGGGTGGAAAAGCACCTAGTGTTGAAAAACAGAATGGCTTCACCCACAAGAATAAATAAAGTGGAAAGTGACAGAGAAAACTTAAATTTGTAGTTGCAAAAGGCCATCTTCTGCAGCAGTCTGATTTCATACTCTGCTGGTAAAACGATATCCAGTACAGCAATATTTCCACCCATATTTGATTTCCCATTTCTAGAGGATCTCCACCAACCACCAGCACCAGTAGCTCCAGCTTGACTAATGATGTGACAAAGCAGCCGGTCAACCGGGACCTGTCATCTGTAAGACCTGCAAATGTGGGCAACATGGGGGTGCAATACACTCCACACTCCCACCAGTTTCCTAGGACAAGAAAAATGTTTGACAAGGGCCCAGATCAGGTAAGATCATAGTCTTCCCTGTCTCATTGTACTCCAGTCCCTGAAATAACTCACATTTGTTTTGCTTCTTCTCCAGTTTTTGCTATGTCATCTTTAATTTTCCTGTAATCCTGGCAATACAAATAAGATATTTATTTATTGTTATTAGCTTTACAGCTTTTAAAAAAAATCAAAATAAAAAAACAACAACACCATGTGACTTAACAACAAAACAAAAGACAATAAATGCAACAGATTTATTGCATATAACAGATTTTTAAAATTGCCCCCCCTAATTTTATCCTTGAAATGACCTGTGAAGGTAGGGTAGGCAGAGAGATAGTGACTAGCCCAAGGTCACCTGGTGAGCTTCATAGCTTGAGTCCTTCAGTCCTTTACACTATACAGTGACAAATGCAGCAAGAAAAAAAATGTAAGTACAAGTTCTGGATGCAGGGGGCGTTGTGGGTTATACCACAGAGCCTAGGACTTGCCGATCAGAAGGTCAGCGGTTCGAATTCCCACAGCAGGGTGAGCTCCCATTGCTCGATCCCAGCTCCTGCCAACCTAGCAGTTCAAAAGCATGCAGTGCAAGTAGATAAATAGGTACCACTCCGGCAGGAAGGTAAACAGCGTTTCCGTGTGCTGCTCTGGTTCGCCAGAAGTGGC
Source organism: Podarcis melisellensis (assembly GCF_964234715.1). Lineage (NCBI taxonomy): Eukaryota > Metazoa > Chordata > Lepidosauria > Squamata > Lacertidae > Podarcis > Podarcis melisellensis. Next base: position 28,240,970 of record NC_138529.1, on the reverse strand, counting down.
TTAGTCATGCTGGCCACATGCTGTACACTGGCTTCCTCGGCCAGTAAACCGAGATGAGCACCGCAACCCCAGAGTCATCCTAACGGTCAGGGGTCCCTTTACCTTTACAAGTTCTGGTGCTGATCAATCTGAGCAGAAAATACAAGTGAAGGCAGTCCTTCAGATACGATAGTCATAACCTAGTATAATAATGTGATTCAGGAAAAATCTCTGGCAGCTAGAAATGTGATACTATGCCTACAATCTTTTCCAGCCTCTCTTCCTCACTGCATATTTTTGCCATTCTTGATGGCATGCAATTTTTCTCCCTGAAAATACGGTTTCCTTTTGTAACCTAATTCTGTTAATGCATCTTGAGAAAGGCTTCTTCATGCGCTACGCTTTTGTGTGAACTTATAGCTTGCAGAATAAACACTGTGGTTTAGTGTTTTAAAACCTTTTTGAGATAGGTACATATGTCAGGGATCTTTCAGTTGGGCTCTGTCTCTCTGCAGTGTTGACTATGAGGGGGAACACTTGCAGCCGTATGTCTCAGGAGCCATTCAGGTTACCAGATGCAATTTAGAAGCGGGCTTCTTTTTTCTGTAGTATTTTCATAGAAAGGATATTTGAATGTGGACATGCCAGTTTCTCTTGTCATTTTGGTGTCATTTCACCTTCTGAAATTCTCCCTTTTATACTTCTACTGAAGACACAGGTGCCCTGTTCAATATTAAAATCGGCACCCTAGAGAATACAGGTCTCTGCCTCTTAGACAGCATTAATATACTTTTCACTAGGCCAGTGTGTGTGTGTATTTCCTTACAAAGGCCTAAATTCATATGGTTCTTTCAAACAAATACGTACAGCATTTTAGGACAGCACATAGTCCTTAAATTTATTTATTACTTATTATAATATTATAGAAATCTTTGGAATTCTTCTATGACCCCCTTTCACCTCCTATTTGCATAGTTGGAAACATGTGTCAATGTTGTCTTTTCTTATAGGCAGTGGTAGAATTGGAAATAGCACCTGGCCACGTGGCATAGGTAGCAACTTTCATAGAAAATACTGTAAAGCTTGAGGAACCAAGCTGGTAAAAGTTAGGATGGTGTATTAGTGGTTAGAATGTTGGACTAGGACTGGGGAGATTCAGTTTCAGTTCCCACTCATTCCTAAATCTCACTGGGTGCTGTAAAAGCAGTAACATCAGAAGACAAGGACACATCAAGAATGACACATGGGAAGTCACTTAAACAAAATTGTATTCATTTGGAAATAATTTGTATAATTGGGTTAAGACCTAGAAAATCAATTTTAGAAATTGGCAAAAATAAATAAATCTTGCCCAAGGTCACACAGTAAGATTTTTTTTGCCAATTTTTACAATCTAAGCAACCTCACAGGGTTGCTCTGAGAATGAAATAGAGCAGGGAAAACCTTCGAAGACAGTGGCATATATAAATGTAATGAGCATTTTCATATATATTTTTCACCACCATTTTCAGTAGTATGCATATATGACTGCAAATATGATTGGAGGGCTCCCTCAGCTACTTTGTTCAGTCCTGGCTGTGTGACTCTTTAACAGCATTCTGTACTTGTGTTTGTGAAAAGAGCTTGACTTTATTTGGTTGAGCTTAACAGTGTACGTTGCCCTTGAAAAGGATCACAGGAGAATGTTGGTATCTACCACATAGAAAGATACAAAGGTTGTCAACCCTAAGAAGTGCTTCCCCTAGTTAGTGTTACCGAAATGGTCAAGATACTTACAAGATACTTTATTACAGGGCATAGCAACTTCTGTGGCATGTAATATTTGAGAGCAAAATATGGCCACATTCCCCCATGATTTGCTTCAGAAATAATATACAGTGGTACCTCTGGTTACGAATGTAATTCGTTCTGGAGGTCTGTTCTTAAGCTGAAACTGTTCTTATCCTGAGGCGCACTTTCGCTAATGGCACCTCCCGTTCGCATCCTGGGGCAAAGTTTACAACCGGGAGCAACTACTTCCGGGTTAGCGAAGCTAATAACCTGAAGCGTTAGTAAACAGATGCATTCATAACTAGAGGTACTTGGCTATCTCCTGATTTGACGGCGGGGCGCGGGGTTGTTCCAATAGACTATTATTGGATGGTGACATCCTACTGTGGTTGATGTGATATACACTCAGAGAAACCAGATGTGCAGGTACTGTAACTGAAGCACGTGTACCTTTGTTTCCTCACTTTTCTCTGGACAGACAGCTGATGATGCCGAAGATACCGTGGGGCATAAAAACTTCATGTCAGCAACAATGCAGACAGGGTTTTGCGACTGGAGTGCCAAGTATTTTGCTCAACCGGTGATGAAGGTACAGTCTGCCTTTCTTCTATAAGCCCTTTTTTGAATTGCAGAATCATTTGAATGCACCTCACCCTAAAAATCAAATTACTGTTTGCACATGCACACACATGCGCGCACACACACATGCATATTCACACTGCCAAGTTCTCATTCATGGTCCCCCTCTCTCTCTCTCTCTCTCTCTCTCTCTCTCTCTCTCTCTCTCTCTCTTCATTTACTTTCTGTTCCAGGAGTTGAGCATTTATTTATTTATTTTAAACACCCACACAAAAAACACCCAGCAGCTATTGATTCCTTCTCTTCAGTAATAGCCTGGCATGCAGATGGATAAATATCGCAGGCTTCATTCACAGAATGCTTTGTAACTGCTTGTCAGTTTTGTGCTTTAGCTAACACTTCCCAGCTCATGCTGAATCCATCCCGTATGGTTTTATCAGCAGTAGGAAAATAATACATGTGTGTGGAAGGGGAGTGGTGGTTTGTATTGTACTCATTGTTTTCATAAGCATGCCCCTGCTTCTGCCACATTCAGAGTCCTGCCATTGGAACCCTATGATTGTGCTGCAAACTGAAGAAAGGCATGGGGCATGAAAGTCAGAGGTTACATATGTTTATAGCCAGTGCTGGATTAATGCACAAGCTAAGTAAACTACAATTTAGGGCTCAGATTATGAGGGGCCTCTAAATACAAAACACACATACAAATCCCCCCCAAAGATTTCTAAAGTTTTTATGATCTGTTGAAACACAGAGAACATACATTTTTGTTCCGATGTGACAATAATATGTTTAGTACCATATTTATCATACTGTGGTTATAAATCAGCTATCATTGGGTGACATCCATGGCTGTGCTCTCAAAAAAAATCATGAAAGAAAGTGTTTTACATTTTGTGTTATGTGCAGAACACACACAATAGATGCTGTGTGGACTCTTCCACTTAGTAAGTGATAGACTGCATGTTTAACGGCTCTTGTGCTGCTCTAAAAACAAATCATATGTGCTAAGAGGGTACATTATATAGAAACAGGAATACTGCAGGATAGTTTGTTAGTATTTAATTGCATCCGCACTTATGTACCAGTATAAATTCAAATATAAATTATTTCATTGTCTTTTCTGTTAGAATAGTACACATTTGGAGGTAATGCTATGGGCTCTCTTGATCATGACACAGTTTAGGGCCTCCGTCTTAGCCCTGTTTGTAGTGCCACTTGTTGCAAAAAGGTATAATGGGCCATATTGGGTGGTAGCAAGAACCTATATGTGGATCAACAGGATTGCAGGCTCCCTTTCCACATACACAGCACACCGTAAAGGATGGCAGATCTCTTTCCACAGCCATGGGATCCCATTCTACCATACAAGATTCTGGGTACTTAGTGTGGCAGCCACTCTCTAGTTCAGGCATGGAGCAGGTTATGTTATCAGGGCAGCTTTGTTGCCTACAATCAAGCAGTCATAGTAGAAAGTAAAATGACTTGCACATCCTCTGTACCTAATGATAAGCCAATTTGTGGCTTAGTGCAAATGCACAGACTCCCAAAGAGATTGTGGCCCCTTAGCTCCTCCCTGGTTGTTTTCCTGCTGTGCTGCACTGAACTGAGCATGACATAGTGTGTTTTCCAGACCTGGACTCATGGTTTAGCTCTCCTAGTCAACCCATGAGCTATAAACCATAGGGCAAACCTTGGTTCATGGTTAGTCTGGAGAGATATAAACCATATACTCAAGTTCAGTAGACACGCCAAGCCATGGCTTAGCTGCAGCAGCAGAATGACCAGTGAGGAGCAAAGTGGCTGCAATCTCCTCTCCTAGGGCTCACATATTCACCGAAAGCCATTGTTTTTGAAGCTGGTGATTCAGAGCTCACGGGGCACAAAGCTGGTGGTTTGGAACACATATAATCTGAGGCTGGTGGTCCTGAGCTCATACAGCCTAAGGCAGAAGCTTCACATATGCTGTCCCCTGAGCCTAACCCACCAGAGGAATCTTGTGCCTTCCACACTACCACAGCTGCCCCACTGTGCAGGAAGCACACCAGGCAGGAGGCCACAGAATTCACAGAAAATGTAAGCCAAATTTACCATCAAGTATGCATTCAATGGGACACGGGTGGCGCTGTGGGTTAAACCACAGAGCCGAAGACTTGCTGATCAGAAGGTTGGCGGTTCGAATCTCCGTGACGGGGTGAGCTCCTGTTGCTCGGTCCCTGCTCCTGCCAACCTAGCAGTTTGAAAGCACGTCAAAGTGCAAGTAGATAAATAGGTACTGCTCCGGTGGGAAGGTAAACGGCGTTTCCGTGCGCTGCTTTGGTTCGCCAGAAGCGGCTTTGTCATGCTGGCCACATGACCCGGAAGCTGTACGCCGGCTCCCTCAGCCAATAAAGCAAGATGAGCACCGCAATCCCAGAGTCAGCCACGACTGGACCTAATGGTCAGGGGTCCCTTTACCCTTTACCTATATGCATTCAATAGAAAGCTGCAGCAAATCCTATACCATGTGTATGGGAAAGACAACAAGGCAGTTTGGCTCCTTGTGCTTGCCAGCTTCCAGGTGGATTGATGGGGTTGGGGGGGGGGTTGGAAAGGAGATGAGCTGGAAGGGACCGTTTCCCTTTTATAATTGGCAGAAAATTCCAAGGAGGACAGCAAAGAGTAAGAGGACACCAGGACAGAGAAAGACTGTAAGGGAGGAAATGTCGCAGCAACATCAGAGAAGGTGTAAAAGTGATAGATGGTTTGCAGGAGGGAGGGTAGGCAAGCCCCTGTGATGAACTGGCCTGTAAACAAGGCATTTGGAGGCAGTGTTCCCCAGCCATTTTTGATGGCCCACCAAGAAGGAAACAAACTAAAAAATGAAGAAAACCTCATGAGAAAGAGCCCAACTATTGCACAGTGCAAGTCATTCAGTCTGCTTTCTGGACCTCGAGAATGAGGGCTCTAGTCCCATTCAGCCATGGACCTTGGATGACAACCTTTCAGCCTGTATTTCCATTAGTAAAAACAGGAATAATAGCAGCCTGCCTCACAGAATATGAATGAGAGGTGGGTTGTATGCCAAACAATGCTCTATAAATTATGTATAATAATGACACCAAAATCATCACAATGGTACAGGGAAGGACAGCTTCTAAGCAGCTGTCTGCATACTTGCTGCAAACAGCTGTGTTTTTTGTATCTTTCCTTGCTAATTACTACAGAGGTTTGTGTTCAAAGAAAAACTTGCTCCCTCCCCTCTCATCATGCTTCTATTCATCTCCACAGTAAAGAGGCAGTGCTGAATTCATGATTCTGGAATTTACATCTAATACCGTGAGCAAGCTAATGCTATGCCTCTGTCTGTTGCCGAAAATGCCAAACCTTCATTGTGCATTTTGCACATTATATCTAACCTACACACAAGCAAGGTGAAGTGGGAAGGCTGAAGAAGAGAGCTGGGCTGGGGTGGTTTCAAGATTTGAGCACAGGAATGTAGGCCAAATACAGCACAATCTTTCAGCTCACATGCTATGTTGAGCAACGTTCTGTTCATATTTTATTTGTGTGCCATGAGGGTTAACAAACAATTTTTCTCTGATCCAGATAGCACTTGAGCTTCCTGGGAGAGTAGCAGTGATTAAGTATTCTGCCTGTCTGTTGTCCCAGAGGGAGATCAACAGCAAACTTTTTTTAAAAATGCCAGTTTTTGCTTGCTGTGTAATTAAAGCCTCTGCTTTTCAACAGCAAGGGCATAACTGTTGGTGTCTCACTCTGCTGTTTCTAGCTGTATTAATGTTGAAGCAACACTGGAACATTTTGCCTTAAGTAAAAGCTTTCTAATCCAGGAGGGAGGTCAGCAAGTCACATAATCTTCTTGGACCAAGAGTTGACCTTGCTTCATTTCATGCATCTTTGGGGTTTCCATTTGTCACCAGGCTGTTTATCTACAATCTGAATTCATTGGCATCCATATGTCTTGAGGGAGAATGGAAGAGTGTGCCATTGGAGTCAAACTGTTAGAGAGTTACAGTGCTTGCCATGGCTGTAGAGAACAACACAGAGTTGGTCTACCAATGGCCCTGGTGCCTGAAGCCAATTCCCCATAGAATTGGGGGTCCTGCCATCTTTCATCTGTGGACATTACCAATCTAGTGTAGACATCACTGAGACAGAAGTGTGAACATGCTGGGAAGGTAACCTTGGAACAACACATCTTTGAGACTGTCCTGCCATGTGGTACCCCTGGCTCTTCCTGATACAGCGCATGTGGAAAGCATCAGTGGAAAAGGTTGCTGGTTATGGTGGAGCCCAGTTAAACAAAATTGTCTACCGCCTCAAGCCTGGGGTCAGAAATGCTGGTGCATGGTGTGCTAGCAAGACCCTGACCCAAGATGTCAGGCCGATGGTCAGGCCAAACTCCATGCAGGCTTGGAAAAACATTTGATGAGTCTCTGCAGAGCTTCCTCAAGTCTTCGTCATCTGCAAACAACATCTCTCAGATAAGAACCCGCCACACTTTTGTCTTGGTGTGGAGACATGCCACATTGAACAGACCCCCCCCCCCCTCCATCTTCTGTCAAGCTGAAGGCATAGAAGAGCAACAGAGGGAAGAACATGCCAAAGAGAGTTGGGGCAAGAACACAGCCCTCCTTCATACTGCTCTTTAAAGGGAAGGTGTCTGAGGATGAAGCATCATACTGGATTGTGCCACACATGTTCTCGTGGAAGGACATGGCCATTTTGTGGCGCTTAGATGGGCATCCTATCTTGTTGAGCAGTGTGAAGAGTACTTTTCACCTGATAAGGTCAAAGCCCTTCATCAGGTCTCTGCAATCTGAATTAGAACTCAGGAAACTCAAGGGCTGGTATTCTTTGGCCTCATTTTAAAATCACAAGAACATAAAAAGCACCCTTCTCGCCCCCATAATAACATATCCTCATGCATCACAGATGCATTTATAGAACAAAACTAAGGAGACACGCTGAAGGTTCTAATGAATTAGACTAGGCAATTGAAATTTGAATTGTGAGCATCCATCCAAAGTAGCACAAGTTTCTGGATGTAAGGTTCTTAGTTAGAGGTTGTGTTCATAGCGATGAGTTGCCAGAAATTCATGCCAATTCATACTGGCATGACAACTTCCTGTGTTGCACCTGTGTGTGTATGTGTGTGTGTACACATGTATATCTTCCAAAATTACTCTGCTACAGTATTTTATGCACAGTCTGTCAGCTGAAGAGGGAGCAGAAATAAATGTCTCCCTATAGGCAGTACAATAGGTTTCTTGCATGCTGGGTAATGTAAAAAGGCTGAAATATGTCTTGCAATGAATTCATATAACTTTGCTTGCAAGAAGCAGGCACATTCATCGCATTAGATAGGCAAGACTACAGTTATTAAAATAAGAATTATGTATGTACTTTGAGTTGTCAGGGGGTGGTATTAACTGGTCCGCTGAACGTGCCCCCCTCCCCAGTGCTTTGAGAACCACTTGAACAGGCAGATTCATGGAGGATGAGTCTTATCAATGGATGACAATATAGAACCTCCAGGTTCAAGATAAGCTTCCCCCTAAATTTCTGTGGAGCCACAAATCGGCAAAGGCTGTTGGTTCATGTCCGCAATCGGTGACTGCGGTCTTGGGTTCAAAAATGTTAAAGTGCAGCAGTGTAAGGCACTGAACAGCCACTGCTACTGCTCCAGAAAATGCTTACTAAAAAATGAACAAACAGAGGAGGGCATAATAAGATAACAAGTGGCAGCGAACAACTAAACAAAATATTGCCGTGCATTTTGAATAGTGCTGTACTTTATAGGCTCAGGGTTGAGAGAGCTTTTTTTCCCAAGCTAGCCCTGAAACTTCATATACAGTTGTATGGTGGGTAGGTGGGTGTTGTGTGAGTGTGAAGCCCTCTATTTTCATGCTTCAACACAACAAATCCCAGAGCTGTGTGGTATGATATGTACAGAAGAGTTCAGCAAAGGGGGGCGGGAGTGGGGATATGTACCTGAGGGCCTATGTTAGCTGATCCCATTTTCAGTCCTCTATTCCAGCTTCTTTTCTTTTCATTACAGTAACCTACCTTGTTGGTAGTGAGCACACATAGCTCTTACTGGGCCTTCTGGGGGAGAAATATTTTGTGAAGTAACAAAGACACGGACACCCAACAGACCTGTGTGCGCTTAGTGCCTCCAGGAGGCCCAGAATGGACATGTGAATAATCCATGTATTTCTCCAAAACCAGCATTTATATGCACCAGCCAAAATATCACGAACTAGTGAGCTAAGTTTTAGTTCTAGCTCTTCATCTGGCTAGGTGGTATCCAAATGGGAGGTGGGGGCAAGGGAAACAAGATTTAAAAGTACAAAAATTAGACTGCATGTTTTAATCACGTGATCAGCATTTCATTTCTATTCCAAGATTGAAATTACAGACTGAGTTAGTTTCTGCTAGGTGCTGCAGGTATCAGGTTACACCTGGGTTTTGGAATAAAGAAACAATGGCTGACACCCCCCTTTTAAAAAAAACAACAACATAAAACTTGTTACTGAGATCTCTGTCAATGTTTTTTCTGTATACCCAAGAGCCCTACTGGTCATCAAAGCAAAACACTAACTGGCTCTATATTCAAGCAATTTTTTTTTCTTAATCACAACATGTTTTACAGGTGGATTTGCAGTTCCCCAGTTTTTTTGGGGTTTTTTTTAATTGAACCACCAAGAGAATTTGCCAGGTAATAAAATATTTGGTACTTCATCAACTACAGCACAAATGCAATTAATTTTCTCTTGATACCCATAGCTATACAGGCATTGAAACATTTGGAAATGTTACTACTTTAATTACTAATTAGCTTCAAGCTGTTGGTCCAACTACTTTGGCCAAACTGACTTCTATGTGCTTGTTTCCAAGTCTAGAGAACAGTACGTAGATGTTTTAAAAATAAAAGAATTAGGATAATGCTATCTTTATTTTACCATTCAGAGTGGGTAATATATTAACTCCCAATGATTATTAAAAACATTTATCTACTTTCTGAGAATAGCTGTTCGCCAGAGTGGTGCCTTATTAATCTAATAAATCACTCCAGATGGCCAATCAAAATGCATCTTTCTGTGCACACAGGGTGTGTGTTTTTAGTGTGAGTACTTCAGTTTGATTTTTTTTAAAGTAGAGGTTTAAGAATATTTGGAGTGCTTTGAATAATTACTTGTTGCTGAATGGAGAACTACAACACAGTTCTAGAGAGAGATTTGTCCAGCAATAACTATTTACTACCATAGATATGAGGCACATTCCAGCACATTGTGTGTGTGTGTGTGTATATATATATATATATATATATATATATATATATATATATATATATACACAAAAGGGGTTTGGGTAGTAAGAGAATTTTATCCATATTTTAAAATTACTGCAATCCTATATAACGTGTTCATTTTTACCTCATATTCCCTATCACCACTAATATTGAAGAGTTATAGCATTTCCCCCGGAACTGAATTTTGCTGAGATGTTTGAAATAAAACAGGTGGATTGATATCTCACAGATCATACTCATAGGGCTGTCCCATCATTTGACTTGCTTTCTTGGAAATAGAATTTGGTCTGCAGTCTGCTCCTATGCATATGTACTCAAAAGTGTGCCCCATCTGTTCTGTGGGGATTACTCCCAGGTAAGTTTTAGGATTGCCACCTTAGAAACCTTCAGCCAGCATTGTGGTTGATTTTAAATACCCATGTACACAAATAGCCCAAATCAAGGGTGAATCTGCTCCTCACACTGTCTCTGCCCATCTTTCCCTCCCCTGCACAATCCTCTCCCTCAACCATCTCCTTTCTTTGCCCTTCCACCACCATCCCCACAATCTCTCATGAGTCCACTCACTACTTCTCCACTCTCCTATCCATCTCTCTTCTTCTCCCTTCTCTCCTACCACACAATTGCTCATCCCCACTTGCTTGCTTGCTTTCTCTCACACACAAAGGCAGGTCTTGTTCATGACAAGACATCACGAGCAATATAAGCATACCATCGCAAAGGTTTGGCTCTAATTCAGGAAACATTAGAAAATGCTTATCCAATTTTGGGAAGGTGTATTGGCAGTTTTTACATAATACTGGTGAACTCTATGAATCCAAACGCCACCTGGCCACAGTTACAGCCTGGCATTCAAAAATGAAATGTTATGGGGAACAATAGTGCATCACTCTTTCACCATCCATTGCTCCCCGCCCCATAACTCTTCCTCCCCCAAACTGCTTTTCTAGGAGGAGTTTGAGACCTGTGCTTCCAGTGGAAAAACCTGTGATTCCATATAGAATCATAGAACTGTAGAGTTGGGACCCTGAGGGTCATCTAGTCCTGGAATCTCATCTAGATCATACATGACATTTGGCCATTCAACTTCTGCTTAAAAACCTCTAGAATCCAGTATTAAAAATCCCATCCAAGGGATGTGCAGTATACCTTTATGCTTGATTCTTTCTCTACCTACCACTATCTTTTGCATTTTGCTCATGTTGCATAAAAAGTCGATTTGGGAGCCTGTTAACAGAGGTTTCATGGACACCGCACATGCTGTATCCTACAGGGTGTTCTTCACCAAAGATAGTTAAAAATAAATAAATCCTAACGCTACACTGAACAATAATTAGTGTCTATGAAACAAAAGCTAGCACTGCACATATCCAAGGAGCAAAATTGGTATATGCCATCAGTTGCAGCTGTGCTGTTTTCCTGGTTATTCCATAGTTCATCTAGCTGAGCTTGACATTCTTACAATCTATATAGTTCTCTAGAGTTATGTGGAATAGTCTCCTGAAAATGCTGCACGTGGCACATTCAGGAGTAAAGAAACCTGTTTTGTTCCTGCTGCCTTCTGAGAATTTCAGCTGCCTGCATTTAAACACACACACCATGAAATGTGAACTAAATGTAGATAGGAGAGAGAGCCTAGATCCTTATGCCAAGACTCTGCTAGGAAACACATGCAGCAGGCAGGGTGACTGAGTAGATGCTCTTGTGAGGAATACATGCGAAAGGGGCTGCAAGTACACCTAATTTCTGTAAGGTTTGGTGTGGAAGGGAACATTCTTTCCCTGAGAAATAGGCATTATGCTTCTATGCACTCACTGGTGGCATTACAAATCATTGGCATCAGTCAGTGTTCGATTTATGGAAAAGCAGAACAAGGTTTGTTTCAGAAAAGAGTGTAGTGTTTTGCTGGTAGGGCTTTAACTGATACTTAACAGCAATACTCAGGTAATCATAAATCCAGCCCCACTCCCACCTCAAGAGTTCTGAAAACATTTAAAGTCGGGGAAGTGCAGTATTGGTGTTGCCCCTGTGTCTGACTGCAACTTTTAGGATCTTTTATGTTTAATGCAGGCAACATATGAACAAAAAGATACACTCACACCCTAGCCTCAATAGCCACAGGTTGCCCACCTCAGCTCCACAGTGGCTCTGGCTCTGTTCAACTGATGGAGGATTTAGCCCCTTAGGAAATTGTTTCATCACTGTGAAACCAGCAGAGATCTCCCTATAACATTATTTATTGCTGCAAGGAGAAAATCCATCCTCTGTCCTTATTTCCACAACCCCTTGCTGACTGTTTCCATCTTGATATGGATAAAGCGGAGAACAACTTCATTGGCTTTCACATGGCACTGCTCAGTGGGATACTTCTGAATTGTAATTGGTTTCTGTCTGAGTGGAAGCCAAGAGGTGTTAGAAATCTGTAGTGTGTCATGATCCTAATCATGTAACACTATTCCAGACACCCACACACCTCTGGGAGACCCACATAGAAATGAATAGAACAGAACAAAAGCTTGTCTTTTGTTTACTATAGAAAGACTTTTCTAAAGTCAAAAAAAATGACCGCAAGGAGAGAACAAACATAGTGTGAGAATAGGCCTGCTGGATTGAGCCAATGGTTCATCTAGTCTATCATCCTTCATCTGGGAAGCCCACAAGTATGGCATGAGCGCAACAGCCATCCTCCACTGATTGCCCCCCAACAGCAAAAACTGGTTTACAATTCCTTTACTGCCTCAGGAGGTAGAGATCGCAGTAGATTTCATTACTAATGGCTGTTAATAGTCCTAACACTCAATAAATTTGTCCTGTCTTTTTAAAGCCATCTGTTGTTGTTGTTTAGTCGTTTAGTCGTGTCCGACTCTTTGTGACCCCATGGACCAGAGCACACCAGGCACTCCTGTCTTCCACTGCCTCCCGCAGTTTGGTCAAACTCATGCTGGTAGCTTTGAGAACACTGTCCAACCATCTCGTCCTCTGTCGTCCCCTTCTCCTTGTGCCCTCCATCTTTCCCAGCATCAGGGTCTTTTCCAGGGAGTCTTCTCTTCTCATGAGGTGGCCAAAGTATTGGAGCCTCAGCTTCAGGATCTGTCCTTCCAGTGAGCACTCAGGGCTGATTTCCTTCAGAATGGATAGGTTTGATTTTCTTGCAGTCCATGGGACTCTCAAGAGTCTCCTCCAGCACCATAATTCAAAAGCATAAATTCTTCGGCGATCAGCCTTCTTTATGGTCCAGCTCTCACTTCCATACATCACTACTACTATGTATGGAAGTATGTATACTAAGTATGTATGGAAGTATGTATACTAGTATGTATACTAAGCCATGGCGAAGGGGCTTGAATAACTCAGAGAAGCTATGAGCTATGCCGTGCAGGGCCACTCAAGATGGACAGGTCATAGTGGAGAGTTTTGACCAAATGTGATCCACCTGGAGCAGGAAACGGCAAGCCACTCCAGTATCCCTGCCAAGAAAACTCAATGGACAAAAACAACAGGCATATAAAGCCATTGAAGCCATTATGAATTGCATGATGTGAAGGTGCTTTCTTTTGTTTATCTTTAATCTTGTGCCTGTCAATTTCATTGGATGACCTCTAATTTGAAGTGTTATGAGAGAGGGAGTATCATTCATTCCACTTCCTCTACACTATGCATAATTTTATAAGTCTCCATCCTGCCCCACCTTTGTAACCCAGTCACCTAAGCTGAAAAAATGCAAATGCTCTAGTGAGTCCTTATTTCTGGGAAAGGAATTAATGTTATTGCTAAATCACTTATTTCGGATCACACTCTTAATCCCTTGCTGATAATTGGCCACTAATTGAGACATTTGCACATGTACTGATCTCAGGTTGCTCCCATGTGTGTGTAGATGGTTTATTCCATTCCTCTCTCGAGTTTCTAGAACCAAGTACTGCCTTGGTTTTAGCAACATCGTTCACTAGCAGGACCAGCCTACCCATGAAGCAGGGTGAAGCGACCGTCTCAGGTGGCAGGAGCCATAGAGGAAGCAGATATTCATGTAGATCTTCCTTCCATCTGTGTTTCTGATGCAGATCTTCACCCACCCTTCTCCCCTGGTGGGGATAGGGGCACCTTTTTATGGTTAGCCTCGGGTGCAAAAATGTTGTGGGTCAGTCCTGTTCATCAGCGCATTCCACTACAGCTCACCAGAGTATGAGGCCCAAAATACTGAGTTGTACCCAATGAAGCTGTCCTGTTCTGCTAGTACAGCAGAACTTCTCCTCCCTCTCCTCTCTCTACACACCCTCCTTTCCCAAATCCGTCCCAGAAAGTTGAGGAACCACCAGAATAGAAGTGGGGGATACACAGGGAGGGGGAGTTAAGAAAGGAGAAGTTTCATTGCAAAGTGACAAAGTATATCAGCTTGCTCTGGTACATTGCTCAGTATGGAAGCTTGTGATCAGGAAGCTAATGCCCTGGTCCTCATCTGGTTTCCGGCATAAAATGAAGACATTCTCTGCTCCAAATTCCTTGCAGTAAAGGAACAACTTCATTGGATGCAACCTATTGTCTGTTTATGTATGTGATAAAGGTAAAGGTACCCCTGCCCGTATGGGCCAGTCGTGTCCGACTCTAGGGTCGTGCGCCCATCTCACTTAAGAGGCCGTGGGCCAGCGCTGTCCGGAGACACTTCCGGGTCACGTGGCCAGCGTGACAAAGCTGCTCTGACGAGCTGGCACCAGCGCAGCACACGGAAACGCCGTTTACCTTCCTGCCGGAGCAGTACCTATTTATCTACTTGCACTTAGGGGTGCTTTTGAACTGCTAGGTGGGCAGGAGCTGGGACCGAAAGACGGGTGCTCACCCCGCCACGGGGATTCGAACCGCCAACCATGCAATCGGCAAGCCCTAGGCGCTGAGGTTTTACCCACAGCGCCACCCGCGTCCCTTATGTATGTGATACTGCCTCATATAATAACCATATAGAGAAAACCATGTAGCTCTTCCTTTTCATAATTTGGCATGGTAGAACAGATAAGGTGAAACAAAGGCCAACGCTCAAGAACATATTTGGCACCATAGGCCAACACAACAAATGTGCTGAAGGCACTTTGGTGCAGCCAGCTTCTGATATGCACAGTCTAACTCCAAGCATTTCCTAATCCATACTTACAAAAGCCATGCTAGATGCCAACTGGTAATGTTTAGATTCTGTACATGCCCCTTGTCTTCTTTTCTTGATACAGAGTCCTTTAAGATTTTCTTCCAATTTATTCCTTTGAAATGACATTTTTATCAAAGTATCTCTCTCCACTTGAATATACTTAAATGTATTTTATATTGGGTTTGCTTATTGCTGTACATTGCTGTTCATTTCTCATGTTCCATCTAACAAACCTTGGATTGTTGCCAAAGAAAACTACTGGGGAGAGTGAGGGAGAATTATTATTTTTAAAATAATAAAATAAATGCTGTCTAGCTTTGTAATCTTGTTGTGATTTGTTTCCAGAGGTTGGGCTGCTGCAAATTGTTTTTGCATGGCAATATTATTTGGCATACTTTTTTTTCTGGACTGATAGGGACTAAGTGTGCCCTTTCAGTCTTTATTGATATGTCTTTCTGTTGTGAACTGGGAGGTTCTGATAACCAATCTAAAAGAAATGTTCTTCCTTGAATTCCTATTGGTCTAGAACAAATTTAACAGCTACCATGCCCCTTTTCTCAGTGGTAACCAATGCCTGGTCTCTCAGGCTACAGTACCAACTGATTAGCAGCACTGTTTTATATCAGCAGAATTTTCATCATGGCATGAATAATAATTTCAAAGGATGTCGTCATGAAAGCAAAACAGCTGAGCTGAGTGAGTGCTTGGTTTGAAAACTGCAGGCCTGGCTCTGAAAATCCAAAGTACACCTTTCTCTGCACAGAAAGCCAACTCACATTTGACATTTAATATGTACATTTTCATGCCGTTACACTTCTGCCTAATTGTTTTCAGCAGCCATTCCCAAAATATGAGCAGCATCAACTTCTTGCAATTGAGTGTTCTTGCTTCCTTAAATAACGGGGCAGAATCTTTACGATCCCCTAGCTGCTCAGGCCCTTGACAGGAAGAAGTACAGGATCTCCACATGTTGTCTCCAATTTTGAATTATACCTTCTGTGTTTACACTTCCCTGCCACATACTTTATGGAGCCTTTTATTCATAAGGAATTATGCAGAAGTTGCACTCCTTCCATCTAAACAGAAGAAAGCCTTGGAGACAAGTGTAAAAATGGTCCTGTACTAGGGATGAGCTTGCGGGTTCGTAACAGCAGCCACAAGATTCAAATATATCTGCTGTGACAAGCCATTTATATGAGCTTCATAAATTTACGTTGCTGTTTAAGAAAATGGGGTATTCATTTGCTTTCTGTGAGAACTTGTAGCCTGAATGAGACAAGACAAAAACAAATAGACCTTTTCAAAAGAGTGAGTAAAGAATAGGTTTTGGAATATTTGTCAAATAACGGATACGGTTTATCAGCCATAGGCTTAAAATGTGCATTTTAAAATAAATGTCCCGAGTGAGTGGATTTCATTGCCAATATCATTTTTGCAATTGATCTATGTATACATCTGCATTCAAGCAGTGCATTCCAGTTGAATTCCCTGTCATTTGTCAATGAAAAATTATCTGCATTAGATTGCCTGTGTAGACATTTTATCATATTTATTTTAATTGGTTAAAAGAAACAACTGAGGTTTTGATCACTTGATAGCCCTGGGGCCCAGTGGTGGATGATGTGCATTTCAGAAGGTAATGAAGTGTATAAGAACAGAAAAACCTCATCTGCCCCTTGCTGGTTTTGGTCAGATTGCATGGGCTGAAGGGTCCCTATTCTGGTTGAAATTAGCAGGCATTTGGAATCGCAAGAAGCCTTTCTTTGCCATTCTCCTGTTGTATTCATTTTTTTATTATTATTTAATTGGCAGATTCCAGAAGAACATGATTTGGAGAGCCAGGTCCGCAAAGAAAGGGAGTGGCGGTTTCTGCGCAATGCCAGAGTTCGAAAGCAAGCACAGAAAATCATCCAAAAAGGTGGTCAACTTTTTCTCCCTTACCCACCCCACTTTATACGTCTCCTGGCACCAAGGAGAATGCTTATCCACTCTTTACATGGGGCCATGAAGAAGAACACTGTTCATAAACCATTTGTTTGGCCAGTGTTGACCTCTTTAGTGTGAGCTTCTGCTCACAACTTCAGCTTGTTTTGTTGTAATGGGGTTGTTTGCTTTTGAGAGTTAGTCTTTTTCTCCTTGGGCAAAGCACATGCATGTGAAGTCAGCAGGCTGCTAGTTACAAGAGTCTGGGAGACACTCTGCTCCGATATTGCCAGTATGATTTGTGGTTGTCCCACTGTTTCCTAACCCAGGAATTTAGGAGCCACACAAGGATCACTGCCATGGAATATCTGAATGAACAAGGCTGTTCTCTGCTCCTGACTGTTTCCTGACTAACCCAGGAGTTTCAGTGTGCTCCAGTTATATTGTTTTCCTGGGGTGGCAGGTGCTTTCCCTACAAATTGTAGCCCCTTCTTCCTATTGTGTGCCTGTGTTTTCAACAGGTATTTTAGTCAGCTTTTCACTACATTCATGCCACTTTGCATCACCAAGGTCTGGTTTTTAATGTGAGCCGAGAGAGTTACAGACAGACAGACAGACAGACAGACAGACACACACACACACACACACACACACACACAGAGGGAGAAGACTAATGTGTCTCTCTCAGCAGCAGGACACTTGCCCTCCAACCCCATCTCCTCTTGCGTCCTGTGTACATGCTCCTCTTTGCACGTATGTTGCGTGGGTGCATTAGTTTAGTAGTGGTTAGAATTAATTAGCTAATTCTCCCTAACCCAGGAAATGTGCATGTTGTAGCTGAGCTATTCCCCACTGACATTCGAAGCATGTGCATATTTTGATTGTGTGTGCGTGCTCAGTAATCCTTATCCCCATGTTAAGATCTGTGCATAAATGTAAGTAAATCTGCACATGTAATTCTATTGCTGCTGTCTAAAGGTGAGATTCCGGGGGTAGGTGGGGGGTGCGTATGTGAAACATGTGTCTACCAAGGAAGCTTGCTAACACTGAATGCTAGTAGCAGAGCTTTTGGACAGTCAGAAATGGCATGCCCCACCAAAAGCAAAATATTCGAGATAAAACGAATTGCTCAAAGACGTTGAACATATGCTGCTGAACATAGCCAGGCTTTTCTTCCTTCCAGTAGAGTTTAGATGGATGCGGCAGCTTGTTTACAAGAGATGGAGTTGCAGGCGAAATGCCAGCATTTTCACCTTCTCCAAAGAGCAGCGTCAGAGTTTGATAGGTGTCTAATACTGCTGGGGTTTCCAGCAAATTAGCTTGTGATCTGCAAGAGTCTGCTGTATCCCCTTCACATTCACAAGGCACCTAAAGAGTTTCAGTATCCTTTGGTTTTATGGGGCCCCATAAATGATTGTTTATTCATATCCTGTCATGTTTCTGCAATGCTTTTTTATGTGTGGCCTCTTTTACACTTACAGCTTCTTTCCCTTCATATACATTGGACTCACGTTTCATCAGCATATATATTCAGTGCTGTACTGAAAGCGCATCTTGCTTATTTATAACTCTTTATTCATTTACGAGGCGGCAGTCAGGCCGTGGGCTTTATTGTTTAATGACAGAGGATATTTGAATTCCCTGTATCTTGCTGAAGTGGCCCCTTAATTTTGCATAGCTGTGGTTAGAATTGACATTTCTACTCTTTCTGCAGCTTGGTTGGCCAGTGAATAAGAGCAAATTTGTGCTGTTCACCTATACTGCCATTTTCAGCGTGACTCAAGATTGCTCTCACCAGGGATGAGAAAATTTGGGGGGACTTTCCGTCTACAGATGTCAGCTGGGGAAAGATTAGTGTGAAATATTAATCTGTCGAGAGAGATGGTCTGTCTCTCACATATAGCTCAGTCCTTTGAGACCTAGTAGGCTTGAGTCAGCAGAGAAGAGAGCCTTACATTTTTAATTTAAAGGAACAATGCATACAACTCTGCAAACAGTTAAGGATGCCAGTTTCAGAATTTTATTTTGCATACTCTTAGCAGCGGTGGAAACACTGGAGGATTTTTTTGATGCTGTCCATTTTGGAAATCTGCCTCCACTTACCTGCAAAAAACATTTTGTCACAAGAATATAGTCAGATTTGCTTTACACCTGAACTCCAGAAAATGATATTCTTGTGTGAACTTGCCATTAATATTTGGGGGCTTTGAGCCCTATTTAAGAATGAAACTTCGGCTCTTATCGTAGTTGCGCATTATATTGTAAACGTATCTCTTTTTTCACCTGCCCATTCAGCCTTTATTGGCATAGTGCAATAAGTATTTAACGGGGCACAAACATTTTGCCTGCTTAATCCAATCTGCTCTCGTCTTAACCTCCTTAGAGCGCTGCTATCAAAATCTGAAAAGATTTGTGATATCTCCAATTTGTCAGGAATGCAATGCAATGTCAGGAGAGGCTATCAAACAGTGAAGACAACTTGGCAGTCTTCCCCTGTGCTCTCACACAGAAAATAGACATGTAATGCAGGAGGGAATCAAGTACAACAGTTGGGCACTTGCTGAGTGATGTTTTCATTTTCTGTGTGGACCGAGGACAAATAAAGATAGCCTGGACAGAAACAGGGTGGGTTCCCTCCTTTAATTTGAGGAGACCAGGCATAGCATATTTCAAGAACCTCCTTTGCAGAATACTAAATTATGTACATTCAATGTAGTCTTGCGTATCAGAATTTATTTTTTATGATTATGAATATTTATTACATTTCTACCCCGCTCTTCCTCCCAAAGGAACCCAGAGCAAACAAAAAACACACCAAAGTGCTAAAACAATATAATAAAAATAAAACATATTTATAAGCAATTTAAAATATTTTAAAACATAAAGCAATCACATATCCTTACAGCTTAATAATTTTAAATTTGCCATGAACAGTCTTTCAGCAATCAGGTACTTGGGTAAACAGGAGTATTTTTAAGTCCCTACTGAAAGTTACTAATGAGGGAGGGAGATGTTCCTCCCGAGGGAGGGCATTCCACAAAGAGAAAACCACTAGCAGGAGAAGGCCTTCTCATGAGTTAATGCCACTCAGACAGCATATATTGGCAGTCCTACTGATAGGACCTTTCCTGCCAGTCTTAGGGCTCAGGGTGGCTGGCATTTTGAGAGGTCCTGATACCACTATTCATGTTTTCTCTCTCTTCCTTTTCCCCCTAGGTATTTCACGACTAGATGATCAAATCTTCCTGAACAGGAACCCTGGCATGCCGTCAGTGGTCAAGTTTCACCCATTCACCCCATGTATAGCGGTGGCTGACAAGGACAGCATCTGGTAAGGCACTGGCATTTTAAACACCCTTGAGCTGGTGCCCTGTTCTTGCTGCTAAGCAAAAGCCTCATACATTCAGTCATCTTGTTGTGCCTGGATTTGTTACAGACCCTGCTAATAGAATTTCAGCCTTATTACTTTCTCTGTGGAAGCCGGAGGTGTAATGAAGAGACATTAATCAAAAGTTGTTAAATACTCAAAATGGGGTGGGTGGGCTGGAGGAATACATTTGGTTTGGAGCCAGTGTATAGAATAACTTTTTTTTTATCCTGGGAACTTAAATCCACTTGGAACCTGAATCCAACTTACCTATTTGTTTCCCTCCCCCCCCCCCGCCTTTCCCAGTTTTTGGGATTGGGAAAAGGGAGAAAAGCTGGACTATTTTCACAATGGGAACCCACGCTACACAAGGATCACCGCCATGGAATATCTGAATGGACAAGACTATTCTCTGCTCCTGACTGCTACAGGTGGGTATGGCCTCATTATTTTTTTTAAGGGAGGGCTAAGAAAGTGTTTTCTGTTCTGTCTATGGACCTCATCTTGCATTTCAGTCACACAGAGGTGTATTGTTATACATGCTTCCTTATTTTATTCATCTGATTTAGTAAAGGGACCACCTTTTAATAAAGGTTGTATTTTTTTGAACCAAGAGTGAAAACTTCCATAGCCTTTTATTTTGCACTTTCTTCAGTGCATCCTGCCAACAAACTTATTGAGTCACTCACAAAACTCTTCAAGCACACTGGAGCTTCTCTGTTTGAGAATCTCCCTGTGAGCTGTCTCTCACCATGTCTGTTGCCCTCACCTTCATTTCATCCCAAGTTCGGAAAAAGCTTTGGGAATCGGGACAGTCTAGCACTAGCCTGTTCCCTCATACCAGTTTTTCTCATCCTGACGTCAGGAATCCTAACCACCAGTTTTAACCCCTGTGCACTTTCTTTGGCCATCACAACTCCAGAGTAATCCTCTGCTCCATAGGACTTCAGGCCGGGTTAACAGTTAAAGTAATCTCCAGAGACCATTATTCTTGCAGGGTGTGTCTTCAGGAATATTGTGCTATGTGACAATCCCTTCCAAAAGCAGCATTATTTTGTGCAGTCTATTGCCCAGCATATTTTTCCTAAGCATATCATTGTTGTGCTAGTGAACAACACTAATGTTGAGTGCATAAGCAAGACTCCAGGCTCCCATGAACTCCAGGCTCCCATGAACTAAGTATATGATACAGTTAATGAATAAAGCTTTGTCCATAACAAGCAGGAAGAAGCTGAACTACTGAGTCTATCTTCATTAACCATGTTTGAATACTGCTGCTATCACCAATTTAGAGAGACAGAGACTTTAAAAAAACAAAAAAACTGCATCAAAACAGCACTTCAGACAAATTTGCTTGGAAGGATACAGTTAATCCCATTTATTTATTACAGTGACTACTGAAACAGATATATTAAGGCAAAATGTTTTGGCTTCTGCCTTCTGTGGCTCCCTTTGACTCTCGTGTCAGTCAAAGAGTGCTGTAGTCATCTTACCACCTTGACTATAGCACCCTTGATTTATATGAGAGCTGGTGAAGAAAGTGGAAGCTGAAATGTTTTGCTATAATACCTCCATTTCAGTAGTCCCTCTACAGATAGATATGGGGATGGTGGGGAGTGAGCACGGTACTATTTTTAGATTAGAGCATCTTCAATGTTCCTGTCTAGTCTCAAGTATATATACTAATAAAACATGTGCTGCTATATGCTGTTGTAGCAGCAGCAGCATAAAGTGCTGTTTTCCCTGTTTCCTTAAACAGCTGGATTTTTTTTATTGCTGTAGTGTTTGACTTAATAAGGAAAATTGGGCCAACGGACTATGATACAGCTAAAGCATTACTCCCATAAACAGTGGGGGGAAATGTTTGCTGAATGACAAGAGGGAGCAACAAATAAGATGAAGGTTTGGAGAAATAAGGTGCTGCAAGCAGACTGGTCTTAAAGATTGCCATGCCAGGCTAGAATCATTCATAAGATCCTTGCTCATTTTCAGGGGGAAAACACACTAAAAGAACACTTCGAGGAAATGAATAAAATAGAAAGCCATCACAATCTTTATATTACATGTTATCCAGTTTTGTCATAATGTGTGCCTCTAATTTAAAATCAAAAGGAGCTTCCTGTATGGTACCTATATGTTTTGCCCATAGGGCAAATAATGGTTTGGGAGAATATTTCTTAGGAAAGTGTTTCATGGATAAAACTTTAACCTACCTACCTTAATGCTGCAACGCAACCTAGATCCTTTCCCCCTGCCTTTAGTGGCTACTGTTACACCAATGGGAGATCCAGTCCCCATCTCTTCTTGTAATATAACTCTCAGTGGGTGTTTCCACATTGCAGTTATTGGAAACTCTGTGTTGCTCCTGCAGGGCACATACAGTCTCATCCTCATCAAAATGCAACCCCATATTATTTCCCCCTATTTAATCCAGATTGATTGTTTTTCCTCTCCTTTTTTTAACCTATCAGAATTTCCACAGAACAGGTAAATCCAGATTAAATGGGGGGAAATGTGGGGTGGCATTTTGATGAGAGCAGTTTTGTGTGGATGCTGCAGAACTGTTACATTCATGGACAGCATAGAGTACACAGTAAGATGCTATTTGCACCCAGCGATCGTCCAATTCAAAATCAAAATTACCCTTCTGAGCTGAATTGCCTTATAGTTTTCTTTCTGTCACTCCTTCAAGATGATGGTGCTATAAGGGTGTGGAAAAACTTTGCTGACCTGGAGAAGAACCCAGAGATGGTAACGGCCTGGCAGGGCTTGTCAGACATGCTACCAACAACACGCGGTAGGTATGACCTAGCATTCTATCTAGATTTGAAGGGGCAAAAGTAGTTTGCCATCATTTGGAACAGGGTTAGGTAACATGGAGTGGTCTTCACTGTCTATAGTAATACCTTGTTAACAATGTTTTGGTCTTGATGGAGCCGGTGAGAAATTTCTGCCCTGCAATACTTTAAAAACAAATAATAAATGTAAGATTAAGCAGAGATGCCAGATGGGGAATAGATGCAATCTTTTTCATAGTGCTGAACAGAGGAGTACAGGTGAGTTCTCTTCCTGGACTGCGCTGGAGTTTCATCACTGGAGGTCAGATCTAACTTTTTTGCTTCTAGATAGAGAATTGTTGTGTGAGGCTTTTCTAAGCACTGCCCTTCCTTGGACTCATTATTGCAGCTGGTTTCCTCCTCTCACTTTGGGGTTTTACCCCAAAAACTCACCTCTTGCCACTATCCTTTTTTTTGTTTGTTTGTTTGCTTGTTCCCTTTTGCCCCAGCTCTGCATGCTTCCCATATTACCTTGCTCAGCCTGCCTTGACTTGGGCACACCGCTTGCAGTATTTCCTGCTGTTCATTGTGGAGGGAGGATGGAAAGTCAAGTGAAAACGTCACATTTACAAGATGGTAGTGCAGATAGATTTGAGTGTCCCGAACATGTTGAGAATCCAGGCAGGGTTAGGTGTCAACAAGAAACCCATCACTTAACAAGCCCGGCTGAGAGACTGAGGTGCAGTGTTAGGTGACCAAAAAAAACCACTATACCAGATGGGATAATGAAGGATACTTGCTCTGCTTCCAAGACACGAGGAGTCATTAATGCTCTGACAGTTCTCATTTCTGAACCTGTGCATCTCAGCACTGAAGCCTGACAACCGCTTATTCGAAAACTTCCTGTTGCTAAACCAGCACTTTGCATTCCCTTTAAAATATTTGTGCTGGCATAGCTAGTAAGTGATAGTGGTTTGACACGTCAAAATAAAAATCTCTGCCCTTTGAACATTAAGAATTTTACATTTCAGTAGCGCTGCCTACATGTTTTCCTTTAATGTCCTCTTCCTCCCTCACATTGCCCTGCTTTTCCTGTATAATGTGCCTTCTAGCTATTCATTGGAATTCACAGACGATGCCTCACTCAGATCTTAAAACTTTGACAGACCTTCCTCTGGTTCTTTCCATGGAAAGAATATTACGGTGATTCTGTTCCTCTTCCTTTTGGGCCAGGTAGCCTGAAATTTGAGGTGCAGCTGCTGCAAACCCAAGCTTCTGTAATGTGCACAGAACCGATCATAAAGTATGGGAAGTTAGATGTCTGCTGTAAACATTGCTGTGAGTGAAATCCTGCCATTTACAGGAATATTGTCAATAAGAGCAATGGGGAAGCAGCTAAAAGATGCTTATCTTGCGGTTCTTGTATTCCCTCTGCTGCCTTGGGTGGAGAGTAGAGTACCAAAGTCAAATCTTGTTGATCTCTCCAGGTCTTGTCTTCACAGTCCCTTTACCAAGCTTTAAAGCTTACTTGATGTTCATTAAGCACATGTCACCCTAAAGCATCTTGAAAGCACATATTTGAGAATCAGCATAGCCAGTGCTGGATTACCCAGTAGGTAGACTTAATATGTGCTGCTTGGGGCAAAGTAGGCACACCAAAAATATTAGCGTGGTGTGTGTGTGTGTGTGTGTGTATCAATCAAAACAAGCACTGAATTAGTCATCGTAGGAGAAATTAGAACTTTGTTAGACTTCCTTATGCTCCACTACACACTCTTCTCCCATTTTTCTGTTATTTTTATTACTTATCCCCACCGAAACCAATGAATTTATCCAGAATTTGCAGTCAGAAAATCTAGAAAGAAATTATCTTAACTTTAGCATACTTGTAAGGTTTGTGTCACACACACACACACACACACACACACACACACACACAGAGTTACATTAGCAAATAGTTCAAGTACAAATGCACTAAGCAAAAAGGCTAATTTAAATTGAATACGTATAAAGCAGCCAACCCCATCATCCCCAATCAGTGTGGCCAAGGCTTAGGGGTGATTGGAACTGTAGTGCAAAACATGTAGAGGGCACCAGTTTGCTGGAGGCTGATATTAATGATACTGTGTCCAACGCTGGCAATAATATTTGAGAGCTGGCTTTTGAAGTCCAAAGAAAGTGGGATAAATCCTGTGTTACATTTTGCTTCACAAAAATAGACAAGCAAAGTTCATAACTAAATTTTGAAAATATTCGTCTAAGACACTCATAGTCTGATAGCCAATGCATTGCTTCTCTCAACAATCAGTAAGTTAAACTGGAAATGTAGTTTTCTAACCCATGTAATTTTAGGTTACCAGACGTCCCCATTTCCCGGGGACAGTCCCTGGATTTACAAATCAGTCCCCATACAAAATCCATTGAAGTTGAAAGGTGTCCCCAGATTCATTGAAAAAAATCTGGTAACCTTAGTGTAATTCCTTTAAAGTAGGTGACGAACTTGTGGCCTTCCAGTTAATGTTGAACTTCAACTCCCATTAGCCCCTGCCAGCATGACCAATGGTTCAGGGATGATGGGAGTTGTAGTGTATCAACGTTTGCAGGGTCACAGGTTCCCTAATCCTGCTTTAAAAGGTTTAAGATAAGGCTATCACATGGACACAACTTGATATATATTTATGTACTCTGATACCTCAGTTCTGATGTTAATAGCCTATAAGCCCTTTGTTATAAATTCTGAATGAGAGTGACCGTTTTTGGCTAAAAATATACTCTGTTTAGCTATCATCTCTTCTCTTAAAATAATTCATTTTTATTGTTTTGAGTCACAACAAAAAAAAAAGTTTGAGGCTGAAGAGAAGTGGCATTTCATTGATTCAGTTCAATAAAATGTTGCCTTAACCCTTGGACTCCAGCAGAGGCTGGTGTGTGCAGTCAAATCCAATTGTATCCTTGGCTCTTCCTTTGAAGTGTCTGCCACTGCTGTTGTCTGTGGCTGCAGTTCAAAAGATGAGAAGACAAGAAAAACCTGCCCATGTAACAACTCCTTTTAAATAACATTCAGGCATCATAAAAAAATAAAATGTGTAAGAGTAATGAAAGCAGAGCCAACCAACATGTTGACATAAAAAATATACCCATGAAGCATTGATTTACAGATGCAGCCTAGTCTGGGTAATGGGCAATGGTTTGTTTTTTGATAGTAAAGATCAGCTGTTCCTGGTCATCCCCTTTTCACACTTTTCTATAGCATGAGCAAATGATTTCTGTAGAGAAGAGTTGCCCAGGTCCCTTGTGACTGTTGTTTCTGATTTCCACTATGGCTTGGATTTTCTCCCGGTAATTTCCTCACTATTTCGGTGAATAAGAAACAGCACTAAGGGAGAGTGATTGTGCTTCCTTTACAGAACTATTAAATTTCTCTTTCGGTCCTTGATTTTGTTACTACCTATGCATATTGCTGCGGGAATTAGAGGGTTAGTTAAATTCACTCTGTGCAAAGGTGCAGGGTGAATTAAATGAGTCCTCTGTAGAAATGAGATTGTTGTTAGAAGTGCTGGCCTTTGCTGTGGAGACTGCTGGTGCAGTTTGGCACAGGGCTGTAATCTGACTCCTGTCTCTCTGAGACCATTGTGCTTGTGGCCTCGATTTTCTGTATGGTG
This sequence comes from Podarcis melisellensis, assembly GCF_964234715.1. NCBI lineage: Eukaryota > Metazoa > Chordata > Lepidosauria > Squamata > Lacertidae > Podarcis > Podarcis melisellensis. The sequence continues at coordinate 28,214,464 of NC_138529.1, read as the reverse complement.
CTTCCTCTTCCTTCCTCTTTTTACATGCTAGTGGAATGATACCTGAATTTTAGCATCCTTTGCTGTTGGTTGTTTTTCCTCCATCTTTCTCCTCCATCTTCTAATCCTCAGTTGGTGATGTAATCATCTTGATGAAAAATGGGTCACTGACCTCACAAGGGGATTGAATGAACAGCAGGAGCAGAGGACACACTTAAAGGAGTGGGTGGACCTGACCTCTTTGTGCAAGCTTTCTCATTTGTGAAGAACAGGCTGGAGTGGATTAAGAGGGATGGAAGGAAAGGAATCTTATAAAAGTGTGTGTAATTCTCCAGCAAAACATTCATGTGCCTATATATAGGAAACTCAAAGGCTTCAGCTCTGTACTGACTTTGTTCTGCAACAGCAAACAGGTTTTTTCCTTAGCATTGGTTATGCCCTTTCCTGGCTTAAATCCACCAAATACATTCACTGTCCATCTAAAAGTTAAAGGATTAGGTCTAAGAAAGACAGGAGCAAATTTCACATTATGCAAAGTCGTAATATTTTGGATCATGTGAAGATTAGAACAGCTGTGTGAGCACTAGAGAATCAGGCAGGGGGTGGAGGGAACCACAGAATCTATGCACATTATTATGAGTCAGCTCTAGGTCGGTGCTGAATTGGTGTTGATATAATGACCATTTTAATGAAAGCACCCAGGCACCACCAGAAATAGTGCAGGCGCAGTTCATATTGTACCACTCCGAAGGAGGTGGGGGCAGTTGCTGAAATGAACATCCGAATAAATTCAGCACTTGGCTGTTTTGGCCAAGCAGATTTGTCATTCTGACTTGGTCTGTTCCTCATAGCAAGAGATGGACCAGGACTAAGCAAGCCCCTTAATTCTCCAGGATTTTCTTTGTGTGTGGAGTGGTTCTCTTTTAGATGGTTTTGTTTGCAGTTGAACCAGTGAGAAGGGTGACATGGGGAAATGTGAAAGATATAAATGCAGGGCAAGCCTTGTGCAAGTTAGTGCTTCAGTAGGTTACAGTCTCAAGGTGATTCCTGAGAGGATGCTACTCCCACAGGTGTCCGTTTTGTGGTTTCAGACACTATTTCAAAAGGTCCTGGTTTGTGTAGATTGCATGCGAGGTTTCACATGGAATAGGCAGAGTGACCTTTTTCTTTTCTTTTTTACAAAGAGGATGTTTAAGATGAGTGGTTTAACAGAAAGCATAATGCAGGCTCCTAGGTCAGACTGTAGACTGGTAGGGGAAGGACATGGTAGTTCACATCAGCATAACCACATCCTGTGTATTACCAGTTAGAATTAGGAAGAGAGAAGAAGAGAGTTTTGGATTTGATATCCCACTTTATCACTACCCTAAGGAGTCTCAAAGCAGCTAACAACCTCCTTTTCCCTTCCTCCCCCACAACAAACACTCTGTGAGGTGAGTGAGGCTGAGAGACTTCAGAGAAGTGTCACCCAGCAGCTGCATGTGGAGGAGCGGAGACGCAAACCCGGTTCACCAGATTACGAGACTACCGCTCTTAACCACTACACCACACTGAAGAGAAAGGAAAAGCAACAGCATAAGGAACATCTTTCCCTGAGGTCAGATAGGCAGTCCATCTAGCCAAGGAGAAAAAAGGTGGCATATAAATGTAAATAAATAAAGGACTCTGGCTGGTGCTCTCAGACTACCGTACAGAGCAAGTGATGCCTTACAATGGAGAGAATGGGCTGTCACCTCCAACTAGTGCATCTCTGACCTCTTTGCGGGCATCCATCACCACTGCTTTACTTCCTGCCAGTTTTGGGGCTTGTTTTAAAGGTGAGCCATGGTGTTTGAGAGTGGCCTTTGCAAGTCCTGCCCTGGGAAAGGTCAAGCAGGTTCTCTTTCTAGAGTTCCTTGGGCAAACCAAGGGCAGCTAGGCTCAGCATGTGCCTAAGCTGCCCTGTCCTTAACAACTGAGCTGCTGCCGCCACCCTGCAGCTCCTCTCATTATCCAGCCTTCTTCCTGATGACTTCAAATGAATCCCCTTGTACTGCTAATTTCCCCCACTTAAACAGTTGTTTGAGCAGAGTCCTCTGTAAATTGTCCTTCCTCTCTGAATGAGTGCTCATTAGCAAATCATTGAAGTGTGCTGCCTACTGTATTGTTTCACAGCTGAGCTGGTGGCTCAGTGAGGCCTGAGCAGCACATCGCTTAGCTGTTTGGATTCACCTCTCCCCTCACAGGGTGTTGGGTTTCTTTGTAGGTTTTTCTTTGGTGAGGGGTCATTTGGAGCGCAGCTTTCATTTCTCACTCTTCCACTGACAGCGAGGTGCCTTTCATTCTAGATAGAGTATAGCAGGGCCCTTCTGAGTGGGATTTGTGCACATGAGCAAAAGAAGACCGGTCTTGCTTTCCTCCTCATGGCTAATGGCTTCCTAGGATGGCTGCTGTGATCAACCTACTTGTCTTCCTTCCTTCCTTCCTTCCTTCCCTGAATGGAGGCCTCTCTGCCGCTACTGCTTCTCTCTAACTGTGTTCTTTTCTGTTCCTTTTGGGTTGCTTTTCCTAATCCTTTTTTTAAGATTTGTTTTGCTTTGGCTGACCAACTTACCCTTAGCATCAACCCCTTAATCCCTGTCTTCTCACAGGTCTGGCCCGAAGGGTTTCAATCTATCTTGACAGAAGTAAACAGGGAGGTGAGTGCTCTCTTTCCTCTTACCTACAATCAGCGCGGGAGGGGTGGTCCTTCTAATCATATGTGTTGTTGTTGTTTTTAAAATGGCATTCCTTCTAACATCTCCTGGGTCCTGTTAATTCTTGGAAGGCAGCTTAGCTTCTCCTGGCCTTCCCATTCCTTGCTTTGTATTGCTTGTCTGTACTATGCAAAATGTGGGCTTCTACATCTGATATTCTGTCAACATGGGCCTCAAGTGTCCACGTGGAAGAAAGGCAAAGGGAGGAGAGTCGTGCATTTTCCTTCGCTTCGGGAGCCTGATCACAAAATGTGGAAATTGTTTTCAAGATATGCAGAGGCAATATTGTTCTGTGATCACTTTATACAAGGATCGCGGCAGGCCAGCCATGCTCAGGGTACAGCAGCTTCTCGGCCACCACCATTACTCTTAAACAGTTCAAGAGATGGCCTGGAATGTTTGAGCATCTCTTCGTGAAATGCCTCTGTCTTTGTTGACTGCTACGTTTCTTTGATTTGTAATTATGGGATGCTGAGTGGAAGTAAATGGCAGGTGTGACCTTGTTTCAATCTGGAAAGTTGGTTTCCGCCTTTGGCAATTAATTGTCTGGAAAAGGTTTTGAACATTTCCAACCTACAGTAAAGCATGTATTTAGCTCTTTAGACTGAGACTGAGAGGAAAAAACCTGTGGAGGGATGGGACTTGAAATCCTTCTCTGTTGCTTCAGCTTTTGAGATAGTGACAGATGGCTGGCACAACAGGACATGGTATGTGTGGTATGTGTCAGAAAGCTGATGTAATCTTCTTAGGCGCTCTATGAATTATTAATATTCACTAGTTGATAAGGGCTGGAATGTGTCTGCAGTGATTAGCAGAACAAAGGTGGCTGTGTGTTCTGTGATTCAGGCTTCTCTTAGGTTGGGGCCTTTAAACTTTCTCTGGTTATTGGGAGAGGAACATGCAAATACAGTGGATTACTATGAGCATCCCATCTTTTGTAGAAACTTGCTGGCAAGCTGACAAAGCTAAAATTAGGAAGGGTGGAGGCTGAAGGGGTTTCCTTTTGATAGGCTGAGCACCAGACCAGCTTGTTGCAACCACTATAGAGAATCAATACTGATGATGCTTTGGAAGCAACAATCTGTCAGGAGCACACGGATAGATAGCTCCGCTTCAGAGCCAGCCTGGCACACCTGTTGAGGTCTTTGAGAACACATTTCTTTCTGTGAGGAGCTGGAGAGTTTCAGAGCGGCAAAATGACTGCAAAAAGCACAGAAATATTTGCTCCAGATTATAAAGTGCAAAGACACTGCCATCCCATCTGATAAATGTGACTAAACTTGTCTCTGATTCATTATTCTATGTCAAATGTAACAAAAAAGTGAGAAAAGGTCCATTTGGGGATGTGAGATTGCCAGCCAATAGTATCTATCACAATAGCATAACCATGTGGTCCAGCCTCATTTCTCCTCACTCACTGGATGATGGCTAAAGGTAATGCAGAGCTGTCTGTAAATGGGTTTGCTTTTTTGTTGTTGTTCTGATATTTGAAGGAGTTTAGCAAATGTGGTAAATGTGTCCTGGACAGTTGTTGGATCCTCTTAGGCTATCCTCCATCTTGCCTCAGTCTCACAACTAACAGAAAGTGTGCTCCAGACCTCCCACCCCTGCTTCCCACAACCTTGGAAATTTACCAGGGAAATACCACTGCATCAATTGCTTCTGGGAAATGAATGCATTCTAAGGTCCAAACCAGCCTTGACCTGGAAGAACTGTGATTAGGATCTTTTGTAGTTTATTTGCTAATTAGCAGTCCCATGGGGCTGCTTTGAAGAGTGGGGAAGTAGTACTCCAGGAGAAAGAGATTTATTAAACACTATCCCATGGCTTTTTCTCCAATGTAGTTCTTCTCCTATCACTATTAGCTTAGGGGGAGAGCTACTGTCCACGTCTGTCTTCTCCACCCCAGTCATAGCAGACTTTATGTAAGGAGGGGGGAGTTTGCTTTAGGGGTAGGGTATGGAAGGAAAGAATTACAAATCTCCCTGAGCACCACTTCCACACTCTTCAAAGCAGTCCCATGAGTCTGCTGATTAACAAAACAAAAGCCACAAAAGACATTAGTAACAGATTTCCCTGGTCAAGTCTGAGGGTCTTATTCCCTTCAATCTGACACTTAAAGTAAGCAGTGCTTAAAAATCCAATTTATAATTAAATAAATGTTTAAATCAAAGAAGCTCCAGGCAAGGCCTGGGGTGGGATTAGGAGCTTCCCCCAGCCCAGGAGCTCATAAAAGTTATCAGGTCTTGTACCTTTTTTTTTTTAAGTGTAAGGGGTGAGAAAGTTGGAGGGATGAAGTTGGGGGGGGGCAGGAGTAGAAGCAGGGCAGAGAACAGAAATACTACTAAGTAAGGAACACAATAAGGAGTTTTGTTTTTGTAAGGGAGACATTTTGAACTTAAAAGGCAGTGTTAAAGCTCCATCTAGGAGAGACCTTAGTAACTCTGCTTTGTGGGGCGGAAAACTGCATGTCATGCCACATTTGTGCTGTATCAGAACCAGCATCCAAGTGCATTCATTATCCACCATGATATGGATGAGGCAGAAGGAGTCTCATGAGGAGGTGATGTGTTATTCTTTTTAAAAAGGCAGTAGGTGAATCCCAGCATTGATTGGTCTGTGGGATTAACTTATGTTGTGCCTCTGTAGTCAGAGACAGAGCATGATGCCTTGAGAGAGGTCAGGTCTTTTATGAAAATAAAGTAATTAGGGGAGCAGCAGCTCTATTTTGAGGCACTTTTCACTTGGTAAATTAAGGCTCCCGGTGTTCTAGAGAGTCTTCTTTTGTCATTTGGGTGATGCTTGGCACAGGAGTGTCACTTGAAGGGGCATTTTCAGGAATTAATGAATAATGAGGTAATGCAGCCTCCCCACTGCTGCCTGGAAATTAAAACAGGGACATGGCTCATTTATCAGCCAGGAGGGGGCGGGCGGTGTATAGAAGATCAGCTTTCCTTTTCTTGGATACTGTTGTGTTGTGGCCTGTGCACACATTTCTGAACTAATCAAAACGCCAGTTAGACAAAGACTGTGATACAGCAGTGATTTTGGGAGAGGGGATGGGGGGGGGGAACATGATTTAAATAGAATGTATTTGGAATGCAGCTGTTTCTGATGCCAGGGTTCTTTGCTGAAACATATGCAGGGAACTATTCCACTGAGATGCATCTCTGACTTTGGGGGAATCCTACAAGGAAAGTTCCAGTGTCTGACATATTTTAAAAATATCCTTCCATATCATGCAGAACTGCTAGTCCTTGCGTGAAGAAGCCAAGAGGAATTATTTTTAAAATTAGCTTTTTGCCATGTGTCTTATGCACTCAACTTTATGTACAGTGGTACCTCGAGTTAAGAACTTAATTTGTTCTGGAGGTCTGTTCTTAACCTGAAACTGTTCTTAACCTGAAGCACCACTTTAGCTAATGGGGCCTCCTGCTGCCGCTGCACCGCCACTGCACGATTTCTGTTCTCATCCCGAAGCAAAGTTCTTAACCCAAGGTACTATTTCTGGGTCAGCGGAGTCTGTAACCTGAAGCATATGTAACCCGAGGTACCACTGTAATGCTTTATGGAAATAAGGTGGAAGTTCTTTTACGAGGTGTTTGAGAATATGTCGGCTGTCATGAACCTTGCCTCTTTGGGAACAAATTGTGGCAGTAGGCTCCTCATGATTTCCTCATGAGCACATAGCAGCAAGCTCTCTAGTACCTGAGCAGTACCTTGCATCATGAGCCCTGTGGGAATGTCATGGAGGGGATCGTTGGATCTGGGGGAGCTTCACTACATCATGATCAGAAACCACAACAAATATTAAAATGCTAACAAATGCAATCAAACATCATCAGCAGATAGATGTTAAACCAGCTGTAACACAAAACACACTGGAAAGCAAAAAGATGCTGAGTAAAGACCATCAAATCTAGCACCACATGAATGGATAAGGGGAGGAAAACAACTGAAGCATCGCTGCTGAGAGAGCCCTATTGCCAGTAGGCACCCTCCTCACCTTCAAAGATAGGGGTATCCAGAGAGAGGCTTCTGACAAAGATCTTAAACAACCAGTTTCAAAGGTTGGTTTGTGTTGTGTTGTGTTGTGCTGCTGTGTGTGTAAAATCAGGAGATAAATAAATAACTATGTAAAGACAGTTCACAACATGCGAGGACATTGCTTAGAAGAGGAAGGGATGGCGTTTGTGCATTTGAGTTGTACAGCAGAGGAACGTTTAGCATATAAGGAAGTGAAAGAGCAATAATTTCTATTGGCGTTACTAGTCCTCTTCAGTCGGTGGCTGTGACGCTTATGCTGCCACACTTCGCACTGTGCTTGCAACTATGGATGCATTTTCACATGAACAAATACTGTTATTTGAGTGCTGAAAAAATGTAATATCCTTGCAACAGAGAGCACTGTTTTGCAAACAGGCATTTGGACTCCTGGAACAAATAAGAAACAACTAATTGCACACAGAATTTATTGTTTGCAAGAACATTGTTTGGAAAGGCTCCAAAAGATCTGTCTTCTTGACTCTGTGCCCCACATCCCCCAATCCCATGGAAAGGTTGGTTTTCTTTTTTTAATTAAAATGAAATCAAGAGTCGTCAACAAGCCTCTGATCTGCAAGACGCAAGGAACCTGAGATGTAAACATGAGTCAATAATGTTATGATAGTTCCCTCTTTGAAAACCACCAGAAACCTCAGGCCTACTTTAATAAACATTAGTTTGCCCTGAAGTGGGTAATGCACACAAGCTACTTTGCTCATCATCATGTAGCATTTTCTATTAGCATTTCATAGCTTTCTATATATTTATGCACTTATGAATGAGTTAGATTTAATGCAAAGGGCGGCTGTCTCCATAGATCTTTTTTTGCTTTTCATGTCTCATGAATGGGTTTAAAAACACATCTTAAACACCTCAGATTCTGCTTGTCTGCTGCAATCCTTTGAGAGTGGAGGGATGCTGTGCCATCCTAGTTCTCAGCACATGGGCACCCTCTGGTGGCAAGAGCTACATAAACCTCCATGTCACTACATGGAGGAAGAGCGTATTGTATACTCTGTCAAGGGCCAAAAAGGGTTCCACTGCTTCCTTATATTGTAAAATGGTTGTTATCACTGATGGCATCGTTTGCCTGGAACTATGTGGGAACAGGCCAGGTCACTTCCTCTTGAGCATAGTTGCCAAGGAAGTTGTCAAGATTTAGTGAAGCAGCTGAGAATCCAGAGCACACTACTTACAGAGGAAGGCAGTTCTCATAAAACACAAGTGACTGGGGAAGGAGACAAAAGGCAAATAAGCATATTGAGAAGCAATATTTGTCATTACCTGCTAAAGATTCAGCAGAACCCCCATTGCTCAGACAGTGACTGCTTCCATTTTTATAGAGCAGCATAAAGAAGGGAGTCCTTCTCACCCATTTGCAGAGGCTTACATTTTTCATTAGTCTTCAGGAAGAAATCTGTATATCGTCCACTAAAGAGTAGAGTCTTGTTCATTCCACACAGTTAAACCTTTCAAGAGAGCCAACTCCTTTTACGTGATGTATGATGAACATTCTTTTTGTGCTTCCCTTCCCACAAAGGAGAGAGAATTACTTTATTAACCCCATTTCACAGTTGTAAGAAGTGAGACTTGGGCAAGAACAGATGTCTTACTCAAGGTCAGTCAGACTATGGCAGAGCCAGGAATTTAAATCCTTCCTCCTTTATTTAGCATTCTGTTCACGAGGCAGTTAAATGTTGAACACTTTATTTTGTGTTCTGGGAAGATGTGAGAGCAGAATAGCTCCACACCTCCATGGAGCCCCACAAAGAGACATTACAGTAGTTGATCCAAAAAGCTATAAAAGCATCAATCATAGGCAGCTTAGTTCCTCCCAGGACATTGTGATTACCCACCAGTCCGTCTAGTCTAAAGTCAGACTCATCTACCTGACAACTTCCTCCAGACACTAAGTAAACAAAGGTGCCATGCCATACAAGCAAGGAGAAAAACCCACATATTGTGTATGTGTGGTCTGCAGATTATGTTGCTGCTGAAACAGTGTTAAGATTCTTGTGCTGAAATGTAAGTATGAATGACTGAGAAACTGGCAGCTTAAGCATCTCTTCCTAGAGTGCTGCCTGCTTAAGATGAAAAGGCATCATCCATCTCAAGCCTGCTGGGTTTATCTTGTCATACGGACCATAAACAGGATGACAAACGCAAAATGCTTTAGAGGTGTTTATAATCTAAACTGCCGCCTTTTTTGCTTGCTCTGAATCTGTAGCACCCCTCCAAGTTGCCAAGGAAGCTGAAGAAACAATAAGTTTGTATGTCCAGATAAAAATATGCACTGTCCGTTTTGCTGCCATTCTCTCCCTCCCACCCTGCGCCCCCATTGCTTGCAGTAAGAGCAAACGAAGGGCCCAAGGGCAGCCCCCAAGTTCTGTACTTGCTCAGGTGTTTTGGCAGCTGGCAGTTCCAGCAGGCCACAAGAAACATTAAAGTGGGCCTGGGCATGGCCACTGGATGAAGGGAATGAAGACAATGATAATTAGGAAGATAGAGTTGGAAAGGGACTGGGGGGTCATGCAATCCAACTCCCTGAAATCAGGATCTGCAATGTGATGTGCAGCAACAGCACCTCTAGCAGGTGACTATCCAAGGCGGGCAAGAGAAGTAGCTTCCCTTTTTTTTGTCTTACAAGACCCTTAATAGGTGCTTGTGTTTATAGCACTAGGTAGAATGTTTGTGCTGCTGTTACGTCTTGATGTCCCAGCTGCAGGCACTCTTGGAGGATACTGATTATCTCTAGACACGTTCCAGTCTGGACTCAGGCCTGTTATGGGGACTGAATCTTCCTTGGTTGCCCTGATGGATCTTTATCAGGAGAGGGGCATGGGATGTATGACCCTGCAACTTCTGCATGATCTCTCATTGACTTTCAATACCATTTGCTGTTTATATAGAGTTGTATATAGACCTTGGTTGGATAAAGCTAATAGTTTTTATTATATGATTTTATTATTTTGCTGTACCCCGCTTCAAAAACTTACTCAGTACAAAGCATTATAGAAATGCATTAAATTAAGAAATAAATGTCCCCCTGCTTTATGGTGCTACTGCCCTTACGGTGGCAGTTAGTATCTAAGGGAGTGCTACATGTTTTTGCCGTTAAAAGATTAAAAAATGCAAGAGTTTGCTTTTATCTTTTGACTAGATATCTGGTCTTTTTGTGGGGCTGGGTACTTTTCATAGTACTTTCCTTTCAGAAGATTGGTGCATTAGTCGTTATTTGGGTTCTGTTTTGTTATCCTATAAAAGGCCCTGGTGGAAATCATAGTGAGGTTGGCAGGAAGAATCAAATGCTGCCTTGTTGGGTTAAGGAAGAGACTGCTATGAATCCTAAATTGTTTCAGAGTCATTTGTCATCGCAGCCCAACCTCCTTATAAAGGAGCCCAGGTGCAGAAACCAGAGAAAAAACACATGTTGGATTTTGTTGATTAGATTATTCATTTGAGTATTTCCATGCCTAATGCAATTTACTGCTTATCTCTATGTTAAAAAAGCAAAGCAAAACAAAAACCTTATGGCTATATTGGAGAGGAATGGTCTTTTTCTTCCCTGGGTACAAAAACAGGGGGGCAGATAATTACTAAAACACTTTCCCCTCACTTTTGTGTATCACACAAGCAGTTTGTGACTCCTGTGAATAAAACATTTCAAATGAAACCAGCTAGAAACCACTGTTGAAGGCTGCCGCCGCCACCACCCTGCACCCTGCTATATTTTTTTCTCAAAACCTGCCACTTCCCAAAGTCCACAGTACCTACCACATTCTAACATTGACGCACAGTGCACTCATTGTGTTGGATTGCTCTGCTTGACCGGAAGATTTCATTCCCACAATGTTCTGACTTATTTCATCTGTCCACATGTACCAAGATATAAATTTGCATGGCACACCTTTTTCTTTCCTCAGGAGCAGGGATGGTGGTGGACTGGGAACAGGAAACTGGTCTTCTCATGACTTCTGGAGATGTACGGATTATAAGAATCTGGGATACAGACCGAGAAATGAAAGTTCAGGTAAGCACAATACATATTGCTTATGGATCTGGTATTTAAGCAATCCGAAACAGAGAAATGTCTTGTGCTGCTAATTTCGCCACTCAAAAGGCTACTTGTTAATGAGATAATTCCTGAACTCAATACAGAAGGTGTCTGTGGAAATGCTTCTCCATGGATGTCAAAAAGTTTATGTAGGGTGGAATGTGGGACCAGGGTTACTTACAAATAGGTGAATCATGCCTGTGTACCTGTGATACATTTTGTTTACAAAGCATGCTGAAGTACCAGATACATTGCAAAGATGAAATGCTTGGTGCACCTCAAGCACTTTCAGCCTAAGCCTTGAAACATCATTTCCTGTGAACATCTGGACCATGGGGACAAATCTGTTTTCCTAAGGCAATCTGAAAGGATGCGGGTGGCGCTGTGGTCTAAACCACAGAGCCTAGGGCTTGCAGATCAGAAGGTCGGCGGTTAGAATGCCCACAACGGGGTGAGCTCCCATGGCTCGGTCCCTGCTCCTGCCAACCTAGCAGTTTGAAAGCACATCAAAGTGCCAGTAGATAAATAGGTACTGCTCCGGCAGGAAGGTAAACAGCATTTCTGTACGCTGCTCTGGTTTGCCAGAAGCGGCTTAGTCATGCTGGCCACATGACCAGGAAGCTGTACACCGGCTCCCTTGGCCAGTAAAGTGAGATGAGCGCCGCAACCCCAGAGTCGTTCGTGACAAGACCTAACAGTCAGGGGTCCCTTTAACTTTACCTTTAAGGCCATCTGACATTCACATATGAGGAACACTGAAACTAGTTCCAAGGACAATCTAAAGCGAATCCCTTTTAGAGTACTGAAGGAAATACATGCAGAATACATAGCTCAAGAAAGTCAACCAGCCCTCAAACTACAGATCATGCATTATGTGATCAAGGAATTTAACAATGTAGGAAATGGTACAAAGACCCATTAGTCATTTACACAGGCACAATGCAAAATTGCATTCTCTCTTACATATATGTGCACATGCCGTGTTTTTTTTCTAGCAAAAAACCAACACTGTGCACATGACAGATAAAAGAAGCAAAGATGCACTAATACCATCTCTCATGCAGACACAGACAAGAAGCATACAGACAAGCACTTTCTCTCATGTATGCATTCACACACATGCACACAATGGCAGAGGAAGCTGGCCCTGATTGGCTGTTGCTGGCTGTAGCTTTTCTTTGAGCTGTTCTTCCTCCTCTCCCTTGGCAGTGGTAAGCTCCCATCCTTTTTTTCACATGCATCTCTAACCATGATCCAAGGAAACTTTAGGAGTGCAGGCAGCTGACACATCCCACAGTGGAACAACAAGCCAGCCAAGCTTTTTCCTGACTGTCATTCACTGCCAGGACTAAGAAGATCCAGCTTACAATGGCAGAGGCTGAGTGACAGCAAATTTAAATTCACTATACTGAATGCACAGAGCAGTGTCTGGGCCAACCCTGTCTATGTGTGCTAGAAACTGACTAGCTGGCAAGCCTAAAAGTCCCTTATAACATTTATCTGCCTTTGGCAGCCCCCCAAACGCCATTCCTCTCTATCTGCCACCTAAAGTCACCTACTACACTTCACCTCATGACAGAGCCGGCCTTGTTCCTCCTATTCTATAGGCATGGAGACTGACAAAGGAACAGAGCAGTTTCAGCCGCCTTGTTGCTTGAGCTATCGTGCCACTCACCTTAGCAAAAAAACCATGTACATTCACGTCAGTTGCCATTAAATCAAGCCACCTCTTCAGCCACATAATGAGAGGTAACATCTCTGTCTAAGCAGCTGTGGGAAATAAAGTCTAGTCTACAAATCTTTTGGAAATTAATTACTTCTGGATGAACATTAATTATGGCACTTTGACCCAGCAATGCAGCACAACTAAGCCTATGCTAATCTTAATTATTTTCAAATATTATTTTATCTGTGCAAATTAGAGAACATCAGAAATCAGCAGGGTGAAAATATTTTAAATTAGAATGATTAATGATTGTACGGAGAGCATCTTAAAGGCATTTTATTTCTTAAACAGTGCAAATTGGTTTTTGCAGTGATTCGGGGGATCAAGACTTAATCATACTGCAAAACCCAGAGCAGCAGAAATGTAGTAGTCATATTCAGAAATGCCACTGCCCATTATTTGAGCCACTGATAATATGTTGGGTACTAGGTTGGTAGGAGATGGTGAGAATCATCATAGATTGTGGGTGGGTGCATGGGCTTATATACTTGAAACAGATGGGGGCAATTTCAGAATAGTTTGTTACTAGTTTAATGGTTTCCTTGCAGAAAGAGAGAATTTGGAATGACACTTCTATTGATTCAACAGCTGTGATGATCTAGCACAGTTGGTACAATAAAATCTCAACTGAACTAGTCTGCATCCCAGGAGTGGATGACTTTTTTTGGCCCAAGGTCTGCGTTCACTCTTGACCCAACCCTCCCAAAACTGCAAGGCAGCAGCAGGCGCAGCTAGACCACACTCCCATGTGTGATGCTGTCTTCACAGCAGAGCTATGTCCCCTCCCCATCCATTAAATGATTGACCTGATCACCAGGGTGGACACAGTTTGCATCTCCATCAGAGAACTGGACTGGGGGATGGGGAGAAGCTTAAACCTATCTGTTTGCCCTATCACTGTGTTTAATTTGACCCTCCCCCCTCTTTTTGCTGCCAAGGACTTGGGAGAGTGCTTGGGGGTTAGGTACTGCTGCCATAGCTTATCTGGGTTATTAGATATCTGCCAAGACTGGTGGTCTGCAGCAAGCAGGCACCAACTAAGCCAAGCTAAGGGTTCAAACAGGAAATCAAGTTGGCACATGGGTAAGCAGGGATGAGCACTGTGAAAGCAGTGCAGCTGTGCATTGGGTTTCTCATGCTGCGGAGCCAAGGTAGACTTGGAAGCTTCTTGGGACCAGAGGGAATCCTCTTGGCCTATTGAGACATCCAATCCTTACCGATACCGGCTGTTAGTGCAAATAACAGGTCAAATCTGAACACTTTCTCATTTGGCAGGGTCCACTTGCCAGACTTCTAGTTCAAGGCTCCACTCCACTAATTGGATGGAACACTAATTTGCATATGAGCTTCATGGTAGAAAATTCACTTGCTTCCCCCAAGTGTCATCACGTTCCAAATTGACAAGTTACCTGAATAGCTGCCAAGATGCTGTTTACATATTACTAAACTCAGTTGTTGGATAGAGCTGGAATTCTACATGCAACATTAGGTGCAGAAAAGATCTTGTTGGCAAACACATTGCAGAAATACTCCTGCCGCCGCTCAAGGCAAAATTGCTTTCCTTTGCAACCTGAAACTTCACTCAGTAATGTCAGTCAACTGGAACTATTTGTTCCTTAAGCACCTTTTATCCACAGATTCTGCTCTTTGCCTGTGGCATGCTGTGGATGGAACTCTAATCTGGATTATAGTCTGATTTGAAAGAATTTAATAGACACCATTGTGGCCCTTTCTCAACCCTCTGGGAGTCTACAAGAGAGTTGATTTGGAGACACAAAAGTATCTTAATTTGCAGAGCCTCTATGTAGCTACAGTTCCATTTCAATCTAGGATTGCCAGATTTTTATCTCCAGTAAACTGTTAATCTAATATTTTTTTATGAAGCAAATGCAAAAAATAACATCAAGAGAAGGCGGATAGGCTCACAGGAGCAAAAATAGGAAGGAGGTGTGAAATTAGCTAACATAATTTTGCAGAGCCAGTTCTGATTATTATGCTAGTTTGAAAATGTTGCTCAATTTTTTGGTTGCTTAATTGAAACTGTTTTTCTTTTTCACAGCTGCACTCTTATTATTCCGCGCAGTTCTGTTATGCGTAGCACATAAAGAGGAAAGGGCTATAGCCTTAGAATAACGTTGTCGGGTGTCTTTCCAACAATATACCAGCATTGCTCTTTGTGTTTATTATTTTCCAGAGTTGTTCTTTCATAAAGTACACTGCCCTTGGTTTCTGTTCTTACCATTTTTCTGCAGAACATGAACACATGCAGCATAGAATCTTGTTGCAGCCTATCAGGACTCCAGGTTTCTATTTCAACCTTGACCATGGGCATGCAATGTTTCATCTTGCACAGTTTACTTTCCATAAAAATATGAGGGAGAATTCCTGACTCCAAAGAGATTATAAAGGGCTGTAAACCTTTTTGCTGCAAGGCTTGGGGAGCAGCAGCGTGTCAAAGTGGAACAGCTTCCATCATTTAAAAGGAAACACTTTTTGGTAATGTCTTTCTCCCCAGAGGAAATGCAGGGCTTTAGAGTTCATGGCAGGCTATGTACTTTTATAATCACAAAAAAATGTGAAGTAGAAAGGCTAGTTGCATTTGCAGGTCTCTTTGTAGTTCTGCCACTTTTAGTAATTCACCTTTGCTATTTGACTGGGTGCATAAGAAGTGTCTCCTTCTCACCAGGCCTTCCTGCTGTTAGTTCCCCTCTCAGTGCTTTCTGCTCTTAAATATATATTTAATCTGCTTTTGTGGCATTTGTGGCCTGATCTAAAGCCCAATAAGCAGCTATTGCCCTGCAGAGTTCTTCCTTTAATAGGTACTTATTTAGAAAGCAATGGCTGCCATAACATACCTCTCCTACATGCACTAGTTAGCTGCCAGGTGTATTTTCAGCTGGAGCAGATTTATTTCTCTCCAGGGAAATGGTGTGTGTTTGTTTAAACAGCACTCATCTATCCATCCTGCCCTTCAATGTAGTATTTATGGCTGGTCAGGGACAAATATGTTTTTGCGGAAAAGAATCTCCTCCTGGACATTTATCTTAGTTAATTAGGACTTTTTAATGTGGTTAATCAGGGCTTCCCTTGAAACTGAAGGGCTAAGATCACATGCTACTTGTTCCAATGCAAAAGTTTGCTTTAGTGAGTAGACACATCAGGAAGTTGATGCACACTTGTGTGAAATATATACCACAGTCAAAAGGAAACTCATGACCCAATTTTCATATATACCAGTATGCATATAGGTGTAAAGTAGCCCAGATTACATTTTCCAAAACAAACCATGGGTAGGCAAACTAAAGCCCAAGGGCCAGATCTGGCCCAGTTGCCTTCTAAATCCAGCCTGCAGATGGTCCGGGAATCGACGTGTTTTTACATGAGTAGAATGTGTCCTTTTCTTTAAAATGCATCTCTGGGTTATTTGTGGGGCATAGGAATTTCGTTCATTTTTATTTTTTTTCAAAATATAGTCTGGCCCCCCCACAAGGTCTGAGGGACAGTGGACCAGCCCCCTGCTGAAAAAGTTTGCTGACCCCTGATTTAAACCATGTGAAACAGACCTAAGACATTTTTTATTAAAATTAGTATTATCCAATATAGAAATTTTAATACATAATAAGGCATAGACCCACACAAGTTCCTGACCCTCACCGTGGAGATAATGCTGTCTGATAATATTTATGCCTTCCTCTTTGCTAGAAGAAAAGAACCAATTAGCCGGGTGCTGCAGCTCAGAATAGGTGTCCTTGATGTCTTCATTGCCCTGGTCCTGCACAGTCATGTTCTGTGCTTATTTTAAAAACTTCAGCCCTTTTCACTACCAGAAGTTAGTTTGTTTCCAGAGGCAATTTGTTCACCCCCAGTCTTAAGCCAAAATCTGAGCCTGCATGGTAAAGCTGTCACAACCACCTTGTTACCATTATTCAGCATCAATGCTCATGTGTGGACTCCACTGCAGGGGTAACACTGGGCTATATGTATGGCCAGTGCACTTAAAATCTCCCAGCTGTCTTAGCTTAGGACTGTGTTTTTCTCTCCTAGGATATTCCCACAGGGGCTGACAGCTGTGTCACCAGCCTGTCCTGTGACTCGCATCGTTCGCTCATTGTAGCAGGGCTTGGTGATGGTTCTGTTCGTGTTTATGACCGGCGGATGGCTCTGAGCGAATGGTAAGAGACTTATCTAATTTTTACAACTATCAAGTTGCATTCACTTTGCATTCACTACTACTATTCTTGCCGTTGTTTCAGTGCCTCCAAACACACTAGAGATTTGGCTGTTCTTGGAACCTCCATCCTATTTATTTATTTATTTTTATTATTATTACAGCATGTGTGAAAACGTAATGTGAAAAGGATATTAGGTTGAATCCAGCTAAATTATTGTGTGCGTGCAAGTGCAGTGGAACTTCCTTTCCCTCTCCAGGTCCCATGCAGCCCTATTCTACTCCCAGGTATGCTCTAGAGAGATAGGGGAATCCCTAGAGCAAATTTGGGGATCACATGGCATGGTAGGAGAGGAAGGGGAAGTTCCATTGCACTCACTGGAGTTGTTCTGTGCATGAAGTTCAATGTGGTTGAATACAACCTATTGAATGCATCCATTTTTTTCTAGGGAGTGGGGGGTGGGGAGTCCATTTCTAATGTTTGGGCAATTTCCCTTGCACCACTGCAGAACTTCTCTTTTGAAAAAAACTTTGTGATGGCATAGTAGAAATTGCGCTATATGAATCTTCTCTAGTAAGAGGCTCTTTCCCCCATCGCATCCCGTCTTCTGGTTTGCAGCACCTTAAGAGGATGTCTTCTCATATTTTGTAGATTACATTAAACAAGGGGCACAATCCCAAGGGTCTTAATTTCTAGAATCTGTACATTATTGTCTTCACAGAATTGTAGAGTTGGAAAGAACCACGAGAGTCATCTAGTCCAACCCCCTGCAATTGTGTGAAGCGCATCTATCCTTTGATAGCTCTGTGGTTAAGCACTCATGGTAACTTACCTCAATTCGAGGCTCCATGTGTCCTCTAGCACCAATGTTATTCAAACCCTACCATAACCTTCTATCACCATTTGCTCAGGGATTACCTGACAGACTTTATATTTCTCACCTACTCATTTCAAAAAAGCTATGACCTGGAAACAAATGCTATGAGGTGATGCAATTTTTATCAACTTGAGCTGCAAGAGAAATAACTTTTTACAGTTTTGTTTTGTTTTTTAAAGAAGGGGAGAAGAATATTGCATTGGTTTTTCTTCTTCCTGAAATACATAAGTTGTAAAAGACATCAGGGGGACGCAGGTGGCGCTGTGGGTTAAAGCCTCAGCGCCTAGGACTTGCCGATCAAAAGGTCGGTGGTTCGAATCCCTGCGGCGGGGTGCGCTCCCGCTGCTCGGTCCCAGCGCCTGCCAACCTAGCAGTTCGAAAGCACCTCCGGGTGCAAGTAGATAAATAGGGACCGCTTACCAGCGGGAAGGTAAACGGCGTTTCCGTGTGCGGCTCTGGCTCACCAGATGCAGCTTTGTCACGCTGGCCACGTGACCCGGAAGTGTCTCCGGACAGCGCTGGCCCCTGGCCTCTTAAGTGAGATGGGTGCACAACCCCAGAGTCTGTCAAGACTGGCCCGTACGGGCAGGGGTACCTTTACCTTTACCTTTAAAAGACATCAGAGCTAAGTTTTTACTAAGACATTTACTTATTATGTCCTAAAGCAAAAACATGGGGTCATTCCTTCCTACCTTTGCTCCTCCCCTCTCATTTCCTCTTATGCTTTATCTGACCAGTTACAGCACACACCAGAGTACATATTGGAACATGCCGTTGTAAAATATAACACCCGTACTTAAAATCTCTGGTTCAAAGTCTTGCAACTTACCTAACTGGGAACCTAGCCACACCAAGCAGATGGTTTCCCTTTCACATTTATGGTTCATGAGTTGGTTTCTGGCCTTTTTCCAGCTTTGTCTTACAAAGTTTTGCCTCTCTCTTGTAGCCGAGTGATGACCTATCGAGAGCACACAGCCTGGGTGGTGAAAGCGTATTTGCAGAAACATCCTGAAGGCAACATCATGAGTGTCAGGTAAAAGAAAACGAAATGAAAAGGAACAAGGGCCTCTGAATATTTATGCGACATTTTCCTGTCAAAACAGTATTTTGCCCTCTCTTGTTTAAAAATCTGTCTCTGGTATTTAAACAGTGATGAGATTTGAGCTCTTCACTTTGGCATTTCTACTCTGCAATTAATTCCTGTTCCCAAGATGGGAGAGCGGATGAACGGGTAACCTTGTTCCTTAGAGCAAGGGTTTTCAAACTTGGTCACAGCAAACTTCAGTCAGGAAAAACAATCTAATCCTCCTCAAATTAGATACATTCTTCTGATGATGATGATCAACCATTTCAGGTTGCAGCCCACCAGACTGGAAGAACTGAGTGTGGGAACTGCATAATATTGTAGAAGTGGTACCTCAAAGAAAGCAAAGCCCCACAAATTTAACGCTTGATGCAGTGCATTGTGAGTCATTATATGTACAGTGGTGCCTCGCAAGACGAAATTAATTCGTTCCGCAAGTCTCTTCGTCTTGCGGTTTTTTCGTCTTGCGATGCACGGTTTCCCATAGGAATGCATTGAAAATCAATTAATGCGTTCCTAGGGAAACCGCCTTCAGACCAGGTCCGGGGACAGTCTGTCCCCCGACCTCTTCTGAAGGCTGGGGGGGGGGGACAAGGGCTTTTCTTCCCACTGCCAGCCTTCAGAAGGCTGTTCTGAAGGCTGGCGGTGGGAAGAAAAGCCCTTCTTCCCACCTCCCGCCCCGCAAGCTCCGGGGACAGGAGGGCTTTGCTGCCGACCGCCAGCATTTTAAAAGCCCCTGCTGTCCCGGGGCGATTTTAAAATGCTGGCGGGCGGGAGCGAAGTCTCCGCTGCCCCGAGGAGATTTTAAAATGCTGGGGGTCGGCAGCGAACGCTTCGCTCCCGCCCGCCAGCATTTTAAGATCGCCCGGGGCAGCGGAGAAGTCTCCGCTGTCCCGGGAAGGCAGGCGGGGGAGCAAAGACTTTTGCCCCCGCCTGCCTTCAGAAGAGGTCCAGGACCTCGTTCCGATGCCTGGCGGCGGGGGGAGAGGTTCCCGCCCCACCGCCCGGCATCGGGGCATCGTTCCGATGCCCGGCGGCGGGGTGCGAGGTTCCCGCCCCCCCCGCCCCGCTTCGGAGCAGCGTTCCGAAGCGGGGCGGCTGGGGCAGGTGTTCCCGCCCCCCCGCCCCGCTTCGGAGCAGCGTTCCGAAGCCGGGCGGCTGGGGCAGGTGTTCCCGCCCCCCCTCCCCGCTTCGGAGCAGCGTTCCGAAGCGGGGCGGCTGGGGCAGGTGTTCCCGCCCCCCCGCCCCGCTTCGGAGCAGCGTTCCGAAGCGGGGTGGCTGGGGCAGGTGTTCCCGCCCCCCCGCCCCGCTTTGGAGCAGCGTTCCGAAGCCGGGCGGTGGGGGCAGGTGTTCCCTCCCCCCCGCCCGGCTTCGGAGCACCGGGAGAAGCGATCTCCCCGCAGCCCCTTGCTTCAAAAGAGGTCCGGGGGCAGCGAGGAAGAAGCGCTGCGCTTCCCGCTGCCCCCGGACCTCTTTTGAAGCAAGGGGCTGCGGGGAGATCGCTTTTCCCCGCAAACCCTTGCTTCAAAAGAGGTCCGGGGGCAGCGCGAAGCAAGGGGCGATCTCCCCACAGCCCCTTGCTTCAAAAGAGGTCCGGGGGCAGCGGGAAGCGCTTCCCGCTGTCCCCGGACCTGGGGCTGCGGGGAGAAGATCGCTTCTCCCCGCTGCCCCTTGCTTCAAAAGAGAAGACCCGCTGTCCCCTGGGCAAGCTTCGTTTTGCGAAGCAAGCCCATAGGGAAATTCGTCTTGCGAGGCAACTCGAAAACGAAAAAACCTTTCGTTTTGCGAGTTTTTCGTCTCGCGAGGCGTTCGTCTTGCGGGGTACCACTGTACACAAATGGGAGTGCAAAATTTACTCTGCTTCCTTTCTTACATGGCTTTATCCTGTGAGTGAGGGCACTGTGTTCTAAGTCAGCTTCCATTGACTTTTGGGAAGGGTCACCCATAAATTTGTGGCATTATCTTCTGAATGCTCAGCCTTCACTTTAAAGTTAAGGATCCTAAATAAGATCATTCCCTGCTCTGGCTGGAGTTTGTGAGCTAAGTGGAGGCAGGTCCCCAGTGGAACCCACTGCAGCCTTAGTCCTTCACACACACTATCACCAAATGTTTGGAAAGAGAGTCCAGAAAGCAAGGCTCAGGTTAAACCAAGGTCAGAGAAATCCAATCTGGATCCAAATGTAATCAAGGGTCAGCATTGATAAGCAGGAGTCTAGGGGTCAAAAACTGAAGAGATTCTTAAGAAAGCAAGGCAGGCAAAGGAGTTGGGACTAGGAGGAGGGAGCTGGCTGGCTTGTGTTGTTTCCAGTAACTAGCAGACTCCAAGTGAAGCTTGATATACAGTGGTACCTCTAGTTACGAACTTAATTCGTTCTGCAGGTCCATTCTTATCCTGAATCTGTTCTTAACTAGAGGTGTGCTTTCACTAATGGGGCCTCTTGCTGCCGCTGCGCTGCCAGCACACAATTTCCATTCTCACTCTGGGGCAAAGTTCTCAACTCGAGGTAATTCTTCCAGGTTAGCGGAGTTTGTAACCTGAAGCGTTTGTAAACTGAAGTGTTTGTAACTCGAGGTACCACTGTATAGCCTAGTGTCTCAGGCCACACCCAATACCAGTTCAGGTGCTTGAGTCTGCTCTAAGAGCCTTTATTGTTGAGGAAGGTTGTTACTCAGAAAGAGCCCTTTATGCAAGAGTTCTGTTGCCACATTGACTCTCAGGCATGGACTCCAATGTTGACCAGCTGCCAGGGCTTGGACCTTCTGGTGCTGGTGTTTCCAAAGAACTAGGTGATGATTCAACCTCCCTCACTTGAGTTAGCCAAGGTGGATCAAGAATCCACTCCAAGGAATCTTCTAATACATCCCTTGGAGGTAGACCTGGGGAGGCCCCTTCACAGACCTCAGGGCCCTGGCATTGTGGGGCTTGGTCTACTCACATAGGTCATTGATCATTGGAAGGTCTAGATAGGGACCAAGGTGGGATCAGGGCTTGGTAACAACACTGGAGATAAGGATCCTAATCTTAAACAGAAATACTTATCTGATAGCTGTAAAGTAAAAGGTAGGAAGTAACTGGCTAGAGCACTTAGTTGGTCTTTAAGGTGCTACTGGAAGGATTTTTTTTTTTTTTGGCTAGAGCAAGACTTGCTACTGAGACAAAATGCTTAAAAAACACCAAGGGATAGATTGTATTGCATGTTCTGGGCTTATTGCTATGCAGAATTATTTCCCCATCTAGCAATTTTCTGTGCATAAATCCATTTCTCATGCTTCATAAATATGGTGGAGGAGCACTGTGTTTATTTATTACCCCATTCAAAGGACAGCAGACTATAATTTACTACCACTAAGTCATAGTTTGTTTCCAGAGAACTTCTTCCTTGTATACAGAATTGAAAGAAAATATAATGCTGTAAGAGGTAATGCTTTTCCACCCCCAAAGAAGGGGCAGCAAATGTTATAACTTCTGTTTTTCCTGGAAGCTGGTTGAAGTAGTTCCTCTTGCCAGATGAGAATCTATTTGACTCTGAATTTATTTTGGTAGGCCCCACCTGACATTAGATAATTATCTTATCTTTCAAACAAAGGGTGCTTCTCACAAGATTCAGAAAGGGATTGGAATTTTACCTGGAACTGGGCATGTTCCACATCAATTAGATCAGCCTAGCAAGCCATATTGACTCTCAACAGCATGCAGTATGTAGTTTGATGTTTCATCAAAAGATTATGCACTTCAGTTTTAGATTAATTCAGCTTGCACAGCCTAAAGAACCATGATTCAACTACCTTACTAAAGGTAGTTGGGTCAGTTTGTGCCTGGATATGAGAGCAGCTAGGAACCTATGTAGTACAATGCTTTGAGCATTGATTAATTATAAATTAATTAATAAACTAACATGGAAGGCAGTAGTCTATTGTAAGATAGCTGTTCAGCAGACAGAGTATTGGCTAGGTTGGAGTAACTGGCCTTCACAGCACTAGCCTATTTGAATCACCCTCTTGCAGTGGGTGCATATGTAAAATGTGATCCTTTCTAGTCATACATCAGGCACACTCCATGATTCTGTTCAAGAGTGAGTGGCATACTTACTATAAGGCTTGTACTTCACAGTGGGAGATAAACATTTATACTGAAACACTAACACTATGAACCCAAAGAACATCTGTAGGGAATAGGATCATGAATGGTGTTCTTAAGAAGGCCAGCAGAAGCTTGACAAATGATCTATGTACCAGGAAACTGAGAGATGAATGATTGCGGATTAAAGTCTAAACTCTGTACTTCTCACAACAAAAGCAGCTCTCTGAAGGTCAGTTCTAACTTTGGGGTCTTGATTTGCATAGCATGGGCACCTTACAGACGTTGGCTTGAGTTCATCTTTTTGTTACTTAAGGACACCCTTTCCTCCTTCTTGCATGTACCTTTGTTCCTGAAGGACTGGAAAAAAGATGCTTATGTACTCTTCCCCTTTCTGTGGTTAGAACAGTTCCAGGATGTTTCTAGTAATAGTAGCCCTCTGAGGTCGAGCAAGTTTCTCATCACTAAAATAAAATGTAGCAGTAGGCACAGGTATTCCATCCAACATCTCAGCCTCAGGCACTGCTGTGGTCAGAACTCATTGAAGAAGCTGAAGGATGAATCATGGTGCTGTCTCATCCTGTTTAATCCTTTTGAGAAGTTTGTTGCGTTTCCTCGATTACTTCAGCACACAGGCAGCTTCGTTAAACTCAACTGTTGGGATTCTACATTACTGATGTGCGTACTGATTATGCTGGCACACTCAGGATCTGCTATTAGATTTTCTCCATGGTCTGGCTTAAATCCGTCCTGATTTAGTTGTTCTTACTTCCTTTGTCCCAATGCAAAAGGCATATGCAGCACACCATAAGGCCCTATGGCATAGCACATGCAGATGGTGTCTCAGGTTAGCCTATTCAGTCCAAAGGATCCCAGGTAGCAACTTTGCCTGAAGCCTTGGACAGCTGCTGCAGAAGCAATACTGTTAGGGCAGATAATATTAGGGCTGCTGAACCGATCAAGTAGGAGACAATGGCCTAGTTTGTGTGTAATGCTAAGGCAAACCATGGCTGAGCATGAACAAGGAAACACATGGGCTCCCAGAGAGGAGGCTATAACCACATTGCTCCTCCTTGGTCATTTTGATGCTGCACTATGCTGAGCTAATCCATAGTATGGTTTAGTGTGTCATCCATACCCCAGGCTCATGGCTTAGCTCTCCCAGACAAACCACAAGCTATAACCAAGGTGTCTCCTATGGTTTAAACAGCTCGTGATTGTCTGGGAGACCTAGACCAGGGAAGAGTCAACTGACCATCATCTCATCCCTGGAAGCCCATAGGTTTGCTTGTTCATGCTCAGCCATGGGTCAGCTTAGCATTGCATGTGAATGAGAATAATTTTTAGCTGGGTCAACATATGAATGAGAGTAATATTAGGAGCAGCTGGACCAATCAAGAAAGAGCAGCAGAAATCTGAAACCCAAAAAATAAATACAGTTAATATCACTAAGTGCTCTGTCTCTGTCCCCTCAGCAAGTTTAACATCTTATTAATTGCATATTTTATACCCTGAAACGAACCTTTCACATTGTTTATTATTCCATTCATTACTTTTATATTGTTTCACTTACTTTTAATGCACACTAATGGATATAAAAGAAAATACAATAAAAGCAATTTTTATAAGATAAATAAAGGGGAGCAGGAATTAAGAACATGGAATAAATCATTTCATGATTAGATTTCACATACATTAATTTACGGTAAACCTGAAGACTTATTTTTAATCAAAATGTTTCCTTATGTTTTTTTGTGTGTGTGTGTTTTTAGAATGTTTCCTTATGTTGAGTAATAATTTGAAGCTTTGCCTCTCTTGGATATTTTAACCCTGGTTCTGCCCTCTCTTAAGTGGTGCTGCAGATGCTTCCTGAGGATCCTGCCACATCTCTGACAGCTTAACACTAGGGAGTGACAGCTGGAGTGCTTTTCTCTGTAGTTCTTCATTTTGTAGCATTTGGTATTGACCTTTGGCTTTCCAGATCTGACTGTCTGTGAGGTATTAGTTTCTCTTCTGCACCCACAGCTTTTTTTGGAATCAGATCTTAGAACATGGTCTGTACTTTTCAGCTGTGCGTGTTGCATATGGGCTGTAAACACTCAGCCTTCAAGTGGATCTTCACCAGTCTCCATTAGCTTTCACCAGCTCCATTAGCTGGATGCATACAAGGAATCAAATATTGGTGCTTTCATCTTCAGTCTTTTTATTGCTGTTTCTTTGTTGCCGTTTTGTTTGGCAGTACAGCTGTAGAGTCTTCTCCTTGCACCAACCAGAAATTGGTGCAACTTAAAGCCCTGCTCACTATTCTTTTTTTGTACTATGTTTTCCTTTGCCTTTTGTTATACTGTCAGGCTCCACAGGCTGTAACCAGCTATGGGTTACACTATGAAGGCTATTAGGTCTTTAATTAAATTACAAGGTTCCAGAAACAAGAGAGATATAATGAACCCTAAATGAAGGGAAAGTTCTAAGAGAAACGGGGCATGCAGGTCAGATATTTGAAGTATCACAAGACAGAGCGGAAGGATCTGAACTGCAGTAGGGAAGCCCCATGTTGAGTCCTCATTATGAAATGCTGCAGCTGGAGACTAAGGAAGTCATGTAGGGAAGAGCAGCATGAGATAGACTATAGGGTTACCTAACAAGATCCAGATCCCAGTTACCTGAATGCTGCTTCTTAGCAGGCTCTGTTACATCCTCAGACCAGCAATTGTGGTGATGCAGGGAGTAGAGAATTAGTTATAACCAAGGTTTAAGGCCCTCCGACTAGATTTTTACACTTAAATAGCCATTCTCTGTAATCAAAATTATTTATTGAAGAAATTTTATAAACTGCATTATAAAAAGAAAAAGAAACCCTTAAGCATTGTACATAAAATAGTAAATTCTCAATAAAATACAGTCATTTGACTGAATTAAGATAACTTCAGCTGATCAGGCTTTGGCTACAGTTTTCTCAGCAACATTTTCTCATTTGCCTTCCTTATTCTACTAGTTTTTCATTAATCTCTCTGCTCTGAAAACTACAGACAAGGACTGTAATTCCTTCAGTTTCTTAGCAGACCTGGTTTTATCCATCTCCCTTACATTTTGCCCAAATCCTCTGCTCAAGAAACAATCTGCTCAGTGAGTGGACCCCATGTTTCAACCTTGTTTTCCTCATAGAATCATCACTTGGACACACCTTACAGCATTTAAAGGATTAGGACGGAAGGCCAGTTTCATGAGCTATGAACTGGAAGGCCAGTTTCATTAGCTATGAATCCATTATATTTATGACAAGACAGTAATCAAGCTGAAAGTTAGAAATTTCACTTCACCAATTATTGTGATCTTAACCATTCACTGATGCCACTATAAAGCATCTTGTCCAGTGTTAAAGGTCTTCAACCTGCCAAAAATCTGTCACAGGACCATTAGCCCAAAGTCACAGGATGTTTGCCTATGGTTAAAGTAACCCTGTTATCATTTACCTTGTTCCAGGGGAATACAAAGGGACTTAAAGTCCAGAAATCAGTCAAACAGCAAAGCCAGTCAGTGGTTTTCTAGTGGTATTTAATGCCAATGAGTTGAACAGGAGGAAAAATGAATTGATTCGTGTACACTGATTCCTTGTGCGTGAGTAACCTTATGTTTGCTTCTGCAGCATCTAGGGCTGCCTGAAACAGACTGCAGTGGGTGGCAAGTATGCTGGTTTTCACAAAGGGACATTACTGGCAAATTGAGCATTGATACTAATACTCTCCTAATTTTAGCCAGGTTCTGGGATAAGTAGATCTGCTCTCATTGTTAGAGCAAACAGGTAATAGCCCCATGTTTTATCTCTTTGCAGTGTTAATGGAGATGTCCGTTTCTTTGACCCAAGGATGCCAGAATCAGTGAAGGTCCTGCAGATAGTAAAAGGACTGACAGCTCTGGACATCCACCCACAAGCCAACCTGTTTGCATGGTAAGTTCTAAATGCAGCCTGCATATCACCTGCTCCATTGTTAAACACTTGCATTTATTTTCCTTGGCATAAACAGTGTGGCTTATTTCACGTGTTTGCAGCTGAGGTATTTCAATTCTTGTATGCTTCATTGAACCTGCAGCACATGGATTTCAATTATGGTGGGTGTTGCAGCTCACCGTATTATGTGGGTTTCCCTTCCTTAAGAGCAGAAAGTGCACTATTTGCTAGGGACTTGCTGTCCAGTGTCAGCAGTTTGGTGCCTGGGGTTTTCACTCAAAACCATCTCATAGTTATTTTCTCCCTGCCTGCTGTTGTGTCTCCCATCCTGCCTCCCGAAATCTCCTACTGAGCATGTGAATTTTCCATTGTGAACCTGCTAATAGCTGAGATTGTGCTGAAGATTTCATGGCTTAAAGAAAATCCCATTTGCTGTTGTAAGATCACTTGCTTCTTGCTCCGCAAATGGCACAAGAGTAGAAAAACTTCATCTCTAGGACTTAACCACCAGTTGTTTAATGTCACCAATGTCCTGTGTTCTCTGTTTCCCTCTGCAGTGGCTCTATGAATCAATTCACTGCAATCTACAATGGGAATGGTGAGCTGATCAACAATATCAAGTACTACGATGGATTCATGGGCCAGCGAGTGGGTGCCATCAGCTGCCTAGCCTTCCATCCACACTGGGTCAGTCTCGTTTCTAAACTGTAGAACATCTCAATTGTTACCCTTAATTTGTTCTGAATAGCTATTATGAAGATGACTTAGTGAAGCTGTTGAGAAGGACACACACACAAGATTTCCAAATTCAGAAAACTCAAATTCAGTGAGAATATTCATTGAACTAGCTCATTGGGGGGGGAGCATTTATTTATTTATTTATTTATTTCAGATTACATGCAAGTTCTAGTAGGGTTCTTTTATTTGCTTAGACAAGGTTCCCAGAATCTACTATTTTCTAGTAGCTGTCAAGTTACAAGTTCACTTGGTCAAGCCATGGATCCATCCAGTCCATGATCCTGTTTCTGACCATGGCCAAACAAATGCTTCTGCTCCAGGTGATCAATGGAAGTGATGCCTGATGAACAGTGCAAAGTAGATACGAGGTTGCAACTAGGTATACAGTCAAGTCACATCATATGTGCATTTTACTTTCACAAATTCAACTTTACACACTTGGCTGCAGCTCCATTCCAGATCCATTAGAGCCTTTTTCTTCTGCCTGCATCTCTCTCTGTCTGCCCCACTCCTCCTTCTTTGCAATGGCCATTCGCACCTGAAGGAGGGGGGCAGCAGAGACACACACACAGGGGAGACCTTCCCATGGGACTCTCAACACCTTGCCAGACAAGAAAAATGCATTTTTTTTTCCTATTTACAATTTTCGTGTCTTTGCACAACCCTTGGAACTGTACCCTCATGTATGTTGGAACTCAACTGTATTGGTGGATTTTCAATCCACTGGAAACAAACAGGGGAAATTAGTGGAGAAAGGATTTCCAGCATAACAGAAATTACTGGAAGTTGCCTGTCACTGTAGAGGATGAAACAGAGGTAGGTAAGAGCTTTTATGGCCACAACTCAATAAACCATCCAACTTCGTAATACAAAATGCAATAATTAAAATCAATGAAAGCAACATAAATGTTGCCTAACAGAAGCAGAATAAAACAGATTGGTGCCTTAACTGTCAATGCTTTGCTGCTTTCTGAACCTCTCTGGGCTCAGAGCAAGTGGTAAGAGCTTTGGCCCATTATATCCAGCTTGAAGCTGAGAAAGAGGGTGAAGGGGCTTGCCTCTGTACTTAGGCTTCAGTGGCAGTCAGACAACCTGGTGTGACATCACAATATTTTATGTGAACCGCCCTGAGAACTTCGGGTATAGGGTGGTATGGAAATTAAATAAATAAATAAATTGATAATGATGATGATGACTCCAACCCTTTCCCTCTTGAGTGATGAGCAAGGCTGGTGGCGAGTATAAATTCTGACTAGCTTCAAAAGCCGATCAAAACCAGCAGAACCCTGCTATGTATGCACTGATTCTATTTCCCCCTCTTCTTTCCACAGCCTCACCTGGCAGTTGGAAGCAATGACTACTACATCTCTGTATACTCGGTGGAGAAGCGAATCAGATAACAGTGTGTGTGGCTGCTCTGTCAAGAGCAGGACATCTTCTGGCAGGTGGGACCGTGTCTCACTCATGGTGTACATAGTGAAACTATCGACTTGAATGTTTAGTGTTGGCTGCTGCTGCTGTGCAACCCCCCCGTAACTTGAACACTTTTTTCCCTCCTGATTTAGCTACTGATGATTTTGAGTCAGAGGGGAGGGGAGAGAAGCAGCCTCTTGCTTTTCTTCTGAGCCAGAACCTTCAGGAGCAGCAGAAAATGAGTATATATATTCTCACCGGGTTTCACCACCACTGCCCATGACTGCTTCTCTGGTTGCTTGGCATTATGGCTCCTACAAACTAAGAGGATGATTCCTTCCTAGAACAGGGGTGGGTTTTCCTTTGAATCAGGAATTAATTCAGGACTCACCTAGTGTTCTACATACTCTACCTAGAACGTCTGTGGCTGCTACCTATTTTGTGCCAAGTGCTGGCCCTGGCAGTCGCATGCTAGCAGGCTGCCGGTCTTGGATAGTTCTGTGTGTATCTTACTACTCTATATGCCACCGGCCACCTTCTCTTGCATTTACTGTTCCACTGGTAAAAGACAAAAGGAAAGCCCTAAGGAAGAGAGAGTCTCTCGGTGCTGCTGAAAATACTACAGAGTTGGCTGCCACTACGGAAGGGAAAGCAGGAAACTTGCCCCCACTTCCTGGGTGTCTGTTGGGGAAATCGGAGTGACACATTTGAGAAGCTGCGTGACAGGACAGGAGACCTTCCCCTCTGATGTCCATTCAATCTATAAGTTGCTCCAGCCATCCTCTAACTCCTTTTGCTCACAGCAGAACCCCATAAGCACAAGAAATGGCCTGCTACCTCCTCATAGAGAGCAAGGAGTTCACTTATCATTGTACCACTGCCTTAAATCCTACCCCCACCTCCTGTTCTCCTTTTGCAAGAAGTGCTATTATTCAGCTTGGTAATGGATGCAGATATTGCAGCACACATACAGAACAGGCCTGTGCAGAGGGTCCCTCCTCCCATTCATCCCCCACACACATTTCAGGCACTTGCCCCCTAGACCGACCACAGGGGAAGCTATATGTATACCTGGCACCCTGTGATTGCATGCATGGTGTGCTGCCTGCAAGAGAACTACTGATGTTCCCGCTCTCTAGAGAATGCTGGTTCCATCTCACATGCCACCCATCTCCCATACAGTAAAGACTTTGGTCTCTTCAGTGTCCAGGGGAAGAGATTCCCAATTAAATGGCTGCCTGAGTAGGGACACAAAGACAAGAAGGCCCCTTTGCATTATGTTGTGCCAGCATTGTGCAGCTATTGGCACTGGCTCCAAAATCAGTTGTCTACAAAGCTGTGGAGAGGCATGGAATTCTGTCGTCGTCTTGCCAATAATTTTGTCGCTTGTGATAGCATTAAGAATAGAGATAGCATCCAATTCATCTTGCATTGTGGATGTCAGCTTTTCCTTGCTTGCAAAATCCATCTCCTGGCTCTCACTATGAAGCCTGCTATATGTTTTTTTCCCCTTCTTCCCCACCTTCTAGGCTGAGAGCCACCATGTAAGATACTAGGCAGAGGCCAAGGGAGGATTGCTCATATAGCTAGAAACCTATACTGAAAGCTGCCAAAATTAAATGATGGGAATAAACCCAAGAGGTGACTTGACACATTAGTTTGCTGATCCCCAGTGTCAGTTGTGCTGAGATGCCACAGCCTTGGCCCCATTGCCGTGCCTGTCCCTCTGTAAGTGGCAATGAACTCAGGGAAGGGCAGATAGTTGATGGATTTTGCTAACAAGCATCAAGCCAGAGTCTGAAATCCATGTATAACTGACTTAACCTACGCAATTAAAAGCAAATGAGAATATGATGATGACGATTATTTTTTGTAATGTATATCCTATATATTTTGTTTCAAGAACAAGATCCCTTGTGCTTCCCCCCTCAGTTTGCACAGCCAGGACTATGGTTGTGGTGGTCTTTTTCTGTTTTAATCTGTCAGCTTCCATCCAAATTGGGGTGGGGGGGGAGGGAGCTGTGTTTTTTCACAGGTCTGATGTGGAGATCCAATCATGAAGTTTAACCAAGGCTCCAGAAAGTAATCTACCTATATGGTTCACTTATCTCTTTATTTATTTTCCAAAAGCAAAATTTAAAGGAAAAAAAGTATATATACATTTAATAATAAACCACCACAAGATTGTACTGTGAGAGTAAAACAATTAATGAAATAAATGGTTAATAAAATGTAAATGCAGTAACAGCCTCTGGTCAATGGGATCTGACTGTTATCAGACGGGGGTGGAGGCGAAACTTTGGAGAACAGATGTCAAGAAAAATGTGGTGGACAGGTGGGTGAGTGAAGGGGTGGGGGGTGTTGCAGAACAACAAAGCAATTCCCTGAGGGAGTGCCTAGCTGCTGCTCCTGACAAAGAAGAAAAGAAGATAATAATTGCTGTTCTGACAACGCACAGACAATGCACTCCTGGCTTGTCTTCATCTCTGGATAGCTGCACCTGCTCTTGGCAATCCTCTTCTTTCAAAAGGGTGGATAGAGGTGGTAAGTAAGTGCCTTGCAGTCTGGAGAAAGTACCTAGCTACTGCCTCCAAAACAACAACATCTCACAGGTGAGTGTGCTTGGAATTGCAGCTTTAAGTCCAGAAAAGGAAAACAGTAATTCTCCCACAATTCCTTGTATGATAAATGACTTAACTATGTGGCAAAACTCCCCCCCCCACCCCTTTATAGGATTATAATTGTTCTTCTTAGGGGTACAAAATTATTTCAAGCCATTTTCTTATTGAGGCAATTTAAGAATGCTGTACCAGGAGAGGGGGGGGGGGAGATTGCTGCATAAACAGTCAAACAGATGAGTTGCTACTTATCTAGATGAGTGGAGTCTTACTGAATGCTTTCTAATGTCATACCCATCCCAGGGAAAATGGCAAAAGAGCTGATCTTTTAATCAAATTTGATAGAATGATATGTATGTTGACCTGTGGCTCAGTCTGTTCCGATTTTCTCCCTCTGCCCCAACCTTAAAAACAACTAAAGAAACAGGGAGACTATTGTAAAATAGTGAAACCATGTGCATCTTATTAGCTATCTGCACCAGGCAGGAGGGAACCATGACAAAGAATGCTGTGTAGCAGGAAAACACAGAATGCTGAGCCGTATCACACTAAAATAGTAGCAGTACCTGAAGACATCGCCTCTGAAATAGCTTTTTGCTTGTCGAGCTGGACAGCAGCCATTTAATCGAAGATGGCCCTGAGACATGACATGATTCAAAAGACTAGCTTCAAACCTTCAGCATATTTTCTGAGTGAAGTGCTGTGCTCAAAAAGTCCTTGGGGACCCGTGCTGTAGGTTGAGCAGAGAGCCACAGCCATGAAAGGAGAAATTTTATCCTTTTGTAATGTGAAAGGCATGTTTCATTCTATGAAAAATGTGAGAGCTGGTTTACTGTAGCAGCTAAGTGCATCAACTACAATAAGCCAGGAAGTCCTCAGTTCAAAGCTCATGTCAAACATAAACTTGCTAGGTAGACTGAAGCAAACCACTGCCTCATAACATCAGTCCGCTATCTGCAAAGGGATCATGAGAATGGCCAACCTCACAGCATTATTGTTCTAAGTTATTACTGATGACATATGCGAAGTGCTTTGAAACCTTTAAAAGCATCATACGCATTTAATTTTAGCTCACTTATATAGAGCTTGACCCTAACACAGAAAAGCATCTGTTACTTAAATGTTCGTGAGGAACCCCAAGACCTGGCTTTTTGTTTTTCTGCAAAGTCATTTTGCAAGTCATTTTCAACAGCCTGCAGGACTATAAAGCAAGGATTTAAGTATTCCTAAATATGAAAGCTAAAGTTCTATGGTTTCAGCAAAACTGCAGAATAGTTATACAGGGATCGCCCACCACAATAACTATCAGGCTGCCTTCTTTTATACAGTGGTGCCCCGCAAGATGAAAAACCCGCTAGACGAAAGGGTTTTCCGTTTTGGAGGCGCTTCGCAAAACGAATTTCCCTATGGGGTTGCTTCGCAAGACGAAAAAATCTTGCATCCCCCCGCGTTGTTTTTTTTGCTTTTTTTGCCCTTTTCTTAAGCCGCTAAGCCGCTTATCAGCTGTTCCGCTGATAAGCCGCTTAACAGCTGATCGCTGGAAGCCGCTTGACAGCTGTAGCGCTAATCTGCTAAGCTGTCAATGGGCTTGCTTCGCAAGACGAAAAAACCGCTAGACGAAGAGCCTCACGGAACGGATTAATTTCGTCTTGCGAGGCACCACTGTACACTCTTGTTCTCAAAATGGGCTTTTCACAGTCCATACAAGATGAATGGGCTGCCTAAATCGTTTCTAGAGTTGTCATTGGTCTGGCAAAACATTTGTGCACATTTCATGCAAATAGTATTAAGTGTGGTTGTAGGAGAACGGAAAGTCTTGAGCACACATTGTTGGCATCCTTGAAATACAGTCACAGTAAAGGACAAAAGAATAATGTGTCTTCCTTGCTTGTCTGAAGCTGTTTAAGATTAATTGACATGGTGCTTAGCTATGTCTTAGTGGAAGTTGTTGCCATGGGAACCTTTACTGAATTACTGATTATTTTAAACAAGCCTACCAGCAATCTGTTGAGTCCAGCATTTTGTTCAGGAAAGTCATAGCCTTGTGCTGTCCAGTAGCTTATGGCTGTTATCCTAGATTTGTAGCAATTATTTCTCTACAAATTCAGCTGGGCAGTATTCACAGTGACCACATACTGTCTAGTTTAAATAATGCCCCATCTCTTATTGGTTCTTCATAACTCAGCCCCCATTTCATCACAACTTCCCCATATCTTCTCCAGAGAGTTGGGGAAAACCCTGGAACAGCATGTGGAGGGAGGAAAAGAGAGATCATGCCATTGGCAGAACACTATCCTTAGTACTCCGTTGAATGCAACTCAGGTTAGTAGCGTCCACAGAGTCTTGTGGGAGGTGGAGGACTGATCAACATGGCATGCATGTAATGTTCAGTTCCTTGGTGTTTGTTTATTGTGATAATAAATCTACTAATGTTTTGGATCGAGCAGTGTTTCCCTATAGTCCCTATAGGACCTGGGATACCAGGATTCAAATCCCCACTCAGCCATGAAGCTCACTGGGAGCTAGGGGAGTGTGACCAGTGCAGCTGCACTGGGCACAGAGCTTCTGGAGCGCCAGAGCAGACTTCAATATTACCCCAATTCAAGGCAGGGGGAGGGAGGAACACACCACGGTTTGGCATAGCACAGGGTGCTACTGAAAGGTTCACCTTGAGCCAACCACAGTCCCTTGACCTAATCTGTAAGAAGAGGGACCATGAATGAACCCTTGAACTCCTTTGAGAAAAGATCTTTTAATAAGTAACTCATTTGCAGGTAGCATCTCACACCTTGGATGAACTTTGTGTTGTGGTCTGTTGGCTAGGAGCTATCCAGGGTCCTGAAGTAACCCACAGCAACTCTGCATCCTGGAAATTTACAGTACTTCAGGTTTCTGCCATCTACTGTATCAGATCAACATACATGCTTATGATGGGCAAGACCCACATTGCTGCTTTTTAATGTTAGCATGGATTCATTTGTCAATACATTAGTAGCTGCTAAAGTCAGCTACACATAGCATGTGGAGGGCCATGGTTTATTGTACAAGTTGGGCAACGGTGGTCCTCAGTCAAGTCACTCTTGTCTCTGTTTCCAGTTATAAAATGGGGAATAATACTTCTGTCATTTATTTTCAGAAAGCCTCTTAATGTTTTCAAGTGTTTTGGTAATGCAGCTAGATTCATGTCCATCTGGCTTGCATTAGTAGGGCTAATGAGCAGCAGAGGCTGGTTCTGTGTTTCCAGCGGGTTTTAGTCAAAAGTTACAAGCATACAATGACAGCTGGATAACAGCCTGCCAACAGACTGCTTTTCAGATTATCTTTGGCACACCATGTCCCACATGAATGAAATATGCTCAAAAAGAAGAGTGCTGTTGTATGAGACCAAAGGTCCAACTAGCCCAGCACTCTTTCCCATAGTTGCAAGTCAGATGCTTCAACAAATCCTAGAGGAAGAACAGTAACACATCAAGCCTTCACTCCTCTTGCCTTTTCCCCAGTAATTATTAAATTTGAGGCATATAGCCTCTGAAGTGAGAGTTTCATTGTCATCACTGCCCCCCCCCCCACTTTGGCCCAATGAGAAAAGCCTTTGAAAGGATGGAAAACAGGCCACTTTTTGGCCTCCCATCTTGAGACCACACACCAAACATTGCTTCAAGATTCAAAACATGCCTGCAACAGGATGAGGATACACTGCAACATTTTGTTGCACTTGTCCCCTGCCAGTGATGGCCAGTAGCTATTTGTCATCCTATCTTCTGGTATTATGAATTCAGGACAAAGAAATACCTCTATCCACTTTTTCATACAATGCACAATTTTATAAATTCCATAGCCCCCAATCATTTATTTTTCCTTCTCTGCAAATGAGAAACACTGATTTAGCCCCTCTGTTTATAGGCACAAACAAAGCTGTCCTTATTTTCTTCCCTGTGTTCCCATTCTCTTCCTTAAACTCCTCATATGAAAATGGAGTCACAAACTCCAGGTCCTAAGGTCCCTGGGCAGCCCTTTCCTGACAAGGGCATGCCTACCCTAACACAAACAGCACAACGGCTGTGTGGAAATGTAAACATGCACTTCCCTAGTTCCAGTTATTTTGTTTGATTTTCCTGCTGGAAAGGTACCCCTTATGTAAAATAGGTTTGTGGTAATGTTTGAAAGGATTCCAAAGAATGAGAGCGTTAGCAGCTGTGACATTATTGCACTCGGAGGAAGTTGCCACTAAATTTAATACAGTCCCACTAGGACGTGTAACCTGAAGTTGTAGCATACTACTGAGCCATAGGGAACCAAGATGTATATGATCAAGAGAAGCTGCTCCACAGGCATGGCAGCTATTTTCACTGTATAAACAGCTTGTGCAAGAGGAAAGTCTGGCCACTTCCATATAATATATTCTACGTGCACACGCTGCTCTGCATAGCTTATCACTCTCCTGAGCATCTTAAA
Organism: Podarcis melisellensis; assembly: GCF_964234715.1. Taxonomy (NCBI): domain Eukaryota; kingdom Metazoa; phylum Chordata; class Lepidosauria; order Squamata; family Lacertidae; genus Podarcis; species Podarcis melisellensis. The sequence continues at coordinate 28,178,545 of NC_138529.1, read as the reverse complement.
TGGCATGATCATTGAAAGAGCCATAGCTCAGTGGTGGAGCGCCTGCTTTGAATGAAGATGGTCCCAGAATCAATCCCTCCCATCTCCGGGTAGGGCTTGGAGGGAACTCTACCTGAAACCCTGAAGGTCAGTCAGGCAACAGTCAGGCAACACTGAGCTATGTGGAACTGACTTAATACCAGACAACTACTTATTTGTGCACAAACATAGAGAAGTGCAATAATCTTTCTGAATTTATGCCAGTTTCATGATAAAGCAGGGACATTTTGTTTGGTATTATGTAGGCCTGTGCACAGATAAAGAGAGTTGGGCATCTATGATCAGTATTTTATCTGACAAATCTGTTAAGATGCTTGATTGATACATTTAGCATATTTAAACAAGACCTAAATAGACTTTAAGGGGACGCGGGCGGCACTGTGGGTTAAACCACTGAGCCTAGGGCTTGCCGGTCAGAAGGTCGGCGGTTCGAATCCCTGCGACAGGGTGAGCTCCCGTTACTCGGTCCCTGCTCCTGCCAACCTCGCAGTTTGAAAGCACATCAAAGTGCAAGTAGATAAATAGGTACTGCTCCGACGGGAAGGTAAAGGGCGTTTCCGTGCACTGCTCTGGTTTGCCAGAAGCGGCTTAGTCATGCTGGCCACATGACCCGGAAGCTGTACGCCAGCTCCCTCGGCCAATAAAGCGAGATGCGTGCCACAACTCCAGAGTCCACGACTGGACCTAATGGTCAGGGGTCCCTTTACCTTTACCTTTAAATAGACCTTGGCATAGTTTAACACTAAGCTGAACTACTGCTTAGAGAGAACAGGCAAGATAGATATTTGCAGCCGTCATTAGCTCAGTCATAGAATTATAGAGTTGGAAGGGACCCTGAGAATCATCTGGCCCAATCCCCTGCAATGCAGGAATAGGCAGCTGTCCCATATGGGGATCAAACCTGCAACCTTGGTGTTATTGGCACCACACTGTATCCAGCTGACCTATCCTCAGGCTATTGCAATTTGGGTACAAAGTAGAAACTAAACAAATACAATTGCCAAGCTAAACAAAAAGTCACATCCTTAGTCTGGGAGCAAGTTACTGCTCATAGTTTGGGGAGGAACAAACCATGAGCCGAGGTTCATCTGTAATGCTCAGTCAAACCATAGTTTAGCTCCAAGGTAGCACAGTGGCAGCAGAACTGAAGGAGAAGCAAAGAGTCTGCAATTTTCCTTCTGGATACCTGCACACTTGTGCATTTTCGGTAAGGTTCAGCATTAGGTGCCAACAAAGCAGATATATTATTTAGAGAATTGTTTTCAGCATAACACTTGAACTGCGAGATGCACCAGATTACCCTACATGGATATCTAACTGCATGATCCTATTCACATCTGCTCAGCAACACATCCCATTGAGTTCAATGGAGATTATCTTCAACTGAGTGTGCCTAGGATATGATACAGATATTTAGCCTTGTCCTTATAAACATACACTTTGAATAAATTACTTATGATCGATTAAACAGATGCTCTTCTCCGTATCATTTCCTTACTATATTCCCCCCCTCTTAACCTTAAAGGTTAAGAATAGCCTTAAGGTCATCCTGAGAGCCTAACTGCACTATAATTTTTAAAATCCGTTTTAATCCTGCAATGGCTTCCTCAGAATTTTGGTTCGAAAAGGGGTGTTGAAAATCCTGTCAGAGATCCCGAACTCCTGTCACAGCAAATACATATGCCAGGATTCCCTGATGAGAGGAAATGGCTTTGAAAGCAGTTTAAGTCTGTGGTGTTAACATATACACTGAATGTCTAATTAAATTAAAATTTACATCCCAGTTTATGTAGCCCCAAGGAACTCTCAGAGCAGTTTGCAACAATAGTTATTATAAAACACAGAAAGTCCACAATAAAATCAATGTTTAAAATTATTGGAAGATGTAGAAAACGGGGCCAAAGGTTTCCCACCATAGTGCTGAATTCTTCCTCTTGATTCTCGCAACATTCAACTGATGCCTGAAGCTTGACCAATAAGTGTAAATTATTCTGTGTTAGTCTGAATTAAGTGTAGGATTAGTTAGGCCAATATCCTTATTACAGTGTTTTATTTCCATTTTGACCTGCATGCTTGCTATTTCTCCTCCTTCCTTTTTTTTTTTTTATTTATTGACTCCTTTTGGAATGAACTGTTTAATTGGATTTCTGTGCTGTATTGGTTTCTGCACACACCAATTAAACTCCCACGTGTTTAGGCTGCTTGGGCTGCTACACTAAAAAGTAAAAGTAAAGGACCCCTGACAGTTAGGTCCAGTCGCAAACGACTCTAGGGTTGCGGCGCTGATCTCGCTTTACTGGCCAAGGGAGCCGACGTTTGTCCACAGACAGTTTTTCAGGGTCATGTGGCCAGCATGACTAAATCACTTCTGGCGAAACCAGGGCAGTGCACAGATTGGGTTTTTTTGGGGGGGGTGGGGGGGGGTTTAGAAGAGGAGTTTGGATTTGATATCCCGCTTTATCACTACCCTAAGGAGTCTCAAAGCGGCTAACCTTCTCCTTTCCCTTCCTCCCCCACAACAAACACTCTGTGAGGTGAATGAGGCTGAGAGACTTCAGAGAAGTGTGACTAGCCCAAGGTCACACAGCAGCTGCATGTAAAGGAGCGGGGAATCGAACCCAGTTCACCAGATTACGAGTCTACCGCTCTTAACCACTACACCACACTGGCTCTCCAGTGCACAGATTGTTAAAATATGTGGTACTGCAGACAAGGTGAAGCTGGAATTCAGCTGGCTGCTCCCCTACTCTCAAGAAAACCACCATAGTGAGGTAGGAACCTTGCCCTAGGGACACGTGAGTGGTTGGCAGCAGCAGAGAGGAAGGACTAGGCTGGGTTCCTCAGGGCTGTTAGCCTACCTTGCAAGATTGGTGCTGAAATGGAGGGTTGCCCTGTCATTACCAATTGCCACTACTACTGCTATTTAGATTTATTAACTGCCCATAGGGTGGCTGCAATTATCTAAAAATGCAATATTACAATAAATCAAAACCAATGTGTTCTGCATTGCACAGTGCCCTTTACTATTTTCCTCTTTGGTTGTTAGTGCTTTTCTTATAGCTCATATCTCTTACTGCTTCCAAAATGTTGTTTTGCTTCTCCTCCTGCATTTCCCCCTTCCTTGCTGTGCCTCTATCAAAGCCACTTTCCACACAATCATCTCCAACAAGTTACGTGATATGTGACAAATCTTCAAGTATTGTTTTGCAATCTCAGTGTACAAACCTGAATTTTATGAGGAAATATATAGAATTGTAGCCAATGGTGGCTTTGTGTTAGCAGAAAGCACTTCAACTTATGTAAGGAACGGGCTTCAGCTTTTTGCTGTTTTCTCCCTGCCCCCATCTACTGCAGCTCTCAGCACCATATCATATACTGTTCCATATGGTTACCATCTCTCAGGAGCAGTGATGGGTGAATATGCCAATTTCAGCTTCTTTCCCTTTCTTATTTATTCCACTATTCAGTTCCGTTCTCTGCACTCCTACACCAGTTTGTTTGGTGTGTGTTTTTAAGTCCTCATGAAAAATTCATCAGCACAGTATTTTAGTTCAAATTTTTATTAATATACACATTCTTATATGCCGTGTTGCCATTGCAAGGCGATTTCCCTCAACAGACTGCATTTTTGTATGTTATTTTTTACTGTTATATGCATTAACATGCACACTTTACACTAGAAGATGCACTTTTTGTACGGAATACTGGACTGGAGAACTGTACTTCAACATTCAGAAAAGTGAGATTTCCAAAGGAAGACTGTGTTTTGGTTTGCATATCATTTTGGAAACTGCAAATCAGGGAAGTTCACTTTTAAATGTGAACCGAGTTGAACTGAATTGAACTTCTTCCCCTTCCATACTAAGGAGTATCGGAGGGGGCATGGGGGGGCTGTATCGGACAGGGGGGTTTGGTTGTCCTACCTAGCATAAGGGATTTGAACCCTGCTTTCCCTGGTCACAGTCCAATACTCTAACCATTACACTACACTGGCTCTTTATTTATTTATCATTTATACCCTGCCTTCTATACACTTGATGTCTCATCCTCCAACAGCACAATACCCCCGGGGGGGGGGATGATGCAAATCGTAGTTGGAAGAGGTGCTATTATGGATCCCAAGTCCCTACTGAGTTACAACTCTCATACTTTCCAAAGAACTAGGTTTGCTTATTTCTTGTAATGTGGTCTTCTGAAAGTGTCTAGAAAATGTAGCTGGTATATAAATAACCCTGCAACCAGATTGCTCTCAGAAGTTCATGGCATGGTTCAATGGTTCAGTCAACTCCATTAATTTGAATTGTGTTAGGAAATGAACCAGGAGCCCTGCAAAAGGCTGATCATTATCTTCAAAGCTCTGAATAGTTTGGGATCGGGATATTTAAATGTCAGGCTTCTGCCACATGAACCTGCCCATCTGTTGAGATCTTCAGCAAAGGTCCAGCTCTGTGTCCCACCTCCACTTGTCGATGTAGTGGGCCAGGATCTTTTTGGTAGTGGTGCCTAGCTGTCCCAGGGTCCCCCACTTTACAGGTGTTCAGATATTCAGTTAAATCTGCTTTGTTTAATCAGTCCTTTGGATTGGAGTCGTTTTTATTTTCTCTTTAGTTTGCTAGTCTGGTGCTATGTTGCTGCAGATTTATGTTAAGTTCTTTTTGTGTATATTGATCAATATTGTTGAATTTTTTAAATTACTTTTGTCTTTTATGTTGACTTGAAAGCTTTTGGTGGAAAAGCAGACTAAAATGTTTTAACATATATGTCTACTTAGTGTCTTTTTTAACACAACTGGGTGCACAGTGCATGCTGCCAGGTTTGGCTTGTGTGGAATGAGTTTTTGCCTTTATTTGGTGGAACTGGCTACCTCTTTGTGCCTGTAGTTTGAAGAGCAGAGGTGCTTAAATTGAAGCAAGACTGCGGGCAAAATGCTATCACAAAAATAACATTTTCTCCAGCATCTTTTATCTTCTGCACAGTAATTGTTTGACAGAGCTTTGATCACTTGACAGAATGTCACATAACAATGGTATGTTGCTAAATATAACCTGACATGAAATCTAGCAGCTCCAGTGGGAATTTTGGTGTGAAACTAGTCACACTTCCCCAGTGGTTAGTGTGGTATATTTACTACTAGTCGTTCGTTTTTTAAGTTATAGAAATAATATAATCATGTTCTTTGGCGAAACTTAATAGACTGATCTGTCCTGGGGGAGGGAGGGAGTCAAGTCAGGGGTGGGGGGGGGACTCTTTGCAATAGGACAATTGTATGTTTACTTCTGACAAGAAATGAAGAGCTCCTAAGAGGAGGTGATTAATAATTCTGTTCATGTTTATTTCTCTGGATACAAGACTTTTTCCTATCTTTATTTATTTTTAACATAGAATGTAGGAGGCAGAAGTGTTCTTTTAAAGTGAGAAAATTTGCATTTCAGAGGAGAAAATGTGTATTTCTAGGAGAGGTAAATGCAAGCCACTGGGACCATTCCAAATTCTTGCTGGCCCAGAAAGTAAGTTTTGTTGAAAACAAACATTCTGTCAGGAACTGTGAAATTGAATCACCTGTTTACATTCAAAACTAAATTGCAAAGTTGCAAAGTATCTCAGGAGCGGGAGGAAGTGTTGAAAACTTTTCCTTTGGATAGCTTTCAGAAATTTAAATTCTGGCACTACACATATCTTTGGGAAGGTGGCAACAGTGATGCTTCTTGGTTCTCTGGCATCTACATGGAACATCTGTTCACCTATTCAAGTAGACCAAGGATTTTCTTGATGGCACATGACCATTAAAAATGAAGTAACTGCTATGGGGGGTGGGGAGTGGGTATCTGTGTGAGTGTCAATGAGAGGGGAGGCGTGAGGCTTGCTATAAGATAATCAGTCTCTGAGCACTTTTAAAAGCAGAAAAGCTTTGCAATTCATTCTAAAGGGAAGGACAGATCCCTACAGATAGTGCACTCTGAAAAGTAAGGCTTACTTCACTACCTTTGCATAAGAGAATTTGGAGTAGTCCACCCCATATCAAAGGATGCATAGGCTCATCTTTTCAGGTATGCTAGACCAAGACTAGGATGTACCCTTTTTTAAAGGTCACATACTTCATTCTACTTCCAATTCTTCTCCAAAGCACTCTAAGAACTAAGTCTGTATTTCAGTTTAAGTACTTTCTTTATTATGCTTCCAATAAACAATTCTCTCTCTCTCTCTCTCTCTCTCTCTCTCTCTCTCTCTCTCTCTCTCTCTCTCCCTGTTTCTCTCTCTTGTGGTTAAGGCTGCCATCTGGTTCAGCTATGAGTAAATCAAGGGAATAGAGTTAATTTCCAGCCTATTAAAATTATTTTGTTGGCTGTTGCAGCAGCCCTTGGTATCTATATGCATTGGCCTAGAGCAGGGTAGGGGAAACATTTGGCCCTGCAAATGTTGATGGATGCTGACCATGAGCCCTGCTATCTGGTACTAATGGGAGTTTGGAGTTTCAACAACATCTGGGAGGGCCATAGGTTCCCCCTCCCCTGGCTAAAGAAATGGCCCATACTACCAAAGTTGTAATTCTTGATATCTTGATATGTGTGTAGATATCCTTTCAGAAGAGTTACATTCCTCTGCATGAACATATGCCTAGTATTCATAGCTGCAATATATTTTTGTTTTCAAATAGTCACAGATGAAAGATTCACATGGATGTTAAATAGCATGGGGAAAAGGATGGGGCCTTGAGGAACCCCATAGTCATGGAGCCAAGCACCACTGTTCTTGGTATGTCCAGCCATGTAGGACTAGAGTCATTGCAACATAGTTCCTCGCAGTCCCATATCAGCCAGAAGTCCCAGAAGGATATCAGAGTTAATGGTATTGAAAGCTGCTAAAAGGTTCACCAGCACCAAAATGTTACACTCCCCTGGCTAGCTCCTGGTGAAGGTCATCTTCAAAGGGCAACCAAATTCATTTCAGTCCAAAACTAGGTTGGAATCCAGATGGGAAATAATCTAAACAATAACTTTTCTTCAGCAAAGCTTGGGAGTTGAGTAGTTACCACTCTACCGCCTTCCTCAAACTAGAGAGTAGCCAGGAATTACCCTCCATGGTAGAATCAAATGAGGGCATTTAATATCAATTCAGCACAACTGCTTCCTTTATTGCCACAGGATTACTGTTCTCCTCTGGAGATATATTTACAACCTCAACCACCCATCTGGCTTGTCTTCCTCCGGCAGCTTAATCGGGCAATATGGACATGGATCAAATGATAAAGTGGTTGGCCTCAGTCCTTTGAGCAAGCTGCCCACATTCTGAGGCTGTGCACGCTGAAAGCTATCCAACAAAACAGAAAAGCAGCCGCCTCTCACCATCATAGATCCTGTTCTCAATGTGGAGCAAGACAGAGCTAGTGTGTACTTGCAATGTGCTGTGCATAATAGTTCCAGTAAGCTGCCAAGGGTTCCTCCTGTAAGAATTCCTTCACTACTTGGAATAACTCCTCTGGCCAAGCCAACGCAGCAGCGCAATGGTGCGAAGTGTGATTTCTTCGCTGTTGCAAAAACAGGTCTAAAATGAGCTCTAACCAATGTCCAGCAGAATTCATTCCTAGTCTTTCTCCACGGACACTCTAGCAGCCTAGCCAACCATTGTGTCACACTGGGCTCCACCAGTTGAAATCTCCTTATAACAGGTCCCCAGCCTCTGCAGAGGTCAGGAGCCCAAGATCTCTAAACCCTGTCAGGTAGTGCAAGACAAGTTGTTGTTTCTACTCCCTAACCACAGGTCCCTTTTGTCCTGTCCTGTCAATACTTTAGCATAGGTTACATGGATAATAAAGATTGTTAGGCCCCTTTGCTCTAGGAAGGGAAGAGAACGTCACTGGTAATAATGCACTGCTGGTGTCCCTGCCTTGAGGGATTTTCACACACAATGCAGAGTCCAGTAGCTCTCATAGACTGCAAACCTGATCTCATTAGGGAAGGGGAGACACTACTAATCTGTGGCAACCTCAGCCCTCCTTAGAGCACGTGGATCCCCAGCCGAGTGAAGGTGCTATTACATCTGTCTTCTCTGGATTCAGTTGCAACTTGTTCACCTTCATCCAGCTGACCACAGCTCCAAAGCACTAAATAGATGCTGTGATTACTACTTCTTGACTGGTTGTAGGGATGGACATTTTAAAATAAGTTTGTATGCAAATCTGTATTTATATATGCATGCATATTTTATCTCTGTACGTGAATTTTAAGTATTTTATTTCAATGGATAATTTTCTAAACATTACCTTATCCTAAAAAAAAAACATTTCTACTATGCAGTTTAGTGCATTCTTTGAACCAAGAACAGTATTACAAAATCTGAAGTGTGAAGGATAATTACATTCTGCTCCACGTATCAGTCCAAAAGATGTGTCTGAGGTCAGTTTGCTTTAAACTGCAGACCAAATCAGCTGGCTAAGTGGTTAATCTTTAATTAATAAGCAAGCAGCACTCTTATAATTAGGGAGGGTAGACACATACACACACACGGAGAGAGAGAGATTGAGATTATAGGAGTATTTTAAAAAGAAAAGATACATATCTTACAAAAAAGGTGAAAACAAACTTTTAACTGTTTATTGTAAGAATATTTCAAACTATAACTACATGTATGTCTTGAGTATTAATTTTAGGCATACATTTCTATGCTATTTAATTATTGTACTGTTATTATCTATCTCTCTCTTTAATATATTGTAATATATACCTTATATAAATTTTTCATTGCCTGTATATATCATGCGAATAATAAAAGAAGAACTAAAAATGTACACCAAATGAAATTCTCCTCCTTCCCTTATCGATTGTTTGCAGGCATTTGAGTGTCGCCATCTGCAAATTGATGGCGCTGCCCTGATTCCAAACCCAAATATTTAACCCTGCAATAAGCTATATACATGGCTAACCAGCATCCTGAATGAAGGCCTTAAATGGCACCCTGTGTGTTTTAAGTTATCCCCAGGATATATTGTGTTAATAATAAGAATCAGGGTTTTGGTGTATGGGTATGCGGATATGTTTTTTCCCCCTACCTTGGCCTAATTGCTATAAAAAGCCTTGCTTGTTTACCCAGTCTGAAAGGCAACTGCTATCGTGAATCCTATTCAGGCCAAGGCATTCAAAGTGAATGGCTTTCATCTCCCTTTCTATACCAGATATAAAAGAAGTGGGTGGCAGCGCTGCAATGATGAGCTAGGCAATGTGGGTGGAAGTCCATCTGTGTGTGTGTGTGTGTGTGTGTGTGTGTGAAGCTGGCAAATGAAGGGCATTTCTGCACTTACAATTTATAGTGCTATAACTGTATGCTGACACCCAACATTGTCTTTATTCAGCTAATATTTTGGAATAATGGTGTTTATTTAAAAAACCAACACTTTTTTGTCTACTGCAAAAAACAACAAAAATTTGAGAAAGTTCAAGATGGGCTGGACCTTCCATGTTTGTGTGGCATGTGTATATATAAGCATTGGCCGCCCAGATTCTGTGTGGACGGGTTGTGGTGGTCGTGCAAGTTTTTTTTGGGGGGCGGTCATCTGTTTCGTGCCACTTCCCTCTGTCCAGTACAAACTGTCAGTTTGGGAACTCTGTTAAGAAGAGAGAGAGGGAAGATTGAGACAATGGTACCCAACTATAAGTACTGTACTGTTCCTGACAGCAATTAAACAAAACTCCATCACAATAAGCATGTTCACCATTGCTGAGGCAACCACGTGGTTCCTCTTCTAATCTGCTAAGGTAAAGGTAAAGGGACCCCTAACCATTAGGTCTAGTCGTGGCTGACTCTGGCTCATCTCGCTTTATTGGCCGAGGGAGCCAGCGTACAGCTTCCGGGTCATGACTTCCTTAGCATGACTAAGCCACTTCTGGCAAACCAGAGCAGCGCATGGAAACGCCGTTTACCTTCCCGCCGCAGCGGTACCTATTTATCTATTTGCACTCTGACGTGCTTTTGAACTGCTAGGTTGGCAGGAGCTGGGACAGAGCAACGGGAGCTCACCCCATCGCGGGGATTCGAACCGACGACCTTCTGATCGGCAAGCTCTAGGCTCAGTGGTTTAACCCACAGCGCCGCCCGCGTCCCCTTCTAATCTACTATACCCCCCTAAAAAAAAAAAAGATAATTCTGCAACACTAGGCATTAAATCCTTTAAACTGACATTTACTGGCTGAAGGAACATGAGGGCACATAAGGACTGTGACCACATCCACTGAACATTTCCCCCATTTGCGTGGAAAGGAAAACCACACTCTCAATCTCTAATATTAAACAGTGACATGTGACCAAAGTTGCAGACAATCAGCTACAAATTCATTCTTTAAGATGTCTGATCAAACAGCAACTATGCTGCTGTAAATACAACTATATATGTTATGTGCTTACGAATGAGGTGCACATAGAGAGCACCAGGGATCCTTGGTTCATTTGATACTGAGAGATCGCAGAAGCATAATTTCCCATCTAAGGAATTCTTCCTAAAGGTTTTGTTCCTAAGGTGAGGAAGAGAACACGTCTGCTCTTCCAAACAACTGTCATCTTGGGTCTTTACTAAAAGGCATATTTGAGTAACTCACCAAATCTTAACGTGGGAAGCCTATGACAGAAAGGAGAGCAAATGGGAACAATAAGTCCCCAAACTGTGCAGTGGCACAAACTGGTGTGCTATAGGAGAGTCTGAAGTCTACCTTGGAAACAGTAAGCATAAAGCACTTTGGGACTCTTAAGGCAGCAAAGCTCCCATACTGCAGTGGTGGTTTCACATCCCTTCTGCCAATAGCCTATCACCTTGAGGGAGGACATAATGATACATTAGAATTTCCTGGCACAACATGCAGTAGATCTGATGGGGACATGGGGATTTCAGAACATCGCCATTGTCCAGAAGGAGAATGCTCTAGCCAGTAAGACCCAGTCCAAGGTTCTGCCCTTTACTTTGAACTGACCTTCTCAGGACATCACCTGCTTCCCCTGTGAACCTCAAGCTCCCATGGAACCGGATGATTGAACCAGTATGGTGTAGTGGTTAAGAGCAGTAGTCTCGTAATCTGGGGAACCGGGTTCATGTCTCCGCTCCTCCACATGCAGCTGCTGGGTGACCTTGGGCCAGTCACACTTCTTTGAAGTCTCTCAGCCCCACTCACCCCACAGAGTGTTTGTTGTGGGGGAGGAAGGGAAAGGAGAATGTTAGCTGCTTAGAGACTCCTTCGGGTAGTGATAAAGCGGGATATCAAATCCAAACTACTACTACTACTACTACTACTACTACTACTACTACTATTCTTCTTCTTCTTCTTCTTCTTCTTCTTCTTCTTCTTCTTCTTCTTCTTCTTCTTCTTCTTCTTAACTATGAGGATCAGGGCTGAGTAGAATCAGCATTAGTTGCCTCTCTCCATATTAATTGCGATAGTTTAACATTCCGCAAGATCTGTAAGAGTCTTGGGAGCCAAAAGAACAGATTTGCATGCTGAAGGAATTCCCACCTTTGGCGTCGTGTGTTATCAGCCACTGCATGCAGTGATTAAGGAACGAAACAGTGGGCTGAGGGGGTGGGTCCTTTGCTAATTATTAGGTCCCTTCCCCTGTCTTGCTTGTGGTCTTCAGGCCCAACTGATTGTGCCAACCAAGTACTTAGGGGTCAGGAGTGTTGAGGAAGCTAGCTGCATAAAACTCCCAGATTACCAGTTTGCACAAATCTTTTGCTCGGATTAGCGGCTGTCCCAGTGAAATCACCTTGGCATTCTTTTAATTTGTATTTTTCACAGACAGTCAAAAATTGATTAAAATTTCCTCAGTCAATTTCTCTGACTAAGGAGCTCATCTGGGTCCCTGCATGTATTAATTAATTCACTTCATTTTCTCAATTAGGTAGCATTCAAAGTCAGGAGGAACCCAGAATGCGATTATTATGAACTGTTTTCTCCGGGAAGAATAATTCAACACCCTTCCTATATTTTCTACCAAGTGAGTACCTGAGATTGGGTATTGTTGAGCACTGCTCTTGAAGATGAATGACACATTCTTATAATGTGCCAGAATCCATAATAACTCTAGATAGAAACAACACACTATTTGGTTTCAATAAGTTATGCTGCATTTTTAAAACAAAGAAAGCAGTTTTTGTGGTGGTGTTTTTAAAGGAACACAATTTTTCTTAAATTTCCTGGGGCATGAATGTTTTCTGCAATGAAACAGGGGCTATGAAAAACAGACATGGAAGAAAGAGTTCAGCATTTTGCACTTCATTGTTATTAAGCAATTTACTGAAAATCCCTTACTCTGCTCATAGAATGAATCAATACTGGAAGAAATTAAAGCACATACTTTCAACCATGACAGCCTTGTAAGTACTGTGAAAGAAACAAGTTATAGCCGTAAGAAAGTGCTGTGAGAGATGTCCAAGTCTGACAACCCTTGCCTTAATAGGAAAAGTAAATGAAAAGTAGAAACAAGATTGCTCCTTGGCTAATGTGAATAATAGGATTTAGACTCCCTGTGTTGAACCATATTTTACAAACTCTGCACCCATAGGATACTCCTTCTCCTCTGTTACTATGCACAAAGGTGGATATATTTCAGAATAATTTTGTTTCTCATTTGTAGCAGGGTTTTTGTGTTCCTGGTTTGCCCAACCAAGAACATGCCCACTGCTGTAATTACAGTAGGCTCCAAAGTGTTTGAGTGGCTTCAGTTAGAAAAACAGTTCAGCATGGGCTAGAATTCTATGGCAGGTATATTATCATTGTTAAGAACTGGAAGGTCAATTTCCTTTGCTGCCTGCTCCTCTTTGCATCACTTATAAAATTTACAGAATAAAATATTGCAGCTACTTCTCTTACACGTGTTAGCTAAGTTGGTTGCCACCATCTTTCTGAGTTAAAGCAAAATTGAGGCTATAATTAAAAGGTAAAAGTACAGTAAAGGAGCCCTGGATGGCTAGTCCATTCGAAGGTAACTAAGGGGTGCTATGCTCATCTCGCTTTTCAGGCCAAGGGGACCAGCGTTTGTTCACAGACAGTTTTCTGGGTCATGTGGCTAGCATGACTAAACCGCTACTAGTGCACGGAGGACTGCGACAAGTGCCAGAGCACATGGAAACACCGTTTATCTTCCTGCCACAGCGGTAGCTATTTATCTACTTGCACTGGTATGCTTTCGAACTGCTATGTTGGCAGAAGCTGGGGGACAGCAACAGGAGCTCACCCCGTCATGTGGATTCGAACTGTCGACCCTCCAATCAGCAAGCCCAAGAAGCTCAGTGGTTTAGATCACAGCACCACCTGCATCCCAGTAGGCTATAATTACATTTACCTGGGTGTATTTCCCATTGAAGTCAGAAGGACTCACTTCTGAGTAACAGTTGAGTCGGCCTGTCTAGGTTGAAGGGCAGCAGTGGCATATGTGTGATGTCACAAATACGTAACAGCCCACCCCCCCAAAAAAAAATGTTGGGTGCAACTCAGCGCCTCTGCTCCAGCCAGTTTCCATACTGCACAGAAATTGCAAATTCTTCTGGACAAGAGTTGTATTTTACATAAGCGGTCAAAGCCATTCTAACCGTTTCACCAGTTTGGGGGGGCCACACCCAAAGACATAGCAGTTTGAGTGGCCTATATCAAACAAAGGCCAATACAGTGGTGTTAGTCAGGCAGAACAAATTTGTAATTATATCTGGCTGGGAAGCATGCAGCTATCCTTTGTCAGTCATTTACACTATATTACCAAACCCTCAAACGTCATGCCAATGAACTGTTAGTCAATGCTTAGTTTTGGGTTATCTGTCCTTTGCTTCAGTCCATGCAACACCATTCTTGTGTTCTCTTCAACACCAGCCTCTCTGACCACATTACAGTAATGTCCTTCAAGTTCCAAACATATGCTTTGCTCATCCAACTCTCCGGAGCCCGACAGAATGACTCTGAGCAGCTATCCTTGTGTCCCATGTGCCATTGTAATGCAAGCAGTCTGCAAGGTGTGTTTGACTTGATGCTGATCTGAAAAGAGTATCTTATTGACCTGAATTCTGGCTCTCATGTGTCAACTCTTCTTGGATGCCTCTCTCAAGGTAAAAGGACAAATCAAATTAAGGGATATTGTCCTTGCCCAAATTTGATTCTGGCTCCATTTATGCCTCTCTTAATGGGAAATCAAGGTGTGTTAGCACTTCACATTCATTCTTGGCTTTCAGGCAAGATCTGAAGGAATGGCCAATTATATGCTTTCTTTAAGAGGCTGCAATCTAATAAGTTTGGTGCTTTCTCTTCTTATTAACTTCACCAATCACTTTGCTTGAACCTGCTAATGGGCAAGAATATACATTGCTTCTCCCCTTTGGCACTAATAATTTCCTGCTAGTAGCAATCGCCTTCAGCATGAGTTTCAAGTAAGGCATAATCCATAGTTTAGTTTGCTGCTATCTATACAGCCTTGGGCTGAAATTGCAGTCTTTTGTCATTGGTTATGCAGAGTTCTTGAGCACAAGGAAGAGAAGGGGAAAAAGCAAAACAGCAGGCAGCACCAGAGCGAGCGAGAAGAAAAGCAAAGAAAATATGCACAAAATGTTATTAAAAGAGTGAACTGCTGAATAGTTTTTGATTGAAATCTTCCCAGAAGCACAATAATTCAATTAATATCAGGCATTTCTAGCAATGCAGCGTCTCTTAAGAGTTGGAGAAGGAAGCAGGACAATGCGATAAAAGAAATAGGAGCCTTAAAAAGCATGAATAGAGGGCAGAGGATTGAGGAAAGTGGTCATTGGTAGGAGAGTCAGCAAGTTCACACTGAAAGGAAGAGAGGCAGAAGAGGTCAAGGTGACTGAGAGTAGAAACTGAAGAGGCAGAGGGAAATGGTTCAGAGCAATAAATAGAAGATGTGGAAAGAGATGCAGGATGGAAGTCTGAATAAAAGTGGGAAATGAAGACTGGAACCAATATGTGGATACAGGTGGGAGCAGCACAAACGCATGCTGACAAAAAGAATATTTTAACGCGACTCACTTCCACGTTCACACTGAATGTTAAGCAAAACTGACATTTGCTTTATCAGATTTGTTAATCTTGATTCCATACTTGGGTTGGTTCTGATATCCGAAAACCAGAGAGAAACTGATGCAACACTTCGATATAATTCAAACTGCATTTTGCATTGGAAAGATCTCCTGAAGCATTTTGCAGACAAGAAGGAGGAGCAGAGACAGCAGAGAGTTCTGTTGGTAGCAAAATCAGGTGAAGCTCAACGTTCTCTGCTTCTCCTAAACAGACACACACACTCTCTCACACCTCTACCTGATAGCTAGCATATGCGCACGTATGAGTTTCTGAGGCTTATCATCCTAACTTACAGACAGTGATAGACTGTTTGTTCAATTTTTATTTGCTCAGGCATTTCATATGATCTGAAGAATCAATTGTCCCCTTAGCGTGTGATACACATTTTGGCAGGCAGGCAGGCAGTAATCAACAACAAGTGACAGCTTCCATTAGCCCAGGTAATAGCACGTGGGGTAGCCCTGGTGAAGCGTCACATTTCTAGCTCAGTATAAGCTAGAGACCAAACCTGGCTTGTTTCCCCTTCCAGCTTTTGTGTGCCTTTAGTCCACTTGAACACCAAACTAAATGCCAGTCTCAGATTAGAATGCCAAGTCTCAAAAAAACAACAACAATATAGTTGTGATGTCCCCGGCTTCCATCAAATTATGCCTGAGCCCTAATGATTGCCTTATGAAGAACCTATATCAGACATACAATCCTTAAAACCAAGTGTTTGCATAGACCTTGTCCTGCCAAGTCTCCCTGGCCAATGTGCTTCTTTGACAGTACTGCACAACCTCTTCCAGCTTCAGTGTGAAAGTTTGCCTTCTTCCTGTTTTCTCCTTGCCCCCCCCCCCTGCTTCCTTTAACCCTGTATATTCACCACCAGTAGCCCAATAAATCTTCCTGGCCATGACTAAGCAGCAAACAGTGCCCCTACTTCAGTCAAGATGCAAGGACCCTCGTACCTACAGGACCACCTCTCCCAGTATGTCCCACGGTCTTCAAATAAAAACATCTTGGAGATCCTGGGCCACAGAGAGGTTAGGCTGGCCTCAACGAGAGCCAGGGCTTTTTCAGCTGTGGCCATGATCTGGTGGAACGCTCTGTTACAAGAGACTAGAGCCCTGCGGGACTTGACATCTTTCCGCAGGGCCTGCAAGACAGAGCTGTTCCACCAGGCCTTTGGCTGAGGCACAGTCTGACCCCCTCCTTTTGTAATCCTCACAGAACTCTAGCCCAATGGTTGCCATTAATTTGACTCTGAATTGATTTTAGAATGTATTTCAATTAATTGATTATGATTTTATGTAAACTGTGTTATTTTTACTGTTGTTAGCTGTTCTGAGCCTGGCTTTGGCTGGGTAGGGTGGGAGATAAATTTAAAAAATTATTATTCTTTAATATCAAAGACAGAAAAACTTTCACGTGCCTCTCCCTTGGGACAAAACCTGCAATGAAGTCTTCCCTTACCATTCCTGTTTCTCAACTGTTGCCTAGGCTGAACTTCATTGCACCACCTAACTTGTCTCTGGTTTCCCTGTTCCTGAACCTCCCTATCTCCCAGAATCTTGTCCCAGTCCTCAAGTCTATCCCACAAGAAAGCTACAATTGTCTCTAAGGTCTGTTTGAAATCTTAATCCCAGCCAAACAGCGAACTTTCACTTCTCTCATGGAAGATGGACTGCAAGCATTCTGAAAACTTTCCCCAAGGGGAAAATCAGTGCAGAAGGCTTCACTGCTACAAGCACAATACTGTACATAAAATAAGCAAATCGGCATTCAAACACAGATAACGGAAAGTTAGAACTCTTGATGACTTAAAAGCATCTGGTATTATTTCCAAACTTTACATTTCCAAAAACCAAATTGAAATTTTGTTTGCCTACACCATGAACTGTTTCCTGTCAGATACACTAGGTGGCACTATTGCTGGAGACAAGAGAGAAACTGAACAGGGCTGTCAGCCTTGGAACAACTGTGCTGAGAATGCACATGGAAGTCACACGTCCGTAACTCTGGAGCAAAGCTCCTGCCCTGAGCAGAGAACTGTGACTTTAGAAACAAAGGGTTTGCTGAGCCACAACCGCACAGCGGTGTCAGCTGCAATCTCAGGCTAATTTCCCAGTTGTGCAATCATATCTTGCAGCCTGGAAATCTCCGCATTGGTTGTTTATATGTATGAGATCTTTTACCTCAGCTTGCTCTAGAATATACTGTGTACATAATATCCTCTGAGCACCATTTTTATGGCAAAGCTGCTTCTTGCACTATTTAACGACACAGAAAGGCAGCCACAGCAGACACTGGGATGGGGTGGGGAAAAGATAAGAGTTGCTGTTCTTTGGTCTTTACCACCTGCATTACAGTTGTACCTTGGGTTGCAAACGTGATCTGTGCAGAAGGCATGTTCATAACCTGCAGCGTTCACAACCCACAGCACTGCGTCTGTGCACGGGCAGGTCGCGATTCGGCACTTCTGCGCATGCGCAAAGTGCGATATAGCGCTTCTGCGCATGTGAGCACCGAAACCCGGAAGTAACCCGTTCGGATTTGGCGCAGTGCACAACCCGAAAACACGTAACCTGAAGCGTCTTTAACCCAAGCTAACAATGTACTACTGATTTACAGCAGTGAAAAGAATTAGGGCTACGTAGTAAAAATGTATAAGAAACCACTCATGGTCACTTGTCAATGGAAGCATCTTCATGCATCACCATCGCTAACTGGTAGTTTTCACATAAATGCAAATATGGCTGCAGCCTCAGTTCACCTAGCCACAGGAAGGCACATACTTCCTCTACCTCTTTTCCTAAAGCACATGGGTTGGAGTTTGTGCAGGATATTGGATCCTTGATAATTTTAAAGGATCTTTTTCCTAGGTCCTCTGTGCATAAAGTAACATGGAAGGCAAGTAGGCATTTTCAGGGCTGTGCTGTCTCCAAAACTCAAAATTATCTACCACGTTATCCTGAATTCTAAGCATATTTCTGTATATTGATGTGCTTTGCACTATTTATTTTGCTTCACAAGGAGGGAAAAAAAGGACTGCACCCGACAACTGACGCTCTGCTGCTCTAACCTGGAGATTTCAGCAGCTCTTGCCCACTTACAGACAATCCTTTCATCACTCCCAATAAGGACTAGAAACTTGCTTGTTATAAAAACACAGCAATTCCCAGGATGTTTAATTCTGCACACTCAATACCAAAATCCTTGTTTGGGTTTGTTTTTCCTGCACTAATGCAGAATTTTGGGATATGCACAGCCCCCCATAAGTTCAGTCTCCAATGGCTTCAGATGCCAATGCTGACTGCTTGAATTCCATCATTATCTCAACCTCCTAATGATATCTGGTGGAAAAAGCTTTAAATCAATATGAATTAACTTCTGTTTCACACCTGCCAATGCAACAAATATTCACAGATATATGCACCATCCTGGGACTTCCTTATTGATATACTTCATTGTATTCCTTTATGCAAACTTACAATTTGTTGGTTTTGTATCTATGTTGGCAGATATGCCATTTCTTGTCCATCTGAGCCACAGATCCATTCTTTGCTACAAATAGCACTGCAGTAAACTCCAGCTTCTGAGATGCAGTAGTTGGTATTTCAAAGGTTATGATGATGGATCCATTCTGCCACCTAACGGAAGAAAGGGTATATGTCCTTTGCATAACTGCACGAACTGGAGCAAATTATAAACATTTTTTTTAAAAAATATAATACTTCATTATAATGCACAAGCGTCTAATATTTATGAAGAGGCCACTTGTAAGTTCAAGTTCCTAGTGTCTAGAAGAGAACATTTGTCTATATTTAAATGGGAGTATTGCGAACCTGATAATATTTGCCCAATATTGCACAGGCACTACATATCGCCATGTTCATTTAAAGGCACAAAGACAGGAAAGAAATAAGCAAAACTCTCTGGGCTAAGCAGCTGTCAGGGGCTGGGCTTTAAATCAAGTTGCCACTAGGAAAAGGAAGAAGTGCAACCAACATTCATATGGGCAGCCCTGGTTAGGGAAATTTTTAATGTTTGATGTTGTTGCTTTCTTATTAATAATATTCTGTTGGGAGCCGCCCAGAGTGGCTGGGGAAATCCAGTCAGATGGGTGGGGTATAAATAAATTATTATTATTATTATTATTATTATTATTATTATTATTATTATTACCACCATTTAAAAATATGCAGACAGGTTAGACATAATAATACAGCTGAGGGGCAACTCTACTCACTTAACCTTCTGGGGATGATTTGCAACCAACCATGTTGCAATTGCAGGTTTAGCCATGCCTGGTAAAATAAGACTCCAGAGTTCAGGTAACGTTGGGTGGACCTAGGAGGCTTCATTTATTAAAAAAACATGTGCTGAGTGTGCAGAATACTACACTGTAACCCAGGGCTGGATTTAGGTTTGATGAGGCCCTAAGCTACTGAAGGTAATGGGGCCCTTTATATGTCCAGCTGTCCTTTGTCAACAACAAATTGTTGCTGTTTTTTGTGTTGAATATATGCTATATGGTAATTTATGGACCTAATAGGTATCTAAAGCCATTTGCACATAAAAAATATGTATTTTATCAAAGTAATTGTTGAACTGAAATACAATTAAGAAGTATATTAATAGTGGGGGGGGGAATTTTGGAGGGGCCAAGAGAGTGGGGCCCTAAGCTATACTGTAGCTTGTTTAGCTTATACAGTACGTAAATCCGGCACTGCTGTAACCCACTGCAAAGCTTCACAGACCACAATTTTGCTCTTTTATGTCTGTCTCCAGAAGATTATCTGCCCTTAGTGACCTTCTGAATGCAGAGCATGTGTTCCCTGACCACAACTGCCCCTACAGACACACATATCCCTCTTTTAAAGGGTGGAGCCAAATGCCCATAAAATGCAAGAACTACAAGTACATACAATATAAGCCATATGAGTGTATATGAAGCTGAAAAATGTATACACAATAAACCAAAGGCCACTCACAACGATAGAGATTGGTGATAACACAGTGAATCCCAGTCTCTACATCAAGCCTAAACAAATGAACTTCTCGATTAGTCCTTGGCTGAAGGACTGAAAAGGTTCTCTCACGGAGGCGCTGCTGTTTGCAAACTCACAGAAGGCAGGAATAAACCCAGCGTAGGGTTGGGGTTGGGGGAACTGAGGAAGAAACTAGGAGGCATTTTTTTAAAAAAGAGTTATTTTTAGCACGGAGGGAGTGTCCAAAAAATAAACCAAACTCTCATACTTTGCAAACCACTCTGAGAAGCCAACAAAAGATGGCGCGGGTACACGGGCGTGTGGGAGGCGTGGGAATCACCAGCTGTTCACCGAAAGCCTCGAGACAAAACTCGCCTCTCTCCTATTGGTCCCTTTTCCTATCTGCTTAGAGATAAGCCCTACCTCTTTCCCCTCCCAATGTTGTTAGTTGGCTAGCTCGTGGATTTAGTTGATACTGACAGGACAGCGGCTCAAGTTCTCTCACTCTATATCTGTATCTAAATCTGTATCTAATGGGAGTTCTTCTCCATCCCTTTCTCCAGGTTGGAAGTAATAGATGCTTATAGAGGTCCATGTTGAGACCACAGCATTTAAATGTAGCTGCGGCCGAGTGTGAGCCTCTCCACTCAGAAACAAAACATGTTTCTGACAATGTTTGTGCCAGTTTGGCCCCCCAAACTGAGGGAGAAGATGAGCTGCCGCTTGGAAGACTTGTGGCATCTTTGCGTCCTCTGATGCTGTGCATGTTTGCTCAGAAGTAAGTATCACTGAGTTATATTATTATTATTATTATTATTATTATTATTATTATTATTATTAATTCAATTTATTTACCACCCTTTATCAGAAGATCCAAGAGCAGTGTACAACATTAAAAACACATAAATACAGAACATCAGTGATATAAACATAATAAAAACATAATGACAGACAGCCTAATCACCATCATCATAGTAACAGTCCACTCCCCCACACTTTCACAGGCCATAGATTATATTTGGCCTGGCTAAAGAGGAATGTTTTTGCCTGTGGCCTAAGGTTTACGACAAAATAAGCATGTTTCAGCCTTAATGGTTCAGGTTAGAGATGACCCTGTGGTCTAAACCACCAAGCCTTGCTGACGGGAAGGTTGGCGGTTTGAATCCTCACAATGGGGTGAGCTCCCGTTGCTATGTCCCAGCTTCTGCCAACCTAGTACAATGGTACTTCAGGTTACATACACTTCAGGTTACATACGCTTCAGGTTACAGACTCTGCTAACCCATAAATATTACCGGATTAATTAGAAATATTACTCGGGTTAAGAACTTTGCTTCAGGATGAGAACAGAAATCGTGCAGTGGCGGCGCAGCAGCAGCAGAAGGCCCCATTTGCTAAAGTGGTGCTTCATGTTAAGAACAGTTTCAGGTTAAGAACGGACCTCCAGAACGAATTAAGTACGTAACCAGAGGTACCACTGTAGTTCAAAAGCACACCAGTGCAAATAGATAAATAGGTACCGCTGGGATGGGAAGATAAAAAGTGTTTCCATGCGCTCTGCCTTCTCCATGTGCCAGTAGTGATTTAGTCATGCTGGCTACATGACCTGGAAAGCTGTCTGTGGACAAACACCGGCTTCCTCAGGCTGAAAGCGAGATGAACGCCGCACCTCATAGTCGCTTTTGACTGGACTTAGCCGTCCAGGGGTCCTTTACCTTTTTACCTTGCCGGGGCTCATGCCCCAAACCCCAAGCAATAAAACACCCTTCCGGTTGTAGTAAATGTCAGTCCCTTTAATTATCCTGTCAGTCAGCTCCCTTCAAATCCAGAGCAAGAGTTCGGTGGTATGCAGAAGTTTATTTTATTTAATAAAATTTATACACCACTTGATTTTTTTAAAATAAAAAAGTCTCAAAGTGGTTTACAAAACATAAAACAGTGACACACACACAGTGCTTTTTTTCTGGGGGGACACAGGGGTACACTAAGCCTGGGGGCAGGAGAGTACCAAAGCTTTACTCCTCAGC
Organism: Podarcis melisellensis; assembly: GCF_964234715.1. Taxonomy (NCBI): domain Eukaryota; kingdom Metazoa; phylum Chordata; class Lepidosauria; order Squamata; family Lacertidae; genus Podarcis; species Podarcis melisellensis. Next base: position 28,156,450 of record NC_138529.1, on the reverse strand, counting down.
TGATGAGAACAACTGCATTGTACATGTCCACTTCAAGTTCAGCCCCAGACTTTTTTAAAAGGAAGGAGAGTCTGTGGTAAGGTGAAGTCACAACAGCAGCCAGTTTATTGTGAATCTAAGTTTGGCCTCATTGAGGGGCAGTATTTCAATAGGAGTAGGAAAATAAGAGTACCCTAAACATTTTTTCAGATTAAAATTTCCTCAAGCATCTGGGTAGGCTACAATTCCCAGCACCGTTAAACTACAGCTCCCAGGATTCTCTCGGGGGAAGCCACGGGCATGCAGACTTATACAAAAAAAAGTGTCATGCGCGTTCCGCGAGCTAGTCTGTATGACCACCCGGAAGCTCCCTACAAAGGAAACGCGGCGGCGGCGGGCTCCTCTACTTTTTTTCTTAGCTCTATGAGCCAAATCCGTCACTTTCGTTCCTCGCCTCCTTTCCGCGTTCGCGTTCCAGCAAAGCGGGAGCCTCCGCGGCCGCCGTACGGAAGCCGAGGGGGCCGGGGTGGGGCCAATGTAGGCCAGGGCCGCGCGGGCGGGGCCGGGGCGATGGGGAATCTGTTCGGGCGCAAGCGGCGGAGCCGGGTCACCGAGCAAGATAAGGCCGTGCTGGTGAGAGCAAAGAAGGGGCTGGGAGGCAGGGAAGGCGGCGGCTGCAGGAGCAGGAGCAGGTTGCTGTGACTTGAGTGCAAAAGGCTGCAAGGTAGCCAGCAAATGTGTGCTGCAAAGGAGCCCCTGTGCCTTGACAGAGCCCGGACCCGCATTTATCCCACGTAGACCCATGTTTCCACCGTATGTGACATGCCCAATTCCCCTGTATTTATTTATTTATTGGCAGTTTGTTTGGGTGGGGAAGAAAAGTGATTTTTGGCAGGTGCTGTTTCTCCTAAATGGGGTGGGAAAGCCAAAGATCTCTCTCTTAACACAGCTGTTGAAAGTTAAAGGAACTTTGGCTTCTTTTCGGACTGGCTACACTTTCTGTTTCTCTCTCTAAAAAGAAAAAGAAAGAAACCCGAGCAAACGAACGGAAGTCGTGGTGGTAGCTGTCGTGTTCCGGATTACTTTGGCAGTCAGGTGGAAATACTCCCAGGCGGGTACTTAAGAGCAGCAAAGCACTATAGAAAAAAAATCAGCCTTGAATTTAACAGCTTGCTTAGTAACAGCCACAGGTGACCAGGAATTGCATGCAGGCGAGTTCGTGGGGTCGGGCAGTTGGAGAAGGGGCTACAGTGCTCCATCTGCCATCCTAGCTAGTTCCCAGGCAAGCTGTGGAGGAAGGAAAGCCTATTTGCCCATGACCAAGCTACTGGGAGAAGAACAGGTTGTGCTGCCTCTCTTCCACCTGTCTGTTATAAAAACCACTACTGAAGAGGTTATTTGCCTGCATTTCCTTACTGTCTGTGGAGGAGTATCATAGAATCACAGTTGGAAGGGACCCTGTAGATCATCTAGTCCAACCCCCCTGCAATTTAAGAATATGCAGCTGTCGTATACACGGATCAAACCTGCAACCATGTTATTATCAGCACTATGCTTCTCCCTTCTTCGCAGCCAGGATAGGAATGCAGCCTCGTCATTTGGGGGGGGGGGGTTCATTTGGAAGGCTATTATAAAATAGTAGCACACTATGTAGAATGAGAAGTTTCGAGGTTGAAATAAGATGCCCCCAGACTGAGGGGATAAAGTCACAGTGCTTTGGGAATGATGGGAGCTCTGTCTGGTGAAGTCTTGAGATTCCACTGGATTATCATTTATATAGAGCTGGAATATCTAGGTCAATATCTTAGCCACAAATGTGTTCCCTATCCTTGCCCATAGTTTGTGAAATAGGAGAGCAGTTGTGCAAGCTGCATCCTAAACACAGTTACTGAAAAGTTTTCAGAACCCTTTGCTAGTGGGAAAACAATCTCCAGGAGTATGGAGAAAGCTGAGGCCTCCACTACATTAGAGACACCCACCCCCACAGTGCTTTCTCCTGCTGATGGAGAGGATTTTGTGTGCCGTCCTGCTCACCAACCCCCATTCATCAACATGGAGAAGGGAGTAGGATTGCATTCTCAAGTCCCTTTGAACTGTTAGTGTCTTATGAACAAGCATGTTTAGGATTGTGCTCCCATGGTATCTGTAAATGATTGAATACCATGTCTATGGTGTGGAAGAGTTTTCTGAGTGTCAGAAAGACCAGTGTTTTCAACACAAAGAGCCTTTGTTCAGCCTGTCACATTCCAACTCCTTGAACTGCACCAGAGATGGGGAACCTGTGGCACACCAGATGTTGGGTTCCAGCTCCCATAATTTTGGACCATCCAACATGTTAAGGAGTCCCAGCAACATCTGGAAAGCCACAGGTTCCCCATCCCTGGTGTATATAGACTTGTGGCAGGTCTCCAGGATTTCAGACAGCCCTTATCTGGAGATACTAGGGATTGGCTGCTTTGTCATCACACCACTTTATTTCGCCACTGTATCTGGTGTATTCCAGCTGTGGATTTGTTTTCTGCATTTTTCTCCAAGCACATTTGAAAATGCTTCCTATCTTGGCATCCATTGCCAGTCTCACTTTCAGCAGTGATCGGCTCCACTCAGGATCCCCTATCATAGAATCATAGAACTGTAGAGTTGGAAGCATAGCTGTCAACGTTTCCCCCTTTTAAAGGGAAATTCCCTTATTCCTAATAGGATTCCTCACAAGAAAAGGGAAAAGTTGACATGTTGGAAGGGAGCCTGGGGGGGGATCAGTTAGTCCAACCCCCTGCAGTGCAGGAATCTCAACTAGATCATACCTGACAAATGGCCACCCAACCTCTGTGCAGATGGTTCTTCCTGACTAAGTGCAGAACCTTACATTTGTCCCTACTAAAATTCACTTTTGGTCCAGTTCTCCAATCTGTTAAGGTCAATTGAACCCCGATTCTGTCTTCTGCAGTATTAGCTACCCTTCCCAGTTTGGTGTCATCGGCATATTTGATAAGTACCCCCTCAATTCCTTCGACCAAGACATTTATAAAGACATTGAACAACATTAGCCGAAAAACAGAACCTTGTGGCTACTCATTTGTCACATTTTTGAAGATTTGCGTTCAGCACTGAATTTAAGTTCAGAGTCTCAGGGTTACTCTGCAGTATCCATTCTAATATTTAGGGTGCCCCTAATAATGTAGAGGTGTCAAAAGCTAGATGTAGCCATTGGAATTGGAACTGTACTCAGTAAAGCATTGCAGTGAGTCTGTCCCTTAACTACTGAAGGTAATACAGTTCTTACTTAAAACCAGCTGCTTGCCAACTTTTTCATTTAGTTCTTAATAGTCTCATTTAGTTTGCATACTAACAAGAGGTATAAATGCCCAGTCTGCAACTCAGTGGCAAGAAACCCATGGCCTTTTAGTTATTAGCATGGCCAATCATCAAGGATGATGAGAGCTGGAGTCCAGCAACATCTGGAGGGTCAAAGGTTTCACATCTAGCTGAACATTCCCCCTTCCACTAGCTATTGCCCTGGGAATACAACATCCCTATGCTCCACTAGCTGAACATTGTGCCCCAAATCTGAATTCCACATACTGTTTTGTAAGTCAGGAACATCATCAGATAGATGCTGCTAGTTTTATTATGCTGCGGCCTGAGAGCAAAAGCAATTTGACCAACTTGAAGGAGGAAACACATGGTAAAGCACTCTAAAACTTTTATTGTCTCTCTCTCACCTCCCCCATGAGGTACGATGTGTCGTACCTGAGAGCCAAAGGCAGTGAGTTGGTGTTTAACTTTGCAAGGTGGAACTTTAAGCTTCTTCTGCTATTTTTTGCAGCAAAAACGGGAATAACAAAGTAGGTTTGAGGGATCAGGCTGCTGGGCTTATAAGCAGGTCTGCCTTAAAGGGAGATTTTGGTTTCTCTTTTCCAGTGGTCATCCTAGCAAGGCTTGTTGGTGCACCTTCTAATGGCCAATTTATTTTCTCCTGTAGCAACTGAAACAGCAGCGGGACAAACTAAAGCAATATCAGAAAAGGATATCGCTGCAGCTGGAGCGGGAGAGGGCTTTTGCTCGGCAACTATTAAAAGATGGCAAGAAAGAGTAAGTCATTCCAAGTCACTTTGCACCCTTTCCATACGGAGGTGCTCAGTTTATGGGCTGGTTCAGAAAGTTACGGTCTTCTCAGTGAGATGAACCATAACTGCCCCTGTGGCCTCTCTTGTATGGGTAGAGCTTGAATTGACATATTGCATTCCACTGATAACGGCTAAATGATTCCCATTATTTCAACATGTGAAGCATTTACTTCCACACTTGAAGAAACTGCCTATGGGAAGCTTTCTTTACAAGTGCATCCCTGGAGGAAATTGAGGTGCATCATGTAGAAACCTTAAATCTCTGACTGGCCATGGTTTAATATTTAAGCTGAATACTGTTGTTGCTGGTGAAGCGTTCTAACTACCTTGGCTCAGCCTGCATAATAACGCAGTGCTAAAATGAATATTTTCATGCATAAGGTTCCAGGTTCAGTCCTTGGCATCTCTAGTGAAACATGGCATGGCTAGGAGCTACTTTGGTACTAAATGTACCAGGAATTGATATAACACATAAGGGAAAGGCTGTAGCTCAGTGAAGTAGCCTGCACAAGATCCCAGGTTCAAACTCTGGCATGGCCAGATAGGGCAAGGAAATAATCCTGTCTCTAAGGAAATCTGCTGCCTGTCAGAGTAGACCAGGGTGGGGAACCAGTAGCCCTCCAAATGTTGTAGGACTCTGATTCCCATCATCTAGCACAGGCATAGGCAAACTCCAGCCCTCCAGATGTCTGGGACTACAATTCCCATCATCCCTAGCTAATAGGACCAGTGGTCAAGGATGATGGGAATTGTAGTCCCAAACATCTGAAGGGCTGGAGTTTGCCTATGCCTGATCTAGCATATCCATTGGTCCAAGAAACTATGGCTATTGTATATGAATGATGGAAATAACCCCAACAACATCTGGAGGACCACAGGTTCCCCATTCCTGGTATAGACTGTACTGAGTTTGATAGATCACTGTTTTGACTTTGTATAAGGCCACTTCCTGTGCTCCTAACTCCAGTGAGAAGAGTGATTTGAAGCTGCATAAGCTTTGTTAAAATTTCTAAACTGGTACTCCTGAGCGTTCTTAAAATGTTCCTTTATTGCATCCTGCTGGAGAGGAGTCCTTTTGATGATCAGTCACACAATGGGCAGCTTCATTCATGTGACACAACCAGCAGAGAAATAACGAATCTTTCTCACAATGCCAGGACTTAGGCATCTAATGAAATGGATTGCCCTAAGCCTGCAGTCAGACAGAAGGAAGCACTTCACATGTTGCAAAATTAATAATTGAAAAATTAAATATTGTGATGGCCGCGAGCTTTAATAAAAAATTTAAAGGGTCAAGTAAGTAGCGAATATACATATTAGTTATTGCTGGTCATAATAACTAAAAATGGGACTTCTGGATCTGAGGCAGCCTATCTGGCCATCTTTAACTTATTCCTTGCTTCTGAGAATATTGGAATCAATGGTTTTTTTATTATTTAAAAAAATCAAGATCAGCAAGGCAAGGCAGAAATTGCTTAGGTTTGAAGGATTGTTTTCTACAGCCGGTGCTTTTTTTCTCCTCCTAGGAAAGCAAAGTTTCTGCTGAAGAAAAAACGGTATCAAGAGCAACTGCTGGACAAGACAGAAAACCAAATTAGCAACCTGGAACGCATGGTAATGGAGGCATCCAGTGTCATTGTTTTCAGGGCTTTTACAGCTGTCATATCTGTATGCTGCTAAATTTTATTTAATTGTGCTTAACTTCTAATTCAAGCTGTCTTAGTACTTAGCATTAGTTGGACATCTTGGATTACAACATGAATGTTTAAAGTGTTATTTTGTTTTGTTTTGGGTTAGGTTTTTTTGTTTTTGTTTTGTTTTTTGCTGAGTTCTGAATGCAATGTCATGTTTTAAGCTGTAATATCGGCCAGTGTTGCAGTGTTCTGCAAGCCAGTTTTGTCTGTTCCTCTTCCATTTGGCTCTATGGTGGTCCATGGAATGAAGAGCATACTGTCTACTGTGGTTGTGGTTGTCTACTCTCCCTACTACATATTGATGAAATGCAGCACTCGCTGACCCCCTCTGTTGACTTCTGTTTCCTTCAGGTCCAGGATATTGAATTCACACAAATTGAGATGAAAGTGATTGAGGGCCTCAAAATTGGTAATGAGTGTTTAAATAAGATGCACCAGGTGAGTGTGAGCCCAGGGTGCTTGGGACTATTTCATATGGGACACTGGTTGGGACATCTCTTCTGACCAACTCTTCTTTTCCTGTAGGTTATGTCAATAGAAGAAGTGGAAAGGATCATGGATGAAACCCAGGAAGCTGTGGAATACCAGAGGGTATGTATTGTCCCTGTGTATCATCATGGAGATCCTTTTAACCACTGCACTGCTTCATTCTTATATTTGTATGACAGCAATTCCACCCACTTAGATGCTTGAAAGTGTTTCCATCGTGCCACCTAACCTGCTTATGAAGAGGAGTGGAGACCCTATTTTGCTTTAACATATTGCATTGCAAACCTAGAGACTAAACTGTTCTTCGTCATTGCCCCTTAAACAGGTCAGAAATGACATTTGTTCATGTCAAGAAGACTGTCATAGAAGGAGGGAGGGAGTTGAATATAGCTTGAGTGCCAAGTGGCTGGGTTTCAGCGGAGTATTTTGTAGCTTTGGGTCTATGTTCCTATGTTACACTGACCCATAGATGTTCTCATCTTACAATGCTTAAGGATATGGTGCTATTCTGGTGTTCACCATGCATTCTGCCCTTTTCCTTTGCAGCAAATAGATGAAATGCTGGCTGGCAGCTTCACTGTAGAAGATGAAGATGCCATTTTAGCAGAATTAGATGCCATCACTCAGGTGAGTGTTTAATCAGCAACACTGGTAATTCATTGTTGGGCTACATTTTGCAGTGGACATCACGCGAGGGGATTATTCATCCCATATACCTGGCAGGTAATAAGGGCTCCTTATTATAGCTGCCTTGCATTTATGTCTTCTGAAGCCTTGAAGTGGTCAGCCCAATCTTCCCAGAGAGGCTTAAAAACAAAGAGGGTGATACCCAACCAAGTTGTACTCAGAGCTGACCTATTGAAACGTATGGGCTTAAGTTCATTGAGTATCGCGAATGCTGGATGCTGACAGTATTGAATAACTTTTACAACATGTTTCCTTGGTTTACCCTTTGTTTTCTTCGCCTTCAAATGAAAGATTCTTCCACGCCAGTATCTGAAGATTCATGTGTCCCCAGCTACTTCCGTGGATGCAATCTGTGGTGGAGATTCTGGCCTGCCGCTCCTCCTATGGCTCCCTTCTTAGAAGGGATGGAACTTTCACTTTGAGCCATTAGACTACATTCATGCAGTAAATGTCGGTTTATGTGAATGGTTGGGTCATCTGCCTGATGTAACAACAAACCCATCCAGGGCAGGCAATTGATCAGTTTCTTGCACACAGGAACCAGTGTCTCTGTGCTGCCAGAGTTCAAGTTCAGCTTATTTTCCCTCATCCACCCCACCACTGCATCCAAGCACCAGTGCACAACCTCCTCTAATTCAGATGTCATGTAAGAAATACAGCCCCAAAACTACGAAAGCTTGGAAATGGAAAAGTGGATAAATAATTGTCCCTGACCTCGTGTAGCAAGGTCTGATGCTAGGATAGTGGCAGGGTCCTGGTGGTCCTAATTTTGGGTTTGACCGCCAAAGCCAAAAATTGTGGAACCCCTGCTGCCTAATATCCAACTCCACCACCGATCTGGTGGTGATTGTAAAGCATTCAAAATATTAGTCTTTTGATGCTTTCCACAAAATTCCATTGCTTATCAGAGTGCACAGGTGAGCATATTATAAACTGCAGCAAGCACAAAATGTGGTTGCCTGATTACTGATGGGTGCCAGACAATCAGAATATAAATGGTTTTGTAACAGTTGCACTGGCTGTCAAAGCTTTTGCAGATCTAATTCAGAGTTCTAGTTATTACATTTAAAGCCCTGAGCTGTCTGGAACTGGGTTACTTAAAGGACTACCTACACTCATACTGCCCTGCCCATATCTTGAGATCTTTGTCAGATAGCCTGCTTCAGTGTCTGCCAGTGAAAGCAATCAAGCTGGCAGGTGCTCAGACTAAGGCACAATGGTGGCCCTGCAGTTATGGAATTTGATTCCTTGGAGATCAGACAGACCCCATATCTTGTATCCTTTAAAGAGGGCTTAAAGACCTTTCTCTTTTCCAAAGCTTTTAATGTGACTCATAGAGAGCAGCTGCTTATTGGAGTTTGGATTCTGGTCCTGTTGCTGGCATTGATTCCATGGTTAATGTTGATTCCGTATTGTAAACATGATATAAGTCGTTTTGTGGAGGACTTTCTCAAAATGGGATATAAATCCATTAAATAAATGAATGAATAGATTGACACAGTTGTATTTCCAGACCAATAGCTGCCACCCAACATGATTAATCAGGGTAACTCGCCAAGGAAGCAAAAGTGCTGCTAGAATCTTGTTAGTAACCCAGAACCAAAGCTCTAGAGCCCAGCCAAATTCTCAGCTTCTGAGGTGGTACAGGGAGCAGCACTCCTTCCTATGCGCTTGGAAGTTCTGGTTTAGAGTTGCTTGTTATCCCCAGAACATTTGTTTCACAGTGTGACTTCTTTTCTTGCAGGAACAGATAGATCTTCCAGAGGTTCCATCAGAGCCTCTCCCGGAAAAGATTCCAGGTAGCGTTGTCTGTCTTGTTTTCTTTCCCTCAGTTGTGCAGGCTTGTGCTTTTGGTTGTGCCTGCATGAACCACGTGGCACATGGGAGATTTAAGAATAAGCTTGGCAGGTGATATGCAAGCACCAACTCCGCAGAGCACTCTTAAAGCAGCTGGAGAGCACTGACTATGTCAGACTCCACCAAAGCTTTACTGTATGTAATCATGCTACAGCCCAACACTTGGCATTTGTAGAGTGCTTTAAAAGGTCCAAAGACCTTCATGTGTATTAAAGGTGAAGGTACCCTTGACCGTTAGGTCCACTCGTGGACGACTCTGGGGTTGTGGTGCTCATCTTGCTTTACTGGCCGAGGGAGCCGGCATACAGCTTCTGGGTCGCTTCTGGCGAACCAGAGCAGCACACGGAAACGCCGTTTACCTTCCCACCGGAGTGGTACCTATTTATCTACTTGCACTTCGTGCTTTTGAACTGCTAGCCTGGCAGGAGCAGGGACCGAACAACAGGAGCTCACTCCGTCGTGGGGATTCGAACCGCCGACCTTCTGATTGGCAAGCCCTAGGCTCTGTGGTTTAGACCACAGCGCCACCCACATCCCTATAATTCTCACAACAACTGTAAGTTAGATCAGTTGCACTATCCGAGTATGGGGAGGGTGGGGAGAGTGAATTCACAGTACAGATGATGTTTGAACAAGACAAAAAAAGGAGGCCAAGCTCTGGTTGAAAACCCTGTTGTAGCCATACAACTGGTGTTTGGTTTGGGTGTTCAAAAACAAACTCTATCTGAAATACAAGGTAGTGGACTTGTGGAGAGTGGAGGTGAGCAGCCATAGGTGTACAAAAATGACTGGCTTGGGAACTGGAAGTTATATAGGGCATAGGGAGCACTCAGCAATCAATGTGTAAGCCATACAGATTCCTGGACCTCTAAAGAAACAAATAACAAAAGCTGCCTTTATTATTTTATTATTATTATTATTTATAGAATTTGTATACCACCCTATACCCAGAGGTCTCTGAGTGGTTCACATAAAAAGATCACAGTATATAAAATAAAAATAAAAGCAATAACCCAATAATACGCCCCCCAAAAGAGCCACATTTTAAAAGGGTATGGGATGTTGATCAGGTCAACTCAAGGCCTGGTTAAAAAGGAATGCTTTTGCCTAAAGGTGTATAATGACGGCGCCAGGTGAATTTCCCAGGGGAGAGCATTCCACAGACTGCAGAGAAGCCCCGTTCTCCTCTCAAGGCGGAGGCACACGATATATTAGCCAGTATAGTGTTATATCATATCCTCCACAACTTGGAAGAATATCCTCACTTGTTGGTACTGTAGTAGTTTCATTTTTCTCTGCAGAATCTCTTGCCTCTGCCTCCTGTAATAAACTTGTATGCGGTGCAGTTTGGCCCAGCTGCTGTTGTGACATAAACTTCAATATACCTTACCACTGTCTCTACCTCCTTTTATAAAGGCTGGGGCTGGACCTGAAGTGGGCATGTACAGTGCAGTTGTTCTCATCAGCTGAGGAGTAAAGCTTCAGAAGTCTCCTGCCCCCAGGCTTAGCCTCTCCAGAGAGATTTGGGGAAAGTACTAGCTCAACTTCCTTGTTGGCCGCCCTTAGAACATACAAGGTGTAGAACTGTATCAGGGCAGCGACAGGGCGTGTTCCTGCTCTTGGCACAAGTATACAGACATTCAGGAGCATTTCAAATGGAAAATCACAGTCTTCCCTGAAACACGAAGATATGTTTGAGAGATGTTGCTGTGGGATTGGGAGTGTTTGCTTGCATAACATCTCCATTGTCTCCTCTAAAGGGAGCAGGTAGCAAGACAGACCAGCTGTAAGACTAGATAAACCATTGGTCTGAATTTGGTTAGCTCTAACTCCAGCCGAGAAAGTTAACTCCTTCCTTTTTCCTTCTATTTACAGAAACATCGCCGGACAGAGTCAAACCAAAGCCAGAATTGGTGGCTGCATCTTAACTCCATTTCCTGGGGGATCCCTGCAGGCTGTCCTGGACTTCCAGCATGCCTAGGGTGCAAGAGGCTTCCGTGGTGTCCCATTGGCTCTGAACAGCCACGCTGGAGCAGGTTTCCTGCACAGAATGGAAGCTGTAAACTGGTTAATATCCCATATCAAGATTATTTTGTAGTGTGCACACTCCTTTTTTTGTAACGTAAACTGGATTAAATGGTGACTCTCAAAACCCTTCAAGCCAAATGCTTTCTACAGACCTGATGTCATCTGCAGACCTGCCTCAGACGCCAGCACAGCCTCTTGCTAACTCTGCCTAAGCCCCATGGTGCCCTTTTGAGCTTGTGGGTGCTGTGAAAAGTTACGAGCTTTCTGCTACCTTGCGGGAAGAATTGCTGGGAACCCTCTTGGCCTTCCTCTTCACTTGCCTCTCTTCAGTTCTCTGGCTTTTCCGAATGGGTTCTCTCTCTTTTTTTCTTTGTTTTTTTGGAAAGAATGGAATTTACGGAACTTTGGCCTGTACCTGAATTAGACCTTGTTAGCTTGATGCTGAGATGGGAGCGTCACTTCTAATGGTAGCAACAATTGCTTGTGCTGACGTGGTAGTGGAAATACAAGAAGATTACCCCGTGTCCAGTGTGCTTCTGAGACAAATGCAGTTAATAGTTCTATGCACCACCAGGTGGCGATGTGAGGCTGCTGGCCTTGATCTTAGAAAACTGAAGGCCTGTTTCCTACAGGGATAGGAATCTATAAAAAAGAGTTTGCTAAGGATTAATTCCTGAAATCCTATACAGGCATCCTGTTTCCCCCTTCCTTTTTCTTCCTTAACAAATCCATGGTGTGAAGAGCTGAACACTGTTTCAGCTGAAACTTCTCAACAGGAGAGGGGTTTGGTAGTTGCAAAGCAGCTTCTTGATTAATCTTGCCCTTCCCAACTTATCACAGCTGTGAAATGGGCTGAGACAGGAGGCACATCGCCTTTTCTCAGAGGTGGAGGCTGCCTGCCATGTCTGCTTTTCCTCTGTTCTTGTATGGAGCAGTCAGGAACATGGCAAGCCAGTGGGGCTAAGTATTGCTTTCCTCTTAATTATAGAAGACCTGAATGTGCTTCCCTGCCCCCCTCCTGAATGCTGAAAAGGGCTGGATCCCAGTTCGTTCTGATGGCCTCCTTGCCCTTAAAAGGATGTCGAAGACTTTGCCCCAGATCACACGGCTTCAGGAACCTTGAAACATGGGTCCGACCTGCTTTCACAGTTGCAGCCCACCAAACTTGTATCCCAGACTTACTGCCTTTTGAGAGCCAGCTGGTCTGTGCTAAGCACGACCCGCAGGACCCGCTGAGATGGGGGCCAACCATGGCTGAGCGGTTGGATGGGTTGATGCAGTGGGGGGGGGGGAGGAGAATGATATTGAAGGCTCATTCTACATACAGAAGTAGTAGAGGTTGCCACTGTCTGGGGTCTACAGCTCAGCGCTGATAAACGTTTCCTCTGATTGACCCCACTTTCTCTCTGAACCCTTCCCCAAACCGCCTTGTTAGTGAGTGGCATTGTATCCTCAGGCTCCTGGGATTCAAGCCTCTTTGAATGTAGTGGGTTTTCCCCAGTGGGTTTTTGACTAAGGCCCTGCCTGTTTTGCTGCTGCAAAGAACCCTGAATGACTCGTCTTCAAAGTCCTCTGCTAGCACTTGCCCATTACCATTCACAGGGAGATGGAGCTGCTTGATAGTGGCCCTTCAAGGTACACCTAGACCTTCCCCCACCTTGGCACTCTTTGTTAGCATTAGGAAGGCTGAGCAGTAGATCAGATTGAGTTCATGGTTCGCACTTAAGTCATCCTTTCTATATAATGTGCTCAAAGACCATACGACCAGCCTTTCCATCTGGGAGACAAATAATTGCGGGAAGTGTGCTGTGATTTCTTACAAGTTAGTTTGTCTGTTGCCAATTCTGTCTCAGTACTGCTGTATTCACTTTGTTCACCAGGTGGCAGTCCTACCCTTACCTGTTCCATCACTGTGGCTGAGAACAAACATTCTCCGGCTTTAACCTCTTAGTTGCTGTGGACTGCTGTCATTGATTGATTGTACATTTGTGAGCAAATGCCAAGGCCTGCTTCTCAAGCAGGACTTTCTCATTGGTATTAAGGGTACTGTAGAAGCATTCAGCTTCCCTACAGGGATCCCCAGTAGGCTCCATTGCGCCCAGTTAACTAGGTAGCTCAGTGCCCGGGGGAAATTAACGGGAGTGCGTTTTTCTTCCTCTTCTTCACTGCCAAGAAGTACAGGAAAGAAAGCCAGCGAAAGAGCCTGCCAGCTCCATAGGAGAGTAAGGACTGCAGATATGTAAAGTGGCCTTAGAGAGTAGCCACAGTGCTAACTAAACAGCTTCCCTCTGCAATATCCCCAGTCGGTGACATCTTTGGCTAAAGCCGGGTAAGATTAGGGCTGCTGCCCAGCCTCTCCAAACTCTCCGCTTCCTGCGCGTGAGTCATAAATTTCCATCTCTTGGCTGAATCTCTTGTGCAGCTCCTCAAACAGTAAAGCCAGCAGGAGCAGTTCAGGGTAGCAGCAATAAAGTGTTTCTGACGCCTTCAATCTCTGGTGTCCAGTCGCATACCTCCATCAGCAGCCAATGCACTTCCCTCCACGCCACCCCACCTTGGGACCTGCAACGTATAGAGGATGTTGGCTTCCTAGGATTGCTCTTACGGAGCAGGAAGGGCCTTTCTAAAAGAATCCTTGTCAGTTAGAAAGTTAGGCAGAGGATTGTGAATGACACTCTCCTGTTCTAGAATGTATGCAAGGGGCGGTTTTGACTTGCTAGTTTGTTAAAGAGCAGCTGGACTACTCCATGGCATTGTTGGGAACCTTTGGGGAGACTGAAACTGGTGCTACAGAAAGAAGGGACACAGGTAAGAGTGTTAATGTCAGCCTGTCTTTTGTTTTTGTTTTTCTGCAGTGGGTCTGCCTTTTTGGTGGGGAGGAAAAGCTACAATGAGCGTCCCTCCCATCTGCTGGTGCTTTTATCCCTCTGGGTCCAGAACTTTCTGTCCCTGCCCCAAGGAGTTGTGCTCCACACGAAGCATCCTCACCCCCAGGGGATGTTAATCTCAAAACAGAGAAGAAAAGAAATTACTGGGTTTTCTTTTTGTCTTAGGTGTTCCTGGGAATAAAACTCTTCAAATGGAAGAGACCAAAGTTTAGCACCCATTACGCAAGTGGCAAGACTCTAAACAGAGCATTACTCAAAAGTTGTCCACGAGGGAACAGTGCTTCTGCTAGATATCAGCTTGATATGGATGTTCTACCTGCTGCCTTGACTTCAGGGAGTTGCTGCCTTTTAAACTCTGTGTGAGTGGGCACCTTGCCTCCTGAGCTAGTTATCCCTTGTGGCCTCCGTGCATCTTCCTTAAGAAGAGTTGCTTCTTTGTTTTTATTTCCTCCTTTCCTTCCTTGAGCTTATGTAACTGCTGCTGTGTGATGCCTGGCCCTGATGTGGTTTCTATGCCAACCCAGTGCAATACTGGGCTACTGGGAGAAGGAAAGCAGGGAGAGGATTTTGCTCAGGTATTGGCCAAATCAGCGGTTCTGGGGGTGTCAAAAATCAGAATGGCTTTTCTGAACTCCTAGCCTGTCTTATAGATCAGGAGTGGCTAACCTGTGACACTATTTGTTCTCGGACTCCAGCTCCCATCCGCCTCAGCCAGCATGGCCAGTGGTCAGGGATGATGAGATGTCTGTAGCTCAATAGCATCTGGAGGGCTAGACGTTTCCTACCCCTGTTCTAGATAAATGAAGTTTTTTGGGCATTGAAGCAGTCAACCACCCACAATTAGATTCCGGGTGGGGACCTGGGGTGAAGAACTTGTGGTCCTTCAGGTGTTATTGGACTACCAGCCCCCAACAGCCTCAGACAGCATTGCCAGTGTAGCTATTGATGTAGCTATTCAAGTTGAAATCCAGCAACATCTGGAAGGCCACAGCTTCCCAACAAGGCTCCCACCCCTGGTTGATGTTCCATTATCTCTTTAGCTTTTCTAAAGAAGCTACAATTTCCATTGAAGGATGACTGAGATGTTCTTCCCCTCAGACCAATAGAGATTCCTTCCGTTTTTCAACCTTACCTGTCCCTGGTACGTTGTATTGAGTGCTAGAGTTTACAAACACCATACAAGTAGAGCAAGTACAGACTCTGGGGTACACCAAGGCAGCTGATGAGGGAAAGATCATTCTATACTGCAGCTTCCAGTACTACCACACCATGCAAGTTCCTTCTCACAGATACTGAAAGGAATCTTGCAGAAGTTTGGTATATTTTATTTTATTGCTGCTTATGGTCTATACTCTTAAAGGCAGGAAAGGGGGGTTCTGTGTCAAGACAAAATAAGCTAGGCCACATCCCTAAATTAGCCAGTCACAGGGCAAGAAAAGTATTGACAGGTATGTAGATTTTATAACCCACCCTTCTGTGTAAAACCAGAGTAGCTTCCACTCAAACTATGGCAAAGCGTTAACAAATTAACAAGAGTAGTCTAACCAATAAATGATCCAACTGAAGAAGTCTGAATGCCTATGAAAACTGGAAAGCTTGGGTCAACAAAGACATTTTGACTTACTTCTGAATGCAGGGGTGGGAGTGAATGGGTAACATCCCCCATGTAAGGAAACATGGGTGCCATTTTGCTAGTTAATACATCCTAAGTTAAAACTTGGATCAGCGCCTCTCCAGGGCACAGCAATGGAGCAGCAAACTCCCTAATGCAGGGATGAGGATTTCTCCCCCCCCCCCGCCCCCCAAACCAAGGCCCATGTTATATCATCTGAAAACTGTTAGGGCTCACATTCATTCAGTGGATGTGGCCAGATAGAAAAGTAAGTGGCGCCAGAGCAAAAGTGAGCAGGAATTGCAGATGTGTCTCTTAATCTTTGTCCATTCTTCTAGAATGTACATACAAGACGAGCCTTGGGCTGTTGATGATCTTAAAAATGGTACCCAGAAGCAAATGATAAGTTAATTGCATATCCTTCAAATGGGCTGCTGCGTTGTGTCAGCAGTGGTTTCTTTCAAAGTTCCTCAGTTTTAAACCTGGATGTTGACAAAAGCATGGGCAATGGGTTCCAAAAACCTTGTTCTCCAATGATAATCTTTTTTACTTGGGGAAATGTTTAGTTCTGGCCACAGTTTCCATCTGGGAATTGAGGGTCTTTCCAGGATATGGTAAACACAGATGGGTCTCCTCCAGCTAATGTGGATTTCTGACCAGTGTTACCTCTGTGTTGTCTGGATTCCACCTAAGGTTGTTCCACTCTGCCCCATGCAGCCACAGTCGCCAGGAAAGAAGCAGCACTTGAATCTGATATAAAAGAAGCCTGGGTGTTGTCAGCATGTTGATGACACTTCAACCCTGTTCTTTGGATGATCTTGGGAGCTTCACGAAGGTGTTAGGGAGAAAGGGAAATGACAGGATTCTTCAGCACTCCATAGGAGAACAGCCAGAGATGCAAGGAACAATTTCTCCCAACAGAACTCTCTCGGTGACTGGAGAGGTAATTTTCCTATAACATGATTTGTTAAGCAAGGGGTGCATAATTAGAGACTCTGCTCAGTTTTCTAGCTGTTAAGTTACATTGAACTCACTGGGACTTGCTTTTGAGTAGACCTGTATGGAAGTACACTGAGAGCCTTTCAGATATTGACCCCATCAGTAAAGGGAAGACCAGCTTGCTTCATTGGTTAGGCTCAAGAAGTCCAGCTCACTTGATAACAATCCAGAGTAAACATTGCACCCTTGTTTTCAGAGACAGTTTCAGTTACCAGACTGCGAAAGGAAAGGAATATTAGCAGGGGGGGAAATGGCTTCATACTTGGTTTTTTTTAAATAATTTGTATTCATTTTTTAAACACATAATAAAAACACACAAACAAAACAAAAAACAAATACATACAAAACGTTTAAATCATAATGTTTTCACACACCTTCTTTCCTCCGACTTCCCCATACCTCCCTTTCGCTGCATCCTTGTTTTACAGTTCTTTAGCAACCCATTAGTCAGTTTATCTACTAGTTCCCTTCTATTAATTTTCCTTAAACTTATTAGTTACAGCTGTAATTCTCTAGTTCTTACCCCTTGACATCTTAACACTCCTCAATTTTACAACAATTCTTTAGATATATTCTAAATTTCTTCCAGTCCTCTTCCACTGTCTCTTTCCCCTGGTCGCGGATTCTGCCGGTCATCTCTGCCAGTCCCATAAAGTCTGTCACCTTTGTCTGCCATTCTTTCCAGAGTAGGTAGTTCTTGCATCTTCCAATACTTTGCAAGAAGAATTCTTGCTGCTGTAGTAGCATACATAAAAAATGTCCTATCCTTCTTTGGCACCAATTGGCCAACCATGCCCAGAAGAAAAGCCTCAGGTTTCTTAGGAAACGTCCACTTAAGGACTTTCTTAATTTCATTATAGATCATTTCCCAAAAGGCTTTAATCTTTGGGCAGGTCCACCAAAGGTGGTAAAAGGTACCTTCAGTCTCATTACATTTCCAGCATTTATTATTGGGCAAATGGTAAATTTTTGCAAGCTTGACTGGGGTCATGTACCACCTGTAAATCATTTTCATTATGTTCTCTTTTAAGGCATTACATGCCGTAAACTTAACACCAGTGGTCCATAACTGTTCCCAGTCAGCAAACATAATGTCATGACCGATATCCTGTGCCCATTTAATCATAGCTGATTTCACCGTTTCATCCTGTGTATTCCATTTCAACAGCAAGTTATACATTCTAGACAAATACTTAGTATTGGGTTCTAACAATTCTGTTTCTAACTTTGACCTCTCCTTCTGAAATCCTATTTTCCTGTCCTGCTTAAATGTCTCATTTATCTGATGGTAATGTAACCAATCTCGAACTTTGAACTTTAATTTCTCATAACTCTGAAGTTTAAGTTTCTCACCAGAAATGGCTTCATACTTGAGCACTTACTCGTAGGCAATATAACTCAGCATCCTTTGCACTTAATTCTTTTGCTGTCCAAATATCCCAAATTGGTTATCCTTAGTTAAAGAGCATGACTTTTAAAAAACAAAAGCCCTATCCAACCAACCAATTATGCAAATTGCATAAGCTATTCCCATCTTCCTAAGGGATCCCCAGAGAGCAATGTGAGGTTCTGCATTTACTGGCCTATAAATCAATTTAATATACAAGGTGTGGGGAGTGTAGGTTTGGAACTCTCTAAGGAAGTGATACTTATATCTATGTTCTAATTCTTTTCCCTTATATTATTTGCTGCATTTCACCAAAGCCATCAGGAAACCTCTCTGCAACATTCCACTGTGGTCCCCCTTAAACCATGCCTAATGGAAAACTAGGTTGAAGAAAGAGTTTGCTTACCTGTATTAGAAGCTCATTCCATGTATTGATTCAAATTTACAGCTCACCCTAAAGGCTTCAGACAGAAACACGCACATACCCACACCTATTAAAATGCAATGAAACCTAATAAAATTACAACACTAAAATAAACTCTGCCAGATCTCCAAAAGCCAGTCTAAACAGGTCTTAACAGTGCTCACAAAATATGTTCAGGCTTGGACTTTGGGAAACTTTTAAGTGGAGGGGGTGGAAATCTAAGCAGATTTGGCAATATGTCGCAGTGTCATTTTTTGCCTCCAACTGCCTAGGACTTGCCGATCAGAAGTCCGGCGGTTCGAATCCCTGTGACGGGGTGAGCTCCCGTTGCTTGGTCCCTGCTCCTGCCAACCTAGCAGTTTGAAAGCACATCAAAGTGCAAGTAGATAAATAGGTACCGCTCCGGCGGGAAGGTAAACGGCATTTCCGTGTGCTGCTCTGGTTCACCAGAAGCAGCTTAGACATGCTGGCCACATGACCCGGAAGCTGTACACCGGAAGCTGTACACCGGAGGCTGTACACCGGCTCTCTTGGCCAATAAAGCAAGATGAGCGCCGCAACCCCAGAGTCTGCCACGACTGGACCTAATGGTCAGGGGTCCCTTTACCTTTACCTTTAAATTGCTTCTGGACTTTATCTTTTAGTGGGAATCTATGTACAGAAAACCTTCTGACCTCCTTCTCTTTACTGCTAACAGTTACAGGGGCCATCCTTTTATTTTGTACGTAGCTCCCACCGCCACGCGGGTGGCGCTGTGGGTTAAAGCCTCAGCGCCTAGGGCTTGCCGATCGAAAGGTCGGTGGTTCGAATCCCCGCGGCGGGGTGCGCTCCCGTTGCTCGGTCCCAGCGCCTGCCAACCTAGCAGTTTGAAAGCACCCCCAGGTGCAAGTAGATAAATAGGGACCGCTTACCAGCGGGAAGGTAAACGGCGTTTCCGTGTGCAGCTCTGGCTCACCAGATGCAGCTTTGTCACGCTGGCCACGTGACCCGGAAGTGTCTGCGGACAGCGCTGGCCCCTGGCCTCTTAAGTGAGATGGGCGCACAACCCCAGAGTCTGTCAAGACTGGCCCGTACGGGCAGGGGTACCTTTACCTTTACCTTTACCCACCCCCAGCCACATTTTCTCTGTTGTCTAGGCAGCGGTGACTTTACATAAATACCACGAGGCACAGGAACTAAACAGTAGCAAGCCCAGGTCCCTACTATCCCGTGTGTGCTGGAAAAGGCTGCACAGGCCTAGGCTTAGCAGAAGCTCTGTTTTAACCTTTAGGCTGAGAACAACAGACAAGGCCAGAAGCCAAGAATGTGTTCATTCACCAACTCCTAACGCTAACACAGCAGCAAGATTAACACCTGTATCAGCTGAAACTCGGCTTTAATCTCTGTGTGTGTTGGCATAACCATGGAGACAAGGTGAGCCCATTGTAGCACATGAAGGTCAGGTCAGTGGAAGTTTTTCCAGCATCTGCCCTTACAGTTGCAGACCATCCAAATGTCCTTATTTTCCAGGGACAGTCCCGGATTTACAGAAGCTGCCCCGGTTTCTGATTTGATCCCAGAATGTCCCGCTTTTCCTTAGGACGTCCTTATTGCCATCAGAGAAATGTTGGAGGGGATGGAGTTATGCAACCCCCAAGCCAAGGACATATGCAACCTTTAGAAGACATCTGAAGGCAGCCCTGTATAGGGATGATTTTTAAAAAATGTTTAATATTTTATTATGTTTTTATATATGTTGGAAGCCGCCCAGAGTAGCTGGGGCAACCCAGTCAGACGGGTGGGATATTATTATTATTATTATTATTATTATTATTATTATTATTATTGGTGTCCCTATTTTCATTGGAGAAATGTTGGAGGGTATGCAGTTCATGACAAATTACTGTATTTTTCCGTGTATAAGACTAGGTTTTTTAACCAAAAAATTATGTTTAAAATTGGGGCTCGTCTTATACACGGGTAGCGCTGAGGAGTGTTTTCTTAATTTGGAGTCCCCCAAAATAGGGGGCGTCTTATACATGGGGGCGACTTATACACACAAAAATAGGTAAATGCAGCAGTCTTAATTTGGACAATCTATTCTGAGTAGTATTCTCATGCACAGATTCCGAAGAAGATAAAAAAAAAAGTGCTGCTCCTCAAGCTGAAAACGGTTGCGATTGCAGGATCTCTATGTCTGCTGCATGAGGCAGCTGCCTCACTCTACCTAACGATAGGGCCATTACTGCCTAAGGGCAGGCTATTGAGCAGGTGAGGCACAGATATGCCAATATGTCGTGGGGAGTTGGTAGCCACCTGATAAGGATCTGGCCTTGGATACTTATTCTTTTTCATTCAATTTATTACCCACCCTTCATCACATTGGGATACAGCAATTTCAAACACACTATTTTGAAAAGGTCGGGAGGGCGAACACTGTCAGAAGAAAAGGGTGAGCCACAAAAACATACATCTCAGGTGTCCAAGCCCAAGGCAGGGTGATGTGTCTTCCACATATGATGGAAAGTGAAAAATGAAGTTGCTGTAAGCACCTTTGTGGGAAGGGGATTGCACAGTTTTGGGGATTGCACAGAAAAGGCCCTGTCCCAGGCTGCCACCCTCCCCTAAAAAAAAACCATCTGAGTGGGGGTCTGGAACTACCAAGAGGACCCCCTCTGCTGATCCTAACACCTAAAAGGCTCTGTAGGGAAGGAAGCAGTCTTTCAGATATTTGGGGCCTAAGTTGTTTAGGGCTTTAAAAACTAATGTGAGCATTTTGGATTAGGCTCATAAATAAACTGGCAACCAGGGCAGAGGTTGCATATATTCTAAATGGAAGGTGACCCAGTAATCTGGCTGCTGCATTTGGTGGGGGGGGGGCAGTTTAAGTTTTCCATTCATATTCCCCACACAGAGTGCATGACAGTAATCCATCCTGGATGTTCCCAGAGCACAGAGGTTAGGGGTATCGCAGTGGCCAAGTCAGATTTATCCAAAAAGGGAGCATAGCAACAGCAAGGCACTTTTTCATGCATTGCTAGCTTTGCCCGCCAGAAGCCATTTCTGTCTTGTCTTTGTTCTGTAGTCACCATGGTTTTCAAGCTCAAGGAACATCTTGTGGTTTGTTTGTTTTTTACCTGCTTCTAGATTTTGCATGCATTTTTTTAAAAAAAAGCTACTCAGCACCAGTTATGCAAACTAGACTAATGCACATAATTCGGCATGAACTGTCACAAAGGCTCAACTATTATAGCTGCGGAAAAAATCCATCCTGTCATCATATGCTATGGTCGGTTCTGTTCATTTCCATGGTGATGCCAACAAGCACATTATTTAAAATGTGTTGCAGCGGCACTAGGGTTATCTTGTTCTTGAAGTCTCCACAGAGGCTTCAACCAAATGATGAGAATTTGATTACTGTATTCCTCTTATAAATCTCAGCAGGATCAGTTCATCCTATCTTACACTTGGCATGCCACAGAAAGCAGATGGACGAAACTATAACTGGAGGGGAGGTTAGGGGGCCACGTGAAGCTTATGTATCATTGGTGAATTTGTCTCTCACACATGTGGGCAGGATAGCTCAGAGACAGCCTCCCACTCTGTACAGATCCACTGCTGATGCTGATGATACCCAGAATGCCCTTTAACAAAAGTTTATTCTTTCTTGCAGCTGTCACTATTAATCTCCAACATCATCTTCTGATGGCAAAGGAGGCATTTATTATTTAGAAAGTCAGACAAAGGTCCTTCCATGTACTCATGTTCCGAACTCCCAGAGATTGGTAGGGTACGCAGAAGGTTAAAGCAAGAGACTGTTTCTCTGAGGCCATGATAAGGAAGAAGTGGCCTCTGAAAGCAGAGCTGGCTTTAGACATTTTCATACCAGAAGCAACATCAAAACACAAGTTTTGTTCACCAACGACAGTCCCTATTTCCCAGCACCTTCCCTTGATAAATCACTTTCGTTATTTTGGCCTTTTTTCCCTTTGGAAATGCCTTACGAAAGTTAGTGTTTTGGTGGTTTTCTTCAGAATGCAAATCTCAGGAACAGGGAAACAGATTATCATATTGTGTGTCAATGCAGGCACATGAACACAAAGGCACCACGCTGTGCAAGGCCTCCCAATTTGCACATTGCAGCTGCTGAGCTGTATTTTGGAACTTATGGCAATCTTATTGGGAGTACAATAGATTTTTAACCAAACAAATATCCTCTTCCCATCAGAGACAGGCGTTTGCAGATTTTACGACAGCAAACCAAAACCTTCAGCTATGTGTGTAGTTAGTCAGGGATGGAGGAGACCAGGGCAGTAAAACTTGGGTCAGAGAATATGAGTACTTGCTGCTCCTATTTCCCTCTGTGAAATGGTGGAGGATTTGAAAACAGTATTCTTTCTCTCTGTTTTAAAAATCTAGCGACATGGAGTAAAGGTAAAGGGACCCCTGACCATTAGGTCCAGTCGTGGCCGACTCTGGGGTTGCGGCGCTCATCTTGCTTTATTGGCCGAGGGAGCCGGCGTACAGCTTCTGGGTCATGTGGCCAGCATGACTAAGCTGCTTCTGGGGAACCAGAGCAGCGTACGGAAACACCGTTTACCTTCCCGCTGGAGCGGTACCTATTTATCTACTTGCGGCGCTCATCTTGCTTTATTGGCTGAGGGAGCCGGCGTACAGCTTCCGGGTCATGTGGCCAGCATGACGAAGCCGCATCAGGTGAACCAGAGCAGCGCACAGAAATGCTGTTTACCTTCCCGCCGGAGCGGTATCTATTTATCTACTTGCACTTTGACGTGCTTTCGAACTGCTAGGTTGGCAGGAGCAGGGACCGAGCAACAGGAGCTCACCCCGTTGCGGGGATTCAAACCGCCAACCTTCTGATCGGCAAGTCGTAGGCTCTGTGGTTTAACCCACAGCGCCACCCGCGCCACCTAGAAGCAATTTACAACCCAAGTATTAAAAGTAAATCAAATAAACATAATTAAAAACAGATTTAGCAATACAATAACATATCAATGGTACTCCAGGAAAGCAAAAAGTCAGAAATGATGACAAGGTTGAGTCTAGGGAGATGTCTCTGGAGACGGCATTCCATAAACAGGGACATATGTGATCAAACACTGGTGGGATGTGGTTAATAGTACCCTGCCTTGTTTCGGTTGTGTAGTGGAATGAAATTATCAACAATGATTTTTTTATGTTTTGGGGGGAAATAAGAGAAGCTCTAAGGTAGATGCAACAGACTTGGTGGTTCAAGCCATGCTTCAGAGAAATGTGGCTTCTAAACCTCCTTCCACTACCTCTGTTTTGTGGCAATGTGTGTGACCCAGGAAGGCTGGAAATTAATATATACCTTCTTCAACTGCTACGTTAGGTGGTGGTAATTTTTTTTTAAAAAAGCAAGTAGATTCACACCCAAGCACATGAACTACTTTCATGAAACAGAGGTAGCATTTAAATATAGGGCTCACAAGCCCATATTTCATCCTCACAACAATAACATAGGTCCAGACAAGTATTATTCCCAGTATACGAACAGGGGAGGAATTGTAACTGAACAGTGCCAGATTACAAAAGCCATAATTAAATTTGAGCCTCGGTTTTGCAAGTGCAAAGCTCTGCCCACCAGATTAGATTAGGAGAGGAAACCTCAACAGTCACAGTTTACTAGGCGCGTGATCAGATTGGACCGCTGCAGGTAGACTGGCATAGGCCCTTTTCTTCCCCAACCCTCTTTGTACCAATATACAGTAATTTTCTCTTTAATCTATTCCGTTCCCTCCAATCTAAACTATTCAGATTTCCCTCTAGTCTGTTCAGTTTGGTTTCTGAACATGTCAGCTGCTGCCCAGAGATCCTGGTTGTCTGCGTGCAACACCCTTTCATGCTAAGACTGCATTGCGAGGTAGGCCAGTTGCGCCTGTAACATTTTCCAAAAAGCTGATCCAACTCTAATCAGGGGAATAACCCCAGCGCTATGAGCCAGTTAGTGGCCAGGAAGGGTGGCAAATAAAGTGCCAAAGCTAGGTTTTATTAAGAATAAAAATAAGAGATAACAAAAGAAGTAAAGTTCGACATCTAAGTAACCTATGGAAGTCTAGTTATAATTGTCCACTACTAACACAGGGAGGGTCTTCTTCTCAAGTATAGAAGCGGTGTATGGCTTCTCTCAATGGTCACAAATGAGGGATAAAGGCAGTGTTTTCTATATTTATGGTCTGTCAGGGCCCAGGTGCTTTTTTGTGACGGCTTGCCTGACACAGCGAAAATGTACCTTTGGGTCATGTTGCAGGTACACAGAAAAGGAGCCTGAAGTGTCTGGGAAAGTTACGCAAAAGGAGGTGTAAATTAATACAGAAATTGCACAGGCTATCCCCAACAGACAGGATATTGCAAAGCATTGCTCAACTTTACGGATCTAAAATGAGGGTGAAGATATCACATCCCCACTTAGAAGGAATGGGGACTAGAAAGGTTATGTGTCTTAAATATAATGCCCTTGCCAGGATAGATCTACATCTGTGTGTGTGTGTGTGTGTGTGTGTGTGTGTGTGTGTGTGAATGCATATGTTTATTTAACACCCCACCCCCCAAAGAAAATACAGAGCAGGCCTTGGCTTGGGATAGAAACAAATGTCAAATAATCTGGAAGCCTTCTGCACCCATGGATACAAACTGTGAGCATTTGTTCTGAAGATCAAAAAACATTTGGGCTTCTCCACATTTACCTTTCCTCTTTCCAGGCACGGTCCAATTAAGCACTAAAGAGCAGATTTTCGCTCTGGGGCAAAAAGACTCAACAATGGTCATACACAGAGTTTTTAAGCCTGGAAAGAGCAGGGCAAAGCATAAATGTGAATAGGCCCTTAATCTTAGTACACAATAAGGTAAAATAAAAGGTAAAGGTACCCCTTACCATTAGGTCCAGTCACGGACGACTCTGGAATTGTGGCGCTCATCTCGCTCTATAGGCCGAGGGAGCCGGCGTTTGTCTGCAGACAGCTTCTGGGTCATGTGGCCAGCATGACTAAGCCGCTTCTGGTGAAACCAGAGCAGCGCACGGAAATGCCGTTTACCTTCAGCATTGCTGAAGGCTGGTAAATAAATCTTTTCCATTTCTATTTTTTTTAACCAAACAAGTAAAACTCCTCTACACACCTCACCTCTCTTGACTTGTTGCCCCGATGCAAAGGTGGAGAGGTGATGCGAGAGGGCAACTGTAGTCTGGTTGGACAAAGGGAAGAAAAAATCTCTAATGCACATTAATTCCAGGGCGCACTGCCCCCAACAGCTGCAATTTCGGTCATAGTCAAGGATTCCCGGCAACGGGATCTTTTCTTAATACGTAAAGTTAGGTGATAGATCTGTTTCACCTCCTAGGTTCCTGCTTCTGTTTAAAGCACAGGAGGTGAGCTCAGAGAGGATTGGGAGCTCAGGCAGTGGGGTGGGAGTGGAGGTCTTCATGCCTGCATTCCGTTTTCCACCATTCAGAACCATTAAACCAGCCCCGTACAATGGATGTGTTTTGTGTCCTTCTAAATAAACAACTAAATTACTGCAGTGTGGGAAAATTGAGGATTGGGGGAATATTGAGTGAATAAGGAGACTCCCTCGGCTGCACAGCCTGGCTGAATGTTCCTTCCATTCCATTGTTCTTTTGACTCCAAATTGCCCCAGTGATAATTATGAAATATTAGAACTGCAGGAAAGGCTGGTGGCTGCATAGAATGGATGCTGAGTCTTAGACTTTTAAGTGCTGGTTTTGACCTCATAAATGAACAGTATCAAAAAAGAAAGAAAGAAAAAGAAAGGGAAAGTTAATGGTCATGTGAAGAAAAGGCAACCCCAGAGATTTCTGGCAACGTGCCAGCTCCGTTTAAAATGTCCCTAAAAGTCACTGGAGTTTTTTTGTTTTTTTTTAATGAAACGAAACCAACCCCAGTTCGCTCTGCTAGTTAACAGCTTGTGTGCCCCTATTAGATTAATGCAGCGTCTCTGTACTGCTTGACTTGGTCACTAGATGGCAGCAACCATCTCTCTCAGAACTTTTCCCCTTCGTCTTAATAAATCTTTAGGAGAGGGGGGGAAGGTGTGAAGTTGTTTCTGTGAAAAGGACATTTCAGGTGGGCGTGGAAACTACAGCGACTCTCCAACTCTCTGTGAAGGTGCGAGAATGCAACTTTTTCAACATTCCCCTCATGTTAACTCAAGCTAGTGTTGTTTATACATGCCCCTTCTCACATTAGGCATTGAATTGATGGCTAATCCACACAGACAAAGCAGCGGGTCAAAACTGAGTGAAATTGTGCCGGATAACAAAAACCAGCTGTGCGATTGCTTCACCTCAGATTCAGAGCACAACTGAGCCCACTGCACAACACATTTTCAGTAATATGAAAATAAAAGTGGCTTGAGCTTAATACCTCAAGGACCGCCTCTTTGCCTATGAACTTACCCGGACCCTGAGATCATCTCCTGAGGCCCTCCTTCATGTGCCCCCTTCTTCAAGAGGTTCAGAGGGTGGCAACATGAGAAAGGGGCCTTTTCTGCAGTGGCTCCCTGTCTGTGGAATGCTCTCCCCAGGGAGGTTTGCCTGGCTCCTTCATTATACACCTTTAGGTGCCAGGCAAAAATGTTCCTCTTTAACCAGGCCTTTGGTTGATCGACATCCAGTGTCCTTTTAAAATGTGTTGGGGTTATTGGGTTGTTTTTATTTTTATTTTGATTATGTATTTTGTGTTTTTATATTGTGATTTTATTCTGTGACCTGTGGGTATACGGTGGTATAATTTTTTTTTAATAATAATAATAATAATAGAGCTGTGAACAGGTAAGAGGTAGAACATTAGCTGCTTTGCACAGGTTTCTGACTTCATATTGGATCCATTCAAGACAGGTCCTCTAGACATGCCAACTTGGTGACGTGACTGGAAGAAAGTGAAAAGAGAGAAGTTTTTCCTCCCTCTCCCATCAGTCCTAGAACAGGCATCCAATGAAGAAGAATGGTAGAAGATTCAGGGCAGACAAGAGTACTGGTAAATACTTTATCACACAGCACATTGTTACCCTGTGCCACAAGAGGCAGTGATAGCCACCAGCTTGGACAGCTGGATTTGGATTAGACAAATTCATGGAGGACAAGGCTATCCATGGCTGCTAGGGAAAATGACCATGCCTTGTCTTTAGAATCAAAGAAGGGTCTGTCTCAGAGAACCTGCGGCTACTGCCCTAGACCTGCTTCTGAGCTTCCCATTGGCTACTGCAGGGAACAGGATGCTGGCGTTGATAGGCCATTAGTTCTGTTGGCTTGGTTCTAAAATGGGCAGGTGGAGTCAGAGACCCAAGAGATCACATATGACAGGCAGAAGTATTTTTGCTGTCTCTCTCAGAGAGCCAGTGTGGTGTAGTGGTTAAGAGCGGTAGACTTGTAATCTGGTGAACTGGGTTCGATTCCCTGCTCCTCCACCTGCAGCTGCTGGGTGACCTTGGGCTAGTCACACTTCTCTGAAGTCTCTCAGCCCCACTCACCTCACCCCACTTTGTTGTGGGGGAGGAAGGGAAAGGAGAATGTTAGCCGCTTTGAGACTCCTTTGGGTAGTGATAAAGCGGGATATCAAATCCAGACTCCTCTTCCTCCTCCTCCTCTTCTTCTTCTTCTTCTTCTTCTTCTTCTTCTTCTTCTTCTTCTTCTTCTTCTTCTCTCACCCCAAGGTGGGTTACAGGGCTGACTACTATTGAGGAAGTGTTTGGTCAAATATCAGACATAAGGTAACATGGACCAGTAATAACTCAGTCTTATGTCAAGGAATAGCTTGCAAAGCTAAGCACCCTTGCAGCTGTACAGCATTTGCACGGCAGCTTGCACTGCTACAGGAGTGCAGTTCTGGCATCACAGACGTGCAGCTGTATGATACCTGGCATAGCATGTGAGGGAGGAGCATCTAGCTGGCCAACTCCCAATCACCTTATTGTGCCAATACTGTGCCTTCAATCCAAAAGCACAGCTGCTGGTTCAAAAACACTGCAGTATAGTCAATGCACAGCTGAGCAGAACAACCAGCAGACACTCCCCACATGCAAGAGTGTTTATTAAAAATGTTTCTATGCTGCTTTTAATTTACAAAGTAACACCAGAGCAGTTCACATAATAATAAAATATAATAATAAGCCAAGCTGCGCCAATCTGCTTTACACCCGGTCTCTATATCCCTGCCCAATTTTTTTCCATTTTTCCACTGAGGCACATTCAACACTGCCTGGCAGTGTTGGAAAACAATAAGTTAGGCATCTAGTGTGGTGGCACAGGCATTATGGAACACTCTACCTAATGAAATTAAGTTGGTGCCTTCTTTAATGAGTTTTAGGTGCCAAGTTAAGACTTGATTATGTTGGCAAGCCTTCCTATGAAAATGACCAACAGTTTCTATCACATTCTTGTCAGGTGTTATTCTGTTTCTTTAATGTACAGTGGTATCTCGGGTTACAAACACTTCGGGTTACAGACTCCGCTAACCCAGAAGTAGTACCTCGGGTTAAGAACTTTACCTAAGGATGAGAACAGAAATCGCTCGGCGGCAGCAGTGGGAGGCCCCATTAGCGAAAGTGGTACCTCAGGGAGCCAGTGTGGTGTAGTGGTTAAGAGTGGTAATCTCGTAATCTGGGGAACCAGGTTCGCGTCTCCGCTCCTCCACATGCAGCTGCTGGGTGACCTTGGGCTAGTCACACTTCTCTGAAGTCTCTCAGCCCCACTCACCTCACAGAGTGTTTGTTGTGGGGGAGGAAGGGAAAGGAGGTTATGAGCCGCTTTGAGACTCCTTTGGGTAGTGATAAAGCGGGATATCAAATCCAAACTCTTCTTCTTCTTCTTCTTCAGGTTAAGAACAGTTTCAGGTTAGGAACAGACCTCTGGAACAAAGTAAGTTTATAACCAGAGGTACCACTGTACTTTGCTTTTATTTTATTTGTTATGTTGCTTTGGCTAATTGAGTTACCCTTTATATAAGTTTGTGATATAGATATTAATAACTAAAAATAAAAACTGGTAAAATCAGTGACCAGTGTTAATAATATTAACTGGGAAATTATGAGTCAACAGATATGTCTTTGATTGGGGATGAAACCTTCCCCCCTACACACAGCTGATACTTGACCTCGGGGTGGGGGGAGCCTTCCACATGGTAGGTGTCACAATAGAGAAGTGACCCCCTAAAAAGGATGGTTGGCACACAGCATGGTCCCCTGCAATGTAGGAATCTAGGTTTGCCATATTTCAAAAAGTGAAAATCCAGACACAAAAGTGGTTGAACTTTGAAGGGGTTTTTTTTGGGGGGGGTCAAAGCTGTTTGTCCTAGTGCTTTTCAAATTCTGGCTGTGTCCGAAAAAAATCAGAACATATCAAGGTTCAGTGGTGAGAGGAGTGCCCAGCCAATGTCTGGAACTACAGCGCATCAGTGCGAGTAGAAAAATAGGTACCGCTGCGGCAGGAAGGTAAACGGCGTTTTTGTGTGCTCTGGCTTCTGTCACGGTGTCCCGTTGCACCAGAAGTGGTTTAGTCATGCTGGCCACATGACCTGGAAAGCTGTCTGTGGACAAACGCCGGCTCCCTTGGCCTGAAGCAAAATGAGCGCCACAGCCCATAGTTGCCTTTGACTGGACTTAACACTCCAGAGGTCTTTTACCTTTCACCTTTTTACAAATAATACTGCTTGCTGCACTGAAGCAGTTCCAATCAATGCAGGAATCTATTTAACATTTCTTAATTCTTTATGACCCAAACATACACACACGTCAGTACAAGGTATTTTCCTCCCCTCCCTGTTCCATGTAGAGAAACCAACTGCACTGGCAGTGAAATCTTATTTCATTCAACACTGTTGGTGTCTTCCACTGTGCGTGAAGAAAACAGGCTGGTTTAGGTAGGCTGAGGGTCACACATAATATTCTTCCTCCAACACCTTGCCACCATTCCATGCACCCCTAGCATCTGCTACACTTTGCCTAATGGTTGGGTCAGTCCTGTGAACATGATCAGATTAGCTTTAGCAATCAGCTCCAGGCATAGCTGCCCCATTAGCTGATTGCCCACCTATTAACCTGAACAGAGTCTCTGCCCCATTTCAATCTCTGGTTAGATCTCAAGGCAACCTATCTATTGGTAGTCTGTATGCACAGGGTGCCACTGGTGGCATCGCAGTTATTTGCAAGGGGGCTAAACAACCAAGAGGGGCTAAACCACAGAGCCTAGGGCTCGCTGATCAGAAGGTTGGTGGTTCGAATCCCCGCGACGGGGTGAGCTCCCATTGTTCGGTCCCTGCTCCTGCTAACCTATCAGTTTGAAAGCATGTCAAAGTGCAAGTAGATAAATAGGTACCATTCCGGCGGGAACGTAAACGGCGTTTCCGTGCGCTGCTCTGGTACGCCAGAAGTGGCTTAGTCATGCTGACCACATGACCCGGAAGCTGTGTGCCGGCTCCCTTGGCCAATAAAGCAAGATGAGCACCGCAACCCCAGAGGAGTCCGTGACTGGACCCTTTACAGTTAAACAACCAAGGTGTGCTGCATAATGTACCCTTACGCTATGTGATTGCTTTTCAATTTTATCTCTGCCCACAAGGTCTCCTTGATGGGAACTGCTAACATCAGACCGAAGGTATTTCATGCACAAACTTATGCTTATGCCAATTTAATTTCTCCAGAACTGCCTGCTGTCTTCATTGCATTCTGACTGAGAAACAAGCTAGCGTGTATTTGTTCAGGCTAAGTTATCTTCAAGTTACAGCTGGCAGGGTAAGCTGGGAAAACAATTATTTACACAATACCTGTTCCTAATTATTATTATTTTACATTGTGAAATGGTAAGAAAGATCAAAGTTAATTTGGAAACAACTCTTCAAAGGCAAGGCAACAAACAGGCCTATTCTTCTGGGAATGGGAAATAAATATTTACTATAGAGTCAGAGAAAAATCAGACAACAGAACAGATGAAAATGATAATAATGGCGGGGAGAGTGTACTCTGAACCTCTCTCTCTCTCTCTCTCTCTCTCTCTCTCTCTCTCTCTCACACACACACACACACACACACACACACACACTCTTGCAGGGAAAGTGAATTAAGGAAGGAGATGTTAAGGAGATATAAATGGTTTCCTACTCCAGCATATTTGGATGATCCCCAAAGGGCAACATTAGAAAACCATGATCTGAAAACCATGACAATCTTATTTGAAAGCAAGCACCTTTCTCTCTCTTCTGTTGATAATCCCATAGATATCCAGGTTGTGTGCACAGTCAGTGCCTTTGGATTCTGTAGGGAAGCCACCTGCATGAGGGAGATGCGATGCAAATTCGTCTCGTTAATCTCATTAAACAGCTGACACTTGCAGGTACCGTACCATTTCTGCTTCCTGCAGCAGTACTTTGCAGGCATGGGGAGGGAGCAGATTTGTTATGCAGTGCTTTGTGTTTTTCCCCAGAGTATCCTCCTGTTTCTGAGGAAGGAATGTTGGAAAAAGCACTTTGGGTTTTCTAACAGTATTTGTCTTTATATGATAAAAACTCAAAATGTATATGGAAACACACACACCAACGACTACAACTCTAAGTCCCAAACATTGTCAGTTTCACACAATCTATTAATCAATGAAGCCTCAATTCCACTTAGCTCTGTGTGAATGCAACCCGTGTATAGGACATCATTCCTTATTGGACTGGGTGACGTTCTGATCTAATGGCACAGTGTTGCAGTAGCGCATGCCAGCAGCAGGAGGAACTGCTGCAGCAGTGAACACCAGTATCTGATCCACCAAAAAGTTATTGGGTGTGAGCCTAAGTTTAGCTGCGCCACTTGGCATTGC
Source organism: Podarcis melisellensis (assembly GCF_964234715.1). Lineage (NCBI taxonomy): Eukaryota > Metazoa > Chordata > Lepidosauria > Squamata > Lacertidae > Podarcis > Podarcis melisellensis. The sequence continues at coordinate 28,124,445 of NC_138529.1, read as the reverse complement.
ATTGGAGGTGGACGCAAAGAATGGTAAAGCCCTTTTGATATGTTTTTGCTTCTGATTATTTACACACATCAGAAATCATTGTACCACCTACCACCACTCCTATCCAGAAAAGACAGGATTAATGGTAGTGCAAGTTTTGCCTGTTCCATATGGGGTTACACTCCTCTGTAAGGATCAGGTTCATTGTGTTGGGGCGCTTTGCAGTTTGTTGTGCTGACTCTGCCGCTGTGTACTGAGAAATTATTGACTTGATTTGTCTGCTTTATTGGGTGCTGTTTTTATTGTTCAGTATTGTAAATGCCTATGAGAGTTTATCAATAGCAGCATAAAAATCTTCTAAAATGGCAATAGTAGCTATAGAGCTGCAGAGACACGGAATACAGTCATACCTTGGGTTACAGCCGCTTCAGGTTGCGTTTTTTCGGGTTGCGGACCGCTGAAACCCAGAAGTACCGGAATGGGTTACTTCCGGGTTTCGGCGGTCATGCATACGCAGAAGCGCTGAATCGTAGCCATGCGTGCGCAGACATGGGTTGCGAACGTTGCGGGTTGCGAATCTGCATCATGCACAGATCACATTCGCAACCCGAGTGTCCACTGTAGATGGTTTGGGCATGCATCTGGCCTAGGGATGTTTTTTAAATGTATATATAACACCAGAGCATAAGCAGAACAGCTTGGCGGTCAGGCGCATAGTTAATATTTTTCACGTGGAATATATCACAGAGGGCTTTGCACCATCTTCAGCAGGGACTTGAGCCAAATCAGGCTTACCTGGAGGGATCCGGGCCTCCGTTGAGTCAAGTTCAGATAGCACTACAGGTTGGGTTGAGCAGCCCAGACTAATGGTGTTTATGTTGTTGTTTATACAGAGACCACAGCTTCTATAACTTGCATTTTGCATTCTATTCACATATACTTGCATATGTCTTAATCCTAACGTTTCAATCTTTGCTTCTGTGCTATTGTTACTTGGGTTCCCGTGACGTTGTCTTTTTTTGTTACTGGCCTCATCTAAAGCCACATTGGAATGTACTTTGAGCCACAACCGCCTGCTGAACGAGTGGGAGTTGACGCTGCCTTGCCCCTTATCATAGATTTGTAGAGTTGGAAGGGACCACTAGGGGCATCTAGTCCAACCCCCTGCAATGCAGGAACCCTTTGCCCAACGTGGGGCTTGAACCCACAACCCTGAGATTAGGAGTCTCGTGCTCTACCAACTGAGCTACCCCAGGATCCATAGCTAAGTGATCTTGTCCTCTCCATCTTCTCAAAAGACTCTTGCATGGTTCACCTGCACCCTATGGGAGCATTTCCTGGCATACAGGCCAGCAGCAACTACTTGTGTTTCTGTCGCCCTTGACTAGGGGGCAAGAGATGGCAAAGGATCTCTTTGTGAAGCACCAGCAGGAAGTGGTTCTTGCAAACACAAGAATTAGCCCCATAGCTTGTAATATTAAATGGAAGGGCCTAAAGGTTTTGCTCATGCAGGGTAATTTGGGTACTTGAATGCAGGGGCCATTAAACACTTGAGGGATGTGGCTAAGGACTGGACTCTTATGCTCTCCCAAAATAGGCTCAAATCCACGTATTCCAGCTGAACTAGTTTGTGGGTTGGGCTGTTGACTTCCTGTTGACTTAGTAAGTCTTTTCCCCATAGTCACTTCTTTAAAATGTGTCACCATGGTCTGTTTGCACCTCCCTTCCTAAATACAGATGGTTTTAGTACCTCATGGATTATTTGGTGGTGAAGGCAGTAAGGCCCTGAAGCACAGTGGTAGGTTGTGAGAAAGGTTTAAGGGGAACTAAAGGTTTAAGGGAAACTAAATGCATAAGGTAAAGGTAAAGGGACCCCTGACCATCAGGTCCAGTCGTGGCCGACTCTGGGGTTGCAGCGCTCATCTCACTTTCTGATCAGCAAGTTTTAGGCTCTGTGGTTTAACTCACAGCGCCACCCGCGTCCCTAGTGTGTAAGATACTTGAGAGCAAATGGTGTGCTTTGTCTCAACTCAATCCTTCACAAAAGGCTGTAATAGTTGGGGTTTGTGTTCCCACCAAGGAGAGTAGGAGATGATAAGTTTAAGATGAAGGAAGTGAAAGATGAAATACAATACAATTTAGAGTCATGATGACGAGTAAGCAACAGGGCAAAATTGTGTTTTCAAAGCATTCATCGTTGTAGTTGCTCTTTCGCCTTTCAGACTTCTTTCCAGGCTTTTGCCATTTTTGGGTGGGGTTCAGTCACATCCTGGCACAATTCAGAGTGTGCATTTAAAGCTGATTTGGAGCTTTTACACAGCCAACCCTATTTCTTTTCAGGCAAGTAAAGTGACTGGGGTGGGGGTAGAGAAGCAATCAAAATGTGGCTTTAACACTTGTTTTAACACAAAGTCTAGCCTTTCCATGAACAAATGGGAGTGGATACTTGTGAATAACCAACTTCATCTAATCTCTAATCTAATGTCCATTAAACCGGTCTGCCAAAGTCATCAGCCGCAGTGTTGCATCCTTAGCACAATGTCTCCGTCACTGAAAACCTTTAGAAATGGGTTGAATCAAAATTTTTGGGGAAAGGTGAGAGAGATTTGTATGGCACCCTAATTTTTTTCAAGAAATCCAGCCCTGTTTCTCTTTTCGAATCTTAAATACCTAACAAAATGGCTTATGTGCAATAATGAGCAAATGCATGAGAGATAAAGCATGACACCAGTGTCATAAATTGCAGGGGAAAGAGACTAATTAAACTGTTAAAGAAGTGCACACACGCAACACAGACCTCTCTCTCTCTCTCTCTCTCTCTCTCTCTCTCTCTCTCTCTCTCACACACACACACACACACACACACACACACACACACATGCTCACACACCTGCAGTTAAATTGGGTGGATTATATAATGTGGTGTGTTGCTACAGTAACTCCACTCCACCCCTGTGGCAGCTGGGGGCGGATGCTACTGTGCTGTGAGCCAATGCATTATAATTTCTTCTTCTCCCAATAGAAAATACCCTAGACTAAAAGGGATTTGTGGAGAGGAGGAGGGGAAGTTGAAACCTGTGGCAGGAATTCTCCAGGAAGTACAGCGTGTAGCTGCTGATGCTTCTCCCTAGGAGTTGTTTTTAACCACTGCTGTTTTGATGCTGCTTGCATAACTTGATAGACCATCACTAAATAAAACATTTCCCCCCCCCTCTCTCTCCAGCCGGTAACCAAGGTCTGTTTCCATGCTATACCTGTGTAAACCTTGGGTCAGAACCCAGGACTGGGTTCAATGTCAAAGGGATATTCTCAAAGCTGTCAGCTTTTCCCTTTTCTTGTGAGGAATCCTATTCGGAATAAGGGAATTTCCCTTTAAAAAAGGTAAACGTTGACCGCTATGGATATTCTTATATTAAGTTATGGCTCAAGCCTCCACCCCCCCCAAAAAAACCCCACCCTTGAACTCCTATTTGGATGCCTCAGTATCAGCCTCCCCACAATATACCGTACTTTTCCGTGTATAACACGGCCCCATGTATAAGACACCCCTTATTTCTGAGGACTAAAAATGAAGAAAATGGGGGGAGATTGCCCAGAGTTGTTGAGCTTCTTTCCCCCCCGCCCAGTTGCCACAGCAACAACCAATCAACACCACCCCTTGCCGCAGACACCAATAACGTCCCCCCTAGGCACTATCCTCATATAAGACGACCCCCTATTTTAAACATTATTTTTCAGTTAAAATACACGGAATAGTACGGTACACCCACTCCTAACGTATGATATTTACTCAGCTGATGAATATTAATCAACAAGCGTTTCACAATATGGAGAACAGTACACAAGTGTATTTTCGCCTAAAATGCCCCAGCTTCTACCAAGATCCAAAGCATGGGGCTCTTCAGCACTCTCGAGGCACATTGCAATCGGGAACTCCAACAGGTGGTAGCAGAGGGGCTGCTAGAGCAGCTGGCATGCATTGCAGGTAGGGGATATTTCTGGGCTCCGCAGCTCCAAGCCAATAGGGATTGCTATGCCAAGTCTAGGGTAGCTTTAAACTTCCCCTCAGTGGATTTCAGAAAGAGTGATTTCAGCCGGTGAAGTTTAGCAGTCCCCTGACGGAAACATTTTACAGGCACCCAGTCCAGCCCTCCCATCTTCTCTCCTTCATAAACAAGAAAGCTTTCCCTTTCCCTGACCAAGATCTGTGCTACGCAGAGGCTACATGTGCTCAGGTCAAATCAGCACTGTTCTCTTTCTGAGTGACAAGGAGTTAGCTGGTGAGGAGGCACAATTCGCCCAGGCACCTTTCTGTGCGTTAACTTGCTCCAACGGTCGCAGTGAAACATAGATTGCAACTCCACCCAACATGCAAATGATGAGTGTGGCATGCTGGGTTTGGATATTACATTTTCTTTGCACTTGCTGTTTCCACCACGTGGTGGAGTGCATATTTTGTTTTCCCTACAGCTTTATATCTGTCTCAACAATAGCATAGCTACAAGATGAGTTTGGTTTTTTTATGTAATAAAAAATAGCTACAAGATGTGCAGGGCCTCGGGCAGCTGATTATGAGTGTCATGAAAAGGACACAAAATTATTATTTACTTTATTTTTATTATTATTACATCAAACCTTTCTGTTTATGGTAGCTAATTCTTATACTGGTCAATGTTTTGTTTTGTTTTGCATTCAGTGTACAATGAGTGCAGTATCTTAATAGTCTACTTTTATGCTATTGCTACCTTAAATTGCAGGGCGACGAAGGAACTTTTCAACCTAACTCTTAAGTATTTGTTATATGAATTATATTGCAAGGGATGTACAGGCAAGAAAAGGTTGATATCTATTAAATATTGATTGGTTGAATGAATCTTTATTTGCTTCAGCCATCGGCCATAGCAATAAAACAACAATATGATATACAAAGAATAGAAATTAAAAGTCAATTATGTAAAATACATTTTAGGGTTTTGAATCAGTAGTCAAATAGTGGATCTTATTCTAATTGCCCCAGCTCAAAACCTTGCAACCTTTGCTGTCACCTGCTCATCTTGGTAATATTAGTATATTATCGGGTCCTACACCAGCAAATGTATTAGGTAACCTTATGGTTGGTTTTGAACAGCTCCTTCAATTAAAGATAAGTTGCATTTTGCAACAATCCATAATCTCCTGCTGTTCAGGAGTTCATTGCAATATAGCTCATCCCATCTCAAATCAAAACACTTTTTAATAATCCTGTTGATATGAACATGTGACATTGCATTATATCGAATCGGCCCATTGGTCACTGCCAGTTTTGTCTCTAATTTGCAGCACCTCTCTAAAATCTTGGTCCTAACGCTGCACCTTGTGTTTCTTTCTTTGGAGATGACAGGGACATAACTCAGAACCTTTTGCTGCCAGGGAGGCATGGTGCCTCTGGTGTGGAAGCATGAAGTATAATGTACAGACTGGCCCAGAGAATGACTCTGTTAGCTCTGTCTGTATTTGTCTTGGTAACAGATGCTCCCATAGGAGCACTCTTAGAGGCACTCTGAGATCCTAGAGGCAAGAGGGGAGAGCACAAATGTTTGATAGTGTATGGGTGCTACAAGGCTATTATTTCAGTACTGGGTTGCAAGAGATCACAGGTGGCCAAAACAAACACCGTCTTCATTAAGGGAGTCACCATCATTTTGGATGAACGTATAATTGATCCCCAAATGTCCTAAATCCCAAGTCCACCGATTGTCACCGATTGTCTTACTTAACACTCTAAAATTCAGCACAGGAGAGATAGCAATGAAGGCCAGGGCAAAGAGAAAAATAATTTCAGTTATGTGTACTTAGGGGGTCAGTTACAGCAGGGCAGGGGTAGCCAAGGCGACCCCCTCCAGTTGCTGTTGAACTCCTGTTAGTCCCTGATGATAGAAGTTGCAGTTCAGCAACATGTGGTGAGCCACAGGTTCTCCAACCCCTGCAGTAGTCATAGGAAGTAGGGGTTTGCAAAAGAGGTGGGTTTTGATCAGGGATTAGAAGGAACAAGGAAGTAAGAGAGATGTGGCAGCCCCAGACATAAGGGAGAAAGGGCAGAGATGTATGAGGGTATAGAAGAGCTTTGGGCAGTTAGCAAAGGCTTTGGGCAGGGATGCATCAGAATATATTAGCATCAGTATTGGAGGTGGGGAAGGAAAGGACGAGGAAATGCTGGGAATGGGAATGGGCAGGAAGCTAGTGTAGGACTTTAAGGAAAGCCTTCTGGTTCGGGACATTTCCTTTGGACCAGTGAGAGCCTCCCCATCCAATAAAATTGTTGATTTGCTGCCTTCACTCCCGTTTTGGATGCATTTTATTTATTCACCCACCACCACCAAGCATATACACACATTGGTGCCTGAAGCTTCCTCATCCTTTGTTTACTTGCTTATCTCCTAGAAACCGAGGTTACACCTTTTCAGTGACTCTTTCGAAACCTTGTTTGCAAATAAGCAATTTTAAAGTGATTGAAGGAAGTCAAAGAAAATGGAGTGCGGCAGTGCAGCTACATTGCAGTGACCCTATTTATGGTACATAAGCAGCCTGGTGTTTGTAGAATGATTTGGAAGAGGAAGAAAAGGACAATCAGGGGAAACAAAAGAAAATGTTGTGGCATGAGGAAAATATGTATTTACCATGAGTGCAATGCCACACCCCAAAAGCACTTAGCCAGCTTGCACAATAGATCCTATTTCTGGATCAGCCAAGGCGCTTTAGGCAGAACAATGCTTTATGAAGCAAGAGGCTAGCTGGGATCTTCCCAGACACATTATGGCCAATGTGATTCCTGCTGTTCTCAATCTTGAGGGGGAAACAACAGGGGAGAAAATAATATCAGTGAGAATTAAAAGAACTGAGGTAGCCTGTTAACCTGAAATCTAAGGATGGAATTCCCCGCCTTTTAAGTTTTAGACAGGAAAGATATTGTAAAGTACCATCAGGAAATAGTAAGAAAAACACTTTCCGTATTGGTGGCGAGATAAGAAAGTGTTAGAAGGTAGAGCTCCTGATGCTAGAGATTCTACTATGAGAAGCATCCCAAAAGACCAGCTTTATTATGGGAAATTATTGCAAATCCTTTTATCTCTCTTGCCAGAGGAACAGCTTGTTTGAATTGGTAGGCTGTCACTCTGGAATTAAATGCAAGCATCCGCCACTAACACCCTCCCCTGGCCATGCACACCCATGACGTAGTGAAGAATATCTTACATAACACCCCTAAATATAATATGACAGAGATTCATGCACAGCTTCCCTCTGATCCGAAATCTTTGTCTTGGCTTTCTCAAGGGATATTAATTAAATCTGGAACTTAAAGTCATCAAACAGAGAGTGGCATACTCTCAACACGTCCCCTCCCTCCATCAGAATATTCAGTTAAAAATAATTATCTGCCTCTCCCTCCCTGGGTTATTTCTGAAAACAGCAAACATAGCATTTTTGTCCTTTTTTGCCGAAGATTTGGGGACCACACTTTATAACCTACTGCATCTTTTCCAACGCAAACTACTGATAACATTTTAACTTAAGTCATCTGACAGACCCTCATGCTAGATTAAGACATTGTGCTGTCTGAGGCACAGCAACAAATGGTATCTGTTTCCCCCCAAGTCAAGTATAGTGCTCAGGGTCAGCCCAGTTATTTTGGCAGAAAATCCCGCAGGTGTCTCCCCTACTCCCTGACAGTAATAATAATAATTATTTAATTGCTGTCCTTTCATAACAACCAAAATCAGCTGCCTGACGTGGCTACCCCACTCCTCCCAATGTGGGGTCAACCCTGTGAAAGAAGGTATTTTTGATTCACATGAGCCAAAGACTCGGGGCCATAGTCAGATAGAAATCAATATTTTTCTCATTTTTCCCTTTCTTTCCAGAAAGACACACACAAAAGTCAGATTTTCCAGAATTCCTGGGTAAGTATGAGTTCAGGTCCCCAAGTGGAGTTAAATATGTCCCTCCCTTGCCATAAGGTAACATTTTTTGCTATCAGTTGAATAGTATTACAGTGGTACCTCGGGTTAAGATTTTAATTCATTCTGGAAGTCCATTCTTAACCTGAAACTGTTCTTAGCTTGGGGTACCACTTTAGCTAATGAGGCCTCCCACTGCCGCCACGCGAATCCCGTTCTCATCCTGAAGCAAAGTTCTTAACTCGAGGTACTATTTCTGGGTTAGCGGAGTCTGTAACCTGAAGCATCTGTAACCCGAGGTACCACTGTAGTAGTTTTCATTGGCCTAATAATATATTGTAACCTTCAGCTCATCTTTCCCTTCCCACAGCCCCATTTTTACTCCTCGCTTTCTCTGCTTGCTTGTAAGGCAAAAGCAGGCAAAGGTTTTCTAGTTGTCATCTCTTGAACCTATGTCTCTTACCACTGAGGAAGATGCTTTATACCAGCTCAGACTATTTGTCCATCTAGCCCAGTATTCCTATTCCTGTGGCCTGTCAGATTTGTTAGACGTCTTCTCTTCCACCAGTCTCTGCTGGTATGGGTCACACTGAGGAACAATGGGAGTTGTGATCCAGATCTCATTAGTCCTACAACACTCTCAGGACTGGGCTTGGATGGCTGGGCTCTGACAGAGGAGGAGGAAAAAACAGAAGAGGGGAGATCGCCCCTTTCCACCACTCCTTCAGTTGCTTTTGAAGGGGAAGAAGAGGTACTAACTCTCCCCCCACAAGCTTTTTGTGGAGCAGAAAGCCTCAGTGGAGCTGGAAAAGGGTTTGATTGACTGAGGGAGGAGGCTAAACACGATGCAGCTGTAAAGGAGCAAGAGCCTGAGCAGGAATGTGCAGTCTTGTTCCCTAAAACCAGGCACCACCTTCACAGATGAGAACACACTCACTTTGGTCTGACAGAGCCCATGCTTGCAATCCCAATTTTTCCCACCAGGCAAGAGTGTCTCACAAGTGAACTTTCCATTCCTCATCTTTGAAAGCTTGGCAGGCGGGGTGGAAAAACTTGTTGGGACATCTTTGCTGTGACTCCTGAGCACTGTGCCTGCTGTTGAGCCTGTATCGTTAAATGCCTGAGTAAAGATCCGTCTCCTACTTTCAAGTCAGAGCCTCTGTGTGTGTGTGTGTGTGTTGGGTAAGAGCCATGACAGCAACAACATCTGAGGGCGTCACAGCTTCGCCATTGCTGGCTTACTCTGACTGGCACTGTTCCTCCAGCGGCTCATGCAGATTAAGTTAAGGTTTCCTCCATGGTTTCTCTTCCAAAATCATAACTTACTTAAAAAAAAAAAAAAGTTATAGTTTCTTTGGTTCTACTAATTCCTATGGCACACTTCTAGCTATCTTTTAAATATCTTCACCCCAATGTTGTGGTGAAGGGCAGGTAATAAATCTCATTATAGACAAACAAATATAGATTTCTTACACGCCCTTCACCAAAAGGTCCCAGGGCAGGTTACAGCAATAGAAAACACAATTATAAAAACAGATAAAGTAATGGGATGATTCACTATTGAAACACAGGTTTGTCTTGATGTACTGCCCTGGAAATCTTCTCTCTGGTACTCCTACCAGTCACCAAAGACCAACATTCAAAGCTGCTTCCAATTTCTCTCCTCAGTGCTCTTCAGTTGTTGTTGTTGTTGTTGTTGTTGTCTCCGTCTCCTCCTCTTCCTCTTCTTCCTCTGCTGTCTTCTTCTGCATGACTCCATAAACACCGAGCACCAACTCCAACTTTCTCAACCAGCAAACCCAACCTAACCCCCACTCTCTTTTGCTCATCAGTACCTAGCCATATTCACTTCTGGTCCCCTTACTCCAGATCTAGCCAATGATACTGTCAAGCATAAAAGTATGAGCCTGCACCCACCAATCAAAATACACCTAGCTTCTTGCCTCCTTTTGCTTACCAACCCTTCCTCAAAGCTGTCAGTTAAGACCCATGGCCATTAAAGTAACCCTCACCAGGCCACACAGAAATCCTCCCACATTAAATATATTACAGTGTACAATTGTTGGAACACCTTACGCAATAACCATTAAAACATAATTAAAATAAGCAGGATTTCTTCACAGGTTTTTCAGATATTTGAGGTTGAAGTCATTTAGGGCTTTCAGCACTAATGTAAGCATCTTGAATTGGGCTTGAAAATAAACTAGCTGCCAGTGTGGATATTTTAAAATGGGGGGGGGGGGTTATAAATGGGACCCCAGCCAGTAATCTGGCTGCTGCATTGCAGACCAGCTGAAGTTTCCAAACTGTCTTCAAGGGCAGCCCCACTCAGAGCATATTGCAGTAGTCCAATCTAGAGGTTACTGGAGTGTGGAGTAGAGTGAGCAATTCATCTCTGTCCAAGAGCAGCCATAGCTGTAGCTTAAAGTAGGCACTCCTAGACACCAAGGCTATCTGAGCCTCCAGTGACAATGTCTGGCTAAGCAGCATCCCCAAGCAATGAACCTGTTCCTTCCAGGCAAATGCAATTCTGCCCCGAGTAGGCCATCTCCCAGACTCTTTGAACTTGGGACATAGAACACCTTGGCCTTTTCAGAATTCAGTTTCCATTTTTTGGCCCACATCCAGCCATTTACCACTTCCAAGCTCTGATCTAGCATCACAACAGCCTCTCCTGATTCAGATGGAACAGATAGAGAGAGGTTGATGTCATACACGTATTGGTAGCACTCATCTTAAAATCTCCTGATGACGTTCCCCAGGGCGGGGGACAAACTGGAACCTTGTTGGATAAAACCCACTATGGTGAACAATTACCCCTCCACCCATAACTGCTTTCTGGAAATGCCACTGGAGGTAGGAACAGAACCACTGAAGTACAGTGCCCCCCCCCCGAACCCACCTGCCTGAGCAGCTCCAGAAGGATATGGTGCTTAATGGTATTGAAAACAGCTGGGAGGTCAAGGAGAATGAGCAGGGTCATGCTCATTCCTCCTTTCTCCCAACAAATGTCATCAACCAAGATGACCAAACTGGTTTCAGTGCCAGGCTTGGAGCTGGACTGAAATTAACCCTGATAATCAGTTTCCTCCAAACATGCCTGAAGATAGACCACCATCTCTCAAGCATCTTGCCCTAAAAGGGAATATAACCACTGGACAATATTTGTTTAACAGTTCAGGGTCCAGGGATGTTCTCTTAAGGTGGAGGACATACCACACACCTTCTTCAAACTAAGTCTCAACTAATTAAAGCAACCTAGAAGGATTTTTTATAACCAAAGCCATTAGATTATAAACGCTAACATAATCTCAGGCCTCTGTCTTATCCTTCTGTCTTTTTTTCTAATAGACTTAGACATCCCCAATTGCCTACACTAAGAATCCCAAATCCACAAATGAACATTGCTAATATCAGTCACTATATTCGAAAGCACGTCAAAGTGCAAGTAGATAAATAGGTACCGCTCCAGTGGGGAGGTAAATGGTGTTTCCATGCCCTGCTCTGGTTTCGCCAGAAGCGGCTTAGTCATGCTGGCCACATGACCTGGAAAAACTGTCTGCGGACAAACGTCGGCTCCCTCGGCCAGTAAAACAAGATGAGCACCACAACCCCAGAGTCATTCACGACTGGCCTTAACTGTCAGAGATCCTTTACCTTTTATATTCTAAGCCTAGAAGCTTCAAGTCAGCACACACACCCCAAGTCTTGATTTATGAAGACTTCCAAATTCCGATTGGTCTGTGATTGATCTGGACATATACTGAACCAATCACAAGAATATGATGTATGTGAGCAGAGTCCCTATACAACCGGGGGCATACTTTTATTGGAGAAAAGTGAATTGCATTTGGCAGTGAGAATCCATATGAATGCTAAATTGTTTTGGAGAATTGTTGTTTTCACTCAAAAGAAAAGTCTCACACAGGAAGTAACTAAGAGGTTAGCTCTGGGTCTATGACTCTTGGTGCCAATACTATTTAACAGCCAATTCATACCATATGAATCAGCTTTGATAACCATGAGTATGAGCTCTCATGAGCCATCTTCTTGTATAAGCGGTATAATAGCATTAGGGAAGCTTAGTCAAGAAACACTGGCAATGTCTGTGAGGAGGGGGGCTCTGCACCCCCCATGATCCCAGCTGAAGGAAGCTGCTGCTACATCTTCTGTGAGTAAACACCTAACAGGCTTTAAGAATTGCAAGATGAAGATGACAAGAGGTAATAATACCCTTCAGTTACGGATGCATCCAGACCACAGCATATCCAGCTTAATTACTGCACTGCCATATGTAGTGAGATGAAAGGTACCTTAAGGAAAACAAACAGCTTGCAGACTTTCTGCATTCCTCATTTGGTTGGACAGTGCTATCGGCACTGATCCTTCCAGACTCTAGTTTTGCAAACAAGCGTGAGAATAATTGCAGCTTCCTTGTGGCTTGTGGCTGACAAGTCCTGTGTAAGGAAGCATCCTAAGGGATCCTATTACATGCTATTTATTTATTTATTTATTATTTAGATTTATTCTCTAGGCAACGTGCAATAAATTAGTATTAGGGAAGCACCTTCACTGTATAGCTTTTGTTGGCTGCTGAAATCTTTGTTTAGGCAAGCCTATCCAAACATTCTAATTTTAGAATGCATTTTTATTTTTTTACGTATATTTGTTTTTTTAAAGCTACTTGTTTTACTTATATTTTGATAAATTTTAGGTCAACTCCTTTTTAATGTTTGATTTTATTGGTCCTTTTTAATTAACATTCTATGTTGTTTTATGCAAATCTCTTAGCGGCTCTTGGTGATTAAGTGGCATATAATTCATGTTATATAGGCAAAATGAATAAACAAATAAATGAATTCTAGCCAGCTAGCCTGACTTTTAGGTTTATGTTTCCCGACAAATTCTCTGTGAAAAAATGGGGACAAATAGCATTCCCCACCCCACCCCGGCTTGTAAACTGGCTCAGAGTTTATTTGATCATAATAATGTTTCTTTTCAACAGTTATTCAGTAGGACAAAGACTCCTATCAGGAAAAACAACGGAGAGGGTAGGTAAAAATCTCCTGTCTCTAAGGATCTACTATATCGGGACTGGTGCTTAACTCATTCACCTGTGTTTCAGACTAATGAACTGATCACTAGCATGCAGAGGCAACACTGTGTACAGTTCATCCAAGCCAGCGTTTCTCAACCTGTGGGTCCCCAGATGTTGTTGAACTACAACTCCCATCACCCCTAGCTAGCAAGGCCAGAGCTCAGGGATGATGGGAGTTGTAGTCTAACAACATCTGGGGACCCACAGGTTGAGAACCGCTCATCCAAGCTGTCTCATCATAGTTTGGATAATTGTGGGTTCCATTTAGCTCCAGATCCCTATTTTAACCCATATACAAATATTTATGAGAAACAGCTATGCTTATTAGAAGGTACAATTGGGGCCCTGCAACAAAAAGTTGCCATGTGGCGGGCTTCTGTTTAGGGCTCCTAAGCCATTCCATTCCATCCTACCTCCTTTTTGGGTTTTCCCATCACCCAGTATTTCACACCCTAACAAGCATGATCAGTCCTCATTGGGCAGTGTGGGGGCTTGTTCCCCCCTTTTGGGTTTTTTTAGGGGGTATATATACTTGTGTTTAATCCCAATTAAATTATTTTCCCCCTCCATTGATATCTATGGGTAGATGTCATCTGTCTGTGGGGATGTTTAGACAACCCTGTTGAATGAGCATTCATCCTGATCTGTTTGCGAGATTAGATCATGTTGCTTCAAAGCAAGTGTTACCCTAAACTTTCCAGTGTATTTCCCCATCACTTTCCTTATTGCAAAGAGTCTGGTCTTTTGGAGAAGCAGGTTTGTTTTGCAGTAAGTTCCAATCTTCTTTAATTGCGTATCCTGGATTTGTCGGGATATGATTGAATCCCTCTGCCCTGAAAATAGAGATAGTATGCAAATGCCTTATGTGTCTCTGCCCTCCTGCTCCAGGCCATTTAAATCTATTCGGCCCTCCTATGCGGGTATCGGGGACGTGGGTGGCACTGTGGGTTAAACCACAGAGCCTAGGACTTGCTGATCAGAAGGTCGGCGGTCTGAATCCCCGCGACAGGGTGAGCTCCCGTTGCTCAGGCCCTGCTCCTGCCAACCTAGCAGTTCGAAAGCACGTCAAAGTGCAAGTAGATAAATAGGCACTGCTCCGGCAGGAAGGTAAACGGTGTTTCCGTGCGCTGCTCTGGTACGCCAGAAGCAGCTTCATCATGCTGGCCACATGACCCGGAGGCTGTCTGCAGACAAACGCCGGCTCCCTTGGCCAATAAAGCGAGATGAGCGTCACAACCCCAGAGTCGGTCACGACTGGGCCTAATGGTCAGGGGTCCCTTTACCTTTATGCGGGTATCAATGGCCCCAGCCCTGTCTCTCAACATTTTGTGTCACTGAATTATTATATGAGGCTGTCAGGGAACTGCCATCTAAAGCGCCGGGGGCGCAAAGGCTCACTGAGGTTGAGAGAGGAGTAGCAGCGGAAGAGGGAACCAGTAGAGGGCGAGCAAGAACTCCAAGGGAAAGTGAGTCGGAGGGATGGCTCAGAGACGCTTCCAGCGAAAACAGTGGGGAGGTCTCAGGACCTCCTATAGGGACACCCACACCTCGCCGGAAACTGTCACGCCGAGAGGCCAGACGACGTGTTTCCGTTAAAGAGCTTTTATGTTGGAAACGATTCCGAAAGCAGCCACTTTCGGATACTACTAGTGATTGACGCAGCCATGCTGGAGGGGCTCCGTCACAGGCAGAGGTTTGAAAACCTGATCAAACTCTGAGGGACTTGCATTTTACGCACAAGCAGCTCATCGTCCCATCACAGCAATCCGAAAGTCACCGAAAGCCAGCTTGTGCAGGGAGAAGCATCATGAGCAACCCAGCCGGAACCGGAGGAGCAGGAGCAGCTGGAGGGGGTCCAAGCCTGGAAGAAAGGTACAGGGCGTTGGAGATCCAGTTGGCGCTGCAAACGGCGAGGCTTGAGGAGAGGAGGGCTCAGGATGCAGAAAAGGGAAAGGAGAAAACCACCCCGCTCGCCAGAAAGGTGCCAGGATTGGTGCAGAAATTCGGGGGGGATCCCAGGAACTATCATGCCTTTAGAACAGAGATGCAATACGCTCTAAACTTGCAGTTTGATGACTTCCCCGACGAGGAATCGCGAGTGGCTTTTGTGATTGGCCATCTCGAATCCGGGGCGAAGGATTGGGTTAGACCCCTGATGGCAGCGAATAATGAGATCCTAAAGGACACGAGGAAGTTTTTTCGTGCCATGGACCTGATGTTTTCCAGCGATATTGAGCAGGGGGTGGTGCGAAGGCAGTTAATGGCTTGCCAGCAAGGAAGCAGATCTGTCCGTGAGTACTGGACTGAGTTTACTATGCTGATTCATAAATTGGGGTGGGACCTATCGGCGGAGCCCATCCAAATGCTTTTCGAAGAGGGGCTTTCTTCAACCGTCAAAGATGAGCTTTCCCGGGGGCCCAGGGCGGAGTCTATGGATCAGTTAACCAAATCTGCGCTGTGCATAGGAGCGCGCCAGGAGGCGAGGGCTTTGGAAAAGCGGGAAGGGAAAGGAGACCGTTGGAGGGAGTTCCGCATTCCAGACATTCCAGAGCCACCTTTCCCGCCGGCAGAGCCGATGGAAGTTGGAACAGCGCGGGCGCACGCAGTTTCAAATCCCAGTGAAGGGCGGAAGAAGGAGGGAAGGAGCGCCAAGAGATGTTATCTCTGCCAACAGCCAGGGCACTTTGCCAGAGTCTGCCCACAAAGAAAGGAATGGCAAGGGATGGCAGGAGCTGTTGGGGGAAAGGAAGAGGAAGGCAAGGAGCAAGTAAAAGCCAACGCCTGGCTGCCACCGTCGGGGCACAGCAGCCAGGCCAAAGAGCAGTGAAAGTGCCCATGCCGGAACCTCCCAGACCCGCTTTAGTGATAGAGGTGTTACTAGAACTGCCAAACGGACACCCACTAAAGATCAAGGCGCTTTTGGATTCAGGCAGCTCCTGTAATTTCATGAGTAAGGAGTTTGCAGCTGAGCACCAGATACAGACCATCCCTTTAAGTAACCCCTTGCAGGTGACTACGATTGACGGCAGAGAGCTGTTGGGGGGAGAAGTTAGCCAACAGACTGTCCCGATGATAATGAGGGTGGCAAGGCACACCGAACAGATAGCGTTTAATGTGGCCATCCTGGGAGGAGCGCCCATCATTTTGGGCATGAGCTGGCTGGCGCTACACGATCCGCTAGTGGGCTGGCATCAGAGGGTGGTCTCCTTTGGGTCAGCGCATTGCCTAGAACACTGCAAGGAGGGAAAGGTTTCGGGAGGAGACAGAGTCACCCTAGCCGGGATGGAAGTAATGGACAAAGGGAAGGTGCCCCCGCAATACGCAGATCTGAGCAACGTATTCAGCGAAAGGGAAGCAGACAAACTGCCACCGCATAGACCCTTTGACTGTCAAATCAACCTACTCCCTGGGGCCCAACTCCCAGTAGACAAGCTGTACGCCATGTCAGACAGGGAGATGCAGGAGCTGAGGGAGTTCATTGACAAAAACCTGAAGCGAGGTTTCATCAGAGAGTCCCGAGCGGTGGGGGGCAGCCCAGTGTTTTTTGTGGACAAAAAGAACACAGACAAACCGAGACTGGTGTGTGACTTTAGGGCCCTCAATGCAGTGTCGGAGCCCCTGGCTTTCCCCATGCCCCGAATTGATGACATTTTGACCAGAGTAAGGAAGGGAAAGATTTTTACAAAGCTGGACCTGCAGGGGGCGTACAATCTGATACGCATAAGGAAGGGAGATGAATGGAAGACCACCATGTTTACCCCTTTGGGAGCCTTTGAATACCTCGTTATGCCCTTCGGTCTACAAGGGGGCTCCGCGTGTTTTCAAGCTTTTATAAACCACGTTCTGGGACCTTTGCTCTACAAGAATTGTGTGGCCTTTTTAGACGACGTGTTGGTGTATTCGGAAGATGAGGAACAGCATGTGAGGGACGTTCGAGAAGTGTTGGGCAGGCTGCAAGCCAACCAGCTGTGGGTGAAACTGGAGAAGTGCCAGTTTCATACCAAGGAGGTGGAATTCCTGGGGTACCGCTTGTCAGACAAGGGATTGGCCATGGATCCAGGCAAGGTCCAAGCGGTACTGGAATGGAAGACACCGAAGACCAAGAAGGACGTGCAAAGATTCTTGGGGTTTGGGAACTTTTATCGGAAGTTCATCAAGAACTTTGCCCACTTGACGGCGCCCATCACCGACTGCCTCAGCAGCAAGAAGAAATTTGTTTGGACGGTAGAGGCGGATCGAGCCTTTGAAGAACTGAAAAGGGCTTTCGCCTCGGAAGAACAACTTCTGCATGTGGATTTACGAAAACCCATGAGAGTGGAAACCGATGCATCCGACCGGGCGGTAGGGGCGGTCCTTCTTCAACCGGGGAGGAGTGCGTCGGAGTGGAGACCGTGTGCCTTCTTCTCGCGGAAGCTGAATAAATCCGAGAGGAATTACACGGTGTATGACAGGGAACTACTTGCCATTCACGAAGCATTCCGGAGGTGGAGACATTTATTAATTGGGGCACAACACAAGGTGCAAGTGTGCACCGACCACAAGAATTTAGAGTATTGGAGAACAGCTCGAGTGCTCAACCAACGACAAGTGAGATGGGCACAGGAATTCTCCAAATTCAACTTTGAAATTTGTTATGTGCCAGGCCCAGAAAACGTCAGGGCGGACGCGCTCTCACGCAAACCAGAGTATTGGGAAGGGGAGGGGGTGATCGAAGAGAGACATGTCATCCCTGAGGACCGCTGGGTGTGTGGGGCGGCGCTGGTGGGGCAACGAGAACTGGTAGAGGAAACGGAAAATGATGAATATGCCCAGGATAAGCTCAGAGGTCTCAGGGGGGAGGGCGAGAGCCCCGGAGGTTTTGAGGAAAGAAATGGGGCATTGTATTACAAAGGGGCACTGTATATACCCGAAGGTGAATTGAGGGGGAGAGTACTCAAGCAGTTGCATGATAGCCCCACGGCGGGACATTTTGGACAACACAAGACCATGTGGTTGGTTACCAGGGAATTTTGGTGGCCTAAGGTGAGGGAAGATGTAAGGGAGTATGTAAGAGGGTGTGACCAATGTCAGCGAGCCAAAGGGGAAAGAAGGGCGCCGGCAGGGTTATTAGAACCATTACCCACACCAGAACGGCCTTGGGAAGCGATATCAATAGATTTTATGACAGATCTGCCAAAGTCCAAGGGGAAAACAGCCATCATGGTAGTAGTAGACCTGTTAACTAAGATGTGCCACTTTGTAGCATGCTCACATGCAGTCACAGCGGAAGAAACAGCGAAGTTGTTTGTAGAACACATCTTTAGGTTGCACGGGGCTCCCTTGAGGGTGATCTCAGATCGCGGCAAACAATTTACTTCCAGGTTCTGGAGGAAGCTCATGAGCTTGCTGCACGTGGAAGTCAATTTTTCAACTGCCCGGCACCCTGAAACCAACGGGCAGGCGGAAAGAGCAAATGGCATTCTTCAACAATATCTGAGGTGTTATGTCAATGACAGAGAGAACGATTGGGTCGAAAAGTTGGCGTTGGCAGAATTTGCCTACAATAATGCGGAGAATGTGTCCACAGGGATGAGTCCCTTTTTGGCAAATTACGGGTGTCACCCCAGGGCATTTCCAGGGGAAGGAGGGGAGAGATGGAGCGTCCCAGCGGCTGAACATTTTGTAGAAGAGATGGAAGCGATCCATCATCAGCTCCAGCTCAACTTAGAAAGGGCTAAGGCACAATATAAGAAGCAGGCAGACAAGAACAGAAGGGAAGGTGAAACCATAAGGGTGGGGGATCAAGTGTGGTTGTCAACCCAAGGGTTGCCGTTCAAAGGGGGTTGTAAGAAATTGAGGCCCAGAAGATTGGGACCCTTTGAGGTCATTCAGCAGGTCAACCCGGTAGCTTTCAAACTCCGATTACCCAACCACATGAAATTGCACCCAGTGTTCCACAGGTCGTTACTGTCACCATACAGGGGGGGACGTGAAGGGGAGTACGTCAGGGGACCAGCCTTGGAAGAGAGGGAACGCCGCAACCATGTAGCGGAAATCCTCGATTCCAGGTGGAAGGGAAATCAGGTGGAGTATTTGGTGGCGTGGGAAGGGGAACCGGAGTCAGAAAACACCTGGGTGAATGCAGAGGAAGTCAATGACGAGGTTTTAACAGAAACGTTCCACCAAAGGTTCCCGAGGAAACCTCAGCCGATAGCAAGGTTTAGGAGGGAGTATTTCGGCACCACCGATGAGGAAGAGGAAATGGAAGGGTTCGCGGAGTCGGAGTTGGAAGAGGGAGTGGACTCCGATGACGAAGATTACCGAGAGAGTAGGAACAGCAACAAGTGGAGGGAGGTGTTCGCGACGTCGGAAGACGAAGGAGGTTCTTTCAGGGGTTTTACCTCCTCACCGCCAGTAGGGGAGGAGACGGGAGGGGGTGAAGGGGGCCCTGGAGGGGAGGTGGATGTCAGGGAACTGCCATCTAAAGCGCCGGGGGCGCAAAGGCTCACTGAGGTTGAGAGAGGAGTAGCAGCGGAAGAGGGAACCAGTAGAGGGCGAGCAAGAACTCCAAGGGAAAGTGAGTCGGAGGGATGGCTCAGAGACGCTTCCAGCGAAAACAGTGGGGAGGTCTCAGGACCTCCTATAGGGACACCCACACCTCGCCGGAAACTGTCACGCCGAGAGGCCAGACGACGTGTTTCCGTTAAAGAGCTTTTATGTTGGAAACGATTCCGAAAGCAGCCACTTTCGGATACTACTAGTGATTGACGCAGCCATGCTGGAGGGGCTCCGTCACAGGCAGAGGTTTGAAAACCTGATCAAACTCTGAGGGACTTGCATTTTACGCACAAGCAGCTCATCGTCCCATCACAGAGGCTGTTTGTCTTCTTCAGATTTTTCATGTGTTATCACAGGTTTTCTGGTGCTTCCCTCTTGTGCATTGGTGGCTACATAAGCACAAGAATAGGAAGACTGAAATAGGTACTGCATAGATAAAACTGTGTGTTTGTTGTATATACTGCTTTTTGTAATGTAATCCATTTAGTTTTCTTTAATTTTTATTATAGTTTTCCCCAATATGTAAAATTGTATATATCCAAGAGCAGGTTTCAAAAACTTGCTATGAATAATAATAGTATAATACAGTGGTACCTCTGGTTACAAACTTAATTCGTTCCAGTAGTCCATTCTTAATCTGAAACTGTTCTTAACCTGAGGTACCACTTTAGCTAATGGGGCCTCCCATTGCTGCCACGCTGCCAGCGTGCGATTTCTGTTCTCATCCTGTGGTAAAGTTCTTAATCCGAGGTACCACTTCGGGGTTAGCAGAGTCTGTAACCCGAAGTGTTTGTAACCCGAGGTGTTTGTAACCAGAGGTGTTTGTAACCCAAGGTACCACTGTAATAATGATTTTATTATTTATACCTCACCCATCTGGCTGGGTTTCCCCAGCCACTCTGGGTAGCTCCCAACAGAACACTAAAAACAGAATAAAACTTCAAACATTAAAAACTTCCCTAAACAGAGCTGCCTTCAGATGCCTTCTAAAAGTCAGATGTTTATTTCCTTGACACCTGATGGGAGGGTGTTCCCCAGGGTAGGCGCCACTACCGAGAAGGCCCTCTGCCTGGTTCCCTGTAACCTCTCTTCTCGCAGTGAGAGAACTGCCAGAAGGCCCTCGGAGCTGGACCTCAGTGTCTGGGCTGAACGATGGGGGTGGAGATGCTCCTTCAGGTATACTGGGCAGAGGCCGCTTAGGGCTTTAAAGGTCAGCACCAACACTTTGAATTGTGCTCGGAAACATACTGGGAGACAATGTACATAATTCTTTCAGGACCGGTGAAATGGTCTTGGCGGCCACTCCCAGTCACCAGTCTGGCTACCGCATTCCCACTAAAATCCCTCCACCCACATAAAAACCTGAAATCATGCTCTGCTGATGGAGAGGACTGTCCAGACTCAATTCACCATTAGGACTCTATTAGAAACATAGAAAGCTATGTTTTTGTCAGTATTGTCTATACTGACTGGTAGTAGCTCTCCATGGGTATAGACAAAGAATATTTCCAGCACCAACTGGAGATGCCAGGAATTAAATCTGGGAATTTCTGCATGCAAAGCACTGAGCCACAGCCCTTCCCCCCAAGGGCTAATATTATTTTAGAAATTATTATTATTACTGTATAGCAGCATGGCAATGCTATTGCTGACTAGGCAACTATAAGAGACATTACCTGGACCAGGGCTGACTCAAGTTTACTGGTTCTTCATTGCCTGGTTCAGGTGAGCTCCTGTTGCTTTGTCCCAGCTCCTACCCACCTAGCTGCTCAAAAACATACCAGCACAAGTAGATAAATAGGTACCACTGCAGCGGGAAGGTAAACAGTGTTCTGTCATGGTGTCCAGTTGTGCCAGAAGCGGTTTAGTCCTGCTGGCCACATAGCCCGGAAAGTTGTCTGCGGACAAACACTGGTCCCCTCGGCCTGAAAGTGCAGATGAGCGCCGTACCCCATAGCCTAATTTGAGTGGGCTTAACTGTCTGGGAGTGCTTTACTAACCTCAATGCTGTGAAAACCAAGCAGGCCTGTAAAATATTGGCCAGATGGTAATCTAATCTAGATGGACCTTCAGTCTAGGCCATACTTATGTTCTTAAGGATGTGCTAATCACTCCTCAAAGTCTCACCGTAATAGTCATATTTAGCTGCTAGTGGTCTGGACTCTCAGAAGTCTGTTTAAAAGAGGGGAAAAATATTTTTCCAAATGTACATTCTTTCTAACGTTCAAATGCCCTGTTTTCATTGTCCTTATTTGTTAACATCCTGAGAATCAGTTTTCAGTTTTAAAAGGACAGGTTATGATGTTCCTTAATGACCTACGTAAGGTAGGCCTGTGTGGCAGAAGGTACACTGGAATTTACTGGTAGATTTAAATCTGGGGCGGTTTAAAATAGATCAGCAAGGATTTCTATCTCCCAGTTGTTTAACAATGGCAGCAAAAAAGTGGATTGCTCCCCAACTATACTACTGAAATAAGGAAAACTGGAGGGTGGAGAGTGGAAAAGGGGTAATAGCGGTGCATTTTTTTGCCAGATGTACTGTGAACTCATTTCAGTTCTGGTACTCAAAACAAATTCCTGAGCTCATAATTATTTAATTCTTAGTGTATTTTTTTGCACCTGTCTGGTAGGATCTGATGGATAAAATAAAGGTTTGTTTCCACCTTTAGCCTAAACAACCTCTTCCAAAAGCAACTACAGGATAATTAACATACCCGAGGGTTTTTTTTTAAACTCTCAGGTTTGCTAAATCATGTGTGATTTAGAAATTATAGGTAGACCACTTCTGCCTCCAATTTTGAAGAAGGATATAAAATATCCATGCTGAGTAAGACCCACTGGGAAGTTTCCATTGAACTGGATCAGAGATGTCTAGCTTGCCAGAGAATGCTCACAATATTGTATTGGAAAACAGCCATTTGCCCACCAGTGCCAAAATCTACCAGCTGCCACTGGTAGAGGTAGCATCAATCTGTCTTGTTTGTCAAAACTATTGAATGTGCGGTGCTGCCCACTGTACATTTAAAACACTTTCAACGCACGTTTAAAGCACATGACTCCCCCCCCCCCAAGGAACTGTAGTTACTCCCTCACAGAGTTGTAATTCCCAGCATCCTGGACAAATTATAGTTCTCAGGATTATTTGGGGGAAGTAATGTGCTTTAAATGTGTGCTGGATGTGATATAAATGTATAGTTTGGGTCTGTCCTCAGCGTGGTGTTGGCAATAGAGTGCTGTAAAAAGTGCTTGCTCTTGGCCACTGATGTTACTTGGGGCTCTAGTGACAACATCGATCTACAGACATACTCAGATTGTATGTGGCAAAGTTACATTTTGTTATTCTTGATCAGTGGGGGCAGTTTCTGATAAAGGAAGAAATATGTAAACCAGACTGAGTTTCAGCAGAACTCTGTATGTAGAATGGTTGTAAAGGAAGTCCTGTCCATATTTGGGTCTTCCTGTGCGCATTTCAGATGTGAATTTATCACAAGTGATGTTGAGAGAAGTACATTTGTATTTGTACAAAGTCTTCACCCAGGCCTGTCTTATTTATTTCACCAGGAGCTCTGACAGTGCTTTAAATGCCAACAATTTCACAGCCTATCAAATAATTATTAAGGAAGAGAGGAAGTAACATTTGCAGCGGTGCCTTCCTAAGGAGCGGGGGTGGTGTTAGTGAGGTTGCATGTGAAAATCTAACCCGCAGCTTGAAGAAGATGCCGGCATTAAGGTGCATAGATTTTTAACCCATAACGAGGCTACACCGAAACAGCCAGATCAGATGCAGATTCCACCTCCTGAATTGTCAACATTTGAAAGCTTGGAGAAAGGAGAAATAAGACTAATAAGCACATCCCAAATAACATATCTGAAGAAGTGTGCATGCGCACGAAAGCTCATACCAATAACAAACTTAGTTGGTCTCTAAGGTGCTACTGGAAGGAATTTTTTTATTTTACTTCGACTATGGCAGACCAACATGGCTACCTACCTGTAACCCAAATAACTTGTTAGAACTGTTGGGTATTGTGTTTGTATTTGTGAAACATACATATGGTATGTGTGGTGGATTCACGTTCAGGTGTATGAGTGATAGTGCTGGTAACACAGCATATTGCTTTGCTTGTGAAAGATGAATACATTTGCATTGTTTGTGGCAAATTCATTGCAGCAGAGCAATGGCGGTGCTAGTGGGGTGGCTATAGCTGTGATTTAGGAACACCGGAAACTAACTTATGCTGGGTCGGTCTATTTGTCATTTAGCTCCGTGTTATACACATTGATTGGCAACTGCTCTTCAGGATTTCAGACAAGGAGCAATATCCCTACCTGGAACTGCCAAGGATTGAGCTTGAGACCTTTTGCAAGCAAAACAGATGCTGTGCTATTGAGCTATGACCCATCACTGATTGGGCAGGTTCATTCACCTGTGGTCTAATAAATGCACCTGTGTGCATAAAGGAGAGGTGCTAGTACGAAGTTGTTTCTCCCCCTTCTTGCAGAGTGTGCAGCTTAATTTCTAAAGAGGGGTTGGGGGAAGGCTTCCAACAAAAGATTATAAATACATTAAAACATCAGTCATTAAAAACTTCCCTAAACAGGGCTGCCTTCAGATGTCTTCTAAATGTCAGATGGTTGTTTATTTCCTGATGGGAGGGTGTTCCACAGCGTGGGTGCCACTACCGAGAAGGCCCTGTGCCTGGTTCCCTGTAACCTCACTTCTCGCAGTGAGAACCGCCATAAGGCCCTAGGCGTTGGACCTCAGTGTCCAGGCTGAATGATGGTGGTGGAGATGCTCCTTCAGGTATACTGGACCGAGGCCATTTAGGGCGTTAAAGGTCAGCACCAACACTTTGAACTGTACTTGGAAACGTACTGGGAGCCAGTGTAGGCCTTTCAAGACCGGTGTTATGTGGTCTCGGCCTTTTAAATTATGCCTTTTAACCCTAACCACTGGTGTTGTAGAAAATATGTGCTACTCAGGAGGGAGAAACTCTGCACATGTAAAGAGAACTATTGTTGTTTAATATTAATACCTTGGGGAGGGGAGGACTCAACCCTGCTGAGCCCCGTTTCAAATTAAGCCGTCCTCTTCATGTGCAAGGGGTAGTAATTAAGTCCTCCTTATGCACAGGGGTTACTAATTAAGCCCTCTTTCTGCCTAGGAGGTCGTGGTAAAAGGTGGCGCGTGCCTACAGCTCACCTAAGCCTGTGCTGTCTGGGTAGAGGTATTCGAAGCAGGAGACTATGGTGAACGTGGGTGGGGGGCTGCCTGCCTGCCGCCGCCGCCCGGAAGGTGGGCGCCATCCCGTGCCCTTTGTATTCGCTGAGGAATGTGTGTGATCTGTAATCCTTGTCGTCGTCCCCCGGTCCCTTTCATTGCCTATAATTTCTCCGCGGATCTGTCCTTAGCAGTGTACCTGGAAGCCGGCGGGGGCTGGCAGAAAACAATGGCTGCCGCCGCCATGTGTGAACACATGCGAGAGAGTTGGGGTGGGGTAGAGGAAGAAAGCGAGTTAAGTGCTGGCGTGCCTCTCTGAGGTGGTCCGAGTACATAACCTGACCGTAAACATTGCTTTCCCCATTAAATAAGTGCGCGGGGGCGTCGGGGCAGAGCCAGCTTCTCCTCTCTCCTGTCCTTTCCTCGCCCACGTGTGGGTGGGCGCGTGTCTGAGTGAGGCATCGCGCGTGAGGGCAGAGTTGCCCTTCTCCCTGCTCGGTTGGAAGCGGGCGGGGACGCCGACATGCGTGGACTGGGAAGCAGACGGCTGTTGTCCTGGATGCAGGCAATGCGTGGCTGAATGTGTGTGCTTTTGTGCCAGCAAGACCCGGTAGCGGCGATTCCCGCCCGTCCTTCCCCGCGGCCCCTTCGCTGCCCCAGCCCTGCCTCTCGCTCCCACCTCCTTCCCCATTCCCCGCCTTTCCCCGGCTGCGCTCCTAGAGGCTGCCGCCAGGGCAGAGCAATACAAGAGCAGGCGGGGCCGGGGGCGGAGGCGGCTTGCCGTGGGATGAGCCTGGCTTCTGGGAGGCGGTATAAAAGCGTCGGCGCCTTTCCCTGCCGCGCTGCAACGTACTCGGATCTTAGCTGCAGCGTTCCCGGTTTCTCCCGCGCTGCTCTCGGCTTGAGCTCTGCGCCCCCTGCCTTGGTCTATGGTGCTTCCCGGAGCCCCCGGCACCGTCATGTCGCGCTCGGAGGAGGTGCATCGGATCACCGAGAATGTCTACAAGGTAAGATCTGAGCGTCCGGAGCTCTCGGGGGGTGCGGGGGAGGTCAGCGTTGCATTCCGTTGCACTGCACTGTTTGCTTCTGGAGCAGCCTTTCATCTTCCGAGCCCCTTCCTTTCCCTCTCCCTGCTCCCCCTTCAGCTGCACCGGGACTCCCCGTTTTGCGCACGCCTTCCCCCTTGCCGCTGGCTGGTAGCGGGGCTGGCGCTGCATGCCAGCTTTGCTTTGTGTGCCTTGCCGAGTGGCACTCACCTGTTGCAAGATTTTGTAGCTTTCCTCGCTTCCTCCCTCTTCTCACCTACATTTTTCTTCTCTCTCTCTCTCTTTCCCCCCACGCCCAATCGAATTTCTAGTTATTTCATTTATCCTGGGGATGCACCGGGTGTTTCTAAGCGCCCTCCCTTTCTTTTGCCCTGGAAACAAATGATTTTAAAACACCTGGCTTGCATAACAAGAGTGCCTTGGTTGCCTTCTTCTGTATCCGTCCAAGTGTGGAGATAGTCCTCTTTATACTGATCGTTTTGTAACTACGGGAAGCTCCTTCCCCCGCCGCCCCAATCCTGTCTCGAACTCCTTAATTTAATACTGCTTTTCTCTGAGGTTATAAGGTGGAGATGGCTAGAATATCATACTTCCTAAGGCGAGAGAGTTTTGTAAAGCACTTGGTGAGAAGTGTGTGTTGTACACTTCTCCGGAGAAAAAGAGCCCCAAATAGGAGAGTCATTTATTAAAAAAAAAAAAGCAAAAAGCAAACCAGCAACTTTTCTCCTAACCCCTTTTTTCCCCAAAATGAGTTTGTTTTTAGTACAGTACTGGATTTGTTTCAAAAGAATCCCTGTTTGTAGGGCAAATACCAGTATCTTAACTTGCTAATTATTCCGACTGGCTAATGCTAGTTAGATTGGCCTGAAGCAGTAATTTGCTTTTTCTTTGTCAGATAGTATTATGAAAGTACTGTTTATTCATTTTTAAATAAGGTTCCTTCCCTCCCATGCTATCATGTTTGGCCTATCCCCCCCTTCTTGCTTTCTAAATAGGGGAAACAAATTGGTTTTGTTCTAAAATGGGTATAGAAAGATGTCTTATGTAAGGGCAGAGCTGACAGGTGACTTGTGTGTAGGAGTCTTTAAAAAAAATATTTTTTTTCTCTCTTATATGTAAACCTGGTCTCCTATACTAGATTCTGGGCAGTTCCTATCCTGAGCAAGGGTAATTCACAAAGGATAATTCACAGAATAATCCTACACACAAACTTGACTTACTTGGAAGTCGGTCTTACTCATTTCAATGTTAGTCATGCCAAGGTAAATGTGCGCAGGATTGCAGCCTGCAACAGAGGAAAGAGAATAGATGAGAATGGAGAAGAAATCAGGATTATTTTCCCCTGAGTACAGGTATATGTGTTTTGTACAGCTTAAAATTTTTAAGGGCATCTTCAGACATGATCTTTCCATTAATTCTAGAGAGATCCATCGATTTGCTAGGGTGTCTTTAACTCTGAAACTGTTGGGTTCTTCTGAATTTGGAGACTTGGAGTTCTTTGCAGCTGTTCATGGCTTTCTAAGTAGATATTCTAAGGCTTCTGTTGAATAGTTTTAATTATAAATGTTCCTTTGCTAAACTACTTCTCTGCTAGGTCAAATCAGCGTGGTATATTAGATGGAGGCAGGTGGTACCTAAATAAACTGTTTCTTGCTTTAAATAATGTCACACTTTCCTTTTTATCCTAAGATTTAATCTCCTGGCTCATGTAAAATGTTTGAGTCTGTTTAAGTAAACGAAGAACAATAGAAAGAAAGAACTACTTGAGTTAAAGGGGCCCTGGATTGATAGAGGCCCTTAACGTACGTGTATGTGTCTCTGTGTGTGTTATTTTCAGATATTGTCATACAAAATTGGCCAATATTATGTTCACTTATGCTGGGATAATATCTAGTTAAATATTATGTCATTCAAAAGCACGTGTCCCTCAGTAAACACACACCAGTTACTTGATAATTTCTGGGCAGTTGTTCAAAATCTGCTGTCCCAAGGCATATGTACATGGTGTTCTGTTTTTTTCTAAAAAATAAAATAGTAGAGGTGCTGTTGCACAGTGCAAGCCTGATTTCCCCAATGCCTATGCCACACGTAAATGTTATCCCACCTGCACATATTTCAGATGCAGGAATTGTCACCTATGTGTACAGATGGTGTTGTTGATGTGGTGCTTCTGGCTTCATATCACCTGGAACAAGAAGTGTACCTCCTGTGTTGCGCATGGAGCACGGAGTATTGGAATTTCTCATGTACTGTAAATATTTGCTCCTGTCCCCTTGCTCCCAATGGCACCTAGAGACAATGGAGCAGTTTCCGTTTTGTCATAAAGGCTCAAAGGGGGGCTGAAGCTGACCTATATCAGATTCCATGTTTGTCTTGAGTGGCTAATTTGGGCCAATTTTTATATGCTTTGAAATACCCTTGGCCTTTGTTTTTAAGTTAGGCACACTTCCACAAGCAACCTTATTGTTAGGACCGTAATTAGTTCTATGGCTGTGGTTCTGTTGGGGATTAGTGAAGCTCTGAAATATTTCCCCTCTCCCTATCTTTTGAGTTTGACAGCTAACTGAAAATATTCTTCTGCTGTAAGAACGAGGGTAAATTAAAATGGTTCTGCTCCACTAGGCCTTATGAGCAACTCTTAATAAAGTCTTGCTAACTTGAGAATGTAATGCGGGCTCTCATGCATTAAACTAGAGCCAGTTGCACTATTGTCTGGGGTCAGTCTCTGCAGTCTCTGTTCTTCTCTTTAAATGATTACAACATTAAGTTATCTGTGAAAAGCATGAAGTGCCTCAATTATTAGGCTCGCACCATTTAACCTTGCAGGATGTCTTAAAGCTGCCTTTCTTGTCATTTTTCTCTCTTGTGCCCCGCCTTTGGGCATTGCTTGATATATGAGAGCCATTCTTAGCCATTGAAAATTATTTGATGAGAGAGTGAATCTATCTCCCATTCATTTTCCCCTTCCCCTTGCACATTATTATTGTTATGAACAGGCTGATAAATTTATTTGTTTCATAGATTAATCAGGATCCAAAGAGCCATGGAAGTAATCCTTCTCAGACTGTCCCAAGCTGCATGGCAAAGTGCTTTTGAAACTGGGGGTGGGGGTGGGAATTTCAAAAGCTGTTTGTGATATGGAAACTGTTCAAAGAAGAGTGGCCAATGCATGGCTTAAGCAGCTCTTTGGATGGGATGAAATTCTACTTTTACAGCCATAGGCATGCGGTATATACATCTCTAGCTTTATGAACACATCTTCACAAGTGACCTCATTGTTGTCCGTGGTTTGTGTCCTCTTACAACACATTTCCTCTTGGCTCCCTTTCATGGGCAACTAATTTTCAAAAGAACTTCAGTGGATGTTACCTTTGGGTGTATCCCTGTGTTAATGATGATAGATGGTAATTTAGCATTTGTAAAGTGTGTTTAAAGCATTTAGACCTGTTTGTCATAGCTGCGTAATTCTTGGCAAGTATACGATAGGCCAATACTATAAGTCCCAAATTGCTGGTGGGTAAAAGCTGAGTTTAAGAGACGTTTACCCAAGAACAAGATTTGAACTAGAGATTTTCCAAATCAGACTTATTCATTATACTGCACTAGTGGGTCTCTTGATACAGTACTACATGAAGCGTGCATAGCCTTGAATTCCCTGTTAGTTTGCATGGCCAGTTGTTAGTAGAAGGGACATAGGTGAGGCATTCTGTACAAGAGGAGAATACGGGAGACACTATGCAGTACTTACTACTGTTGGGGTATGAATAGATGCTAGGAGAAGGTATATTTATTAGATGTTACCCTTCCTTCCTCACGTTTGCAACTTCAACAGGGTGCCATCCCTTTGCATCTTAAAAGGGAAGCTAAGATAGGTTAGTTTTTAGCCTTTTAGTTTCAGTAATCCAGGATGCTTTAAGGCAGACTGGATTTCCCCCTTTTCTCCCCCTTAAAACAACAATTACGCAAACAAGTATTGTAAAAAGTAAAAATAACATTTACTCACAGTGCAAGTGTTCTTTTTTGAAGAGTAACAGATACAGCAGCTTTGTTCAGGCAGGCTTAAAATGGTAATTCGGTTACAAAGACGCACTTAAGTCTATCTTAAAATGTAGACTGGGCGTGTAGCTCAGACTTAGCAGTTGCTCTCGCATTGCTGGCAGAGCTGAAGGAGATGAAGAGGAAGAGGGGGTGCCCAGGGAGGTAGGAGAATATATAGCTATGTCCCCCCCCCCTCTAGCAAGTTTATAGAAAAACTTTTGTGAACTTCAGCTCCTATCATGTGCCTTATTTAGCAAAACATGAGTTGTTGGTTTGACTGCATTTTAAATATTCCACCATTACATTTCAGAAGGTTCAGTAAACATATAAGGGGTAAATGTGGATCAGTTACATGATTACATAGATCTTCTCCTAACCCTGTCTGTAACAGCTCACAATGGCATTTGTGGCCAGGATGATTATTTTCTAATGTATAGCAGGCTAATTCTGAAGCAACACCTCTTTGTTCTCTTGTGCCTTAATGGGGACATGTTTTAAATTTAATCAAACCCCTGCTGCCGCTTGCTGAAACATTTTTAGTCCCAGTTACATAAAAAACGGTTAAGCTTGTGTTGGAGATCATGTTGGCAGACTCTTAACTTGCGGTCTGAATGAATGGTCTCTTGTTGAAAGATGGCCCTAATAAGTGAGCTGGGGCAAGTTGGGTGACTTGAAGATTGTGAGTGCTTAAGCTAAGCAAACAGGAAGAGAAATGTAGCTGAACAAGTAAACTGGATTCGGCCCGTCCTCTGGAATAATAAAACACCGGGGCCTCTGAGGGCCATTGCTTCTGAATTATAGTCGCTGCTGTTAAAGTTGTTGTCTTTTGAAGAGCTGTGCTAATGGCATGTTTGCAGCAAAGGTAACAATTTCTCTGGGAGTTCAGGAACAGGGCTATTGTGATCTTTCTTGTCCTTGCCATGTTGGCAAGGACTGGAATTATTTAACTTGGCTGATGCAGATTTCTCAGAATTATTTGCCTCCCTTTATTCTATCTTTTGTACTGGGATCAGAGGGGGGAATTGCCTACAGCTTTTCTACCACAAATAATAAAAAAGGGAAACCTAGGCAGGGCCATTGTATGGAAGAAGAACTCCATCACCTTTCAATCTCTGTTGGGCTTGGATTGCAGGGACTTCAATCCTGTGCATGTTTACATTTTAGTAAGACCCACTGAATTCAATGGGGCTGATTCCCAAGTAGACGTTCACTGGATTGTGCCATCAGAGAATTCACATCACTCTTCCAGTGTACAAGATTCTTTTGAACAATTAAATTGGATGTGGTTGAAATGACAGCAGGTTTCACAAATAAGGTTCTAACCTATTAAGTAAAGCTAATGAATTTGTAGCTCTGCGTATAGTGATTAGTGCTACAAATGAAAGGATCTTTCGCAGTGTTTGAAATGATCTAGGCCTAGATAACTATTGACCAGTGAGCTTGACATCGATACCAGGAAAAGTCCTAGAACAGATAATTAAAAAGCCAGTCTGTGAACACTTAGAAAAGGATGCTGTCATTACTAAGACCCAGCATGGGTTTCAAAAACTGGGTTCGGCCAGTTAACCAGCTTCAAATCCACCTAAGAGTGCTCACTAATGGTTCCTCAACATCCTAGAAAAAAGTGAACAAGGGATGCCACAAGGTTCTGTCCTGAGCTTACTGTTGTTCAACATCTTTATAAACAACTTTGATGATGGTATTGAGCAGATGCTCAACAAATCTGCAGGTGACACCAAACTGGGTCCCACAATTTAAGAAGGGTATTGACAAGCTGGAAGGGCATTCAGAGAAGGGCAACCAAGATGATCAAGGACCTGGAAACCAAACCTTAAGAGGAACAGTTGAGGGAGTTTGGTATGTTTAGCCTGGTAAACATGATAGTCATCTTCAAATATCTAAAGGGCTGTCACATGGAGGATGGAGCAAGCGCCTGCTCCAGAGCCTAGGACCCAAACCAATGGATCCAAATTACAAGCAATGAGATTCTGACTAAACATCAGAAAGAACTTTCTGGCAGTAAGAACTGCTCAACAGTGGAGGGACTCCCTCGGGAGGTGGTTGACTCTCCTTCCTTGGAGGTTTTTAAGCAGAGGTTGGATGGCCTTCTGTCATGGATGCTTTAGCTGAGATTCCTGCATTGCAGGGGGTTGGACCAGATCGCTCTTAGGGTACCTTCCAATTCTACAATTTAGGTATACAGTAACACCCATCCAAAATAGCCAATGTTTAGTTTTAGTTTCTTGCAGACTATTAAAAATGGGGACATACCAATTGTTGCTTCCACTCTGTCATTAGCCATACATGGTACTTTACAGAGTAATGTAATGTACATGGGTGGAATTCAGTGTAGCACTTTGAGCATTGTTCCATCAGTGCAAGTTTTTTTGTTTGCCAGATGGAATGATCCACCCTCTCTTCCCCCTTGCATGTTTTTCTGTGGGTTCTCCCCACTCTCTCAGAGCCAGTTTGGGCAGGGAATGTAGGCAGGGACAGTTACCCTTATGTAGCTTTGGTTATAGTTAGGAATGGAAGTTAAAAGGTTAAGCAAAACACTTAACAGAAGAAGGGGAGGTCTGAGCTGGAATCAACAGCATCCTTCCGTCATTTTTTTCCTTCTAGTTGTTGATATTTCTGTGAAATCATCAGAGTTACAGTTTGAAAGGCAATGTCTACAACCATCTGCTGTTCATGATCGTATACACTTTGGAAGTTTACAGCATGCCTGAAACATAGCTGATAGAACATTGAGTGTAATGCGCTGAGGGTCAGACCCATGAACTTGTTTGTACTGTAACACAGTGATTGGACTTCAGCCAGTAATAGGGGGCCGTTGAAATGCTCAGGTTTGGCTTACTGTGTGAAAGTCCTGTTTGCTTTCTTCTTCTGCTATTTATGCATGTTAAGTACAGGAACAGATTTCAACAAAAGATGATGAATTCTGCGCAGTAACATGGCAGATGATAATTATAAAAAGCAAAGACACTTTCTGTTCTTAGTCCATATTGGTTAGGAAGATCAAAAGGAACCCCAGTCTTTTGTAACATTGCACCTCGTAATATGTGCAAGTTTAGGGGTGTAAGGTAATAGTTCCACGCCTTTTGTCTGAACTCCAGTTGTTTGTTTGTTTTTGGAGAATAATGCAAACGGCTCCAGCATTTGGCACAATCTTATTTCCGCCTCAAAGCTAAGAATAGCCATCCAGCCATGAAATAGACCATGTGAGAAACTCATTCAAGACCATTATTTTGTTTGGTGTCTTTGTAGAAATGACACCATGGTTCCATGGCACCCTGATATATTTGCCGCCAAATATTCAAACTAAAGGATGTCTTGACTTACATTGTTCTGCCTAGTGTGTGAGCAGTTATATGCATAGAGATTTGTCTTTGTTTCTCATGCTATAGCTGTTCTGCTACTTTAAAAATAAATAATTCAAATCTGTTTAAACTGGAAAGTAGGGAACCTGTGGCCCTCCACATATTGTTGGACACTAATTCTCATATTTGCCTCTGCTAGCATCGGTGTATCTCTCAGCCAAAGCAGTTAATCAGCTCTGGCCAAATTATGTCCTTTATGTAATTCCTTTAAATAAGGTTCTTAAGATAAGACAGGCAAATATAAGGAGGTGTTGGTGTTCTGCTCCAGAGTGTATGATCTCTGAAGTTTAATGACGACTTAAAAAGCTATGTTTATCTAATTGCAAAAGATGGTAAAGATGGAATTGGCTACCAGTTCTTATGTGATGGTATTCCAGTTTTTTTCTGAATGAGATTCACACGTTCATGTCATATGTTTGTCAGGGAATTAAAAAGAGTTAAAAATAAACCCTGCATTTTGTAATCCATTGACACTTTGTGAATGCTGTTTGTTATGCTCTAATGAGAGCTCTTCTCTTTCTGGGTGTGTTAGATATGTGGCCGGGACCTGTTGCGGGTGTGCCATAGTGTAGGCTTTGTAAGAGCAGAGAGTGAATAACTACTGACACTTCTGAGGTAAAGACTGGAAATCGGGAAGGAAGCACCGGGTGATATTCAATTATGCTTTCTTCAAAGCAGACCCATTGAAATTAATGAATCTAACTTTGGGCATATCCACCCCTCCGTTTGCCTCGCTGCTAAGTTAGACCAAGCAGCAACTGGGTTTTCAGAGGATTGGCATTTGTTCCAATTTTGCACTAAAGAGTGTATTTTGTCGGGGGAAAGCAGTGGGGCAAAGGCAAAACTGCTCAGACCTGTGCCTAGAAAGCATGTGACAAAGTGGAAAACCACTTGGACCCATACTTTCTAGGCAAGGGACAAGCGGAAATGTAGACGAGCCCTTAGTTAAATTCATTAACTTCTCATTAATTTCAGTGGGTCTACCTTTAGTTAAAACCTAGTTGAATACTATCCAATATTTTGATCCTAAAGAGAAAGCCATTTCCCCCAACTGTATGGTCATCTGTAGGACTACTTTACGGAGCATCCTTTATTCTGGTTGGAAGTCACCATAAGCTTTAGTGAGGATGGTTTCAGTCAGAAAGACTAACAGATCCAACTTATGCAAGCCATAAGGGTGATCCTAACTTCTACAGGAGGTAGGAACAGAATGTGCAGCTTGCCAGATGGAAAGTTCTCTTCTAAGCTTGTTAGACTGGCAGTGAATTTGTCTGTTTCCGGTAATCTGTTGCATTTCATCTTGCTCTTGGCTTTCCGTTTATCATGATAGCATTTGGTCGTGGTATGCCTTCTAGGGTTGATTGCTTCACTTGGATAGCTGCGTTCAGAAATCCATGGTATGGCAAGGACACCTAGATGGTCTCTTCATACAGTAATCTTTCTATATTGAGTGACACCAGCTGGATTTTTATCAATAGCTGATCATTCTAGAGAGGAAAGACAATCTTGTGTAAATGGTGTAATGTGGGATCTTTCAGCAGTTCTCCTGACCCTTTACTCTGAAGTCTGTTTATCTAGCAAGATCTAGCGTATACCACCCCCTTTTCTCACCCCCCCCCAACAGTGGTCCTATTAAGACCTTGGTGGAATCAATTCATGGACCTTAGCATGGGTCTCCAGGATCAGGAATGCTAGAGAGAACAGAAGGCTTGACTCCATCTCTATTAGAGTTTCTGGCTACTGTTATTCTTTTATGGTCTCCAAACTCTTCATGTGTTCTGTTTGATTTGGGTTAGCCAGTGCTATGCTATGCTCCTCTCTCAAATATACGTATATGTTCTTTCTCTTGTGTTCCAGTGATATGTTGTACATGGATGGA
Organism: Podarcis melisellensis; assembly: GCF_964234715.1. Lineage (NCBI taxonomy): Eukaryota > Metazoa > Chordata > Lepidosauria > Squamata > Lacertidae > Podarcis > Podarcis melisellensis. Next base: position 28,089,333 of record NC_138529.1, on the reverse strand, counting down.
AGAAAAGGTGCTTCTACATACAATATATTTGATTGTTGGCATTGGCGTGGTTTGGAGCATACTCCAAAAATGACAAAGGCACATGTTGACTCCTGGTCTCGCTTCTCCCATGTAGTGCTCACTAAGGTTGGCAGTTTGAATCCCCGCTACAGGGTGAGCTTCCGTTGTTCGGTCGCAGCTCCTGCCAACCTAGCAGTTCAAAAGCACACAGTGCAAGTAGATAAATAGGTACCGCTCGGGTGGGAAGGTAAACAGCATTTCCATGTGCTGCTCTGGCTTCGCTTATTCATGCTGGCCACATGACCCAGAAAAACTGTCTGCGGAAGGGGACAAACGCTGGCTCCCTCGGCCTGTAAAGCGAGATGAGCGCCACAACCCCAGAGTCGTCCATGACTGGACTTAATTCTCCGGGGTCCCTTTACCTTCAACTATGCTGTAGCTGAACCTGGTATTCTAAAGGAAGGCTACAGCAATACCTAGCTGCCTTCCCTCCTTTGTTGGGGATACAGTTAGGAAACCAGCTGCTTTCTGCAGCACGTATCGTTGCACATATCAGATGAGCTTCAGCTTTCTGCTTCCACATGGTAGTCTTTCCTAAGCCACCCTTCTTAAAACAGCTCTGATTCTAGAGAACTGCGATTACCAGAGCTCTCCCTCGGAATGATTACACTTAATGAGATAGTGGAAGGAGCTGTCAGCCTCCCCTTTACCACTGCTGCCACCACAATTGGCTTGCCTACACATGTGGAATAATTACAGGGGGAGATGGAGAAAGCTTGGCACCTACCGCCAACGTAATCCCACCTCCCCCTCTACTGTGACTCATCCTGGTGGACTTCTTTGTAACAGAACAGATAGCATTGTGGCACCGATAGGAGTCTTATCACCTCTGCTGGTGCTTTCTGAAAATTTGCATCTGCAGCGCATCAGAAATGTACACCAAGGAGAGATGCGAATTCGTCATCCTATTCACAATGTTTAAAAGTGTACTGGAGTTTTGTGTGAGTATAATGACAACATTGAGGGTTATATATTATGTATACCCAGAATTAAGAGTAGGAAAATGACCCCCACCCTTCATAATAAGTTTGTAATTTAATGGTCTGTTCAGGGAGCTATATCTCAGCTTTGCCATTATTGGAAACTTCTACCCAGTTTGACTTTGAAAATAAGACATTTTCACGTGTTAAGAGCAGTGGGCTGCTTCATCCTGGCATTTATTTGAAAAAACCTTCATCTTTCCACTTAATCTTTCTTTGCTTTGGATGAGTGTAGCCAGAATTCCTGATCATGACTTGCTGCACATCAGATGCAGTAAATGTCAGCCCAAGCAAAACAGCTGATTGCCTTATTATCTCAAAGTCCAGAGGGAAGAAGAGAGATTCTTTTTCAAATGAAGCTAAATTAGAACCGTGGGTGGCTGTCACATCCTGGCAGCTAGAGGGGGATATGCAGGTTGACAGAAGAGAGCCCGCCCCTGCCCCCAGGCTATAGTTATGCCACTTTGTATATGTCATGCTTTATGATCACCCCTTCATGCCTCTGGCTGAAACTGTGCTCATCCCAGGAAATGTTATGCAAATATAATGGCTGAGGATGGTTGGGGTGAAAAAGGGTATGGCTGCATCACTAGGAATGCCACATTCTGTGTTGTGATATGGTCCGCTTTGCATTTTGGCTTAATTGTCTGCTAACAAATTTTTGCTCAGTGTGTACTGTGCTTGTACTAAAATGGATGGATGAGGACTGACAAAAGTCAATCCACTAATCCTGGGATGGGGAACCCAAGGCTCTCCAGTTATTCCTGGAATCATAAAATCCTGGATTTGTAGAGAAGGAATCATCAAATGGTAGAGCTGGAAGGGACCTTGAAAGTCATCAGTTGAACTCCCTACTGCAATACAAGAATATTTCGCCCAACATGGGGCTCAAACACACAAAACTCTCCTCCAAATCAGGAATTCCATGGCCCACACAGCTTGATTTCTGGTGGCATTATGGCACTGGTTGATTTGCTGGTAGGCAGCTCCGCCTGCTTGCGACACTTGGCTGTAGGGATTGGACAGGATAAGAATCTGGCCCACTGGTCAAATCCAGTTCCCCACCCCTTTTGCAGTCTTCCGCTCTGTGTGGCTGTAGAGTTGCTGAAAGATGTTCTAGGCCAGCTGCCATTTGGAGGAGAAAGCTGGTCAAGGTGGGCCTTTGGCCTGATCCAGCCAGGTGGGCACTCCTTTGGTCTGCATCCAACAACCATTAGTCCCAGCCAACATAAGACTATGGTCAAGAATGATGGGAGTTGTAGTCTAGCAGCATCTAGACAGCCACGGGTTTCCGTTTCCTGTACTAATACATTGCAAGACTTCTTTTCCTTTCTCCCATAGGAAAGAATTGGGATCCATGATGTGGGTTTGTCTCCGCCCATCTCGTCACTGGCAGAAAGTCTTTCTAAATAAACAAAAAACTTTGAGGATTGTGGCGATCACACAGGGTCCCCGGATGTTTAACGGTCTATTGATCCCTGTGCCACCACTGTGCTTGCTTCCCCACTGCCACCAACCAGTTACTCTCTGGTAAAACACTGAGTCCGGTCAGTTGTTAAAAGTGAACCAAAAAACAAGTTTATTTTACAAACATTAACAAGTTTATGGTTTCTCAGATAATATTCCTGTCAGTATCTTAACTTTAGTTTCTTTACCGGCCTATACCTTCCTACTGATTATCTGAACTGTTTGACTGACTCCTCTTAACAAATTCTCTCACTCTCTCACACCAGACTAGCCCAACCCACAGACTTCTCTTCTGTCTCTTCTAACTCCAGACTGTCTTCTCAACAACTCTAACTCTCTAAAAAAACCTCTGTGCTTAAACCTTATACACAGTTAACACTGCCCCCTGGGTTCCCATTGGTTAGTCATTTTACAATTAGTTAACCCTTTTGCTATGAACCCAGTATGATGTCACACACATAGGAGGGCAAACACCACAAGGATACTTCAGGGGAGAGACAAGCCTCTTGTTGCAGTTCCATTCCTTGCCTCCACTCTTGCCTGCTCTAGGCACGGCAAAAGAAAAAGGCGGGAACACCATATTTTTCTTTCCCCAGGGATGCCTCCAGTTACCCCTGAGTGGAAATGCCTGGCTAGGACAGGCTTTGGGCTCGCCTGTGGCCACCACAGACCCCTTCCCCCGCTTGCCACAGACCCATCAGGGTCCTTCAGCCACGGGGGCTGGGGGCGGGCCTCAGGAAAGTGCTTACCTCCACATCCTAGTTTACTCAGCCAATCGCCAATTTCTGCATTTTGCATACCAGAACAATCATTATCAGTACACCTGTCTGTCTTTGGAATTGGCCCAAAGTCCGAGAACCTTCTCAAAGGTGTTGATAACTGTGGCGGCCCATCTACGGAAGAAGGAGAAGTGAATGTTGGTACTTACTGTGATAAGTTCCTTCTCTGTAGGGAGAATTGGGATCTGGCCGTTCCAGGTGTGTCTGTGTGCATGGGGGAGGCTACCGGACGCTGAATCTCTGCCCAGAGGAGTATGAGACTTTCCCCCCAAAGTCCAGGGGCTTCCTATCTTTCCTTCCCAGCTTTTCTTGCCTTCTCACCCTATATCAGGTTTATTTCCCTTCTCCCCTTGACTTGTGCTAGTTAAAGGGGCCAGAAAGAACCTTTCCTTTCATGTAGTGAACAGAGGGGGCATGTTCCTTTGAAATCACTGTGTTCCTCTCCTATTCCTTAGTTGTTATTGTATGACTATACAGTTACAGTACTTGTTTAAGCATCAGTTGATCTGGAGCAAGGAGCTTGTCTCTCCCCTGAAGTATCCTCAAAGGTGTTTTTTTAAAGACTTTGTGCCAGTGGTGAGATAGGCAGAAACAAACCCACATCCTGTGTCCCAATCCTCCCTACAGAGAAGGAACTTACCAGAGTAAGTACTAACGTTTGCTTCACTGAAAGTTGCCTTATGGCCACTTTCTGTATTTCTTTGAATGTATTACATGCTTCATTACCTGCAGAAGAGGTAAAAGGCAGAATCATCTCTGGACTTGACAAAGCACTTCAGCTTAATAAGAAACTTTCTGGGAGCATGGCACCTGTGGAAAAATTAAGGTGTAGCTAGACTGGCTTCCAGCATGATAGTGGTAGTGTAAATACCAGTAATAAGCCATGAGAAAAATAAAAAGTCCCCAGGAACAAACCGCAATATACCTGTGATGATTAAAACAGGGGGACACACAAGGTTCAGTGCCTCTGTTTAGGGAAAGTTAAAAAGCGTGCACTTCCTATACCAATTTCTCATGTCTAGTCCAAGTTGCCTGCTTTCTGTGGTTGTGATTTTTTGGGTGTGGGGAGTAGGGGAGAACTGGGAAATTCAATATGGAGATCTACCCATGCCCATGTGCTTTGCATTCAGAACACTCCCAGGTCCAATCCCTGGCAGCTCCAGTTCAAGTTGCAGATGTTGTGCGAAAGACTTCATTCTTTATTTTCTGTGAAACACAGGGCGGGTGGGCTCTGTGATAATGTTTTAGCTTTTAGTGGAGTCGTGGACTTGGTGACCTGGAAGGTGAGTTCCAGTCCTCTTATCCAGTAGTGACCACTCCTTTAGATAATTACAACTAAGCGAAACCAATTGCATGTTTGCTTCTCTCAAAGGCTGTTGGTGACAACATATTCTAAGGAGTTGGGGCAGGATCTCTGAAACAAAGCAGTGTACCAACGAGTAGTGATAGTCTGAACACTCCCAAGAGGCTTCTTCTATTATGCAACATCTGTGCCAGATGGTGAGACTTGGCAATGCATAGATACCAGCATTCTCCCGAGTTATGTAACTCTGTCTACATCCTCCTAAATTGGTTAGTGTTGCTACAGGCAAGAACAAAGGGAGTCCTTTCTGAGCCCTCTTATTGCTGTCAAACTGGACTTGACCTTAAGCAGCAATTAAGTTTCTCCTCTGTGGAAAGACTCATCCCTCTGAAACTGGGATGTGGTGTTTTGAACTCAAGGGGTTGGGAGTGACCGATGTAAACAGCAATATGTTTGAGCAATAAATATTAATAACGAGGTGGAGTTCTGAATCAGGATCAACCAGTTCAGACACTGGAACTCTTTATACCATGGAATTTGGAAACTGCCAAAATGTATCTCTCACTTCAGAGGTTTCCAAAGGCTTTTGCTTTCGCACAAGCAGGCCCCCTTCTATGGCATTCCTGAGCATTGTTAATCCTCTGGCTAGTAAGCAGATAAGCAAAAATGTCAGTTGCTTGGAATAAAGATTGCATTGTTTAAGTTTGAAGCAGGTTTCTTACCTCTTTGTACTTGTCACATTGTCAGGCATCATGGAGCTTAAACCAGGAAACCTGAAGATCTAGTTTTCAGCGGAGTATCCTGCTGGGGACAGTTCTCAGGAAGCGTTACGGGACAGAATGCTCCTCGATCCTGGTAGTTGGATGATGCCAAAGAGACAATCCCATGCTGCTGCCCTTTATTTAACTTCTAAGGTTGCATTCCTCAGCCTCAACAAGGCTTGGCCTTCCATGTTCTCTCGTTCAGCTTCCTTCAATCATCATTCCTTCTGGCCCTCTCCACTGGCCTTCTGATTGCCTGGTTCCCCGTCATTTCACTTCTCACAATGAGATGACCACCAGAAGGCCCTTGGAGCTGGACCTCAGTGTCTGGGCTGAAGACACTTCTTCAAGTATAAGAGTCTTAATGGCAAAAGTACCAAAAAGGGTGAACAACTTCCAAGGCATTGGGTCTTTGGAAAGGTAGCCTGCTTTTGTAGCTCTGCAAGATCAATGAGCTTGACTTGCTCATTTACCTAACAGGTGGGGCCTGCAAAAAAATTAAAAATGTGTGGAGCGCTGCTGCATTATATTTCCCCTTCCTCTGGCTTTCTTCCAACAGTCGGTCACTGTTCTGTGCCCAGTGATCATTCTCAGTCCTCATTGAAGGGGATTTTTTTTTATTTTTATTTTTTTAAAAACCCTTTTAAATGCTGCTGATACCTTTCTCTTGTTTGTGTGGATAGTGCCATTTTGGCTGTATAAAGATAGGCACTCGGACAATGGCTTTAACCAGTGTTTGCTACTGAGCTAGAATGGACAATAAAACATATCTTTCTTTCTATCTATCTATCTCAAGGAAAAGAACACAATAGTTCTGGGTCCCACTAAAAATGGTTTAGCAGACAGACATTGCTATGTCTGAACTGTGAGCAACTTGCTTTGGCTCTGTGAAATATGAATTTTATTATATATTATCCTTCTGAACCTTGTTATGATTAAAGCAACAGGGGCTGTAGAGTACATGCAGTGTATGCTCTTACCGCCATTTGCTTTGGAATTTGTTTTGCTGACATCATTCGGATTTACTTTTAACTAAGTGTGCTTAGTTCTGAAACCTTTGTACTCTACTGCTAAGCCACTTTGGGAAGCTTTGCCTCCCTTTTAGTGCTGGGGTGTAAACTGATGGTTGAAGTGAGCCACTGGTGGGATCTTAAGTGTTTTAGGTTCCCATTAACACTCTGCTACGCTGACCTAACACCTGCTGATCATTGTCTTAGCACTCCCATCTATAGAACTTCCATGACCTACTGATGTGTCCTGGTTTTAGCTCTTTGGGATTAATTTTTAGCTGCTATAATAACATTTCCCCATCTGATGAGTTTAATCTGAGCCACCGTTGGTGACAGGATTTTCACTGGAATGTGTGACACAGCAAATAAAGCACCTTAGAGCATGTGCAAAGTGCCTTTATTCTACTGGTTAAGTAATGTCGGGCAGTTCTATACTGTGTGGGTTTAGGAGCAAATATTCCAAGCCTCAGAGTCTGACTTCAGGTAAGCTCCAAAGATCTTGTTTTTAGAAATTAATTACCACATTCATTTTAACGTGTTCTGCACTTCAGGGTGAGATTACTGTTTTGCAGTAACAACAGTTTGTGTGCAGCAAGTAAAATGTTTGCCTTGCCAGCTTGATTAAGCAACTGCCATAGGTCATGGGCTTTTGGAGTAGCCCTTGAAAGTTGAAGGATGATTTCTTCCCTAAACGGCCTCGGCCCAGTATACCTGAAGGAGCGTCTCCACCCCCATCGTTCTGCCTGGACGCTGAGGTCCAGCGCCGAGGGCCTTCTGGCGGTTCCCTCATTGCGAGAAGCAAAGCTACAGGGAACCAGGCAGAGGGCCTTCTCGGTGGTGGCGCCCGCCCTGTGGAACGCCCTCCCATCAGATGTCAAAGAGATAAACAACTACCTGACATTCAGAAGACATCTTAAGGCAGCCCTGTTCAGGGAAGTTTTTAATGTGTGACATCTTAGTGTATTTTTGGTCTTTGTGGAAGCCGCCCAGAGTGGCTGGGGAAACCCAGCCAGATGGGCGGGGTACAAATTATTATTATTATTCCACACTGAAAACACTGGTTTCCTTTTTTTAAAAAAAGAGAAACCTTGACTTTGTATCTGCTGTTGGGGTGTCTGTGTGTCTGTCTCCTGTTCACAGTATTCCAACCTTTATCTGCACTAGACTAGAATTGCTAATGTTTCCATTGTTAATCGCTTTGGCGTGTTTCATGGGAAGTGATTTATAAATGAAATAAATAATAAGAGTTCTGGAGGCTTGGTTCTCTCTGGAAAAATGCTAGCATTCCTTCCTCTTGTCAAAATGAAAAATTAGATTCTTTGGATTCCAGAGCCTGTATTTGATTGGGAGTGTTTGAGACAGGTGGTACCCCAAACGCTGGTATGTGGATATTCAAACTGAGCTCTAAAACGTCAGTTTGGTAAAACTTATTTGTTTTTGATATTTGCAGCAATGCAAAATGGGGAAACCCTGTCCGCACTACAGAGTCATATATAGAGCTGAATTCTAGGAAGTGTCTGCCAGTACCAGAGAGAGACTGTTACACAGGAAATGAGAAGAAATAGAAACACGAACAGAATAAAGCAAAATTGATGGGGTTCCCCCCACTGCAACAATTGCAAAGCATGCAGGTTGATGCAGAAAGGAGGCAAATCAAAGCCACAGGTGACTGAATAAGGCAGTGTTTTTGAAGTACAGTAAATACAAAAAATTAAGAAGACAATGATTACAGCAGCATAATGTTTATGTACTGCTGATTGTAAGGAGAAAAAAAACTTGAAGTGGTTTAATATGAGAAAAGTTTCAATATTCGATATAGCTGGAGGAAATTCAGGCTCTCCATTAGGCTATGGAACTGCCACTTACCTGAACATTACATAGGCTGTCAACCAATTAGGCCCAGGAAATAAAAAAACAACTGGGGGGGGGAGCTGTTTTTCTTCCACTCTTCTCCCCCCCCCCATGCAAAATAATAAGCATTATTGCAGCATATAATGTTGCAAAGGATATGCAGACTAATTTAAAGAATCTAGGGGAAGTAAAATAAGAACGAGAAGCTGGTCATATAAATGTATACTGCTTCATATCAGAAGGGGAAAGTGGAAGAGGCAGCTGTTTGTTTTCCTGTTGCTCATGCCATAGCTACAATTTATTTTTTTATATTTTGAGATGGTTATCAACAATGTTTGTTAGTTGCTTTTCCCCCACAAAAGTGACTCAAAGCAACTTACAGAAATGAACAGTAAAAAAACCAGACATGTATTAAAGACACACACACACACACGTACTTAAACATACAATGGCCCACATTTTTAAGGACTGAAACTGCACAGCTTACACACAGCTTCTGCAATCCTTTTAATGTAATAAAAGTTGCAGAGAAAGGTAATGGCATACAGCTGGTCTGCTGAACGGCTACTGTAACCTTAACACAATAAGTGGAGACATCTTGTGCCCACAAAAAAGTACTTGGTTTGCAGGGCATGGTACACTAACCATGGCTGTGCAGGCTCCCATAGATGAGATTGTAGCCACTTTGCTCCTCATCTGCCCTTTTTATTGCTGTGGCATGCTAAGCTAAGCCTTGGTTTGGCTTAACTGTATCATCCAAACCTAGGCTTGTGGTTAGGCGCTCTCCTCAATAGCCTCTAGTTGTAGCCAGGGAGAGAGCTTAACTGTAAGCTTGGGCTCAGATGGCAAACCTTGGCTTAGCTCTGCTGTTCCCCAGTCCTTTTTGCTCCTAATGCAAAGTGATTTCATAGTCCTTCTAAGTCAGGGGTCATCAACCTTTTTCAGCCATGGGCCGGTCCACTGTCCCTCAGACCATGTGGTGGGCCGGATTATATTTTTTTTTGGGGGGGGGGAAATGAACAAATTCCTATGCCCCACAAATAACCCAGAGATGCATTTTAAATAAAAGGACACATTCTAGTCATGTAAAAACATGCTGATTCCTGGACAGTCCGTGGGCTGTATTGAGAAGGCAATTGGGCTGCATCCGGCCTGCGGGCCTTAGGTTGCCTACCCCTGTTCTAAGTCATAGTTTGACTTACCATGTTGTGTGAACCAGACCATTAAGTAGAATGTAGGTAAAACTGATGCAGCTGTCGGGTGTGCATTGCATACAAGAGAACAACTTAATCAGAGGAGTGTAGAAATAATGCAGCTTTTAAAAAAGTGTTGCTTTGAGGAGAAGGAAGTGAGGATCTGAAAGAGTTGTAAGCTAGGATAAATGATCTGTGCGGTTCAGCCAAATTAGCATTTGAAGCAACTAGGGTGTCTGTGAAAGCCTATTTTAAAACAGGATATGCACCACCCAGAGCTCCCTGAAGGAAGTGTGGGATATGCATGTGATAAATGCTCTGAGAATATGTCACTTTGTCTTAATACCAAAATGACATCACAGAAAATACCCGCTGCAAATCTGTGCCTGCGCTGGCCAGAGCTGCCTTCATCTCTCCCTTATTAGAGATTAGACTGTACATTGCTGTTTGTTCCAGCTGACACAGGAAACCGCGCTCCATTGTCAAGTGGTGCCTAGGGCCAAGGAAGGGGCAGCCCTTGGCCAATGGTGGACCTTGGGGTCTCAAATTTCAGCGGCGTCTGTGCAATAATAAATTTAGCACCCCCTTCCTCTTGCCTTCCATTCTACATCATAGTTGTGGTGTCTGGTGCAATCAAACTGGTTGAGCTTCCCTAAATCTGCCTCTGCTGTGGCCGTCCAGATGTTGTTGGGCTCCAGTACCCATCTGATCCAGCTAGCATGGATGATGGGAGCTTGTAGCAACAGCTGATGGGACACAAGGATTTCCATCCCTGAACTCAAGGCTTGTTTTCAACCCTCTTCCATGCATATCCAGGAATAGCTTTGGGCAACCTGGTGGCCGCAACTCCCACCAAAACATCTGGAGGGAGTACCAAGTTGGTGAAGGCTGGCCAAGAATATATAAAACAGACACACACACAAGCCAGCATGATACATACAGTGTGTAGGATTTTTTCACAGGTATAGGGTTGCTACATGTCCTCTTTTTCCAGGACATGTCCTCTTTTTCATGGGTATGTAAAATGAGAATCGTCATAATGATCCATAGTTAAAAGTAGAAGTTGGCAAATGCGTCCTCTTGTTTGCTCTCCAAAATATGGCAGCCCTAAGTCCAGCTAGAAGACCATCTGAAATTACTGGGTTGACAGCTTTCAGAGAGAAACATTTTCTACTTGTCTCTTCCCTCCTTTGGTTTCATTAATAAAACAGTACTTGGAGGGCCTGCAGGTTGGAGTTATGGTTTTTTAATTAGTTCCTGTCTGCTTGAGTCCCTGTGCAAAGCTGAGATGGGCTGTCCTCAAATTCTTTCTCCCTTAAACTTTCTCAAATGACTTCCCCAAAACTAGCAGTCATTGTATTCCTCTAAGGTCCTGGGGAAACTTTTATTCCCTCTGCTGTTCACTCTATTGCTTTTCATCTCTCTCAGCATAAAACTTTCCCCCATTTCCTCTCCTGGAGCCCTCGTGTTTTGCATTAGTTTCAATTTTTTGGCAGCTGAATTAAAGCTGTAACAATCCCAAAGAGTTGAGCAGTAATGCCAGGGGGAATTTAGAGCAATGAAACGAAACCACAAAGCCCTTTCAACCTTTAGCTGCCAGGGGTTTTGTGTCGCTCCCCCTGCTTTCCCAAACTCTGCCTAGGCAGCACATAGAAAGCAAAGAACTTGTGGGTGATGCTGATGGGGCAGAATTCAAGCAAGAATGCTGTTTGCTTTCATTAACCAGGCTTTTGCTGAACATAGGGCTTTGCTGTCCCATCCCATGAATCCGAATGCATTCACTGGGTCAAGAAAAGTGGTGTTGAGGTCTTTGTCTTTTTAGATTGTGATCTTTGCTTCACACACTTATCGTGCAATCCTATACAAGTCTTCTCAGAAGTCTCTCTGGGTGGGAAGAATTCAACATCGTACTAAGGCGATCATTCCTTCAGTGCAAGCATTTCAGCTTGCTAGATGGAACGATTCTGCCTCTTCTCCTGCTGCACACTTTTCTGGAGGTTATCCTGACCCTTGCGAGCCAGTTTTGGAGAGGTGGTTGAGAAGCTCAATTGTGCAAGTGTAAGTTCTTGCACTGAGCTTTCCCTGTCAGGAATCGTTAGGTGAATCCCTCCCAGTGAGTTCATTTGGGCTTATTCCCAGGTATATTGGTGTGGTGTAAGATTGCAGCTTAAAGCTTTTGAAACCTTGCAAAGTCTGCAGTCATAGGCATGTTCTGTACAATATACTACAGTGAAAGACCTGTTGAACTCAAATTCCAAAAAAATGTTTGGGAGCTCATAAGAAACTACAGAGGACTTTGCTGTCCTAAAGGTGTTAAAGGCCTTGTTCATAAAGACTATATAGCAGCCTTTGCCAACCTGTTTTGGAATATACCGTAATCCTCATCAGCCCCAGCCAGCATGTTAATATAAAACTGCCCAAAGATGTCATTACTTACTGAACCACAGAGCACTATGATAAATTACAGTTGTGATATTATTGCCATTATAGTTTGTCAAATTTACATCTTGTGTATGGCAAGTGAATGATATCAGCTCCACTCTGGCCACAATATATGCCAGAAGGTATTTATATGGTAGCTGTCACATTGAATCAAGGTTGCAGTTGTCCGTAATGGTTACATATTTGTAAATATTAGGAAAGGAGGAAGTGATTATGTCATCTGGTTATTTGCTGAGGTGATGGCAAATCCTGAGACATACTGCTGCAATTTTCATGGGTGCAACTATCTAGCAAAAAATAATCCCCCAATAGTGATTTCTGTACCTTTTGAACGTGCATATTAAGGCTCAGTTTCTGCAATCATGAGGTCTATATGTTTTCTTAATGCTTTTTTGAAGAATAACAAAATAAGAATTATAATACCTCACATCGCACATCTCCATCACCAGGAAACTCTTACCTTCAAAATGCATTATCATTCTCTGGCACAAAAATGGTTGTTTCTTGTGTAGTTGCTATAGCTGATGGTGTTAAATGAAATGTTTATTTAGTTTGCCCTGGACATATGTAGTCTAACATTTAAGATAAGTCACCATAATGATCATCCATCTCCTCCTCAAATAGATGTCCTTCTGAACTTAAGACCTGGCTACCACAATCAGTGAGTTTGCATATATCAGTAGATGTGAGCCCATTTTTCATGCACAAACAATTTGGTCTCTCATACTCATACTCATGTGATTGCAGACTAGTAGAGCATGTTCTCAGGTGCTGGCAGACTCGCTCATTCACAGCTAACTACTCAGTTCCATCTTTGATTTCCAACTTACCGCCCCTGCCAACAGGATTCTTTTCTTGGGTTCTGCACTAAACATCTTCTCCATATCTGCATGTTGAACAGTCCTTTGCAAGAGAGCCAGTGTGGTGTAGTGGTTAAAAGCAGTAGACTCTTAATCTGGGGAACCAGGTTCGCTTCCCCGCTCCTCCACATGCAGCTGCTGGGTGACCTTGGGCTAGTCACACTTCTCTGAAGTCTCTCAGCCCCACTCACCTCACAGAGTGTTTGTTGTGGGGGAGGAAGGGAAAGGAGAATGTTAGCCACTTTGAGACTCCTTCGGGTAGTGATAAAGCGGGATATCAAATCCAAACTACTACTACTACATGTAGCCCTATACCTCTTCTTTCCTAACCCAGAACAGGTGGTACCTTAGATCACTGACATTCTCTGCCCAAATTTTGGGAGCGTAAATATGACACACGTTTCAATAAAGAGGTGATGGGTGTGGACATAACCTACAGAGCATCACCAGTGCACAAATTGTAAGACAGTGGGGGAAATATATGTCTGGTTTCTAGGCTAGCGTCAATACAGCCATTTGAGACCAAGGGGGCAGGATTCTAATCTGTGAATGGGGGGAAATGCACATGATACTGTTGCAGAAAAGTTGCTCCTACTATAGGAAGCCCAAAGTCTGTAGCTAGCAGGAACTCAAAAAGGCATTGCCGTGGAAGAACAAGGAAGTCTGGGAAGAAGATGAATATATTTAACCAGGAAGGCGAGGTCATGTAAATAAACCTAGGAAATGAAAACTAGGAGGATAATTCATGCATTCCAGGTTTCTCCTGAATCTGATGTTCCAAGTAAACTTTAGGAAAGTGTAAGAATTAGCTAAGAACAGCATGGGAATTGATATCTCAGAATTTGGATACATAAAGGCTGAATAACCATTCTAGTATAAATGGTTACCTGGCAACATTTGTCTGTATTTTTGCATTCAGAAGTCAAGTCAAGAAATGAACTGTGGGTTGTGGCCAAAGTTGAGAATGTAAAGAAACAAGCTGCACTTAATGTTTATGTTCTGTAATTGCAGTCTCCTTTGATCTTAAATATGTACAAATGGTGAAATACATCTGTTTGTTCATAAATATCTCATCTGAATGTTTGGCTAAAAGGAGTGGACTGGCAAGAAGTAGGCTTTTTTGTTTTAAAGAGTGAGCTTCTGTGTCAAAACAGGAACTGCATGAGACTTCTAAGCTGCAGCTGACCTATAATTCAGATGTATTATTGATGACTAGAAAGTGAATCCCCCGATGCCAATATAACACTTTAAATCTGTGTCGGAAATAAAATTCAGTGTTTTTGTCTTGTGTTGATGATCACAGCTTAAGCAAACCCATTGTGTACCCATTGTATTTTACCTCTTATTTGCAATGTCTTGTGATTCTAGAATGTAACTTACCCTTGGTTTCACATTTACGAAAAGCATAAAACAGATTTGAACCTTTTCAGTTGTTAAGAGGTTTTGCTTAGAAAAGCAGGTGTGGGGATCCATTTTATCTCATGTAGGCTAGATGGAATGATGGGCTGCCTTGGTATACAGCAGTTTCACATATGCATCACTTTCCCTATTTTTCTTCTTTAAAAACTGCTTTCAAAAAAAGAGAAAAGGGAGGATATATAAATATCAATTTTTAAAATGCTTTCCTATAAATTAAGTCATTTCCTTCTCAACACAGAATTGTGAAGACAGTTACTTTTAAAGCAATTATTTCACTTTAAAAGCATCTGCATCTCCCTTGTGAAGATTCTCATTTTGTTCCGAAAAATCTCAAGGTGTGTCTGTGTGTTTCTGTAGGAAATGTCAATGTACTACATTATTTGAAAATTCCAGTAAAGCAGTGCTGTTGCGGCACTGTGCCGTACCATTCTCCACCTGCATTTTCCTTGATTCATGTGTGTAGAAGTAGCTTGCTGAGTGGGGTGGAGCCACTACACTAGGTTCCTGGTTCGCTGTTGCTTGCTGGGAGGGATGAGGCAGCAGGAAGTCCGGCGTGGTGCAACTATACAAGCAGTAGTGCCGGCTTGTCTGACCTCCCCAACATCTCTCTTTTCCTTTCATCTCATGGTAGCTCTGCTACATCCAGTGAGCTGCTTCTGCATATCTGTGCATGCACACACATTATATGAGGGAGCAAGGAGGGAGCAATTTCTGCTTCCTAAATATATATATCTATATATACTGTATATAGAATGTAAACTGACAACCATTATTTTGTTTAACATGTGACAGCTGTACTCAGTAAAGGTGTTCCCTGTATTCACTGTCTTCTTGAAATATGGAAACTATCCTACAGTTCTGGGAACCTATAATCCATGGCTTACCACTGTTTCAGTATATGTTCTCTGGAGTGTGGCTTTGTAAAAATGTAAGGCAAACTCATTGTCAGAAAGGGCACTAATTTCCCTTCCCTTCATTTCCTACACATGATTCACAGATGATGTACAGGTTTTCTTCTTTGTGATGTGTCATAGTTAAGTGCTTTATATAATTATGGGAGCTAAACCACAAAACACCTTGTTTCAATATTATTTATTTCCTACAAGAGCAATTGATGCAATGCTGTAGAAGTTGTTGGATGACACATTCGAGTTGACTGGCAGTGTGAAACTTACTGTTAGTGATAACATTTCCATCAGAACCCTTAAGTTGCTGGAACCAAGTATGGGGAAGCTATCCTTCAGGGTGGCCAATTATCATGGATGATGGATGGACAGACAAATGATTTGTCAATTTCAGTTTCTATCAGTTGCTTATCTCCCCGGTGTTAAGTTCAGTTCACTGCATTTCTGCATTGCTTTGCTGCTTTTTAAAAACAGTCCTCTTGAAAACTGCTCAGCATTTTAGTGTGCATTTCCTTTAACATACACATTTTTGCCCATTATACACATTTTCCCCCCAACAAGTTCCCCTAATAGGATGCAATGTTGTATGATTTTTGGGTTAATATATGCCTCTTAGAAACTTTGTACTTGCTGCTCTGAGCTCCTTGGCAAAATGTTAGAATTAGGGTAGATATAAAGCACATTATAGCAGTGCAATGTTACATTTCTTGAGTGTTATAATTAATTTGTTGCCTAGATTAGGACTGGGCTTGTAAAACTTCATAGAGAATTTTGAAAATACAGTGGACCCCCCAGATACAAACTTAATTCATTCTGGGGGTTTGTATGTACCCCAAAAAGTCCGCATCTAGAGGCGCCGCTTCTGCTCATGCGCATGGCACGATAGAGTGCTTCTGCGCATGTGCGCAGGGCGAAACCGGGAAGTATACACTTCCGGGGTTGCCGTGTTCGCAACCCAAAAGTTACGTTACCCAAAGGTAATATAACCCGAGGGTCCACTGTAGACACAATTTAGAAACTGAGACACTAGACGCTTGTTAACTTTATTATATGCAATATAAACAATACATGTATTTATTTTGTGGCCAAAACATGGCAACTTTTTAAAAGAGAACTTGCATCCCAACAACACTTGATAAGGTAGTGATAGTCAGGAAGTAAATGATGAGATGCTGGTGGACCTCTGAATGAACTGCAGTAACCCAGCAAGGGTCTCAAACTCCTTATGCTTTAACAATTTAATTTTTTGTGTATAAATCAGACTATTGGAATCCATGACCTGTAGCTACTCCGGGTGCAGAATTGTATGTAAGTCATCTGAGTGTATGGTTTGTGGAGTGTAGTAGAATGCTCTGAGTCTGACCCCCTTGAGCAACCATTTTGCCTCTGGCTCCAGCTAGTGGAATCTATTACAGTGGTACCTCAGGTTAAGAACTTAATTCGTTCTGGAGGTCCGTTCTTAACCTGTAACTGTTCTTAACCTAAGGTACCACTTTAGCTAATGGGGCCTCCCGCCGCCGCTGTGGCGTGATTTCTATTCTCATCCCGAAGCAAAGTTCTTAACCCAAGGTACTATTTCTGGGTTAGCGGAGTCTGTAACCTGAAGCATCTGTAACCCGTGGTACCACTGCGATAGGGTTTTATTAAAAATACAACGTATCTTGCAAGCCTGAACTCTCCACACATGCAACTTCAGGCACAGTTCCTGTTGGTAACCATGCCTGATATGGAAGCCCTAATATTAGCAGCTTATTGCTTTGAGTACAAGGTGACCTGCAGAGCACATCAGAACTGGTTCAAGAGGTGCAGCAGGCCTCTTCCCCTGCCCTCGCAGCCAGCACCTGACTTTTCTTCTTCCCATTACTCAAGCACTTCTTCCTCTGCTTGCAAGTGCTGCAGCCCTATTGCCGCCTACCATGTTTCTTATTGTGCACACAGAGGACCTGGAATCCTTGGGTGGCATTCACATGCGTTTTACTCAGAATAGATCTGTGGAAGTTAATGGACCTAAGTTAGTCATATTCATGAATTTCACTTAGTCTACCCTGAGCAAAACTTAGTTGAATACCATCCCTGGTTTTTAGTCAAGCCATAGGTACAATAATGCAACAGGGTTTGGGTCTCTAGGATAGCTGGTTGGTGGGTTGGATCTTGGTTTCTCTCTCTGCCCCAACCTGCTAAATAAGTTCATGTTGAAAGGAATTTTGAATTGGCTTCTTAAGAGCTTGGCTCTTCTTCTTTCTTGAAACATCCCTGAATGCAATTATTCCTTATCCTAAGGAGAAGATCAGGGTGGTCCTCTTTGCCAGCACAAATGTCTCTGCTCACTTAGTAGCCTGTCAAGAGAACTACTGGAGCAAGGCCATTGCTCAGAACTAATCTGAGGATTTAAAGGAAATTCCTGAGCTAACCAACATTTTTTAAAGTCTGTCTATGTTACTTCCAGACAAAGCACACTACATTGAAATTTCCAAGCTAGTATGTGTTGCCACGAGGAAGTTTTTTTGCCTGTTATGAAATTAATAACCTGCTGTTTTGAACACCGGAATGGCAGATGCTCTGCTGCTCCTTGGCATTAGTTGATGGGTTGCATTTGCTGAAGTAAATTACAGTGGTCATGGTCTCAAAAGAACAGGATCCAGAAATGAGGGATAAAAACGCTTCAGGCAGAAAATGAGTTTTATAGTTGCTTGGCCGGCTTCAATTGAGGTGGCAGATGTTTACTCAGCTTATTCGACAGAAGTGTCTTGTCTCACTCTTCCCTCCCTCTCTTGCTTTTAGGGGAGTGCAACAGTCAGAACTATATCCTGCAGTAATGGCCGGGACGGTTGGGGGGCGGGGACAGGAATAAGAGGTATAAGGTAGGTTGGGATTACAGCGGTCTTATTTCAGTTGTACAGTGGTACCTTGGGTTACATATGCTTCAGGTTACATATGCTTCAGGTTACAGACTCTGCTAACCCAGAAATAGTACCTCGGGTTAAGAACTTTGCTTGAGGATGAGAACAGAAATCGTGCTCCAGCGGCGCGGTGGCACCATTAGCTAAAATGGTGCTTCAGGTTAAGAACAGTTTCAGAACCAATTAAGTACTTAACCCGAGCTACCACTGTACTTGGGCATTCCTCCCACACGGGTTAGAATTTAGAGTTCCAGTTCTACGAAAGGCCATTGGGTTGCAATGAAAATCCAGATTATGTTTGAACCCTTGTTCTGTAAGAGTTTTTTGTTTCCCCTGAGAGATGGTGATGGTAGTGGGGAGAACCCAGAACTCTTTCTCTTCCTGTGGATAACATACACGTAATTTTTTATGAGGAGCTCAAAACGAACTTGAGAAAAAGCTCTCTCTCTCTCTGTGGCTTTTCCGAGCGGCATTTTTTAATGTACGTATCCAGGAAAATTCATTTCCAGGTGTCTAAACTGCTCCGCAGTGAATTGATCTCATCAAATAATACAGACAATACACTAGAATGGTTGATAGCATTGGGTGAGGTTATTTCCCAGCCTTGCTGTTGCTACAATTACCAGGTAAGCTTGGGCTTCTGTTCATGTCTCAAGTACTTTT
Source organism: Podarcis melisellensis (assembly GCF_964234715.1). Classification (NCBI taxonomy): domain Eukaryota; kingdom Metazoa; phylum Chordata; class Lepidosauria; order Squamata; family Lacertidae; genus Podarcis; species Podarcis melisellensis. The sequence continues at coordinate 28,070,740 of NC_138529.1, read as the reverse complement.
ATCAGGATTAAAAAAAACCTTGGCAAGTTCACATGGAAGGAAAACCCATTGTGGATCGGATGCAGTGTTGGTGAATGCCAGTTTTGAATTCCAGTGAGTGGCCAAAACTGCCCCAGCATCTCTCTCTCCACCCCATTGCCTTTTACTTAGTTGTCTTGAAGAGTCCATGTGCATGGTATGTTAATATCCTAGGATAGTATTTCAGCAATAGGGAAGTGATAGGAAAAGAGAATTTGTATGTGACTGGTTGGGTTGTAACTGTGGAAATGCCCGGATGGCTTGTTTTTATTAATTTGTAAGAGAGCCACTGGTCAGTTAGCCAATGTGTTAATTCATTAAAAATGTAGTCAAAGTAGAAAATTAACATTTTTGAAAATATTGAGGAAAATATCCTCCATTGTAGATGCCAGCCTATGAAGGAAAAAGAAGACAAATTTCATGCATTAGAGATCACGCAGACTCTTAATATAAAAGTTCCCTGAACTATGCAGTGAACTTGTTCTGTTACTAGGCTGTTTCCCAAGTCCTCTGTTATCTGCCTGTGGCTTTCCTTACTGCAATATGAAATTTCCATTAGTTCAGGGGTTAGATTCTCAACCAGAAAGCACAGAATTAGTTCTGCTTCCTACAAAGATCAGTTAGTAAATTCCTCATCTCATTTGTAAGGTGCCATAGTTACAAAGTGATTGAATGACTTTCTGGATGGTAGAGCTAAGGTAGGCAAGAGACTCATTCACAGCTTGTGACACACTTAACAAAGAGCCATTCTCTTTGGTGATTATGTAGAAGTCTAAAAGTACATAGTTTGGTAACTGGAGGTGAGAGTTCTTCTTGTCCTTGAAACCTCTCATTTTGTGGCTTGTTTCCCCTCTCTTTCTTGGTGCCTTCAACAGAAAATATATATATCATGTATAAAATGGCAATCGTATTGGCTAGCCTTTGAATCTGGCCTGTTCAAATTCTAGGTAAGCTTGGGCTCGATTTTTATCCAGTTGTTTATCAAGTTTCAGCATTTTCTAATGAACTTTGCCATTCTTTGTTTTGATCAAGTGAGGGTTAGGGGTGCACATGTCTAAGACCATAAAAATGAGGTCCATAAACCTACCTAAACCTATGTTTCCCCTTGCTAGCTAGCAGAAATCCTGTCTACATGTTTAAGGGTCAAGAATAGCAAAGTAAAATGTTCTGGCTGTGGATGCATGCTTTGTTCTTGCACTTTGATCTATGAGCAAGTTTAATGAGCTGCTGCTTCAAAAGTTAATTTTCTGGCGAACAAAAGCACTGGAAAGTCTTTGCTGCAGACCAATGAGGCGAGGTCTCCAAAGAAAAATAGTCACAATGCTCAACAATTTGCCATTTTTTCTTACCTGCTACTGAGCCAGTTTGGTGCTTCTGTTATTCACTCATGCATTCAGTCAATTAATTTCTATACCATTCTCTGTAATAAATAACCTCAGGATAGTTTATGGGCAAAAATTATTAAAACACAATACAGTGGTACTTCAGGTTAAGTACTTAATTCGTTCTGGAGGTCCATACTTAACCTGAAACTGTTCTTAACCTGAAGCACCACTTTAGCTAATGGGGCCTCCTGCTGCTGCGCCGCCGGAGCCCGATTTCTGTTCTTATCCTGAAGCAAAGTTATTAACCTGAAGCACTATTTCTGAGTTAGCGGAGTGGTAACCTGAAGCGTATGTAACTTGAAGCGTATGTAACCCGAGGTACCACTGTATAACAAATTTAAGACTAGTCCTAGAATCCATGCGAACAACAGAAAGCATTCTCCATTACAAATGGGCAACACTGATAAACTGTGCCCAAATGTCTTGGTGAACAGATACCTTCCACCCATGCAATGTAGATGCCAGCTGTTTTTCTGACGAGGAGTTCCACAGGTACAGTGCCACCACAGAACATAGATTATCACCACCTGATGTATCGCCTCTTCTATAAATCTGAGGGGTCCAAGCAAGTTGATACATGGAGAGGTGATCCAAGTATTTGGTTCCCAAGTTATTGCCATACAGGTGGTAACCAGTGCTGCTCTCATAAAACAGGTTCTATGGTTAGAATAAGCCATGCCATTTAACACTCTGGTGGCTGTTTGCAGCTCTGAACAGTCTTCAAGGTAACTCCATGTAGAGTTCATTACAATCTAAATGGGAGGCTACCAGAGCATGGGTTACTGGGTCAGTCTAGGAAGCGCCACAGCAGGCAACTGGCATTCTGTGTCACCTAAGCATCAAGTGACAGAGAAGCACTTCCATACTATAAATCTGCTCCATGAAGGGGAGTGCAACCATGTTTAGAACAGGTCATCTGTCTGCTTCCTGGACATGGGAACTGCCCATCCTCAGCACCTCTGTCTTGTGTTATGGATGGGTTTGATGCAAAGTAATGGTGGGCAGTACCAGCTGAGGAACCCTCAGGGAAAGAGGGCTCAGAGCCTGGGGATTGGTGAGACAAAAAAGAGGGAGTAGAAGGAGAAGACTGAGAGGAGGAAGTGTCAGAACTGGAAGAGGTAGCAAGGATTAGTGAGCTTGGAGAGTCTGTGGCAGAGAGAAGTCCAGAATCAGTCAGAAGCGGAGACAGGAGAGTGGCATGAGGGAGACCAAGAGGCAGAGAAGAAGAAGAAGAAGAAGAAGAAGAAGAAGAAGAAGAAGAAGAAGAAGAAGGAGGAGGAGGAGGAGGAGGAGGAGGAGGAGGTGGTGGTGGTGGTGGTGGTGGTGTTTGGATTTGATATCTCACTTTATCACTGCCCTAAGGAGTCTCAAAGCGGCTAACATTCTCCTTTCCCTTCCTCCCCCACAACAAACACTCTGTGAGGTGAGTGGGGCTGAGAGACTGGCCCAAGGTCACCCAGCAGCTGCACGTGGAGCAGCAGGGAATCGAACCCAGTTCACCAGATTACGAGTCCACCGCTCTGAACCACTACACCACACTGGCTTGTCAGGCTTGTGAAGAATCACAGGTGTCTCCCCCTCCTGCTGTGACAAGCTTGGTAATGCACAAACACAGTTTCTGATAGCTTGGGAAAAAATCCTGGAAAAGGAGAGGACTTAGGCAGCTATGGGGAGAAGGGACCTTCAGTCACAGCAACTGCTTCATTGGGGCAAGGCCTATTGGAGATGAGTTACTGTGCTCATTATGCCTGGCCACTCCTGGGTCAATCGTGTTTTGCTAATAGAGAGTTAGTTCCAACTTGCACAGTGTGATTCACTGCTGGCTCGCTCCTGATATCTTACCAGGGGTCAGTCAGTTTCTTGGCCCTCATCCATCTCGTTACTGCCTTCAGGCACTAGACCTGCTTCTTCACAGCATGACCTGATTCTGATAGCAAGGAGGAATAGAGCTAGATTGTCTCCCAGGTATTTTGTCAGGACTTAAGGTATACATTAAAATGTATCTCCAGTTAGACCACATGACATAACTCCAACTGTCTTTGGTCATGATGGAATGGCGGTGACTTTTATGCAGAGTGGCCTTATTATCAATGCAGCCACATTGTTTTCCTTCCAGACTCCCACTCCCATTAGCTCCTGCCCGAATGGCCATTGGTTAGGGATGATGGGAATTATAGTTCAACAACATCTGGAGGGCACCACATTGGCCATTCATGAAATGCATTGTTACTTTGTAGTTGGTGCATGGAGCTTAATCCTGAAGCCTTTTAGAACTTCTTGTCTCTGCTGATACTGTTTTTAATTACTGTTTGTATATTGCTGTCTTAGCTTTGAATTGTATTTATTGCTTTTATTGACTGTTCTGCAGCTTTCCTGGAGAGCATCTTAATTCAGAAAGGGAGGGTATGAATTGTTATCCTTAAACTTAAACGAGTTCTCCAACTGTTAAATGGCACCTTTAAACCAAAATGTATGAACTCTTCTGCTTGGCACACTATGTAATTCTCGTTAGACACTGTTGCCCTGCATTTTCTAGCCTGGCCAAACATAGCAGTATTGAATGTGTTTCTTCTTGTCTGTTTTTACAAGAATGAAATAAGCTAAAGAAGCTGGTGGATGGAAAAACCATTTTCTTAAAAGAGCTCAAACTTAAATGTGAAGGCAGATCTCAGGGATGGGATATTTTGAAATGAACCAGAAAGTCCTGTGTGCGGTTGATCTTACTCTCACATGTTCTCTGTCTGTCTCACATATCCATTAGGAGTAAATATGTACGGTAATTAAATAAATTGCATTATTTGTATATTTACAGTAAATGGTAACAGTTCCACATGTATAACAAGGTGTTAAAAACTGAAATCCCAGCATGCTGACACCACCTACTAGACAGAACGGGTTAAAAAGTTGCTAAGTCGAATGCTTTAATTGCCTATAAAGAATCTCTGTCAGGAAGCCGGTGATGACTATAAAAGAAAAAATGAAGGTTCCTCAATTATTCTTCCTCATCGTGAGGTGCTAAATACAGAAGCAGGCTTCTGCCTTGCAGTGCTTTGCCTATCCAGGGCTCTTGTATTCGACTGGAACTTGCAGGCATGGTTTAAATGTATAAAATATATAGCAATGTTAGCCAGTCCCCTGCACAGTGTTCTGTAGGAGAACTGAGGCGAATACATATAACAAATACAAATAAACACATTTCTAAATCTGGCCAAATTTAAGTTTGCTATTACTGTCAATGCTTTTCCTTGATTTGTGTCTACAGATTGAAGAGTTAGTGCCCAATTGCCAGCTGTTCTAATCCTACTTCTGATTTTCTTCTTCTGCTGCTGCTGCTTCTTATACTGGTTTATGCTTCATTTTGTTTATGCTCTGGCAAAATAGTCATACAGGAGAGAGCTTTGTGGTGTCTGGAATTCCTCTCGTACATAACTGCTGACTTAGAATCCTGGACCGAATTGTAAAAATGCATCCATTGCCTTGTAAAATGTCGTTTGACTTGTTGGCTTGTGTTGTCTCTGTCACATGGCGTGTGTTGCGTGTCTGTGGGAAGATTCTGTTTCCGAGGCTGTATTTCGTAGGATAGTGTGACTCAGCCTCTCTCTTGTATTCACACATGTGTACACAAGGAGTACAAGAACACTTTTAGTCGCTTTCTCAGCAGAGTGTTTGAATTGCTAATGCATTGTTTGTTTGTGTGTTTTTCTTTCTTTGTAGACTATAATGGAGCAGTTCAACCCCAGCCTCCGGAACTTCATTTCCATGGGGAAGAACTATGAAAAAGCCTTGGCAGGTAAGCAAAGTGTAATTGTGCATGTTGTTGTCATGGCTGTGGCATTGGGTGGTAGCAGAGGTGTGCGGAGGGGGGGAGAATGGCAAAATCATGTTCGCTGAGGTTGTTGGCATTGCTCTTGAAGTTTAGAAAATATGTCAGGAAATGCTCTCGTCTGCCAAAGGCAGCCTGCAAAGCAGCTCTTTGAATTAAGACACAAGCGCATTATCATTCTATGACATGTGAAGCATGAAGGGCTGTCACAAGGCGCACTGCTTAAGAAGCTGTGACATGAAACATCTTCCTTACAATGATGAGCCAGATACAGGCTGCTGATTTACTGACAACTAGATGATAAACACAACTTGTGATTCCACCCCTCCTCCTGTCTCAAATAGCCTCTTTGGATTGCCTAAATAATAATAATAAAAATCTTCAAACCTATCTTTAATAGCAAAGAAGTTCCAGCACTACACTTCACAGTGTAGATGTATGTTTCAAAGCTGCATTAGCAAATCCCAAATGAGTAAACAAAAAAAGTTTGACAATTATCAACCACTCTCAAATGTCCCCTTTGGGGGCAAGGTACTTTGAGAGGGAGGTGGTGGTTGAGCTTCAAGCATGCTTGGAAGAAGCTGAGTATCCAGATCAATCTGAATTGATGCAGGTCCAGCCATTGAATCAAAACTGCTTTGGTTTCCCTGGTGGTTGACATGTGTCGGGGGACAGATGAAGGGAGTCGAACTCTCCTCATTATTCTTCATCTGCCTGCAGCTTTTGATAATTTGGACCTCAGTACTCTCCTGGACAGACTCCAGGTGGTGGTGGGGCACCATTTTGTGATATTCGATTTGGGAGTTTTGTTCCATAGAATAGCTATTAGAGGGAGGTATTACATTGTGCCATGGGCACTGACCTGTGCCATGTTTCAGGGGTGCATTCTGCCCCCATGGCATTTTAATATTCACATGTAGCTGTTGGGGAGGTAACATCTGTTCTGGAGTAAGGTGTCATTAACACATGGATGTCATCCAGCTCTATCTCTCCATACCTTCTCATCAGAAGGCTGGTGCTCAATGGGCTGGGTGTTGATGAGGAAATTGACATTGAATCCAGACAAGATGGAGGTGTTGTGTTCCTGAGCACAGAAAATGGGGATGCACCTGCTTTGGATGGGATTGCACTTCCCTTGAAGGAGTAGATCTGCAGGAAATACTCCTGGCTTCAATATTGTCACCACAGGCTCAGGTGGCCTTGGTGGCTAGGAATGCCTGTTTCCAGCTCTGGCTGGTTTACCAACTACAGTCCTGTTTGGACTTGGTCACTGTACTCATCCTCTGGTAACCTCCAGATTGGATTACTGCAGTACATTCTACTTGGGGCTGCCCTTAAAGACTCTTTGGAGACTGGCTGCCTCATTCTGGACCAGTTGCAATCTGGTATGACTGCAAAGAGTCATATCACACCTGACCTGAAGCACCTGTGCTGGTTGCCTATTTGTGTTTACATTAATGTTTAAAGCTCTAAATGACTTGGGGTCCCAAATAGCTGAAGAAACTTCTCCCACATCCACCAGTTTGGGTATCAAGATGGGTGGAGGAGCACTTGTTGGTAATGCTGCCAACCAGAGAGGTGTATGTGGCAGCTCAAAAATTGTGGAATTCTCACCCCATAGTGAGAGTCTGGCACTGACATTACATCTTTTGTTGGGTATGCCTGTTTACTCTGACCTTTGGAAGCGGAGTATGAGTTTTTAGTTGTCTTCCCCATAAATTTTGCTATTAGTTGTATCTGTTTTGTGGTTTTATTTTTTAGACTGTATTTTTGTTAATGTAACCTGTGCTTGGGACCAAAGGATGAGTAAAGAATTGGAAAATAAATAAATAATAGAAAGTAGAGCATTCCAATTTTTAGACAAAGGCGTTCAACCAGTTTAGTTAATAATGACTGACTTGTTGGTGCAGACTTGATCCATTGGCTTCATGGGGAATTCTAAGGCTATAATTTGGGCATTTGAATCCCATTGACTTAAGTGTCTACTTAGCAGCCTATCTGTATGCAGATGTAACTGTGGCATGAGCTTTTGTAAGCAAGATCCTGATTCATCAACTGTATCTTACAAAGTTGACTCTTTAAAGCCAATGCCTTAATTCAAACAGTCGAGTCTTTAAGAGGTCACAGGATTCTTCCATCCAACACAGAATAACACAATTAAGAACCACTTTTAAGTCATACAATAGGCAGCAAAAAAACCAAAAACCCACCAGGTTTTCTTCCACATTTACATTTCACAGGGAACTGCAGCCAATACCACCTGCATTCTGAGTGTATCTGTATGACACACCAAACACCTTCCAAACACCTGTCCGTCACATTCAGATTGTACGTTTTTAAGTGAACAATGAAAAAATTTTAAGGGCAAAACCAGAGAGTGTTATGTGAAGTGGTATTTTCTCATGGACGATGGTTTTTGTTTTTTTTAACCTTCTGATTGGCAATTTGCCCAAAAGTTAGTAGATTTGTAGGCGCTGTCGTGCTCCTAATATGCCTGGTTTCCTGCCCTGGCTGCTTCAGCTGGCCCTAGGCAGGTGTGGAAAATCTCCTACATGTTTCGGCCAACGTCATTTGTTCAAACCATATGAGAGTTTGGTCAGCCATGTACATTATTTCTCTTACGTATTTGTGCTGCTAGCTTTTGTGTCCTGTAGTGCAGGTAGGCTATTTCATCCCTCCCACCCCAGGGACTTGAGCTAGCAAGCAGAACTTAATTGCTTCTTGCTTTTTTATAGTTGCTAACACCTGAACCTCAATAAAGCCCTAGGGGAAAGCTTTCCCTGAAAGCCTTTCCCCCCTTTTAGATGGCCTGAGGATCCCTTTGGCAACTTCACTTACTGACTCTGCCTGCTTGTTTAAGTGTAGCAGCAATTCAGTAACATTCCTGGGATTTCCCCACCACCAACCACCTTAAAGAAAAAGAATAACTATCTCATGAGTCAGCTTTGTGAGCATTGCATCACTTGAGCGAGACTTAAGGGAAATGTTCTCAAACCAACTGCAGCACATTCTGTACTACAGGAGTGCCAGCTTGGTCCTGCGACCGTGGGTGCCCAGGGCATGCATGGCCCTGGCACCAAAATTTGTGGGTGCCCAGCCCCTTCAGAGGGGGAATTTTGTGGGTGCTCAGGCACCCAGGGAGTTGGCACCTATGCTGTACAACATGGAACTGCTTTTCACACGCCTTGCACATGCTTTGGGCTGATCTGCAGTCTCCAGTGGCTTCTTAAGGAGAAAAAGAGGTACTGGGTGTCTTTAGCCTGCTTTTGAAATCCAGTGCTACTCAATAAAGAACCAAACTCCACACATTCTCAAGGGTTGCACTCCCTTCTCTTATTACCATTTCATGGGTTTCAAGGCTGTGTCCTAGCATTCACAAGAAGCTGGAGGAATGAAGCCCTGGTCGGAATCATGGCCTGGCAATCTTTCTGCTAAAATGGAAGCTTATATTAAGAAGAACCCCACCAACCCCTTGATATGCAATTAATTATCTTGATGTTGACCCTGAAAAGTTGTTAAAAGGAGATCAAAATGTTACCATAGAATGCTGACAGAATTTGAAGTGTAGTGGTTTTCATCAGGGAGTCATGGCCCATAGCTGATTTTACAGCACTGTATAAAATACTTTGAAATATAGCCCAAGTGTTACACACCATGGAATGAATGTAAAGCAATTCCATAGTGGCCCTGTTGGTTTGGGTTAATATAAAAGTGTTACATATACCCACCCACACCCCAAAATAACATATTTGTAAGTGTAGGATTTGTGTGCCCAACACATAATGGGCTGGTTCAAATCACATGTCATGGTAAACTGTGGTTTTTAGCTTACCATGATTGAGCAGCATTCTAGTACATACTGCTGAATTGTTCCCATTTTGCTCTGCTCTGCTTGGAGACGGGAACAACAAACCATGAGTCTTGACTCAGTGTTGCATGCAAACCAGCACTTGTGGTTCGTTTCTCTCCAAACAAAGCATGAGCAGAACCCAAGTTTTGTTCTTGGCTTACCACTCATGGTTTGTTTGAGAGAAACAGACCACAAGAAGTAGTTCATACATAACGCTAAGCTAAATCTTGAGGCTTCTTTCTCCTGGCTCCAGGGAGGTTGGAGTGAAACAGGAGCAATTTAGCAGCATTTACCAGCACACACAGCACATTCATATAAATCGTGGCTTATAGTTAAGTGTGAAGAAGCCTAGGGCTTCCATGTGCGCAATGGGACTTCCCTCTCCACTCTCTGCACCCTGTGCTCTCCTGTTATTAGCTATGGAGGATTCAAATTCCAACTTTTAACCTTAAAAAAAAAAAATATTATGGTTGGGGTGCTCTTTAGCTCACCTGTGATTTTAGTTCTCTGTGATTTGATTATGGCTGAAGTTTACTCCCTATCTGGTTCTAGTTTGTGCTTTGCCTTTTTTTCTTCTTTTTTTTTAAAGGGTTTTACTAAATGGCATTATAAGGATTTAATGGTTTAAATTGTTAACATCCTGTTGTTCGTATGTTGCCAAGAGAACCATGGTATGGGGAGACTTAAAACAAAATGACCAAATAAATAATATAATAAATGCTGCTGAAAGCTGTTCTGCTTGGCAGGAGGTTGGACTCAATGGTCCTTGTGGTCTCTTCCAACTCTATGATTCTATGATTCTACGTGCAAATAGATATTATTATCTGATATGTCTTGCATTTTAAGAGAAAAAAACTCGTTGAAGACTGAAACGCAGAGTGCAATTTTTAAAGTAAATAAAAGGAAATTATGGTAGGTTTAGTAATGTTCTTGTTGCAGAGGCTGTGAATTTGGCATTGAGCAGACACTCAAGAAGAGTTTTTAGCAGTGCATAAATAGGGTGATACATTTGAGCATTTATTTATTAAATTTGTATCCAAGGCAGCATTTATGCTAATAAGAGTGTTGATAAGTACACAATGTCCCTATGTGCATCTGTTAAATGGCGGAGGGTATGTGTTAAGCAATGTATATCTAATGAAGAGGAAGAATAAGAGTAACATGAAAGCATGGTTTACTTTACTATTTACGTAAAACTATACACGGCTAACTGAGAGCTTTGTGAGCTCTTCTTGTAACAGTTAAAGATTACAGACCCTGAGATTTATTGAAGAATTTTCAATAACCTTGTAAAATTTATGTTTCCAGACCTGTTTAGTATTAAAAAAACCCCCACACCAATTACATTTTTAAAAGAGACTAATCATCTTGGCAACCTTTTAAAAAGACAAAGCATTTTAAGCCCGTGTAGCTACATCAGTGTTAGTTCTTTGTCATTTTAGTCTGAGTTAGATCTGTTGAACTTAGTGGAACCTACTTCTAAGTAGACATGTATACTACTGTTGTGCTGTTGCTCTCTTTCACATTTAGATTTTTGACTTTTATAAAGTGCTGCAACTAAAAGTAGATTTTTAAAAACGGAGGTTCTCAAGCTTTCTATCACCAGGGCCTACTTAAGATGGCTGAAAACTACTGAGGCCCACCAGTTAAAAAATGGAGGCAGAGTTTGACATAACCAGTGGGCAAGTAATCTTGCTTTCTGCTGATGTTCAACCCATCTTTGAAAATGGCTAAATTATTTGCCACCGCATTGTTCCTCAGTCTAAGTGCAGAGACTTGCTCTGGAGTTACCATGACAGCCTTCCCATTTTAGGCAGAATTTGCTGATCCAGCACAGGGGTCAGCAAACTTTTTCAGCTGGACCGGACTGTATTTGGGGGGGGGGGGAAATGAACAAATTCCTATGCCCCACAAATAACCCAGAGATGCATTTTAAATAAAAGGACACATTCTACTCATGTAAAAACACGCTGATTCCCAGACCGTCCGCAGGCCGGATTTAGAAGGCGATTGGGCCGCATCCAGTCCCCGGGCCTTAGGTTGCCTACCCATGGTCCAGAGGCTTCCTAAGTGGGGGCAGAGGGAGTCTTTTTCTTTTATATTTCCCCCTTCCCACTCCCATATGCTTGTGAGAAACTATTTTTAGTCATCATCTGTGATTTCTTCTCCCCTTCTTCTTTCACACTCGATTTGTACCATATTCAGCCCCCACCAACTTCTTTTCTACCTCCTCTATGGTCTGCTTACCTTCACTTATTCCTCCTACAATATCCTTCCTTTCGTACCTCCTCCTTTTCTGTTCCCAGTTTATTATAATAAATGCTAACCGCGTACCTCTCACTTCCTTCATCTCTTCAACATGTCCTCCAGTCCTTTCCCTTTTATAGAAGGGAGACTTTTCTTGCCACCTGCCTGCTCCAAACTGCTCTTCCCCCAGCCACCCTTAATCACCATGCAGGTAGTTGCTGGTGCTGGTTTTGGTCCAAGCAAAAGACAATGGCACACCTAGGAGTTACAGGGTGGGCTGTGGCACTAAGGCCCACTTGAAAGTAGCCCAAGACCCACTGGGTTGATCCTGGCACACTCTCTGAGAAATGCTGCTCCAAGACAAGGAAGTGGGTTAATACGGTATCCATTCTTGAGAACTAACTCCTGCAATCTGGTTTTGTTTGCTTCAGTTTTTGATAAATGCATTCTATCTGCAGATCTCAACTCTGTAATCTTAAAGGCCATTCCATTTTCTCCCGCTCTCTTGTCTCTTGATCTGTATCCTTATGAAATGCAAGCAGTTTAATCCAGTAGCACTTGCTAGAACATGTAGTTTTGCGGTGTTAAACAAAATCTATGCAATGTGTTCTTGTGATTAAGTGGAACCCCCTTCTTATCTGATTAAAGTGACGTGTGCAATTGGAATGTCAACAAACGAGCTAAAATGCTTGAGCTGCATTTGAAAGTCAAGTGATAGCTGGCTACTTAGTAAGATTTTTGGAGGCTTGATAAGCTAGTACAGTGGTACCTCGGTTTTCGAACGTAATCAGTTCCGGAAGACGGTTTGAGTTCTGAAACGTTAAAAAACTGAAAACTCAACAGCCGACAGCTAGGCCTTAGGATCTTTTACTCAGTGGAAGCCACATGGTATGTTCGATTTCCGGGGCATGTTCGAAAACTTAAGCATTTACTTCCGGGTTTACAGTGTTCAAAAACCGAAATGTTTGTCAAAGGAGACGTTCGAAAACTGAGGTACCATTGTATTGTCAAAGATGTGTCTTCTCCCAGAATAAAAATTCAGGTTTATACCAAGATAGTGGTCTATAATCAGAATAACCTTCTCTAATCTTGCAGATTAGCCTGGGAGAAATAATGCAATATCTTGATGCAGAGCCCATATTCAGGCTTTTGCATCTCTCCACCGTCCCACACCCAACCCCATAAGATTCTTGTGTTGTCCTATCCTGCTCTAAACACAATACCTGTTGCCCAAACTACCACTTTCTATGTTGCGTTCCACATTATTCATGTGTCAAAATTCCCTCCACTCTTTTAAGATCTGAATTAGCTCATGAGAGTTTTATCTGAATTATTATACAATGAAGCTTCTTTCATTTCAGTGACAAAAATTGTTATGTGACACAAGCTGAAAATTTCACCTTGATGTGGTAGTGTGTGTCCAAGAAGCTCTTATTGGAGTTTTGAACATTTCAGTATTATGTCATATGGTCAAATCACTCCATAATGCTTGGAGGTTGTTTGGAGTGCAAAATTTGAAGCTCAGCTATAGAAGCTGGCTAGGGAGGGGTTGGACCCTTGGATTACAAAGGAATCAAAGGTGTGCTAAAGGAGGATAAGATTACAGAGAAGCTGAATGAATTATTTGCATCTGTCTTCACAGTGGAAGATATAAGGCAGATCCCTGTGCCTGAATTAACTTTTGCAGGAAGGAAGTCTGAGGGACTGAAGAAAATAATGTGGTGACAAGAGACTAAGTTCTAGGCCTAACAGGCAAAATAAAAACTGACAAATTGCCAGGTCCAGGTGGCATCCATCCAAGAGTTCTCAAAGGAGTCAAATACGAAATTGTTGATTTTCTGATCAAAATAACTTAGCTTGTTCCTAAGACCAGCCTCCATACCTAAAAGCTGGAAGGTAGCCAATGTAACACCAGTTGTTGTTGTTGTTGTTGTTTTTTAAGGGATCCAAAGAGGGGGTTTCCTGGAGATTGCAGACTGGTTAGGTTAACATCTGTCTCCAGAAAACTGGTGATGTATCGTTAAAGGTAAAATAACCAAGCATACAGAAGAACAAGCTTTTGCTAAAGCAGAGCCAGCATGGCTTTTGCAAAGCTAAGTCTTGTTTCACTAAGTTATTGGTGTTCTTTGATTCTGCCAGATTTTGGTGACAACACTAGCATTTGGATGGCGCAACAGGACTTGACAGCAGTTTATAGCTGCCTTGTAAATCAACAGGGAATTCCGTATTTAGCAAGTACATTCAAATAATGGAAACATTTTCTGTTGTGTTTGTTATCCCTGAAGCAACAATGGAGGTAAAAACGTACATGGCAATAATATACATGTGTTTCGATTTCTAGGTGTGACTTTTGCAGCAAAAGGATACTTTGATGCTCTGGTTAAAATGGGAGAATTGGCCAGCGAAAGCCAAGGATCTAAGGAACTAGGTAAGTCAAGTACCACACTCACTGCTGCCATGTGGCTCTCAAAGGTTTAGCCAACTGTCAACGCTGCCCTTGGGCTGAAAAAAGGTAGCCACTTTGGTTAAAAGCTTGAGATGATGTTTGCTAAAAAGGGAAGGATGAACTCACAACACCTCTTTGTCTTCTCTAGGGAAAGAGCAGCCCTCATTATTCATAAGGGGTGAGAGGAGTTCTAAAATATCCTCAGGTGTTGCCTGTGTATTGCTGAACATGAGCTGTTACACCCCTTTCTCAAACATGCAGGTTTTGTGTTCTTAGGTTACACTCTCCTGTGTTTATTGTTGGAATATGGATTCCGTAAATTATGCTTAAGTGACAGGATGGATGTTTATTTGCACATGAGATGCAAAATACCCTAATTCATTTCCATCTGTTTGAAGTGCATCCTGTTTAAGGCACTAGATATAAGACATTGGCATTTTAGAGTCAGAGGGGTTTCCCCCTCTGATCAGGACCATGATCATTGCAGGAAAAATATAAATGTGTCTGCAAAGGCAACCAAATTTTTGGCTCCACCAGCCAATCATGCTTGACATGACTTGATTGGGCATTCAAATAAAATTCCTTTATTTCACTGAGGCCCTTTTCTAAGGAAGCAGCTTTGGAACCAGGTTAACTGAAACACCTCTTGCACCTGTATGAACTGGCCTTCCCTTGAGATCAGTGCCAGAGGCCCTGCTTGCTGATGCACATTTCTTAAGTTCAGTTAGACTGGTGAGCAGTTTGGACAACATGCCAGTTAAGCATCTTTAATCATGGTTTGGTGTAGCGTTTGAGTTGAGCTAGTGTGAGCAATCCCCATTATTTCATCAATGTGTTTACTTTGCCTGAAATATCATAATTGCAGGTGCAGGAATATTTTTTCTCTCTGCAATAAACATTGTTTTATTGGTCTCATGCTGGTGAGTAGATCAAAAATAAAAATCCACTTTATGAAAAACAACAACATGGCAGTACTAGTTGTGGGCTAATATTGGGAGTCTTATGCCGTTTAATTTACGTTCTCTTGCAAAATTTTAAAACTGCTTGTGCAAGCCTTATGATAATACTCTAGTGCTATTATACATACACAATCTCTCCACAACTTGGTTCATAAGCACTCCTTTCTTGGAAAAGGAAATGGGGTATTAATTGCCCCCTAAACGATTTCCTTCATGCTTACCTAATCTAAAGATAGATGAAAGTAGTAGGCTGTCCTTTAACAAGACACATTTTTGCTTGTAGAGAAGTTTTAGCCTTCACTGCTGCAGAGTTAATCACAGAACTTACGCTAACGCCCTAACTTTGGTGGAACATTTTCCCCTTGAGGTTCAGCTCTCATTAACATCGGCTGTCATTTGGCACCAGCTGTAGACCTTCCTCTTCTGTCCAGCCTGTGGGTGAAGAGATCTTTGGCTTAGGCTAGGCAATTAGAGTTCTTATTCTGATGAGAGTATTTGATGACTTGTTGTATTGTGCTTTTATGATTGTATATTTAAAATACTGTCATCCGCCCTGAGGTCTTCTGACAAACAGTGGTATATACATTATTTTTAAAAATAGCCAAAGTGCCCCCCGCCATTGCTTAAGTAATGACAACTCTGTCAGTTCCTGGGAACTGCAGGGTCACCTGTGAATAATAAACACTTAGGTTTTATTTCTGGGGAAGTGGCGCTTCTGATGGGCTGCCACAATAACACCTCTATGTGCCTTGCGATGTATAGATGTGGGGAAAATCTGTTTTTGGTTCTCTGTGAGTGTTACTTTTGATACATAGGTGGGACTCGGACAAATGCTAATAAAACACAGGGCCTGAATAGCCTGCTACCTGTGCATACTACACAGAGGTGTTTTTTTGAAAATGCAAGCATGTATCAGGACACGGCAGTTTCACACAAGCCCTGAAAAGTCAGACATCTTGCTAGATGTTTTGCTGTTCTAAGTAAATTCTTGTCAGCGTAATGAGAGTTTGTTTGGGTTTCTCTGCAGCCTTTCTAATCCCCATCAAGCAACCACCCACGTTTTAATTCCTTCCTTTTTGCTCCGTTTCCAAATTCCCCCTCCCCAATCAGTCTTAAGTAAATGTGCACTGCCTGCATGATTTGTACCGTAAAAGTAACAACACAGCCTTCTGGCTCCAATAAACTCTGGTTTTCTGAGTATTTGGGGAATCATCCTGAAGTGAAGGCTGTTAGGACTCTAAAAGTCTTTCCAAAACCTTAGCTAATCTGATATTCATACAATGTGCTCTATTTTGCCCCAAGTCAACAGCTCACTTGGGTTCAATCGCAGCCATGTGCACATAGACGGCATCCCCTGCACAGAGCAACAGAGCCAATGTTGTTGTCATCTTGCCCTGAAGGAGCCCTTTATCTACTTAAATACACCCAGTAGAGAAAAATGCCAGTTCTGTGTCCTTTTGTGCTTGCCTTTTTATATGGAGTAAAGAATCTAAGTGTGTTGCTCTTTTCTGCCTTGAAGAAATCCGAGAGATAATGCATGGCTTGCCATTAGTTGCAGATCCTTGAAGGAACAGCGGATTTTACATTTTGCTCCGAGGCATAGCTGCAGAATTTGGGATGCTAGCTAGCTAGCTGCAGATTATTATTATTATTATTATTATTATTATTATTATTATTTGCATGGTTCTGAAGTGCTGTGCTTGCTTAGGTTTGCATTCCTTCCAGCATACTTAAACATGTCAGACATTGTGCATGCTGAACTATTCTTGGGTTGTTGTTTTTTTGAGATTTTATTTAATATGGCTGCAATCCTTTGCCCATTTTGGAAGTAAGGATGCAGCAAAACCCCTGTATAACCTCGTTGCATATGAAAGACTGTTGATGTGTACCAGTCTTGTTTAATATATTAAGCTTTGAGATTGGTAAGTGATCTTGAAATACATTAGGGCCACAGTGACTATAGAAATTCCGACAGAAAGCCTACTTAGTTCAAGTGATTAGTCCTACTCATGTTGCTGCAAGTCAAGAGAGTAACATATCAAGCTTGTGAATTGATGGACTCAAGACACCCAACTTATTAAGTGCAATTTCTGTATTTAGAAAAATGTTGCGAAAAAATGCACATAGCTTCAGTAACTTAACCACTTTGTAGATTGTGTGTTTCCTGTTGCAGAACTTGTGGAACCCATCCTCTCCAAATTAAAGAAAATAAAATGTTCATTCCTGCCATGGTTCAGCATTGTGGGTGAAATCCAAATGTGAAAGACTTTGCAACTATCTACTACCATGGATTTAACCTCCACCCCCAATCAAGTGTGGGACCATAGTAGATTGTGGTTGTATTCACACATAATACTAAACCATTGTGTAGAATTATGAGGACAGCAAATTTAGGCTTTGATTTCTCCTGTCCTACCTCTGGCACGTTGTGAGGATGAGTGTTTGGAAGTTTTTGTTTCAATTTAAGATTTACGACAGCTGCTTGTAATCTCAGAAGCTGAACATGCTGGTTAATCTTAACTATGGTTTGTTGAAACAAGGCGACTTCAAAGCCTAGTTAATTAACCAGAGTTCAAGATTAATCAACGTTTAAGGATTTGGATGTAATACCAAACTGTGGTTAATCTAAAACAGAAGCATTGGAGGAACAGAAAGGAGGAAAACCCATGAATCCAAGGCTCACCTTGGTCTTCGCCTTATAGCAATTGATCAAGGCCACTCTTTCTGCTTTGTGTTATGGGCCCTCTTTGTCTGGATCTTGCTCACCACCAGCGAAATGATCCGTGTTGCATTTGGCTCTGTGGTAGCTCCATGTGACACAAGCCTAGTTCGGGGTTGATCACTTGGTGGCAATCAAGTCCAGCTGGTGCTAGTGGCCTCACCTTGGATGTCTCCAGGACACTCACTGTTTTGCCTTAGTAGAGAAGAATGTGTTCACGATGTAGAGGTTGTAAAGAGTACAGTTCAAGCAGCTTTTGTCCATTCTTGTTCATGCTGCCAATACCAAAGTGGCCTGTGCAGTTGTCCTATGTGTGATGATCGTCCCCAGCTCTGGTACTGAAATCTCCGGCGGGAAGAATTGTTCGCAGGCTGGGAATCTCCTGACAGCTTGGTCTAGTTCTGTGTAGAACTGGTCTTTGATATGTATGTACAGTATTGTGTTCCTATAATAACTCACTTCTTCCTAGTTTCATCTTGGTTTCAAATGCATATGATTCCTTGCATTCCTTGTCAGTTATATCTATTTTTTGGGAGGGGGCAAGAGACTATAATTCTGTGAAATTTGACAACTACTAAACTGTTCTTCTACAGAATACTTGCAACTGGGAAGAATGGGAGGGTGGCTTTTACTGAGCTGTAAATGGGGTAAGCGTGGCTGCAGATGCAGTTATTTTTAGTTACTTAAGATAATGACCTGATTACAAAACATGTCCTTTTAAAATTCCTTAGAGAAATCGGCCCATTGTCTCTTTCCTTTCGTCAAAGTCATGAACTTCAGTTGCTATGCTGCAACTCTTAATGTTGATGTTGTTGTCGTTACACAGGTTTGCTTGTTAGGGAGGACAGCAGATGGGTGGAAATGTTATAATGCCCACAAGTGAGTACCTGTACTACAGTGTCGATACTAAATGCCTTGACAAATTCCTGGGAACTGAGTCACTTCGCTTAGGTGGAGCGTCAGAATTCTTTCTCTCTTGGTAGTCTCACTTAGCGTATTCTGCATTCTGCCACTACTATTACTGAGACAGGACAGGTGTGTGTGTGTTGATGTGGGGGCAGTTGAAACTACATCTTCAAAGGGAAATCTGGTATTTTCTTAGTTTCAACTTTCACTCCCGCTCCCCACCTTCTGTCTAGGTAAATATATCTGCACCTGTAAGCCAACCTTGCTCCATTTATAGCTCAGTAAAAGCTCCCTCTCTATTCTTCTTCTTGGCTACTGCAGGGACATGGAGATTTATTCAGAATAGACTTCCACTTTCCATTCTGGCCTTTTAGGAGGTGACTTTCACTTCCATTACAATTTTCCAAACAGATCAGATAAATTGAAGAAATTGAGATGTATGAAGAAAACAATTGACAGTGACTCTGTGGGGTTTTTTGGGGGGTGGGGGATGGGGAGTGGGGAACACTTAGGGCTCATCCAGACTTTTACTTGTCCTGTAGCTTTCACCCAGGAAAACCCGCTCTTTAGCGCTGAATTGAACCAAACGTCAATTGGGTTTTCTGACAATTGATGTTTGCTCTGATGCAGTGGTAAAGATTGTCCCCCGTCCTGTCCCCCCCCCCCGGGGAAAGTGTTGGAGCAAACAGGAAACTGCTTGGATCCATGACTTGGAGGAGATGATTTGTTTAATACTGCTGCTATCATATGAAGAGAGAAAATGGCTGGATTTAAGTTGGACAAAAGGGTATCCTCAGTTGAGGAAGTGGGGCAAAGAAGAGGACAAATGCCCAAGGATGGTTCCATCTCCCCACCCCACCCCAATTTTTTTTTTGAATGAATATCTAAGTTAAGAGAAGAGGAAAACTAAGATAAGATTTGGTGGTCCAACCTACTGGCAGAAGTGTCAAAACAAAACAAAACAAGAGCAGAGCTCCAAGCAAAACAAAACAAAGTTGTACTTGGCTGAGATCTGGGAGCATGATCTGGGTTGCTCCCTGCTAACCCAGTTGGGTCCTCCCGGGTAACTAGCTTCAGCACCATCACAGAGGGCCAGCTGTGTGTGTCATGGCCATCCATAAAAATTCCGCTTTCCTTGCTAGGAAACCAGTCTGCAATAGGTATATCAGAACTGTCCAGACTGCACCTCCCTCCAAGTCAGTTTTTGCATTTTCAGCTTGAAATGTGTGGCAGCTGCTTGTTAGTGCTGTGGATGGCAATACTAAAAGTTGCTGAAGCCTACATGTTCAGGAAGCTTTGCTATGGTTTCCTACTCTAAAGGTTCCTTTGGGGAAGAAACATTTGAAGGCAGCTCTCTCAGATGTGAAATTTAATGCAAAGGTTCACTGCCAAACTCTCTTTTCTGGCAGTACTCCTGTCTCTTTTTCACAGTTGTGACACAAGCAAATTGAACAGGTAAAAGCCCTTTTCTGGCATCCTGATGCTACAGCTAAAATTTTATCGGTTGAATTCCTTGCATTTTAAAAATACAAACAGATTGGGTAGCTGGTGGAAGTTGGCTGGTCTACATATTTAGTGTCTAAGAAGTATCTCGGGTGAGTGGGAAGGGAGGGTGTACAGTCCCTACATTTCTGAGCAGGCTGCAGGTAGAGGGGAAACTCAAAATTAATTTCAACATAAAAGGATTAGCTAAATTCTGGTGGGTTTCGATTTTATCTAGGAGGATGCTGACATTCATTTGAAAAGGAGTTAATATGAAATGTCAGCATGCATTTGCTTCTGGCAAACCTTCAGCATAAAAGTTACGGCATATTAAGCTCGCTGCAGAAATTTCCCGCATGCTCCTTTTTTACCTAGGTAGGTCCAGGTTGAATCAAGGCTGTAAAAACCCTCTTGAACCCCTCAAACTTAGAAAGATCAGGAGATGTGAAACTGTTGGGCGACTATTTTAGCAGTAGTTGTGCAAATATTTTACCTATCACTTTTTTGTGATAGATGCTGCACGGCAGCTTGTGTAGAGAGAGCAGTTCCTTCTGAGCATGGAAAAACTTACATGGTGCCTGTCATTGCCTTTGACCCAGATTGGAAACCCTTTTGTAAGTGCTTCTTTTGAATCCTC
The DNA here is from genome assembly GCF_964234715.1 of Podarcis melisellensis. Taxonomy (NCBI): domain Eukaryota; kingdom Metazoa; phylum Chordata; class Lepidosauria; order Squamata; family Lacertidae; genus Podarcis; species Podarcis melisellensis. Next base: position 28,050,268 of record NC_138529.1, on the reverse strand, counting down.
CTCCGGGGGGATTAATAAATCTCTTAATTGGATTTGTACTTGTCTCAGGTATCTGCTTTCTGTGGCAGCAGGAGCAGTGTGGTGATAAACACGGTGAATGCGTAAAGGTCATTTGTCTGAGCAAGGGAGTTAATATGACAACAGATGTATGTCGATTACAGTGACCTGTGTTACTGTTGTTACGCTGTTCAGAAATTGCCAAACAGATAAATTTGCATTCCCATCTCAGAATTACACACAAGGGAAGCCAAGTCTTGGGGAAAACTTATCTTCTTATCTAACTTATCTAACTTATCTTCTTGTTCAAAAGGTAGCTAACATTAGAAGTGTTTCAGGAGCTGAAAGGCTGCAGCTGGCTAGCAATTTTCTACATGTGTAACTTACATACGATTCCAGCGAATGTAGCAAATGCCATGAAATAGAGCTGGGAAGTCACATCGCGTTCTGTTATGTGGCTTTGAAATTCTTTGTTCCGGAGGTGGAAAGACAGGCAAGAGACTCTTATCAAAGATCTGGTTCACACATACAAACCCATAAGCTTAGGTTCCCTATGCAGTTTCTTCCATAGGCAAAACCTCTCTGTGAACCTGCCTGTCTATTTGACGCTGGAAAGGTGAAACAGTCTACCCTAAGACCTCTGTTAAAGGAAGTGGGAGGAGACAATGGTTAAGTTTTGGAAAGTTTTTGATGACACAGTATAATCAACCAGCATTTTGTATATTCCAGTAAAAAACCACAGGATTCTCGGAGGAGAGCGCGTTGCAGAAAAATGTATTTTATAGCAGTGCACTCAGGTAGGGCTAGATTGCCACCCGCTGTGTGATGTGCCATCTGCTGCTGCCAGGACGTGTGCAGGCATTAATCTGAATTAGATCTGGATTAAAGGCCCCATGCGGAGTCCATCATTGGAAACATGTACCATATTTTCCCGTGTATAAGACTCCCCCTATTTTGGGGGGCTTGAAATTAAGAAAGGGGGGGGAGATTGCCAAGAGTTGTTGAGCTTTTTTTGGTGGGGGTTGCCTAAATCACTCACCCACCTGATCAACGCTGACAGTACCACGTGCTACCAAAGCCACCAATTGCCTGCTCACTGCCAGCAGCTGCCAATCGCCCGCCCAGTTGCCACAGCGCCAGCCTATCGACAGCAGCCCTTGCCACAGCAACCAATCACACACCCTATTGTCGCTGCAGGCTTCGTGGACCTCTCCGCAAGCAGCGGGAGCCAGCGCTGGGCTCCCACGGCTTGCAGAGAGCTGCCTGTTTGGGGGCTGTTTGGGGTCGGGGGAAGCTCGGGCCTCCCCCGCTCCAGCCCCGCGCCTGGGGGGGGGGAAATAATTTTTTTCCCTTTATTCCCCCCCCCAAAAAAAAACTAGGTGCGCCTTATGGGACGGTGCGTCCTATAGGGCGAAAAATATAGTATATGCACAAGTGAAAACAGTGGCTTCCATACAAAGCTATGCATTTGCAAACTAGTGTACAATCAACACGTACCCCACACTTAATAGTCAGTTCCTGATCGAAAAGCCATAAAGATTGTCATTTTTTCAGTGTATGTAATCAGAGGTTTTTGTTTCGGTTGAGGGTCTTGGTTGAGCTAGTCTCTCCTCTTTGTTGTATCACCTCTGCACAATGCTGGCAGGGAAACAAACAAGAAGGCGAGGAAAGAGAAATTGAAGAATCCTGAAGTAACTTGAGAGCTGGAATATTGAAGATGCAGCGCTTTCACCTGGCTCAGAAGGTAGCTGGCAATTCTGTGTTTTAAGAATCTGTGTGACTCCTAGATGGGTAGCTACAGCTTCTCCCATCCAATAGTTCGCAAGGAAGCCAAGGAATAGCTGTGGTTCTGGGAAAACACAACAGGTGAAGAAGCTTTGTGTTTTTTTAAGAAACTTAGTTCCTGACACTGAAGACTTAATTGGCAGGTTCTGAGTTGTTTGGATTCAACAAAACTGCTTTTGTTGAATGCATCAACTGCTTTTTTAATTTAAAGCACATCAGGCTCCTACTTTCCTGCATTTCAAAATGCTGCTATGATTCATTTATAACTGCTTTGGAATTGTAAAAATGAAAAATGGCCTAGAAATATTTTAAAATTAAATTAAACAAAGTGATTACTGCTACAGATAACCTGCAAAACAGAAGTAGTTGTTTTAGTAAAATTTATCTAGACAGCTTAGGTTTGAAGCAAATAGTATTGATCACATCTTGGAAGGGGTTAGTCATGGAAACTTCTCTTTAGATTGAATGTTCCCTGCCTTTTCTTCTTGTTATGAAACTAGCTGTACATGGGTGGCGCTATACAAATAATAACTCATGGATTAGTTCTAAGGAGTGCCTGGGATCTGGTGTCAAGTGTTGACAAACCACCTGGAAACAGTGACTGAGGCACTATCAAAATATGCATGCGAGTGGGAAATCGCCCTGAGAATTCAACAATAGCTGGGCACTGCCAGCCGTAGAATCCTTGAGCTCTTTTTATAATAACCCTTGTTTTGAAGACAAACTCTAAAAGTTAAATATCTCAACTGCAGACAAAGCCTCTGTTTCTGTTTAGTTAAAAGTCCTACGATTGAAAGTACGGTTGAAAAGGCGACACCCAGCCTTCTGTCAACAAATGTATTGTTCCTGAATAGGTTTTGAATGTGTATGATAGAGATTGTTCTGTCAACAGGTTAAGCTTGCAGGTAGGGTGTTTCTGCTAAGGGGGCAGATCCTGCGAACTAGAGATGGGAGTTGAAAGGATTCTCAGAACCAGATTATGTGCCTGTGTCTCTTTCTCCCTTCTCCCTGCACCCCCACTTCTGACCCTTTCAATGGCTATTCCTGCTTTTTGGCACAGCAGACTTCTGCTGGCTGGCTGCCACTAAACCTCTATGCTATCCTGTACCTGTTAATTAGTTCTTTACCCTCGAAAGAATCACTGCCTTTCCCCTGTGTTAAGTTGCCTGGGTAATTGGGCATTAGAGACCTGCTGATACAAGCAATCCTTTCAACATCTTTTTTGGAGAACAGTAGCTTCGTAGAATCAAAGACATGCTCCTTGATGTATAGATCTTCTTAAACATGCAGTTGGTAAAAAATGGAGTCTATTAACCTCTCATTTTAAATGTATGCACTTTTCCTTGATATTTCTTCAAATGCATTTGGGAAAGCTTTGATCTAGCCCTCAGCTGCTTTTCAAATTTTAGAGGATGAGCTTGTTAAATGTTGCTTGAAACTTGTTTATTTTGAATTTGTCCTCATATGAGTCTCCTAGGCTATATATTCAACTGCTGGGCCCCCCTATTGTCTGGCCCATTGATAAGATATGGTAAGTTGGCAGATAAACAAGACCTTTTCAGTGGTGGTGCTTCTCTCTTTAGAATTCACTCACACAGGAAATACACGTGGCCACATTTTTTTGGGGGGGGATTCTTAAAGCATTCTTATTTCAGTCCACATTTTATTCACCACTGTAATAAATTAACTGCTACTGTTAAGTTTTAAAGCAACGGGATGTGGTTTAATCTTTTGTGCACTGGAGCAAAATGGTTGTCATGGTTGAGTGTTAGCATAATAACTCCAGCAAATATTTGTGTTTTCAGTTGGAGGCAAGCAATTTCCAGAATCTGGAAGTGAGCTTTTAGCTGACAGGTAGATAACCTGGGGGCTGCCTGTGGCACCTGACCTAATTTTATGTGGCCACAGAAGTATCCTGAAACCGTCTCATTTTTCTATCCCATCTCCATTCCCTTCCTGTTCATTTCCTCCTTAGTTATGTCCATGGACAGCCATATTTAGATGTTTGTGGCATAGCAACCAATGCATATACAGTAAACCATTTTGTTCTGTACTAGAGAGGGAGCAGCTTTCTATCTGATTGAAGGCTGGGTGTTCTTTATGGGCAACCTCACAAACAATTGCTGCACAGGTCCTGCTGAGACCCACTTTCATTTTTCTAGATTCGAGTTCTAGCCTTAAGGATGCTACCCTTGAGGTGGCAGAAGAACGTCAACAAGGGAATTGTTCTGCTGCACACACACCCAAATACACTACAGCAGGGATGTCCAACAGGTCGATCGCGATCCCCTGGGTCCCTTTACTTAGGTTGGTAAAATTGAACCCTGCCCTGCCCCTTTGCCTCACCCTCCACTGTTGCATGATCTGCAGAATGGAAGACTGAAATTTACTCAGTGATTTACCCCCAGCAATTTGTTGGTGAGTGGTTGTTACTCCTTCCCCCACTAAAACCCTTAAAAAAAACCTTTGACCTGAACCCCCCTGTAAGTAGATCGCAGTCTCTTGGGAATTGGCCACCCCTGCACTACAGGAACACTACCATTTGTGTTAAGTATCCACCACTGTGTGGTTACATAATGATGTTTCTGTCATCTCCCGTTTGTCTTGTCCACAGCAGCAGTTTTTCATGCAGTTTTGCTGATGTTGACTGTACGCTCAGCTGTCACTGCCTTTTTCTTCACTTGTTGGATTTCTCATGCAGAATCGTAGATTTTGTTAAAAGAGGTGCAGGAATGTGTGACGAGGCAAGAGAGGGTAGCATATATTTTGCACATTTCAGGGGAAAAACCATTTGGTACCTGTGAGCTTCCACAGTATATGAGATTGCCCTTAGCATGCATAGGTGGATAAGCATAGTTTGTAGTTTTTGCTGATCAAAACATCGATTGCGGCATTGCAGTAGTGTTATATTTGTGTGTGCTACTTTTGTTTTCATGAACCTTTAGATCTGACTAGCCTCATGAATATTGAAAACTTTTCCAAAACTTTTTATACTGCTTGTTGAAAATATAATTGATCTTCATGCAGAAGTCCAATAATTACAATATTTTAAGTCAATTTGCCTTCGTTTATTTTTTTAAAAAAATGCATTAAAATGTCAAAAGCTCTAAAGTATTGCTGATTTGCTTTATAGAGGCTCTTCAGCTCTATAAATTAGGACATGATTGCATCCGATTGCACGTGAACTGAAATCCAAGTTGGGAATAAGCCTTTGGGACGATTTTAAAGTATCCTGGAAAATAAGATTCGTTTGCAATATTTATATCCTGCCCTTCACTCAAGGTTTCAGGGTAGGTCACCACACAATGCAATATACAATAAGTAATACTGAATGCTTATCTCCAATAACCTTTTATTTGTAACCTGCCCACCTTTGACTTGTGGCTATTTGCTCCTCCCCATACAAATTGTGTCTGGACAAAGACACTTCTTCTAAAGATCGAAGTTGACTTCTCATATGTGCATTTATGTGAAAGGGATGTTACATGTATGTATCTAAACCAGGCTTCCTCAAACTCGGCCCTCCAGAGAATCCCTAGCTATTCTCTTAAGCCTACATAAAAATGAGTGTGGCAGTTTTGCCGCAGAACTCACACTGATAGCAAGAAATGGAGAAGGTGTGGGGGGGTATATACCTGTCCTTAAAGCAAAGTCTGTGTGAGTTCACTGAGAGCGCTGAGTAAATTTATTTGTTGGACTTTGGAAAAAGCTAACTAGCTACAGTGGTACCTCAGGCTACATACGCTTCAGGTTGCAGACTCAGCTAACCCAGAAATAATACCTTGGGTTAAGAACTTTGCTTCAGGATGAGAACAGAAATCGTGCTCAGAAATGGTGCGGCAGCAGCAGGAGGCCCCATTAACTAATGTGATGCTTCAGGTTAAGAACAGTTTCAGATTAAGAACGGACGTCTGGAACGAATTAAGTACGTAACCAGAGGTACCACTGTATCGAACTTTTAGGGGGTCTGTACTAATTTAGCCAATTCATTCTAATGGAGAAGAGAAGGTGCTTTGAGAGAGTACTTCTGAGAAGTTGCATAGTTTTTGCACTGTTTATTTTATCCCAGTTTCCATTCATTTTGCTTAATAAAAGGTTGAAAGCAGGTGATTCCAGTGAGCAGTGCCTAAAAACTGTCTATCCTTGTCTCCAAGTGATCCCACCATTATTTTGATGGCATTCATTCAGAAGCTAAGTAGATTTTAAGGGTAGCTAGATTTACATGGGCTGACCTTTATGCAAGGTATTAGAAGCTCAGGATGTTCCCTGAATGGCTTTCAGGACACGTGGGCTGGCTCCAGTGTCTAGCAAGTTCGTGTCATATTTAAGTTATTTAAGTTACGTCAACCTTTTCTCATGCATCTACAGTAATAAACCACATAAGAAGTTCAGAATGACACACACCTGTTCACAGAAAGAGAAGGGGGTGTTCTGTGCTGGTACATATAGCAAGGGATGGTAGCAGAGTCAGCCCAAGGTGTTCTACTACCTGAAGGGAGCAACAAGGTGGCACTTCTCACTTTTCCATGTACAGAGGCCGACTGGGCTGGCAGTATAATCTTATTTTAATACTGGCAACAAGAGAGGGTTATCTACCACACAGAGAAGATCCAAGCTATTCTGAAAGCTTTGTGGTCCTTTTGAGAAGAAACGGCAATGGAATTAAAGGAGTTGTATGACTTTTTGTACAACAAGGAGGCTTCTGCCATGGTCAAAATAGATGGAGAGAAAGATATCGTAAGCCCATAAGCTTCCCAGAGAACAAGTTGCTGAATGAAGCCAAGAAAACTGTACTAAGTTTTAGAGCCAGCAGACAGATTGCAGCATGGTTGAGGAACCTATAACCCTCCAAATGTTATTGAATTCCAACTTCCAGCATCACTGCCCATTGGTCATGCTGGCTAGGACTGATGGGAGCTGGGACCTAGAAAGATCTGGGGGAATCACAGGTTCTAGATCCCTGGATTGAAGGCCTTGTTTTTGTAGACTGCATTTGCTTGAGACCTGTGGAGCTGCTTAGCATTAAACCCTTGTAAATTTGCCTCCCTTGCATATAGGAAAGTGAGTCCACAGCATTCTCTCTCACACTCTACATCTTCATGGCGGAAAGCACAATCTATTTTGCACATGTGCGATATAATTATTTTGAGCACTTTAGCAATGGTAACAACTAGAAAAACAGGCAGGATTTTCCACTTCCTTTTGCCGACATAGGCTTGAAAAGATTCTTTGGTCAAAATGTACATCGAAAAATCTTTTTACCAGACTAGAGATAGACACTTGTTTCTGAAAACTCCTTTTAAAAAGAGAGGGGGAGAGAGAGAAATACTGTACTGGGTTTCATCCTGTGAAGTTGTTAGTACAGTGACTACTTCTCCCTTTAACCATGTCCCCCCTGCACCCAGCTCCCCAAATCTGCTATGGAGGGTTGAGGGAAGCCTCACAACATTTTTTTTTTGGCGAGGCGAAGAGGGAAGAGGAAGGCCTATCGCAGAGGTCTTTCTGTTAACAGGTTGACTTTGTTGGAAACAACCCACATTTTTATTTATTTACTTACTTTTTACATTTCTGGTCAGCTGGGCTTGGAAATAGTTTTATTAGCTCCAAATGCCCTGTTCCCAAGTAGCAAGGTATGTAAACTATCACTGGAACTCAGAAAATTTTCTGTAGAAGCTAATCTTCTGACATGGTAAAACAATGATGGTGACATGTGTTAGTTACATTTAAGAATCTGACTCTGTTTACTAGCTCAAAAAGGATCTACCTTCAGTCTTGACTAGTATGGACTTGTAGGCACCTGTTTTGGGTTGTAAATCTTTTCATTTCTTTTCTAAATCAAATTATATAATAGTGCTTTATTGTAATTTCTCATTGTGAACCACCTTGAGATATATTTGCATGAAGGGCAGTATAAAAATACCATTAATTAAATAAAATATTTATCAGTGCCAAGAACATCTAGAACAGGATTTCTGTGGGCTGAACAGGAACTTTCCCTATCACTGGTCCTCTTCTGAGATAAAATGGAAACACTCTGAAGCAGGGACATATGTTGTTTCTTTACTGATTTTGTAAAGGTCCAACTAACTTAATGTTTTAATGGACACAGATAAGAGCTGTTCTCCATACTAACTGTCCGTATTCACACAAATCATCAATGGGCGCAATTATGCTTCAGAAAGTCTGGATAATTGCTGCAGGACATAATTTCACATGAAAGCTACAATTCTCAAGATTTGTCTGCAAAACTTCTAGTCTTCAAGCGATCTTAAAACTGGCTTTTTGCTTTGTATACAAATTAAGCCAGTATTGCTTTGTTATTTTGAAAGGGAAAGTTGCTGGACATTTTTTTTCTGTGGAGTATGCAGCAAAATTTCCTAAGTTATATTGCTGTTCTGCTGACAACAAGAACCAGTCACTTCCCATTTATTTAGCATCTCAACCAGAAAGCAATTTCCTGTAGGTTTTGTGGCTTTAACCTTTTTGCCCAGACCTTCCTTTCATGCATGAAACCATACACTGCATGTAGACACGGTATGCTTAATTGCAGTGGGTGACAGCCAGAGTTAAGGATGGCTTTGATATGTTCAAGCTCATACTAAGCAGATAACACGACTTACAACTTCATTTTGTTTCCCTCATCTGCCGTCCTGTAACTACAGTGTGCGAGTCAAAGCCCAGGAAGAAAGATTACAGGCTGCAAATTAGGAAACTATTGCTTTAGATAAGCTTTTTCAAAGGGTCAATATTGTTACAAAAGTTGGGTGCTCCCCCTGCCCCCACCAAGCGGTAACAAGATTCCAGAGGGTTCCAGGAGCTCATCCAGGGTCTTTGTGAAGTTTTGCATAGGCTAGCTGAGGAATTATTCTGCAGCTTGTATTTCTCACATCCCAAATACAGTGGTACCTCTGGTTACGTACTTAATTACCATATTTTTCACCCCATAGGACGCACCGGCCCATAGGATGTACCTAGTTTTTTGGGAGGGAAATAAAGAAAAAAAAATTATTTCCCCCCCAGGTGTGGGGCTGGAAGAACCAGGTCGCGCGCTCCGCCTCCCCGCTGTCCCCCAAGCTTGTGGGACTGGCGATGGGGAGAAGTGTGTTTCTCCCCATCGCCAGCCTCCAAAGCAGGTCTCCGCAAGAGGTGGGAGAGCTTCGGGGTGCAGGCAGCTCTCCCACGGCTTGCGGACAGCTTCCTGAAGCCTGGAGAGGGAGAGGGGTCGGTGCACACCGACCCCTCTTGCTCTCCAGGCTTCAGCGAAAGCCTGCATTCGCCCCAGTAGTTCCGGAGGTCCGTTCCTAACCTGAAACCGTTCTTAACCTGAGGTACCACTTTAGCTAATGGGGCCTGCCCCGCTGCCACCGCCATGTGATTTCTGTTCTCATCCTGAGGTAAAGTTCTTAACCCAAGATACTACTTCCGGGTTAGCGGAGTCTGTAACCCAAAGTGTTTGTAACTCGAGGTGTTTGTAACCCGAGGTACCACTGTAATCAAAATCTTACCATTTATTAATTTCTAGGCTTTAGCGGCAGGTGTGTATGTCACCCTCCAACCTATAACATCTTAGTGAGATTTTGTGACAACTTGAATGTTCGGAAGAAGTCGTTTTTACAGGCTTGGTGACATTCTCAAAGGATGGGGCAGTTATTCAGATGATAGAAGGCTGTCTTGCAGCAAGGTGGAATGAGAATGCATGAACCTGCATTGAGTCCAAGATAACTGGTTCATCTAACCTAGGTACTATCCATGCCCAAAGGCCTTGACTTTCTAGGGACACTGTTGGAGGTTCTGGGAAACGAACCACCTCCATTCAAAGCATGCACTCTGCCTCCGAGCACATCCTCAACTTTTTCCTGTTTTAAGACCTACATACTTAAACGCTTCAAAGCGGAGAGCAATTCTACAAGCTGAAGCTGCTTCTGGCCAAAGGAGGCTACAGAATCTCAGCAGCTGGAAATCTTCAGAGGAGGCTAGGCAAAAACTATTTGTGAGGAATGCTTTAGGTATTCAATAGTGCTCTCTGCCTTAAGGCAATGACTGTCACAAAATGTTTCTCAGAGTTCCCTTCATCCTGATAAATGTGAGGGAAGACAGACTAGATTAAGTTGCCTTCGTAATCCCTGTGTTTGCATCAATATTTGGGTGCCGTGTTGAAAGGTTGGGATAGTGTCTTTTATTGTAGTTGGTACTCTGCTGATAATCTGAGCACAGGGAGGTTTTGTGTGCAGTGTGCAGGTGTTGTTACAATGACTGTATAGTTCTCTTCCCAACTTGTTCAAGCTACTCTGTATTTTAATCCTATTTTGTGGTTTCATATATTCACAGGGGCATGGGCTACCTCCAGGGTTGCTTTTTTATAGGTAATAGGACAGGCTCTTTTTTCACAGCAGCTGACTCACTGGCATGTATTGCAAAGTCACTTTGAGTTGCCATGTCAAAAAAGCGGCTAATAAATGTAATAACAATACAGTAGTTGCCTCTTTTTTCAGTGAGGTTTGTGTGCTTGCTGCTTCTCCTTCCACACCCTTAAGAGACAGGGGTATGGTTTTTGTGTGTATTGCACTGAGTGAGAAGTGAGGAGCCTCTGGCCCTATTTGGCACACCCACCTGCCTTACACTTAACATGGTACTGTATATGTGTGGAGTAGGTAAAAATGCAGCTTCCTGCTGAAAGTGGGGCTTGCAGGCAGCTGGAATCAGCTGGTGCTTGCAAAACCTGGTGCCTTTGCACAGGCTGCCATGATCATTGGTGCTTGCATAGGCACAGTGTTTTGCAGGTGCTGGCATTTGGCTGATGGTCAGCACTTGCAAAGCCTCACCCTCCTGTCAAGAGATTCCTGCAGGAGGGTATGGGGCAGGTGCCACCTGGATGCAGTTCCCAACCCCTGCGCTAGATTATTGTCCTTGTAAATCTTACCTGCCAAGGGGTCTCATGGCACAATTGCATTTAATTACATTTCTACTCCTGCCTTTTCCCCAAGGAGCTCAAGGCAGCATATAAACACCCCCCACCCCTTCACATTTTATATCCTCTCAAGAGTTTTGTGAGGCAAGAGAGGCTGAGAGTAACTGGTCCAAGGTCACCAGTGGAAACCATTATTTGTTGTTTGTGGGCTAGATCTTAGTCAGGCATAAGCAAACTCAGCCCTCCAGATGTTTTGAGACTACAATTCCCATTATCCCTGACCACTGGTCCTGTTAGCTAGGGATGATGGGAGTTGTGGTCCCAAAACATCTGGAGGGCCGAGTTTGCCTATGCCTGATCTTAGTGGTTTCTTGCAGAAAACTAAGCTGTGGTTTGGACCTTCAAAATTGTCTGACGTGTTTATCCACCTTGTGCCACAAGGGGCGAGCAAAGTGGGAATGGTGGATCTGCATGTATGAGTGCATTGCTTGTGCTCAGTAAACCACTATGTGGCTTATGACATATGCACACATGGCCGGCATGTGGCAGAAGTGACTTGCCAGTCCACGTGCTTGGGCACCATGTTCTACTAGACGTAGGAAGCTGCGTGGCCAAAGCGGGATTTTAATAGGTTGGAATAAAAGGGAGAAGGAGACACAAGTCTGGTGAAGCCATTCCCTGCAGCAGTGGAATAATCCTCCCTTCCCTAGACTTGTCATGATTGACTACCTTTATAATTGACTTCCTCACTTGGCAGAAAGTGGAGGAGTATACCTCTTTAAAGCAGAAAAGGAAGAGACATATAAGGCAGCTTTCAAAGACTCCCTTGGCTTCACTGCACTCCCACAATTCTCTGTACTGCGGTATTAATTCAATAGTCACTTGGGCCTTCCAACCAAATGGCGGCTCTATTTGACCCTGATTATCTTTATCAGCTCTGGCAAGATCACAGCCAGAGCTGCAATGGCTTCAGGTTCTGAAGCTAGAAAAGCTGTACGACATAAATTGCATCCTATTACTATATTGAGTACTAATAATAATAACTTTCTTGACTGAAGAAAGCTTATAAAATTACAGGGCATGTTTCCAAAATGACGATCTAATAAACTGCCACATGTAGATACAGTAGTGAAACCATTTTCTTACATCCCCTGTGCAACTCTTGTAATCAGCAGTTGCTGTTTGTAGTTTTAAAGGAATAAACCTTTGGCATTTTCCTCCCCAGAGAGTTTTTGTCTATATATGTGGTTCTCTTGTTTATCTACCTTGTGCTATTTTCAGTGTCTTGGTAGAGAGCAAAAACTGCCTCTAGTGTCAGGGATTTGGGTGGGGCGGCGGCATTCAGTTGAAAGCCGGTATGCTGTCTTAAACATGCATTTTGCACCCTCTCCAACTTTTGGGAGTTAATGGCTCACAGTAGTTAATTTAGAATGCAAATGGCGGAAATGACTGGCAGAATCCGAGATCAGGGAGAAGAGTCGGTGGAAGAAGATTGGAGGAAATTTAAAATTTATTTACAGAAACATTGTAAAATTTCTGAATGTTGATGACATTGAAATGAATTGAAGGGGTTCTAGCAACAAGGTAAAATGTAAGATTGGATTGATAATAGATAAACTAATAGGATATGAATTTGCTGAACCAATTTTTAAAAGGGATACAAAAAAGGGAGGCATGAGGAAGTCAGGAAAAGATGAGAAATAAAAAAAGAGGGATTTTTGTTCTTTTTTATGTCTATTTTTTCTTTTTCCTTTTTATGTTTAATGTTTGTATTTTTGTATTTTGTAATTTTGTATTTTTGTGCTTTTATGTTTATATATTCTTTGTGTTTTTTCTTTTTTCTGTTTGCTGGCTTGGAATTTCTTTTACTGTTAAAACTTAATAAAATATTACTATAAAAAAAAAAGACGGTGAGGGGAAAAAAATAGAATGCAGTTTTCAACATAGGTAGCCAAGTAAAAGGTTGTGTTATAATGGTAGCTTTCTGAATTTTAGGGAACTGTTAAGTAAGAGTGTCCCAATGTGCCATATTAGAATCTTGTAGAGTTGGAAGGGACCTCCTGGATCTTCTAGTCCACTCCCTGCAATGCAGGAATCTTTTTTGCCCAGTGAGGGTCTTGAACCTGTGACCTTGAGATTAGGCGTCACATGCTCTGTTGTTGTTGTTTAGTCGTTTAGTTGTGCCTGACTCTTTGTGACCCCATGGACCAGAGCACGCCAGGCACTCTTGTCTTCCACTGCCTCCCAGAGTTTCGTCAAATTCATGTTGTCAAATTCCATCAAATTCATGCTCTTAACGACTGATTAATCATTTTCAAATACTGAATCCTAGATCTGGCTCTTTCAGAGAGTCAGCAGGTAGCCCTGGCCAACACTTAATGCGTTCTAATATAGTTTTCAAACTGTTATAGGGTTAAGAAAATACAAAAACAGATCTAATTGCCTGAGTTGGTTTAAACTGCTTTATCATCACAAAGCAGTTTGAGAGGGATAAGTGGGGGGAAAGAATTCGATACGATGTGTGGGAAGTTGAGCAAATCAGAAGCAGGATGATTTTGCACTTCAACAGTGCCTTTCCTTTTGCAACAACACAGTGTGGATAACTAGTGGGTAGAGTTTAGCTGAGAAGCTGTTTGCTATTGAGATCTGCATGTGGGCATATAGCTAAATGAGGAGAACATAAGGGGACAATGTATGCTATTCCAAAACCTGCTTGTTTCTGAAAGTTCACTACTTCTAAGTTCCACTAATCCACCTCTTACTTAACACAATTTTCACCAAACTGCAAACCACCGTATCATTCTGGACCAAATAAAAATAAAAATGGAGCCATCCATGTTGGGTTGCTTGTGGGCAGGCGGGGGTGGATAAAAAGAACAGCAGCAGCATAATATTTTTTATTGGGATCAATGGAAAAGTCACAAAATAGAGAGCCAGAATTATTCTTCAGGCTGGATATTAACCAACATAACAAAAGTGGTGGGAGGAGAGAGAGAGAGAGAGAATTGTTGGGTCTAATGAAAAATCCAGCCTAAATTAATAATAGCTTTAAGATTGAAAAGGAGAAAGTTTAAAATGCATGTCTACTGCAAAAAGATATTGGATAGCACCAAAAGCTACCAGGGCAAAGGAGCAAAGGTTTTTTCCTCCCTCTGAAAATATTAAAAGGCAGCCGTTATTTTGATGTGCCTCTAGTGCTAATTGGAGCACATGGGACCCTTTTATAGATGGCGCACGTTAATTAATCTGCAACTTTGTCAATATAACGGCTACCAGGTTCTGATTTATTTCCATTCTCTGCCTTAAGAGGAACCTGTGTGTTCCAATTAGTGCCACAGAGACAGCTGAATACCCGTTGGCTCTTAGATTTTTGAAGGGAGAGTCGCCATTGCTTCCTCAGCCCAGCATGCCTTGCTGCAACATGCAAGCTTTTTGTACCAGGCATGATGTAATCTAATTAAGTTGCCTTTAAAATTCCCCCTTTACTTACACACACACACACACACACACACAGCCTACTTACTTTAACAGTAAATTGGTGCATCCATTTCACACTATTCTTCATTATCCTTCTACATTATTCGACTTCCACACCCCTCCATGGGTTCCTTTTTACTCTTAGTTGTGCTACGTATCTTTCTACACCTTCTAATTGATTTGACTGCTACTTGGAGATTTATGTAACTGTTACAAATCTGAGACCTCAGGGTATGGGGCGGTATATAAATTCAATAAATATATATATAAATAAATTCTTTAAATATTCTCCAAAGTTTTCCCATTCCTCTCTTATGGTATGTTTTATCATGGTTTCTTATCTTTGCAGTCAGCATCGCTAACTCCACATACTCCATTAACTTATTCTGCCGATCCTCTAAAATTCCTCTGTTCCATCTTAAGTCTGTTACAAGCTGCAGTCTTGGGAATTGCATCAAGCTCAACAACATTCGGGGTGTCCTGGTTTTTTACTTTTTGAAATATGGCAACCCTACACTCTGCACCTTCGTTTGATTTTTGGGGGGTCAGGGGCTTAATATGCAACCTGAAGAAGAGTTGTGGTGAACCTGAAAGAACCTTTTAAAAAAAAACCAAAAAAAAAAAACCTGGTCCTAATAAAGGTATTATGCTGCTGTTGCTTTGGGTCTGTCCCCCGCCCCAATAATCTGGAGTATAATTAGCAAGGTGCCACTAACCAATGGGCTTGGAAATGCCCACATTGCAGTCGTGCCTGTTATTTGAAAGCAAGGCTACTACTGCTGAACAGCCAATTGGTGTGAAATATGCTCCTACCAGTTTGGGGGAAGTTACACTTGTTTAGCAAATAAAATGTTTTAAAAGATCACATTTGTGCTTCTTCTTTTGTTCTGGAAGTGGGAGCAATGTTCACAGAGTCTCTAAGGAAATTCATCTGTTGCTGAATGAGGGTCTCTAGGGAAATAAATAAGCTTGCAGAAAACTTGAGTTGGCTTGTTGTCTGCACGAAGGATTTGTCAATCAGTGCAAAGCGTTCTGCAACGAAGACTGTTGAAACTTGCACACAACTTTTAGTATACCCAAGAACCATTAATAATTGGTCTTATTCTACCATTTCTGTATTCTCTATTTAAATGCTTTATTGTTTTTTTGCATGTGAAGACAAACCTTATAGAACATCACAAGATGCCCAACCTTTTATAATACACTTTTGAGAAAGAATAACTATCTCCTGGTGAGAGATAGACACAGCCAAACAGAGAGAAGCAGACTGTAAGATGCTGGATGTCAATTTTTTGCCTAAGTCTGCCTAACTGACCATGTATTCTGGGGTAGCACGTATTGTATGTGTAAACCGAGTTAGTCTTAAATGAGTCTCAGAAAGAAGTGTTCCTTCCTCAGGCACCAGCAAAACTGAAGTGATTTTTTAAAATAAAAACAACTGCAGGCCTGTAGTTTGAAGGGAAAGGGAAGAGAGAGAAGGTTGATGCAGAAAGGTCTCTAAAAATGTCTCCTTTGGTCTCCCTTCCTCCCTGTTTTGTTTTTGCCTTTTTTTAGGGGAGGTTCTGTTCCAAATGGCCGAAGTCCACAGACAGATTCAGAATCAGTTGGAAGAGATGGTAAGCACTTTACTTCCTGTTGACATGTCCCTTTTACAGAGGCTGGCCAAGAGGCAGTCTGTTTGATACACGTGGATCTAAAATACATCTGTTGTGAAATAGTTGCCAAGTCCTTTAAATAAGAATAAGGCCCCCTGTTGAATAAGCCATGAGGCAAACAAAATCATAAATCATATGCTGGCCTCGGCAATGTCAGAGAAATAATTGAAGCTGCAGGGGGAAAAACCTGATTGTGGACCAAGATTCTTGCTTGACCGATTGATTTCATGCAGCGCCAGGAAAGCTCTTTGCTGCAGCAAGGCAGGTAAACTTTCCTCATATTTTATTCAGGGGAAAAATATAGGAATTTCCATTTGATTTGTGTTGTTGCAGGTACACCCCATGGCCTATAACTGCTCGTTGCTTCTTTATTGTGCTTTTACATTTTTAAAAACTGCTTTATTTTAACTGCTAATTTTACTGTTCTGTTCTTTTTGTGAACAGCTTTGAGGTTTTATTACAATCAAGTGGCATATAATTGTTGTAAAATAAATAAAATACACCTGTCTTCTCAGAGCTGGCTTGGCTGTTCTGGTGCTTCTTTGTCCTACATATTATATTATTGCACTGGTTCACGTTCTGTTTTGTGTACACATGCCCAGATGCAAAGGTCCCATGTGGATTAGTTGCCCTTCATGGCATGCTTTCTCGTATTCACATACTGATATTGTTAAAGATGTTATCTCCCCTCCCTCTATTCTGTTTGGTTCTCAGCTGAAGTCCTTCCACAATGAGCTATTAACACAACTGGAGCAGAAAGTAGAACTGGATTCACGGTATCTAAGTGTAAGTAATATGTAATCTATATTTAATGTAAATCCGATCACTGGCTCAAATCTGATTGCATTTATAGTAGCATTTAACTGATTGATCTACTACCATAAATGTTTGGGCTGCTCCAGGACAAGGGGTAGATACAAGGAAGATACAACCTACCGGTGGCCGAGTTTCTTGCAAATTCTGCTGGACTAGTTGAACCTTGATCTGATCCTGCAAGGCATTTCTTAAGATATGTTCTGAAGGACAAGTTCTGAACTACATTCACTTAATTCAGATTATGCTTTATCTGTTAAGATATCATGAGTGTGTTCATCCTTTGTAAGTTTAAAATCACCGGGATTCAAATTTATGTGGTTCACTTTTTCAAAACCCATTGTATTGCCGCAAGGTTTATGTTGTAGTTTTGGTGTTTTGCATTCAAAACAAGAGACATTTTGGACATGATAAGAGAGCTAGGAGAGTGCAGTTGACTTTCACACTTTCTCTGAACTTCTCTCTGTTGAAAGGGGCACTTTCACATCTCACTCAGTTCCCCTGTACCCCAGAGATGCAAAAAAATCCATTTCAAATATGTTGGAGAAGCTTGTGAAACAGGAAATGAAAGCCCATTGTTTTTCTTGTCCTCCCCTCCCACACCTTCCTATTTATGGTTGTGTCTGCGAAGAGTTTGAGTTGCACTAAATTTTTAAAGAGAGAATACAAATGGTTTCTGAATGTAGACTCTCTGCTCTATTCTGTTAATCTGAACAGAACTAGATAAATTATCCTCAAATCCAGCACTTTCTAGTTCTCATTTGTGTGGGAGCATAACCAGACCATCTCTAGATATGAAATGAACACGGGGAGTTATGAGTCATTAAATCTCAGTGGGATTGTGAATGTTTATGCTACTAAAGTTGAAGTAGGTAACATTGCCATGGAAGCAGAGGTGATAATTCTTTACATTAAAAACTCAGCCTGTGTGTGTGTGTATATGCCTGCTTCTTCAGTTCATTCTATTATCCAAAACTTTGACATGACCACTCTCCCTTCTCCTCTCCTTCTGAACAAAATGGAAACTTCCAGAACTTTGAAGCCCCAGCTCACTGCAGCTTAATTTACAGCCCAGATAAGAAGCCTAGTTTCTAATAGTCTGCTTGCCACTGATTTGCCAAGCATTAGTTTGCTAGAAAGGAACATATAGTAATTAGAAGTGGACGTTGCTTTAAAATAGCAGCACCAGCCTTACAAGTCCCTCTTGGGAAAACTGGGTGGTTCTTTTTGAGCTGAATTCTACTGTTCCAAACTGATAAGGGGTTTCTCTCTTAGTTCCTCCCTCTGCAGACTCTTTATTATTATTTTTAAGGTTTCCAAATTCAGGGTGAACTACTACACCCAAAGAAGAAGGCCAAAAGGTTTCAAAACCCAAACACAGCCCTTTTCCCAAGCATGTATGAGCATGCTGTGTTGACTTTCCCTTCTGCTAGGACCTCTGTTCTCTTGGTTACTGGGAATGTGTTTTCTCCACTTCCCCCAGAGGAAGCCAGCTTTTTTCTCTAATCATGTATTCATTCAAAACATACCCTCTTCAGCAGGTGTGAGGTCAGGACCTTCTTGCCTGTAGGGAGGATGTTAGCTGCGCTCATTAGGAGCAGGGGAAATCTCTGCTCAACTCCTTCAGCATATTATTGTTTCAGCTACTCACACCTCTTCCACATACAGGCTGCTCTGAAGAAGTACCAAACCGAGCAAAGGAACAAGGGGGATTCGCTAGAGAAGTGCCAGGCTGAACTGAAGAAGCTCCGGAAGAAGAGCCAAGGGAGCAAGAACCCTCAAAAATACTCTGACAAGGAGCTGCAGGTAGGGCGCTGCTTGCTTTTCGTTTGCCTGCAAAGGCCTCTGGCTTAAAAAATCACTACTGTACTTGTTCTCCTCACTGGTGCTGGATTCCAGCAGGATCTGCGTGGTACTTCTAATTACATATGGCAATGCTTGTATCTTATCAGGCAACCTATACGCTGGCATTACTCCCATAGTTTGGCCAGTTTCATGTCAGATCATAGAAGCCGCTTGGGGTAATAATAATACTTAACATGTTTCCCATCCAGGAGGGCTTGAGCCATCTTGAGTGATAGCTGCGTGGTCATCCAAGTGTAAAGCTGCAACCTTTTATTTATTTTTAAACTTTTACAAGACACCTTTCTGGATAACATTTTCAAGGTGGCTTGAATAACCATTGTCACTAGTAGCTACTACAGACAATCCCTGAGTTGCGTTCTGGGTCATTATGTGCTTGTGTGCAATTGAAACACTCTGTTATGCCCACCCCACCCTTTTAGTGACTGGTCACTTCTGGGTTTGGCACTGTGCGCCATCACATATCAGGGTTCCGAGCCTTAAAGGCCACTGGGTGACCTTGGGCCAGTCACTGTCTATCAGCCTAACCTACCTCACAGGGTTGGACAGTGAAATGGAGTGGGAGAGAACAGTGTAAACCACTTTGAGCTCCTTGGAGAAAAGGTAGGATGCAGAGATAGTGGTGGTAACAATAATAATTTTAATGTGTGTTAAGTCTGCACTAAGCTGTAGTAGAGTACTTTGTGAAAGCTACAGAGTAGAGTTTCAAAAAAACCAAATTAGTTGATGTATTTTTATTAATGAATTAACTACTGAGAACTCTTCACTCCCTTCTTGCTTCCTATAGCATTGCGTGTTTGATAACACACACAGAATATATCAGAGTGCCTTCTGTTAACAATATTTCCCTGGTCTCTTAATTTTCATTTGCTCTTTCCTCACTTCCAATCTTAAGTATGCATGTATGAATAAATAAATTACTCTTGCCTATGCCAGAGGGGGTTTTCATTTGACAAGACAAATACCTAGTCAGTGACTTCTGATTTCAAGCACACTTGATAAGCGCCATGCTGTGTTCTAATCAGATTTTGATAGTGTCCCCTAGAGATCGAGACAGGCATGAGAGTCTTAAGACAGACTGTCTCTGTTGCCTGGTGAGAGCAACCAAGTGTCATTGCATGAATCTTGAGGAAAGGAAATTGTTCTTTTTTGTGGGCGGAAACACACACACTGTTTTCAAGAAGTCTGATGCACTAAAAAAGATGAAAAAGGCTACTATCATTTTTTTTAAAAACACACACACAAATGGATGCTGTGCAAAGAGGACCTGTTTCACAGGCATTGATAGACTAGCGACACTCAAGGAGTAAAACAAGCATGTTTGCTTGGTTAATTTCTCTCTCTCTCTCTCTCATATGGGTTTAAGGTCGGTACCTTCTCCAGTTGGTGCCTCACCTGTAAACCTGCAAGCACAGCAAGTCTTAAGGATATGTTTGTAGGGATTCCGTCAACATGCTCTGGCTTAAAGACATTATACCTAACTTTTTGCTTTCTATTTGTCCTTGTCATAGACCAGAGTGGCATATGAAATTAGAGGGTATAACAAGAGTTCTAGGGAACTTGCCTTTGCCTTTATAGTTTCGTCACCCTATTCCTTGGGAGTTCTCAACCATCCCTTTCTTGCTCTTGAACATGAGTGAGGCACTTGGTTTTTCCAGCGTTTTTGTGCACACCACTGTCACTGTAAGTTGCAAGCAAGTTTTGCTTCAGTGCAAAATTTGTGCAGTGTGTAGATAAGTGGATGGCTAATCTTCGGCCCTCCAGATGTTGGACTCCAAAGGTCCATTAGTCATAGCCAGCATGGTCACTAGACAGTGATAATGGGAGTTGTAATTTGCTTCACCAGCAATTTGCTTAAATCTGGTTGGATTAGGTGGATGAGTTTATTTTTCAGCTGTTTGGTGCAAACACTTCCTGCACTGTGTAACCATTACCAGCTACTTTATCCTGTAGAGTTGGGGTTTAACCAAATGGTAACTGGAGGTTAAGACTAACTATACTTTTCATATTTTCTGAGCTAAGCATAGAGGACAACAGATCCTAGGGCCTTTTTCAGTTGTTTTAGATGCAGGTGTAAGGAAATAATTGCCTGGTGATTAACCTAGAGATTATGCTGGGGAAGGCCACATGTTTTAATTGCATGAAAAAACAACAACAATGAATTACTTGTTCTTTAATTGGTTGTGTGATTTGAAAAGAGTCGCTGAAGGGAAATAGGAGTGTTTATCAGCAAATGAGTCTCAATCTGGCTTGAGCTATTTGATGGGAAAGAAAAGACAACATAATAGTTCTGAATTTAATTCTAAAAGTAGTTTTAAGAATCTGGTCTCCCAGTTTTGGTATGAGATGCTGTAGGGAGAAATAAGATTGTGTTTCCAAATGTGTAAGTATTGATGAAGCTGTGCTTGTTGCCTAGCATAGTTCCCTTGAAGACTTAATTAAATTTGTCATGCACCTGAGCTTTAAACCCATCTGAATGCCTGCTACTTAAATACCAGTAGAAGGACTATCATAAGGTGCAGCTATCTATGCTTTGTTTGAAAGAATCTGTTCATCCACCTTGCTGTGTTGGCAGGTATAAGATGGAGGTCTGTGCCAAGAATACTGTTACTGTACATTATTACATGTTCCACCCAGACAGTACTTATGTATTTGGTATTTGTCATTTTTCTTTCTCTTTAATATAGTGTAGATTTTAAAAGGAAGCAAAGCCTTTCTAACTTTCTCTAACGGATCCAGTCAGTGCTGGGCCTGCAGTCTGATGATGATGATGATGCCCTGCCCATCTGGGCGACTCCCAGCAGGGAGTTGCAAACGTGATCCATGCGGGAGGCACATTCACAACCCGCAGCGCTGCATTTGCACACGTGCGGATCGCGATTTGGTGCTTCTGCGCATGTGCAAAGCGTGATTTAGCGCTTCTGTACGAGCGCCAAAACCTGGAAGTAACCCGTTCCGGTACTTCCGGGTTCGACGCAGTGCACAACCCGAAAACCGCGTAACCTGAAGCGTCTGTAACCCGAGGTACCACTGTAAAATATCAAACATTAAAAGCTTCCCTAAACAGGATTGCCTTCAGATGTCTTCTAAAAGTCAGATAGTTGTTTTTTGGGAGTGCGTTCCACAGGGCGGGCGTCACGACTGAGAAGGCCCTTGTGCT
This sequence comes from Podarcis melisellensis, assembly GCF_964234715.1. Classification (NCBI taxonomy): domain Eukaryota; kingdom Metazoa; phylum Chordata; class Lepidosauria; order Squamata; family Lacertidae; genus Podarcis; species Podarcis melisellensis. Next base: position 28,028,610 of record NC_138529.1, on the reverse strand, counting down.
TTGTGCTTTCGCTTGCTACCATCTGCACACTTGAGTGGATAAAATTGACCCTGAGCAGCTATGTTCAGGCCAATTAAGCTCAAAGGTGTATTCTAATTCAAATGCATTGCAGATAAATATTTGTTGGGTAAGAGAAGTGAAAAAATATATACATAAGAATGCAATATATTTATGTGGATTATGCAGTTTTAGGTATGTTTAATATGCATCTATTCACAAATACTTTTCATAAGAAGAAATGATTACAGTGGTACCTTGGGTTAAGAACTTAATTCGTTCTGGAGGTCCGTTCTTAACCTGAAACTGTTCTTAACCTGAGGTACCACTTTAGCTAATGGGGCCTCTCACTGCCGCCGCGCCGCTGCCATGCGATTTCTGTTCTCATCCTGAAGCAAAGCTCTTAACCTGAGGTACTATTTCTGGGTTAGTGGAGTCTGTAACCTGAAGCGTCTGTAGCCCAAGGTACCACTGTACATTACACCAGGCGTGTGGATGACTTGCTGTGTTGTAAACCGCCAGATTGAACAAAAATTTCCAACATTGATGAGATTGACAGACTTTTATAAATATTAGTACTTCCACTCTATATTGTTATCATGGGAGTATGAAGCAAAGCCAGATGAATAGATTTTAGTACTGGAGACGCAAAGTCCCCAAATAACTGACAAGTTGCTGCTTTTAATGGTGCCCAGAATTTGCCATTTCACCCTACCTCATGGTAGCACAGAGTTCTTTTTAGGCTGTATTTTAAATGTCTGGTTCATGTCAGCATCCCGTTCAAACTGACCCTACTCTTGGCACCTAAATTTGAGTGTCATGAAAGGGCAGCATGATGTTATTTATTTTTGTTGCTTTTTACTTTCTGAAAAGTGGGGACTGGGGAGAAGTGCAGATGGGATTTTCTGCCTCAGGGGCCCAAAAAAATTGGGAGGTAGGAGCAGGGGAGAGAAAGCTGGGCATGAAGTTCAGGCCCAACAAAGTCTGCAGTCTGTAACTTAGGATAAAATTCAGGAGGTGTTTATGTACATTTTAGCTGCAGTCTTTATACCCAGTTACCTGGAAGTAAGTTCCACTTAACTCAGTGGGACTTGACTTCTGAGTAGGATTGTGCTGCAAATTAGATTAAACGGTTAGGTGGGAAACAGATTTCATTCTGAGGCAAAAAAAAAAAGGGCAACTTTCACCCATTGTAAGGAAATATAAAACCTTTCTGTTTTTCAGGCAACAGGAACTAAACTAAGAGAGGAAGAATGGGTGGATTATATTATCACTGCTTGTTGAGGTGAAAAAGAAATGGCTCAGCCTTTCAGACTTTCAAAAATCCTTCTTTATAGCTGGAATTTAGAAAGTGCTGATCTCTTTGGTAGTGTTTTGGGTTTTAACAGTGTTGCAGAAGTTGCTAAATTGCAGGATTTCCTCTCCTCCCCCCCCCCAAGCACTGTTAAATAAAATGCTCTAAAGTTTGCTCAGATGGTATTATCATTTTTTTTCCCTGTTCCTTTCTTTTGTGGTTTGTGCTCTGATAGGTTTGCAGGCCTGCCTTAAAATAATTTTGGCTTTGTAATAAATTTTTAAAACTTGGGCACAATGCAGCCAAAGCGGTGCCATTTTAAAGTATAATTTGTTCCAATGGAAGAGTTGGACGTATGCTTAATTCTCCTGTTGAAATTGGTGAAACCTAAGTGTGTGTTCCTTAAGAGAGGAGGAAAACTTTTGAGATATGGTCTGCTGAGGTGTCTTATTATCTGCCTGCATGTAGCAGCTGGTGTTTCCTTCCCTCTTCCCTTTCAGTAAGGAAAACTTTGTCTTAGGTTTACATCTAGATCCAGACTTGTGGCTCATTTCTCTCCAAACAAGCATTGTCTGGTAAAGCAAAAAACGAGCCTTAGTCGTACCTTGGTTCTCAAACATAATCCATTTGACTCCTGAAACTGTTCGAAAACCAAGGCGTGGCTTCCGATTGGCTGCAGGAGCTTCCTGCACTCAAGTGGAAGCCGCGTCAGATATTCAGCTTCCAAAAAACGTTCAAAAACACTTACTTCCGAGTTTAGGAGCCGATTTGTTCATCAACGATGCTCATAGCTGTCAACTTACAGATTTGAAAATAAGGGACCTGCAGCCTCACCTGTTCCTGTCCTCCTGCAGTCTGGTCAAACTCATGCTGGGTAGCTTCGAGAACACTGTCCAACCAACTTTGTAACCAGAGGTTCAACTGAATAGAATCTGAATCACATGCACCACAAGGCCTATGCAGCCTCAACTTAAGATGGCTCCCCGGCCTGGCTTTGCACTAGCACGTGCAACAAAATGGCGTTCAGCATTCAAAAAACCCCTCAGCTTGCATTAACTAGCCACACACAAGGCATGCAAGCTCCACCCCCTCAGTCGTCCTTAGACTTCTTATTGGGTGAGCAACACAGCCAAGCAACACAGTTGGAGCCTCCCTCCTCCCTGGCCGGCAGGGAGAGGAGCTGCTTCTTTTGAAATTTAAGGGACATCATTTAAGAGACATTTAAGGGACATCCATCAATAAGGGACAGCAGCGGGACTTGGCGGTGGAATAAGGGACTGTCCCTTCAAATAAGGGACACTTGCCAGCTATGACAATGCTGTTCGAGAACCAAGGTTCCACTGTACTCTGTGGTTTGTTAGGAGAGAAATGGTAAGACAGATCCTGGTTTGTTTCTCATCAGCCACAGCAGCAGCAGGAGCAGGGGAGGAGTGAAGTGCCCACGATTTCAGCAGCATGCAGGAGCACATTTCAACCATAGTTTAGTTTAACTATGGTTGTAAGCAGCCTGTGAATCAGACCATTTTGTGCTGATACCCACATTACCAAGCAACTGTTCTGCAGCCCATTGTACTCTACAAACTCCTTTGATCCAATCTAAATGTCTGTGGACTGTGAACAGCTGGTTGATAACAGGGTATCCTGCTGGCCATAACCCATTAACAATGTGTGCAGAGAGAGGATTTCCTTTTTGACTATAGACTAAAGAGATGCTAAATATGGCTATGAAATGCAATCTTGGCTTTGTATCTCCTGATCTTGCATCGACACCCAATTTTGTTCTATGAGCATGTGATCATGTTGACAGTAGTTATTTTAAAAACAGAGTACCGCTCCCTTCCTGGCAGCAGAGCTAGTGTTTGGTCCAGATGCTCCTGGCTTATGGAATTATTTTTCTCTTCCCGATTTCCCCCACCCGCCAAAAAAACCCCTCAAACCAAGCTAGTGGAGAAACATCTTTTTGGCTAAACTGGAGGTGTAAGTGGGATACTAATACTAGAGACAGAATGTACCAATCTTTCTTGCTTTTTGAAGGCTTTTTATTATCGGCAAAATACTGTATATTATACACCCATTTACTACCTTGAAAGTTAAAGAAAAGCATAATTCTGTTTGTTGCAATAGGAATCCATTACAACTTAGGAAGACGCCTAGACTTTACGTAGGTACGTTTATTTAACTAACTGGCTGTTAAACATCCAGGATTCAGACACTCTGTAATCTCTTGCTTTCATATTTTAGAGCCACAGGAAGTTTAAAAGCTTATTTTGTATGTTGCCATTGTTTGCAGAATTGCAGTATTTTGTCATTGTCCTGAAGCTTTTTTTTTAAAAAAAAAAGTCTATTCAAGGAAAAAGGACAAATGGCTGTGCTGGAGATAAGGTAGAATAAATATCCAAATCTTGAGTATACACTAGGCAGCTCTAACATGAGGAATTGGAAGGGGTTTTCTGTGGCTGCTTTGCCAAAATGGCATATGAAGATTTCATTCAGCTTACTAAATCTTATGTCAAAGAGATAGCTGACATAGAAGAGAGACTGAATGTTCCCATTCTAGAGAGTGATGCCATTTCCCAATGGACATGTGTTTTCAAGTCACAAGGCAAAAAGTGGTGGGAAATGGGATTGTTTCCTTTCCATATTGATGTAGAAAAAAACCTGCTTCTTTTCCCTTATGGGGTATCCAAGAGCCTGTATAGGGTCCTTAAGTGTGTTCCCTATCGGTAGGAGAAAATAACAGAGACCAACCAGAGAATATTGAAAAGCAAAGCAGGTAGTAAGCCTGATCTTTATTAAACTGTTGCAACTCACCACATGCAGGAGGGAGGAGAAACCCAGAACAATGGTGTGCAAGCCCTTATATAGACTTTTGAAACTGCCCACCCTGTAGCTCAAGACCACCCCCAAAAACATCATACATACATCACAGAAGGAGGCAGTCTACAACAGAAATCCTGTCCGCTAGGATCATCATCTTCTTTGGCGGTCACTCTTAGTGGAGTAAGATTGAAATACCAGGATACTTGACAATGGTCACTGGTTGCTTTACCTGGGCTGCCCGGCCATTCTTTTGTTATGGTAAGTATTCTTACAACAATAGAATCAGGAAGTAGGATATTGAACTGGCATGAAACCCAGCGCATCCTCATTTAGAACTGCTAAGTTGTAGGTGGGAGGGAATGAACGTCTTTGGCATCCCAGGGTCCGAGCCCTACTCAGATCAAATCTTTGTCCTTAACAGAGCTTGGAAAAGTCACAAGTTTATACATTAAGTACAGGTGTTCTGTGCTGCTTTGGGGATTATTAATTCCCTGCCTTAAAATTCCTAATTCTACTGCTCTGGTGTTTGCAGGATCAATAGTCAGACTACTAATTGTCTGAATATTGAAAGATACGGAACATCTGTTAGGGACAGGAACAACCTTTTCACAACCAAAAATAGCTATTTTAAAACTTCTTATTTTATACTACTGCAGCTACACCATGTTGGGATGGTATGAATACAGCACATTAATAACACTGCTCCCTCCCCTTTTAACTACTCAATAAGGTACAATTTTTCTCAATTTATACATTCGCCACGTTTCATTTGAATATACAGCCGTACCTTGGATCCTGGACATCTACACTGTGCTCATCTCACTTTTTTGGCCAAGGGAGCCGGTGTACAGCTCCCTCTGGGGCCAGCATGACTAAGCCACTTCTGGCACCGTTTACCTTTCCACCGGAGCGGTACCTATTTATCTGCTTGCACTTTCACATGCTTTAGAACTGCTAGGTTGGCAGGAGCAGGGACCGAGCAACGGGAGTGCACCCTGTCGCAGGGATTCGAACCGCCTACCTTTTGATCGGCAAGTCCTAGGCTCTGTGGTTTAACCCACAGCGCCACCCGCGATAGTTTGTGTAGGAGAAAATAGGCAAGTATCTTGTCAGCTACCATTGTAGCAGTGTGATTGGGGGAGTGGTGAAATGTTGCTTGATGAAATGCAATAAAGACATCTGAAACTGTTGGTTGAGAGAAGCAAAACATTGCGAGAGGCTGCACTGCACTTTTCCAACACCCCTGGCCCCTTAAGCACATTTGCTGTAGAACTAATACGGATGTCTGCATTTTGTGAGCTGACTTGGTGGCATGAATACTCATTAAGAGTGGTGTTTAATTCTAAGCAAGGTGGAAAGAGAGAGACTAGTAAAGCCTTCTGTTGTGTCTGAACACTGAAGTTCTGGCAAAGTTCTAACCACTCCCAGCTTAACTGCAATCCTTGTCTGGATGTTAGCTGTTGGAGTGTTTGTTCCTCTGTGGGAAGATTGCCTTTTCTTTCTTCCTGGCACTTGACAGCTTAATATTTAAAGCTTGTAGAATGATTAACATGTAGTTTGGTATTGGTTAGAGCAGCTTTCTCACATTTGTATCCACTGGGTGTTGTTTTGTGATGCTATCAGTTGACACCATGTTTGTGCATTGGTGGAGGTATGTCAGAAAAGGGTCATGTAAGCTCTAGAGAGGCATCTCCTCAAGTGCAAACAAAATTTTCCTGTCCTATCACTGCTTAATTATATCTGTTTACAATGGTACCTCAGGTTACATATGCTTCAGGTTACATACGCTTCAGGTTACATACGCTTCAGGTTACAGATTCCGCTAACCCAGAAATAGTACCTTGGGTTAAGAACTTTGCTTCAGGATGAGAACAGAAATCGTGCTCTGGCAGCGCGGCGGCAGCAGGAGGCCCCATTAGCTAAAGTGGTGCTTCAGGTTAAGGACAGTTTCAGGTTAAGAATGGACCTCCGGAATGGATTAAGTACTTAACCCGAGGTACCACTGTATTTCATAAAATTTGTACACAGTTTACAAAAAGATTAAGACAAGAAAAGCAAGAAAAAATTACAACCTAGTCTAAAACATACAAAAGTTAAAACATTAGAACAGATTAAAATTTCCTCAACTTTCTAAGCGCCTGGGTAGGCTTGTCTAAACAAGGCGCCGGAAGGAGTAGAGTGAAGGCGCCTGCTTGATCTCAACAGGCAGTGAGTTCCAAAGTTATTATAAATGCAGAATGGGTATTATGTGGCAGCTATCATAGTGCCAGTTCCACCAATCCAAGTGGGCACATGTGGGGTAAATCAATCTCATAGGTAAAAAGGTCCCCCAGTTGCTATATGATTCTTAATTAAGAATCTGCACTTCACAACTTTTTAAAAGCCTGAACCTGTGCATGTTTATTCAAGAGATTAGTGCCACTGAGTAAAATGTTGCTTATTCTCAAAAAAATTCAGAGAAATAGCCATGAAATCAGTTCTCTGTCTCATCAGGAGGGTGTTTCAGTGGCTCGTAAATGGTGCCTCTTTTTTAAAATTTAAACTAGTGCAGTTCACAGATTCCAGCATATTCTCGTATGTACTTGCTAGATTAAAGTATTTTCATCTGCCACTGAAGATGCTTCTGCATGATTACATTGTCATTTCTAAATGGAAATGAATTGACTGCCTTATGTTGATTACCGTGAGACTTCCTGACTCAGCTCTCTCAATGTTATTAATATTCTTTGACATTATGGGAAGGGGGAATGTAAAAAGGTTAACAGCATAGCTAAACAATGCTCAGCTGCTTATTAGCATTGCACAAAACATACTTGAAAATCGGTTTAGTACTCTAACTGGACTTAAACCCAAAGCGTCAAATCCTAAAAATTTTTAAAAAGCTTTTCACCTATATCATTACTCACCTGCACTCAAGTTTGAAAGGTCTGCCAATTGGTTGAAGCTAAATCAACTGCCTGGTCCTGTGAATCACTGCATTTATATTGTCTCACAAGTGCATGTGTTGGAGTCCAGTGACCATCTCCAGCCTCAAAATTGGCATGGTAGCAAACATCAGTGCCATTGTACCTGTGCTTTATGCCTTTCTTAGGGGTTGGGAACCGTTTTGACCTGATGGAGCAGATCTTTATCTCCTCCACCATGGCATGCCTACTTTGGCAGGTGGGTGTAACCACTGACCTGTCAATCATCTGATATCATATGGATGTCATGTGGTTGATAGGTGGGTTCTCTACCCACCTCTCTAGGTTGGTCTGCCTGTGTGGGGGAGATGGAGAATGCATGCTTAGGGGTGAAAATATAGAACTTTGTTTTTCTGGAAGATTTATGTGGATGGGCTGAGCTGAATCTTCACACTGAGCTAAGTATCTAGGTGTCTTCGAAGAGGCATGGGAGTCCTCCTCTCTTCTCTGAGCATTTTCTAATACTTCAGCACTATTTGCTTAAATAGCCCGGAGTTCTTATAAAATTTCCATAATTGAAGCCTCATTTTGATATTCCCAGAAGGAGAAATAATTTTAGTTATAGGTCAGGAACTCTAATGAACGGGGAGTTGGGCTTGAACCAGGCCATATGTGTTTTATGTAAAAGAGACATTAGGAAAAATTATGTAAAAAGCCCAGAGGTACTTAAGCTTAAAAAGAGTATCAGTTTTTGTTCCCAACACCGAAGTGCTCATTCTCTAGAGAGTAAAGGATGAAGAGTAGCCCAATTAAAAGCTTTTTAGTGCTAGATTTAAACATTCTTCAGTGGCCTTATTTCATCAGGCTTGCTTCTGTTCCATCATTTCTTCAACCAGGGAAGTGCTGGCCAAGTTTGAATATAGAAAACCATCTCCTAGAGTTATAGGCAGTATTCTAACACCATGCACGTCTTGTACAGAAGTGTTGGGAATGTTTGTTCATGAAAATGCTTGGCACTGCACAGATAAGAAAATTAAGGCTCTGCACAGGCTTTAAAATCTAATCAAATGTAAGCTTGCATCACCCCAAAACGTAGTTATGAAATTGTTTCAGTACCCCCAAATTTATGAGATGCATCCAGTTACACACTTTTATGTCTGAGATTACTCAAATGTTCTAGGGTTCAAGAATGCTAATGTGCTTCTGTTACAAAAAACAACTTAGCAGAATATCTGCTGGGTTTTCTTAGCCGTGGCTCTACAAAGGGTTTGCTTTGCCAAATAGAGTAGTAGTCCAAACTGGGGTCCACAAATTCAGTCTGGCCTCTGCAGCCTGCCATAATCTGTTGTCACCTCTGATCCATAGCCCCATGTTTTCTGGCATGTGCAAATATTGTGATGATCTTCAACATTGCGCCAGCAGGCTGATAGGACATCCTTTCCTCTTTTATCAGTGGTTTCTAAAATAGATCTACTTAGTTTGGTTTGCATGTAACATTAAGCCAAACCATGGCTTAGCATGAATGAGACAGTTTCCAGAGAGGAGAGATTGCAGCTGCATTTCTTCTCCAGTCCTTCAGGAGCTGCTCTGCTGTGATCTAAGCTATGGCTTGGTTAACATGTCTTCCGAACTTGGGCTCATGGTTTGCCTTGTTTGAGCTGAAACCTAAGAACTTGATTTTTCTCCACCACAAGGTCATATATTGCAGCTACAGTGGTACCTTGGTTTAAGAACAGCTTAGTTTATGAACAACTTGGATTAAGAACACTGCAAACCCGGAAGTAGGTGTTTTGGTTTGTGAACTTTGCCTTGGAAGCAGAACATGTTTTGCTTCCTGTTGAGTGTGTTCCATTTGTAAATTGAGTCCCCCACTGCTATGGGAAAGCATGCCTTGGTATCGGAACGCTTTGGTTCAAGAAGGGACTTCCGGAACGGATTAAGTTCATAAACCAAGGTACCACTGTAGTTGTTTCTGCATCCATACCATAAAATCCCCCAATGGATGCCAACTTTGTTTGCTTTATTGTAAGCTATTTGGTGTTAGTAGAGGCAAACCCGGACCAAAACATTGTTTAAATCTATACCAAATAATTAAATATCATCGGGATTATTGAACAATGCTTGACTTTTTGTTTTTGAAACCGTAACCATGAAACCTCTGGCAGCATAACCTTGTTCTGCTTTCACATTTATATCTGGTTGAAACCAGTCACACAAGCGGTGGCTGATTTCATTGCATAACAATACTGGATAAGATTCAGAACACCTAATACCTACTCTACTATTTTCAGATAAAAGTACACTAACTCAGGCATGCGTAACCTGTTGCTCTCCATATGTTTCTGGACTATAAACTCCCATTGTCTATGGCCATTTGCCACGCTGGCAGGGGCTGATGGGAATTGTAGTCCAACAACATATGGAGCAGGGTTTCTCAACCTGTGGGTCCCCAGATGTTGTTGGACTACAACTCCCATCATTCCTAGCCAGCATGACCAGTGGTCAGGGGTGATGGGAGTTGTAGTCCAACAACATCTGGGGATCCACAGGTTGAGAACTGCTGAGGGTAACAGATTCCCCACTCTGGTATGGCTGAAACCGTTCAAGTTTACTAAGCCAGACAACGTTAAATAGCAGCCCCCTGGTTAATAGTTTAAAAGGACGCTATTTGCGGTATACAGGCAACCCCCCTATTTAAACAGGGGTCTCAGTCCCCTTAAACACTGCATCTTTAAGTGAAATTGTTTATATTTGAAACACCTTGGTGTGACTTTTGGATATGATGCGCATGTGTGCAGTCATGCACATATTGAATGCGCCTCAATGGAGGGTTGCCTGTGTTAATAAACAAAATACATTCGCAGCAGGTTTTTTCTGCCTTTCTTTTTGGTTCCACAATGTGCATAATTGTGGGAGCAGGAGAGATGCTTACCCCTTTAAGTCATCCATGTAGGTCTCTTTCTCTTCCTGGCATGAAGCAAGAGACCCCCTTCTTCCTTTCGGTTCTCTGAAACAAGTAAGGACCTGAGGGGACAAGAGCATAACCCATGTTAAAGATAAAGGGACCCCTGACCATTAGGTCCAGTCGCGGACGACTTTGGGGTTGCGGCGCTCATCTCGCTTTTCTGGCCGAGGGAGCCAGCGTACAGCTTCTGGGTCTTGTGGCCAGCATGACTAAGCTGCTTCTGGCGAAGCCAGAGCAGCGCACAGAAACGCCGTTTACCTTCCCACCAAAGCGGTACCTATTTATCTACTTGGACTTTGATGTGCTTTCGAACTGCTAGGTCGGCAGGATCAGGGACCGAGCAACGGGAGCTCACCCCATTGCGGGGGATTCGAACTGCCGACCTTCTAACCGGCAAGCCCCAGGCTCTGTGGTTTAGACCACAGCACCCACCCACGTCCCTCCACCGGCCATGTTACAGTAGTGCAAATGACACCCAGAGAGTAGCAACCTGAGCATTTGTGGAATCCCTGCTTACAATGCAGTCTCTGTTTCGTCCATGTGAATTGAGTCACACTTCAGGCAATTGCATTAGTTATGGAGCTGTTAGTATGCACACTATAAAAAATCTGCAAGGCTGCCCCCCCCCCCCACTTTTAAACATGTGACAGTTTGCTGGAAGACAGTGTGTTTCTGTATCCATATGGTAATAGAAACTCATTTGCTGTTGGGGAAAGAATAAGATACAGGACTGCAAATGTTTAAAGCAGACAGAACTTTTGCTGTTGGGTTTGTTAAATTGCACGGAAAGAAATTGTTTCTTTGTGTGTGGTGGCGGGGCTGGGGGGGGGAAAGCAATGTACTAGTCTTCTTTCCTATGGAGTAATTTGGGGAGGGTGCATGGGACAGAGAATATAATTTATTATTTGTACCCAGCCCATCTGACTGGGTTGCCCCAGCCACTCTGGGCGGAAAACCTGTCATGGCAGCAGAAATCTGCACAGCATTGTATGTCACCCAGGAAGTTGAAAAAGTGGCAAAAGGTATATAGACAAATAGAAATACTGTGTTTCATTTCACCCCAAACCATTTAAAACAACGGTTCCCTAATTTGTCAATTGTCTTCCTTATGGAAAATATTCCTCTGAACTGCTAGCTTTATGAAGATGGATCCCAGATGCTTTTTCTGTGGAAGGGATAGTGCTTGGTGGTGAAAAATGAAACACCCACGTTGTCAACAAATAGAGTACTTTGGGGGCTTCAGTTTGTTTTTTTTTTACAATACTGTGCATGCGTGGCACTTCAGACAGCAGTGGGGTGGCTTCTGTTTTGTCATTCCCGACAATGGGTCAGCTGCCTTGTGGAAGAAAAGAACTTAATTCCGAGACTTAATATATATCTATATATATTGGAATTTGCACATGTTTTATATTTGACAAGCTGCAGCTAGTACAAATTTCTATCAAGGTATGAACAAAATGTTCCATGCAGGGAGAACCTGATTTGTCTCTCACTTTGCAAATTAACCATTGGTTAAAAGGAGCTGAGCAAAGGAAGATGAGAGGAGTAGGTGGGGATGGTCAATGAGGTGGGGAATAGTTTTCTGCAAATTAGCAAAACAAGGAGAGGGACAGGCTTTCTCCTAAGGGGTGTTGCTGTAAAACACTGGGGAAAGGGATGGAGGGGTTGGTATAGGTACATATTTTAAGCAGACGCACCTGTAGTTAAAAAGCAGGAGAGCTGGAATGTGTGATGTTAAGAGTGTGACACTCAAATTGCATTATGTCCTCCACTCTTTGTTGTATGTGATGCCAATGGAAGGGATTATCAAAACTGAGTAGTAGTGGCATCCACCATTTGCCCTTTCTATTTCTGTCACCTGTGATTAGAGACTTTAAGAAACCAGAGATGAGGGGCAGGTTTTGTGTCTGTGGAACTGGGCACAGTGTGTTGTTGTTGTTGTTGTTGTTTAGTCGTTTAGTCGTGTCCGACTCTTCGTGACCCCACGGACCAGAGAACGCCAGGCACCTCTGTCCTCCACTGCCTCCCGCAGTTTGGTCCAACTCATGCTGGTAACCTCAAAAACACAGTGTAGTGCTTCTGAAATAAGATGATGTGTCTTTTATTTTTATTTTTAAAAAAATGTCTATTCTGCCTGATTACCCAAGGAAACTCAAGGGAGCCAACAAATCACTAGTGTTATAAAACAGGTAAAAATCCTCAAATTAAAGCTAATTCCACAATAAAAAATGAACATAAGACTAAAAACAAATTTAACAATTCCAAATCAGCCATCGAATGAACACGAAGCTAAGCTAGTAAATGAATTAACTCGTTAGCTGAAGGCCTTACCCAAAAAAAGCCACATCTTCATTAGCCACACAAGGCAATATTATGACGGGGCTTAACAGACCATGCTTGGCAAAGCATTGCACAGTGTGGGCTCCACAGCAGAGAAAGCCCCTAAGCCCAGCTGACATCAACTTCATCTCATGAGATTGAGGGACCTGGAGCAGGGATCTTGAAGCAATTGGGGAGGAAACTATGAAGGCGGCTGCTATTAAGGTAAACAGGTCCCAAGCTATTATTTGCTTTAAAGGTTAACACCATCAGCCCAGAAGCTCGCTCTCATTGGCAACTAGTGCAAATCCCACAAAACTGGTGTGATGGATTCAAGTTGGCACCCTAGCTGCTCTGGAAAGTTTCAGAGCTTTTTCCAAGTGCGGCTCCACATAAAGCATGTTGCAGTATTCCAGTGTGAAGGTTGCTAAGGCACAAATGAAACTGGGAAGTCTGTCTTTGTCAGGAAGGGACCACAGCTGATACATATGGAATCTGTGGGAGGAATTCAACATAGCGCTATGGCAAATGCTCCATCAGCATGAGCTTTTCAGCTTGCCAGGCGGAATAATCCCTCCTTCTCTTCCCACACACACTGTTCTGGGGGTTCTCCACACACACACACATACCCCAAGAGTATTTCTAGGGATATGAAGAGGGAGAAGAGTGGGGAAAGCCCCATTGCACTAACTTACTTACTTTGACAAACCTTCATTAGGCATTACAAGTATGGGCTATCATAAAACATCCATATATAAAATTTTAAAATATATAGAAATAAACAGCCATGTAAAATAGATAATGATGGGGATTTTCATTGGGATTTCTTCCTGCTAAATAGTGCCATTCACCACTCTATAAGAGATACTATTTACAAAAACTCAGCCATCCTTGCAGTTACTTCCAGATTAATGTCAGACAGATAGAATCTGATATTTTCATTGAGCTGTAATGTTGGACTACCCAAAAAAAGGGGGTAGCATGTGTTTGCCTAGCTGGTTGTACAATGGACAGTAGAAAAGAATATGTTCTACAGTGTTTGACACATTCAAAGAACATCCCCAATGTCTTTCATTTCTGGGGATGTTTAAATATCTGCCCTTGACGAAAACTGAGGGGAAAAACGTTCATTTGGGCCAACGTAAAGGCCCTGCATTGGACTGGAATTATTAATTTTAAGATATAAGTGACCCTGTTATCTGTTGTATCTAAACCATAGAACTTGGGGAAGCAAATTTTTATTTACAGCTGACTCGATGTTTTGTTTTTCAGTGTCCTTTAATCTGGTTTGAACATTGCGATAAATATATTGCTCACTTGAATTATACAAGAGTTCCAAGTCAATACCAATAGATCCGATTTTGCTATGTAAAAGTTGGAACCCTCTGGATTTATAAGAGTCCTTAAGTAAGTCAGAGAGCAAAATTGAAGGTTGGCAACAAGAATGGCAACACAACCAGTATTTCATAGTTCTAACCCACACCCAGTATTCCATCATATGTATACCTGGTTCTGCACACATCTTGCCATACTTGGTTGGATACCATTGCACTAACGTAAGTCTTCATGTGGACTTCTGCCAGTGGAGCTAGTTAGCTGAATTCTGCCCAGTCTATATACAAAAGTGGTGCCTTCCCCTTTTTTCAAGATTATAATCCTCTTTCAAAATTAAATGAGTAGTGTTACTATCCAATATCTGGTTGGTTTAAGGTATTAGGTTAACCACTGTGAATTCTTACCCCAGCTGTAAACATGCCCAGGCAGTCACTTGCAATTGTTTGATGGGGTTTCTGATGCCTCAGATGGCTGTCAATTTAGGGAGATGGTGATATGTTGGACATATCTGAAAACCTTAGGTAGAAGAACCTGAAAACATGCATAATAATCTCTCTTAGGAGAAAGCTCATTTTCTTAGCTACAATGATAGAGCTACCAATCTTGGCTCATCTTATTCATGCTTTCAAAAGTTGATTATCAAAGGCTCAATCTTGAAAGGGCCTTTTCTTTTTCTTTTATTAGATTACTTCTAGCTGTCTGACCTCTATTTACTGTTTGTATCCAGATACATTATACATGATGGGAAAAGATATGGCTAACCATACTTGGTCAAGCCAGTAATGCAAATCTCGGCCAGTAGCTCATCTCTCCTTTTCGCCAGTATTGGATGGGTTGGAGAAAGTGCATATTTCATAGGGAAATGAAGGGTTGGTGAGATTAATTCCTTTTCCATCTGTTTCCTTTTTGGCTTCCAGCACCCTGGGCATGCTAGCTGTTACCTGACATCCATTGTTGTACTTACCCTAGCAAACTTTTCCTAGGTATACGTGAAATAGTTTCTGCAAACACGTGTTGAATAAACCTCCGTTAAAGACCCTCTCTTCAAATCTTCCTCCATGGTCATTGCAAAAATATTCAGGGAGATGCTAATTATAGCTGTCATTCAATAGTACTTTTTGTTACACAATTTAAGCTACCTTATATGGCGAGACATCATCTCTTAGTACCGATTTATCATTTCCCAGTTCTGCTTTTTAGGGGCGGAGACTGCCCAGAGTTTTTGAGCTTTCTTTGGGAGGAGGTCACCACCGCCAATCACACTACAGCATGCCCACCAAAGCAAATCGCCGCTGCCAGTCTCCTGCTGGCTGCTACCACCAATCGCCCCCCCCCCCCCGCTATCCGTGTATAAGACGACCCTCAATTTTTGCCTGTTATTTCTAAGGAAAAAATACCGTGTTATACACGGAATAATACGGTACTTGTCTCTTTTTAATTAACATTTTAAATTAACATTCTAATTTTAAGTTTTTATTTTGTATCACTACAACAAATGACAACCACCACAACAAAAATAAACAGGCTGCTAGAGGGAGGAGTGTAGCGGGCCACTTCATTCTTATTTTTTAACTGGCTGAACAAAGTGGATGTGCAGGCTATATCACCTTGAACTGAATGGTTCTTGAAAAACTTGCACTCAAAAGCTTTCCCAGGGGTTCACAGCCTAGAGAAACCTGCATAAACCTCTGTCTTCCAGAGTTTTGACTTCTCCTAACCTTGCTGCCTCTCATTTCTGAACTAGTTCCTTGACTGATCAGTCTGAACTAGTTCCTTGATTTGTTCAGTCACTGTCAGTCTTGGTCTCTCAATATATTGCTTAACCTATCTCTACACCGCAGATACCTACCTGCATTTCCTGTCCCACTCTCTTCCCCCTGTAATGGTGTGGGATTGCATGTGAGATTGTCTTCCAGGAAGTGAGGAGGGTCTTGTTGTATGTGCCATGTGCGCGTAGATGGTGAGGTCTCCTCCTCTTGCCTCTTTCAATTCCCTTGTAATCTCATTGCGAGCTGCTAGTCGGGAATAATTGTTAGCAGCAGCAACTGATGAAGTGCAGAGTAGACTTTGATGTCATTCACAAACCGTTTGGTGCTCTGAGTAGCAAGTCTGTTTTAAGTAATGATAGTGAAAGACACACATCTGTCAGCCTGCCAAGTGCTTGAATCAGCTGTGTTTTATTTTAACAGTGGCATATCATGTTGCCTTTCAGTCATCTCTTCCTCCACCCATTGCATTGCACAGAGTAGATCTCTCCACAGTTTTCATGATAGTGGTGCTTCCATGCATATATATAACAGCACGCATAGCCCATACCTTCTGTTTAGTAGCTACCTACATGTTGGTGTTTTCCTTATGCTGTCCTATCTGCTCTCAAACCTTCTAAATTTGAAGTGGGCTTACAATGTATTTATTTTAAGAACCAATTGTCTTCAAAGTGTGTGATTATTGTGATAACCCAATAGACATGCTCGAGAGGGTTTTGTTTTAGTTTAGTTCTGTGATGCCAGATCACCTTCTAAGGCTTTGTCCATTTTATAGAATTGCTGAGTGATTTAAACTAACAGAATTTCTCTGGAAAGATTATCGCATAGCACATTCCTTGCTGGCAGTGGGTGGTTCTTTCACAGCCCCTCTTAGGGGGCTGGGTGTAATATTTACTTTCAAAATAATAAAAAATAAGTGTCAAGACAAGACCTTTTTTAAACTTAATGGATTATGTGAGCTGAGTTGTGTTTGTGAGTTTTACCTACCTTACTTCTGCTTCTGTTGCTCATGAGGAACTGGAAAGAACTATATAAGACAGTAAGATCCTACACATACACCCCACAGGCACAGAAAATCTTGCTCCTCCTCCCTATCCTGTAGTTTTGAGACTTCACGGCGCTGTGCTGAGACCTGTCTTCAAGTACATGAAATGCTAGAAACATGAATTCTGCACTCAGTATTCATTTCTGCCTAATTATGTCCCTAGTTTATGTGCCTTCCTTCCACATTCAACATTGACCCCGCTCTTTGGTTCATAGCCTTTGAAACTATGTGCATGCTTCAGTTTTTAGTTCGCCCCCGTTTTTGTCCTTTACTTCTGATGGTTCCATATTGGAAATTATTGTTTTGACTCCCAAACTATATTTTCTTTGCTTGCTGGAATTTATGAGGGCGGTGCAGATGTAATACTCTTAATCCAGTAACCAAGGTTCAAGTTTGGGATCATGCTGTAGAGCTGCACTTCCCTCTCAGCTATCCCCATCCTCCTAATTCACAAAAAAACCTTACCTTGCTGTCCTTTAAATGTGGTTAAGTAAGGGTTACATTGGCACCAGCTGACATAACCCTGGACAGTTGAGCAAATCTGGTTAAGAGCAAGTTCTGGTTAGTGCTGAGGCTGGTGAGGGAAATTCAGACACAGAAGGGGATGACTTGGGCTGGGGCAGAGAGAGAGTGTGTGGTTCTGTAGCCTATCCCAATAGCAATTCCTTTATTACAATAAAATGAAATGTTCCAAAATAGTGAGCAAGTTTCTGAGTTCTCCATAACTTTTTAATCAGGCTGGATACTACAAAAAGCAGTGTAGCAGGGAGGGGATAAACAAAATTGAAGAGAAAAGAGACAACAAATTGCCTTTGTTTATGGCCATAAGATATGTTTGCGTTCAAAGTTTCCAGTCCCAAAGATGGACTTGTTCTCTGTAGGATGGCAGCAGACATAAGTCTTTGCTGTGTGCCTCAGGTCCCAGCTACGCCTAGGATTTTAGAATGAAAAAAGTGATCTCTGATCCCCATTTAGCAGTTAGCAGTTACCCAGACCTGTCTTATTTTAAGGACCCAACACCATTTCACCTGCTTGGGGTGTGGTGGCTGACAAATCTTTATAAGGTTCCCACCAGAGTGTTTGTCGCTTTGCAACAAACCTGTGCAGTAGGACACGTCAAGAGGTTGGCAGTTGGCTTGAAACTGTCCAGTGAGCTTCATTAACTAAGCAGACTCTAGCTGCTATACCATGCTTTTACTGTGGATATATTCTCAGGTTAAGCCACAGAGCCTAGGACTTGCCGATCAGAAGGTTGGCGGTTTGAATCCCCGCAACGGGGTGAGCTCCTGTTGCTCGGTCCCTGCTCCTGCCCACCTAGCAGTTTGAAAGCACGTCAGAGTGCAAGTAGATAAATAGGTACCACTTCGGCGGGGAGGTAAACGGTGTTTCCGTGCGCAGCTCTGGTTCGCCAGAAGCGGCTTAGTCATGCTGGCCACATAACCCGGAAGCTGTACACCAGCTCCCTCGGCCAATAAAGCAAGATGAGCGCTGCAACCCCAAAGTCGGCCACGACTGGACCTAATGGTCAGGGGGTCCCTTTACCTTTATATTCTCAGGCATGCTAAATATAAACACCCTATCATCACTAATGGGAGTAAAACTAGAACATGTTAGGTGGGGTGGGGAGAATAGCAACCATTTTGTAATTCTGTGCATGTGATAGATTTCAAAGAAGAGGAATGTGCATTCTCCTACGTCAAACCACACACACACACACACACACAGCACATTTGTAGCTACTGTAAATAATTCACAGTAAAGTAATAACAATGTAGTTATGGGGCTTTTCTATTTACATAGGCATTCGCTTACTGATCAAGAGAACAGTAATTGGGGCATGGCACATTATTTCCCTGGAGTTGGAGGCAATGTGTTTTCCACTCCCCAAACAGGAAGCACATTCATCTCTCAGCTGGATCACCTCAGTGATATTTATGTGACCATAGATGCCAGTCAGGAATTCAGCAAGTCTGTATTTCCCCTGCTTTCTTTTTGAGTGCTAATTTAGTTCCTTCCTTTCTGAGAACTCTTCTTTTTTCTTTTTCTTTTTACGTTTCCACGGCACTGTGGCACATGGCATAGAGATAGCCAGTCACAAGTTAGTTACATAAACAAGTTGCATCATGCTGCTAAACATGTGAGCAACAAATGGCAAACTTGAGTCCACACAAGGGATAAAATAATTTTCCTCTATATAATTAAATTGGAGTTGGGGGGAGAGAATGGTTGCAGCAAAAGATAAACATAAGTTGAATATGAACCTTGTGAGGATTTTTTTTTTCTTGCTAAATTTAGACGCTCAGCCTTGAATAATGCTTTCAAAATGGAGTTCCTGTGCCTGGAAGACTTAGCCCTTTGCTGCACATGAAAATGCTCTAAATACTTAGGTAACTGCTTACCTTTTTGCTGCTCCGTGGATCCCCAGTTCATGGAAGGAAAATGTGCACAGAAGCTTCACCGCTAACTCTTCCCCTTAAAGGGCAGGAACTTCACCAGAGCTGTAGCTGCAACCAGCTGTTTATGAGAGGTCAGGTCACCATGGACTATGGGTCGCTGATGATGAGGAAACCCCAAAGGGAAAGCCCTTGGGATATCTCATTTGGGGTAGAGTGAGGGCATTCCCCTTCAATGTTTTGATTTTGGATAGGATTGCTTCTAAGTGAGGCATCGGAGCAGCAGGGCAATGTTTGTGTGTTTGTGTGAGCAGGGATGTAGCCAAGATTTTTGTTGGAGGGGCATGCCTTTTGTTAGGGGGGTGGGACAGAACCTCAGTTAGCTGCATTTTTATTGATTTGGGGGGGCAGCTGCCCCCCTGCTACACACGTGTGTGTCTGTGTGTGTGTAAATGTAAATGTAAGTTAACCTGGCTGCCAAGTGAGACTGGAATGCTGTGGAGGTGCATCTGTGGTAAAAAGCGTGAATGTAGCTCATGAACTGAAATGTGTGATTGGTGGGTATTTTGCGACTTTGCTATTTCATAGTTTTGATTGATGTGTTGATACGGTGCTGTTCACAGCTTTTGGGGGCCTTTGAGTCCAAAACTGTTATATAAATGAAGAGCAAGACTTTGTTTTAACAGATGAGCGAAGGGTTAAAGCTGTATGAAAAGATTATATTGGGGGGGGGGGTTAGAGACTCTGCTTTAGAGCAGCCCATTGCTGAGGTAGAGATAATGGCTTTTACTTTGCTTGTTAGCTATGCAAACAGCACCATTCTTCCCCCTCCTTTCTATTCTCACTCCCCCCCCCTTTCCACTCCCACACACATGCAGAACAATGGAGGCTGCTTTCAATGCAACAGGCCCCTCAGGATAAGCAGAGCAGCTTCTCATGAGTGATTAGTCACCGGCTTCATGAGATAACCCCTTTCCTGCTCTCTCCCAAGATTCAGGGTGTCCTATTTTATTTCATTTTATTTTTTTCATTTTTGCTGATATCTAAATTATACTCCTTGTTCTCCAGCCTTTTGCTATCTCCGAAGTTCATTCCTGTTTTTGCTAGGGGGTAGGCTCAGGTTTGTACAATACAGTCATACCTCGGATCCCAAACGTCTTGCAAGTTGAACGCCTTGGCTTCCGAATGCCGCAAACCCGGAAGTGACTGTTCCAGTTTGCAAACGTTCTTTGGAACCCCGACGTCCGATGGGGCTTCCAATTGGCTGCAGGACCTTCCTGCAGCCAATCAGAAGCCGCACTTTGGTTTCCGAGTGTTTTGGAAGTCAAACGGACTTCTGGAACAGATTCTGTTCGACTTCCAAGGTACAACTGTATTAGCTCAGAGAGACTATAGTCTACTTATCTATGTAAATGAAGAAACGGGTGTGCTTTGAAACCAAACAAACAGGCATGCCCCATTAATTTCAGCAGAAGGTTCTTCCAAGTCAGTGTGCTTAGGATCACAGCCTTACTGAAAAGACACCATTGACATAGCTAATTGGAGGAAGCCTTTGCTCTGGATGAATTTTTAAGCAGGAGCCTTGTCCTGGACTCAGAGGGATGTGAATTTATAAATGGGCACGTTTTCCAACCTAGAAATAACAAATGTGAGTTCTCAGGAACGTGCTTGACTGAGGTCTCTGGAAGCAGTGTTTCAGTGTTGTTGTTGTTGTTGTTGCTGCTTGTCTGTTTACAAATAACGTTGTTGTTCCTTTTAGGCAAGTTTAATCCAGTTAGCAAATGAAACAGTTAAGGGACAGTGCTCTCAGCTGTTGCATATTAAATAACTACATATGCATTGGTATGAGTGGTTAGTGTATTTTACGTGGATCTCCCCCCTGCCCAACAATAATAAACCCTATAGCAGCAGCCAGCCACCTTATGAAACGGATGCATGAAGCAGGGGCATAGCTAGCTGCTCTGGCACCCAGAGCGGTGGGGGTGGGGCGATCCGCCCATGGGGACATGGTGGTGATCCATGCACAGAGTCCGCCTGGCGGATGCAATCCCTACGCTGCCATTTCAGACAGCGCAGGGCCCCGGGCCACCACATCACTCCCAGGAGAGATGCGTGGCTCGGGCACGCTGCAGACCAGGCTCCGCAGTAAGTGCCGCCCCCGCAGTGTTCCATTTTGTCAACCCCCCTCAAGGATGACACCTGCACCCTGCACCCCGCTTCCTATGCCCCTGGCATGAAGAGAGACATGTAAGGGGTCCTTGCCAGTACATTTCCCTGTTGACTGGTGGGCCCAGTCACTTGGACCCACGTTGCTACGTGGGAGAAGAACTGGTCACTATTCATATCCTGGGCTGGCTTGTGGAGACAGACAGGGAGAATAGAGTCATTCCTGCCCTCATATCCCACCTTTAGTCTCCTGCGGTTTGTTGCACAGCCCTATGGCTGTATGTGTCTTACTCTGCATGTGGTGGCAAGACAGAAGCAGCATGCTGTTGATGACTAGGCTGGGGCCCTGGCCGAAGTGAACATCCAGCCAAATTGGAAGTGGCATGTGCTCCCTTCCTTTCTCTTATGTGGCACCACCCTCTCTTAGGTGAGAAGCATGCCCTGTCCTACTTGGGGCAAGTGCATGGTCTTAAATGATTGTGGACCTGGGTAAGCTGCAAGTGCTGGACATGCTGCCTTCAGCAGCTGGCCAAGGAACCATACAGGATGTTACCACGAGATTGAACACCCCACCAGCAAGACTCTGATGGGTCACAATAATCAATATCTGGGAATTTTCACAGTAACCTCTTCAAGAAAATAATGGCTTCAGAGATGTTTTTAGTGGGTTGACCTAGGCAGCTGGGCGTGGACGGTTTTCTTTTCTGTTTAGGGCAGCTTTGCCCCCATTCCTCCCATGCTCCAAAGCTTCCATAGGAAATTGTGGATAATGTTTCTCCCAGTGTGTGTGTGTGTGTGTGTGTGTGTGTGTGTGTGTGTGTGGTGTCTGTCTTGGCTTGTCAACAGCCATATATCATCTCGGAGCAAATTTCCGAAACAGAACAATTTTTTCTTGTGGTTTGTCTCAGTGAGCACAGATGTAAATGACTCCCCATGTGTCGCTTCTGTGTCTCTTGGGAATTTCAGTTTGACATGGCTGGGGTGTGGGGGACTGCTGAAGACAAGCTGAAGGAACAAACAGCATCTCCTAGTAGGCTCTGCAGTGGCTGCTTATTAGCGCAGAACTCAAAATGAAATTCATTTTTAATGGTCCTTAATGTGGTAAAGAAATGTTTCCAATACTGTGGAATTCAGGAATTCCTGCTTCTCTTTCCAAACCATGACATTCTTCATGGGATGAATATTCTGCTTCCTGATCCTAACTTTAAACATAGACATAAGGTCTGTCTCTGCAGGACAGATGTGTGTTCTTCACAGTACAACAATGAAAACAAGAGAGTAGAACGCGTTGGGGTACCTGTGGCCTTCCAGATATTGTTGGCTCCAGCTCCCATCATCCCTGACCATTGCCCGTGCAGGCTGAGGCTAATGAGAGTTGGAGTCCCAACATCTGGAGAGCAACAGGTTCCCCATCCTTGTAGTGTAAAGGAAGTTGGGTGACTGGTGAGGAACAGGCGAGCTCTTCCATAGGAAACAAATTAGAATGTCTCCCCCCTGCCCAGCCTTCCCCCCACCTATTCTTTCTGGCAACAGCTGTGGGTGTAATGCAGTATTCCCTAAACTTAGGTCTCCAGCTGTTTTTGAACTACAACTCCCATCATCCTTAGCTAGCTGGACCAGTAGTCAGGAATGATGGGGATTGTAGTCCAAAAACAGTTGGAGACCCAAGTTTGGGAAACACTGGTGTAATGATTCCATACACGAGGGGTTTTTTGGGGGGTGGGGAGTGGATAGACAAAAGGAGGTGGTACTTTACACAGTATGTAATTCAATTTATGCCTTGTGATGACCACTAGCTTGGATGACTTTAAAAGGGAAATTGGGAAAATGTTTAGAGGATGTTGGTCATGATGGTAGTATGGAAACTCCAAGCACAAGTCTTGGCCACTTAAGGCCAGTCACTGAGAGGCAAGAATGGATAATGGTCCTTGAGTTGGTCCTTGAGTTGAGTTCTGCTTATAGGCTTCTCAGGCCCATCTAGTTGGTGAGAAACAGGTTGTTGGACAAGGCATGCCTGTGGTCTAATCTAGTACGACTGTGCTTACGCAGTTAGGTTGGCGCTGTTCTTTTCTTTGATTTGTTAAACTAAGGTTAGAGAAATTCTGCCTGAGGAGCTGACAACTGTTTCTCTCTAAGGAGTCAAAATTTACAGTCCACCCAGATAGCCCACGTGGGCTGTGCTAGGTTTGGAACAATGGGTAATATGACAATATTTATATAGTGCACATCAAAATTGAAAGCACGTGAAGCATGGAACTGAAAGCCTTCCCGCCTCACACATCTCTCTCTTGGCACTTTGCATGTGCTCCAGCATATCAAGACATAACAGCTGCTGGCCTGTCTCAAAGTTGCTTCATTCCTTGATCTTTTCTGCCCCATCTCAAAAGGAATTGACACCTGGAGTCCTTCCACCCTGTGGAATACGCCCCTAGGATTTCTGATGTAGCACAATTGGGTGGCCACGCTGTTTTTTTCCTATCTAGTTTTTCAATCGTTCCTTGCACAATCGTTTCCTGACACCTTGTTCCCTCAAGAGTACAGCTCTGGAAAGAATAATGGTTTAACACAAATACTGTCGACACAGCTGGGAGCAGCGCTGGTATTGTAGGTGGCTGCTTTTCATGCACTCTCTTGTTTGCCACCTGTAGATACCCCTGACAGCTGTGAGTTGCTCCATTATCAAAGAGATGGGGGGAGTTTGTGGCTTAGGTGATGAACCGCCAGTTGCTTCACTTCCAGAACAAAGATGCTAGTATTGAAGGAGAGCAATAAGACCTATACTCTTTTAAGAGTCTTAATAAATTTATCTTTTCTTGCAACCAGGTAATACTGCATTTAGACTTTTTTTCAAGCTTATGCATGATAACAAACCAGCTGGGTCTTGGTTCAATTAGGCACATGCACAGAAAAATAATTTAAGAGTCGAGAGCAACAAGAAACAAATTACAAACAGGGGCACGGATTCCTGCGAAGGGTCTGCTTCTAGGAAGCTGTTTCCAGAGACACTGGATGTAGATAACGTATTTTTCGCTCTATAGGACGCACCGGAACACAAGACACACCTAGTTTTTAGAGGGGGAAATCAAGAAAAAAAATATTATTTCCCCCCCAGCCCCAAAGTGCAGTGCAGCCTGTCCGCTTCTCCCAGAGCTTCTTGGGGCTGCAGGGGAAGCCTGGGTTCCCCCCCCCAACCCCAAAGAGCAAAGAAGCCCAGACAGTGAGCGGGATCCATCCTGTGGGCTTTTCTACGAGGAGGGAGAAGGGACTGACTGGCCGTGTCAGTCCCTTCTCCCTCCTGGGGAAAAGCCTGCAAGAGCCGCGCGAAGCTTGTGGGCTTTTCCTGCCTGCCTCCCCCCCTGCATTCTCTCCATAGGACGCACAGACTTTCCCCCTTAGTTTTTAAGAGGGGAAAAGTGCGTCCTATGGAGCAAAAAATACGGTAGTTGCTTTGGCTAGTTCACAGCCAGGGTAAAGGACTTGGGAGTCCCATATATTTCAGTGGGAGAGACTAAACTTAACTCTCCCATTGAAATAAATGGAATTCCAAAATGCTTCACATTGGCTGGATTGGAAACTTGCCCATTAAGATGATAAATGCTTGTGCATAAATCTTACTTTGGATACTAATAGCTGGGCCTTGGTGAATGCCCTATAATGTTGAAACAAATTTGCCGGTAAGTAAGCAAAATGAAGATGACACTTGCCAATTTAGTTCTTCACAGAATACGTAACCTTTTATTCTGCCCCTTTTTTTCCCTGGCACAGTGAGTGATAAAGACAGTTTGCAGAGACATTTGGCAGAAACATGAATATGTGCACAAAATATTTAAACAATTTATATACCACTTAACTACAAGAATCTCTTAAGTGGTTTACAAGGATCCAAAACAGAAAGCAAATAAATAAAATAAAATCAGTTAAAACTATAAAACCAAACTACAATTGAAATACCTTTTGGAATAACATTTTTTAAAGCCTTCAGTGGGTGTTGGAAATTAAATAGGGAAGGGGCCCATCTGACCTCATCTGGAACACAGGACTGCAAATCAGAAGCCTTAAGTAAATTTACTCAAGGCTATGCCTGGAATCTGTAGCATTGCAGGGAAATTAAACTCCAGGTTTATCTTTTGCATAAATACAAGTGCTTCTATATGTGAAGACAAATGCTTGCAAAAAGCATCTCCCACCCAAAGACTGGGTGGAACTGCATTCTGCAAAACAAGCTTGGGCTGGCATGATAAGGCAGACAGAAGACAGTAAACCCATTCATTGCCAGCTCAGAATGGAATCCACCTTTTTGCAGGGAGCAGCAGAGGTGTCAGTCTTGAGTGATTTTGAAGCAAGTCTGAGACTGCATTTTGCGGCGTGTGTCTTTCAGAAGAGGCAAGTCTGGAGCTGTTTCTTTCTTTTTAAGCCACATGCTTGGTTGCTTGCATCCATGTGCAGAAATTGGCTGTCATCCAGTTCATGAAATATGAGTTGATAGATCATAAGGAGTTTTAATCTACTACATGCCTTGATTAAATATGCATGCATTTATTGCATGTGAATAAAAGAAACAAAGAGAAACTGTTCTGGAGAGAGAAGCATGCTTCTCTTTTTGTTTTAGATCATCCATGCTTGTATAACAGGCTTCATTCTAGGAAAGGCATTGCTTCTGCTTTTTTTGCCAGGGGGCAGTGCTGCTTCTGCATCAGGAGCCTGCCTGAAGGTGCATTGTTGTTGTGGCTGTTGTTGCTGTTGTTAAGTGCTTTTCTCTTTCAAAATTTTGCTGCCTGGTTAATTGTGGACACCTTTTTAACGGATCAGAAAGATTTTACATGCAGCCCTATTGGAAAGAGGTGCTGCAGAACAAAGGGTTCTTGAAATCAGAAGAGAGCATCAGCTTTGCGCACAAAAGGTCCCAGGTTCAGTCACTGGCATCTCCAGTCAGGCAGGGCTGGGAACAACTCCCTGCATGAGACCTAAAGTGGATGGACCCAGTGGTCTGTCCTTGGCATAAAGCAGCTTTCCATGTTCCTAAAGAAGGCGGCTAGGTAGCTTTTGCATCATTAATTAACAGCACAGGCTGTCGTATAAGGGTTGCTTAGCTTGCATCCCATATGCAATGAAATATGGCTTGCATGCACCTGTGCAGAAGTTTCACACTGAATTCAAGAGATGGCAGTAGCTGCAGCCCTGTGCAGAACATGAACTTAGAGGAGTGTCTCATTCCCACTCCAGTTAGAGAGCGCAAAGCAGCACACAACTCGTGGCAACGAGTGTCCAGTCTGCATAGGTGGGAATAATTCATACTTCCCCAATAATTAAAAAGAAGCACTTCCAAACTTTTGAGCTGCTCAGAATGAACGCCAGGTGCAGGAGGACTGTAGCTGGGAAGAGGGAGTAGCCTGGATTTTGTAGAGAGTCAAATGCAGATTTCTAGCAGCTGGTGGCCTGAGGTCGAGGGACTTGGTGGATGACTTTTCGTGAGGGTGTACGGGGACCAGGCGTGAGTGGGTATTGTTTGACACGGCGGATAGATGTTTGGAAAGGGAACAGTGGGCTCTGTGGGAGTGTGTCAGGCCGTCATTTGTTCTGCCTTCCCACAGGAGGGGGGTGGGTCTGTGGGTTGTTAAGTACAAGCAAGGAAAGGTACATATTCATTGCTCATGCTTTCTCTTCCCCCCCCAACCCCACGGACATGACAAAGTTCATTTCCATCCATCCGGATTGCAACAGGTGAGATGGACAGACTGTGTTTCAGCCTCCTCTCACCTCTGAGTGGAAGCCCTTTCGAAGAGCTTTAACCTCATGGCAGCGGAACAACCGTTTTTTTTGTAACAATCGGCACTAGAAAAAAACGAGCACTACCCAGGTGCAGGCGAAGTAGGAGGGAGGCTGAGAGAATCTCTCTCTCTCTCTGCTCTTCTGCCACCCACACAACATCTGAAGCCCACGTTCTGAGTCAGGAGCTTTTGTGTGGGGGAGGTCAGATGACTAAGGATGGTTGGCGAGGGGAGAAAGAGATGTATTCTCTCAAGCCTGCGTATACTCCTGTTGCCTAGTGCCCCCTGCCGTCCGGCCTTGAATGGAACGATGGAAATAATTAAGAGCCTCGGACAGTCCGCAGTCGCACAATGACCACACTCTCTGTTTTCCTCTGGTCCTTGCCATGCTTGATGCAGACCCTGCACTGAAGGGAATTCTGCTACAGACCAAGTGATGTGTTAATGCAGAAGGACAGCCCTCCCTCCCACTTTGTGCTGCGGCTCAGACGGGAACACTTGGGTAACCTCTTTTGCTTTGTGTTTGTTTCCCTCCCAGTTCATTGAAGCTATCACCAACAAGCAAGGCGAGCTGGAGAACTATGTCTGCGATGGATACAAGATGGCGCTCACAGAAGAAAGGCGAAGATTCTGTTTCCTGGTAGAGAAGCAGTGCGCTGTGGCCAAGAATGCCCTCACCTACCATTCTAAGGTGAGCGAGTTGTTGTGTTGGGGTGCTGTACCATTGGACCTATTGACTCAGGAAACGGTTGGACGAAAAAGTCCCTCTGTTCATGCAGTCCCTCGGGAACCTAGACACAGGCAGCGTTTGTGTCCTTGCTGACTTCTAAATTCCTAAAAACCAATCTATGAACTCAAATTACAATAGCAACTTCTCTGCCACCCCCAGATTGCAAGATCGGTAATTGCAGGCCACAAATGGTTGCTCCTTTTCAAGGAACTTGAAGGGAAATAATGTTCCTTAATTCTGATGGGGATGTTGCACACCTTCCAAGTACTTCCTCTCAAGTTGTTCACAAATGTGCACATGTTCATAGTGAACCAAGTGTTGATGCCGGAGAAAACGTGCTTGCTTCAGTTTGTTCCGAGCTTTTCACCCCCTTGGACTGTCTTAATTTCCTATGCCTACTCCTGCACTATGTCTCCCAACAGAGATGCTATCCCCCACACCCCATATCTAGTAGTGTTTGTACAAAGCTGCAGTAAGCATAAGGAGCCTTATACCTGTGGGCTCCTGCACTAGTTTCCAGGATAATTAAAAATGAGTGCTTTCCTTTTCAAGAGCTGTTTCAATATCTGAAAACTACTGCAGGTTGAAAACCCTGCCTCAGGTTGTAATATATCTGCCCAATTCTAGCACAACAATAAAAGCCCAGAGGCTCTGGAGGCCAGGTGCCTAACCCATTCAAATTCATTTCAATCAGAACAGTGCAGGAGGTTTGGGTTGGTACCCACTGCTGCAGTACCAATATCAGCATCAACATTTTCAGAAACGTTTTAGGCCACTGGGGAAGCTTGTTCGAGTAAGATGTTCCCATCAAACCCATCCACTATGGTCTATTGCTCAAGAACGATTAGCCCAGACTGCATGTTATATGAAGCATGCTTTTTAAAAAAAGTTGTTGGAGTGGCCACTTTTCTTTTTGAAGGGAAAAAAAATATTTAGCTGATCAACAGTCTGGATCAGGGCCTTGGGTTGGTTTCCCCACCAGAAATTTCCCCAGCTATTAACTGCAGTAAGATGCATATGGCAGCCAAGGGGACAATTTTCTGCGAAAAAATTGGTGCAGGGTGCTAATCTGCATTGGGAGAACTAAATCAATCAGGGCTCCGCGTACCTCATTCCCTTCAAAAAGTGTTCAGCTTAAGCATGCTTTTTAAAGCTTGAGCAATGTAACATGGGCTAGCTCTTATGTCTCAACAAGGTTTAGGTATTCTAATTAATTTGGTACTGTTATTGTTTCACAATATTTAGATTCCTTGCTGTCCCAACCCCTAAGCAAAGATGTTCAAAAGTGTCCCAGCCACACAGGGAGCGCAGGCTTCAAGCTTGCTAAATCTACTTTTGTATGTAGCATCTAAAACACTGTAATCCATCAACTAAAGCAAAAGTCAAGGCTGCTTCCAGATGGAAGTTTGTTGTAGAATTGGTGCTGCTCACACACACACTTTTTTTTTGGAAGTGCGCACACGATGTCATTGTTGTCAAATTGCCAGCCCAAACTTTAACATGTAATTTGGATTTCACCTCACAGCAGAAAAAAAGCGAGTAAAAATAACCCATTATATACATCTGCAGTCGCTGCTGGTGTGGAATTTTGTCGGCATGTTTATGAGGTGATTGGTTTGTCATGTGGTGACATTTCTGTGGGCAGTCTCTAAGGCCGTACCCCTACTTATGTGTGTTCCTCACCTGAGCACAACCTTGCTATTTTGTTTGATGCAAGCATGCCTATTTCTATGAGCTGTTGCATCCTGGAAGGCCTATTCAAATTTCAACAACCCATTTAAAGCGAGCTGTTCTTTCATAATCTCCAAACAAGTACATGTGTGAGATCTCCCTGGAGACTGTAATCTCAGAACACGCACCAGATTTTAGAAACAGCAAGAACAACACAGAGGTCTTGTGCAATACAGTCATACCTCGGGTTAAAGTTGCGTTTTCGGGTTGCGCTCCGCAGCGACCCGGAAGTAACAGAATGCATTACTTCTGGGTTTCGCCATTTGCGCATGCGCAGACGTTCAAAATGGCATCATGTCCATGCGCAGAAGCGGCGAGTCACGACCCACAGGCGCGAGTTGCATTGGCTTCAGGTACCACTGTATCTCTGTTACCCTTGTGCAAGCTTTAGTAAGGCAAATATCACTTTTGAACACGTTCCCCTTAAAAAACAATTGAAAATGGATATTGTAACCCATCCCCAACCAAAAGCACAAGCTTCCATTTGGCCCAATGTGAAACATAGCCATAGGAGCCAACTTCTATGTGGGGGCCAGCCAGCTAGCCCCCACCCCCCTTGATAGGCATTGCCATTCAAATGGTGTGCATGCACTGTGTCATGTGATCAATTATGCAGGGCGGGGCTTATTCAAGTTGGCATTCCTGAACACAACTCACGGTATATCCACATTTACCTTTTGCCTTGCTCTTTCCAAGAACAGGTCCATGCTTAAAAAGTTGTGTCCAAGCTCCCCCCACCTCCATGAAAACCTATTCTTTAGTGCTCAATCAGAGCAAACTTCAAATTTTCTTGTGGATTGAACACTAAAGAGCAGGTTTTCATGGGGAAAGCTCCAGGACAAAAAAAAGGGGGGGTGCTTTGGATACAGAGCTTTCAAGCATGTGTACCTTCCTGGAACAGAAAAAGGCAGGGGAGGATAATAGAATCCTAGAATGGTAGAGTTGGAAAGGGACCCCAAGGGTCATCTAGTCCAACCCCCTGCAATGCAGGAATTTCAACTAAAGCATCACTGCAAGATGGCCATCCAACCTCTGCTTAAAATCTTCTAAAGAAGGAGAGTCCGCCACCTTTTGAGGAAGTACATTCCACTGATGAGCAGCTCTTACCACCATAAAGTTCTTCCTAATGTTTTTAAATTCAGTAAATAATAATAATTCAGTCTCCTCTTTAGGAGAGGGACAAATCCCATACATTTCACTGGATGGCAGGTGGTGGAATAGCAATGAATATCCATGACGCCTCTGAGCAGCTTAGGGGAGCTCAGGGATTTGTTTTGAGTTTCAGAATTACACCGAGTCCAGTCTTTCCCCCACATAAATCCATTCCTGGTCACCCCAGGCTTTCTTCCTTTCAGCAGTCCATTTTTGTTGGGGTGGGGAAAGAGTCATTTTGTGGTTATTGCTAAAAGATTAGGAAGTGGGGGGTCAGAAACCCTTGCCAATCTACTGTAAACTTTCTAGAGAAGAGCTGTAGATCCCAAAATACCTTCTGCCCACCTTTGCCAGAGATTCATCACAGACGTATTCGGTAAGTAGGCAGCAAGAGAGCCATCAGGTGGTGGGCCTGTGTGGATTATGACTCCAGAATGCCATACTGCACCATATTTTCCCTTGGGTAGCCAAATAGCGAAATAATCTCTCTTGTAGATGCCCTCGATGGAGAAACAGCCTATATTTCTAGGCTGTCGGTGGACTCCTGCTGGTATTCAGAAGAAACAAGCTCTACCTTTTAATTCTTTCTCTGTATATCACTCATTTCATTTAACCATATCCATCTAGCAAGATTGAAAAGGTGTTTTTTAGATAATAAAGGGATTAGCTGAAAAGTCCCGCTTAGTCATAAGCATCTTCAAGCAGTAGTGTGTGCCAAGCAAATTGACAACATATGCTAAGGGCCTTTTATATGTTGATGATATATGTAAAGCACAAGTTAAGAAAGAATTCTTTTTTCCCCCCATAACAAATGGGCAAACAGAATTGTTGGGTTTTTTTCTTTTTTTGTGGTTTAATTTAGGGCTTTAGGGCACTTTCCCCAACCTCCTTTTTATTATTATTTAGACTTGTAGATAAGAATATCTTCCCTTAAAACGTTAGCTTTGTACTGAGGAGGTACATATGAACTTCAAGTAAAATGAGAATAGTAGCTGTGTGGTATATATATTTACATGTTTGTGTGTGTGTGTATCTGGGCATTGAGATCTTTGGCGGGTTTGTGTATGGTATGGTATGGTATGGTATGGTATGGTATGGTATGGTATGGTATAGTATAGTATAGTATAGTATAGTATAGTATAGTATAGTATAGTATAGTATAGTATAGTATAGACTAGTGGTGGTGTTGTTTAATCGTTTAGTCATGTCTGACTCTTCGTGACCCCATGGACCAGAGCACGCCAGGCACTCCTGTCTTCCACTGCCTCCCACAGTTTGGTCAAACTCATGCTGGTAGCTTCGAGAACACCGTCCAACCATCTCGTCCTCTGTCGTCCCCTTCTCCTTGTGCCCTCCATCTTTCCCAACATCAGGGTCTTTTCCAGGGAGTCTTCTCTTCTCATGAGGTGGCCAAAGTATTGGAGCCTCAGCTTCAGGATCTGTCCTTCCAGTGAGCATTCAGGGCTGATTTCCTTAAGAATGGATAGGTTTGATCTTCTTGCAGTCCGTGGGACTCTCAAGAGTCTCCTCCAGCACCATAATTCAAAAGCATCAATTCTTCGGCATTCAGCCTTCTTTATGGTCCAGCTCTCACTTCCATACATCACTACTGGGAAAACCATAGCTTTAACTATACGGACCTTTGTTGGCAAGGTGATGTCTCTGCTTTTTAAGATGCTGACTAGTGACTTGAGTGTTAACACTGTGCAGGAAAGGTGGATACATACCTTAAATCAAACATTAAGGGTTCTCAAATTATTTCAGTTTGTGAGCAGACCAATTTCTGCTCTTGCAGTGAAACTTGACCTTCATCTTCCCCCCCCCCCCATGTTCTCCTTACACTTCAATATGGATTTAGTTGCTATTCTGATAGCAAATCTTCCCTACTCCAAAGCTCTTTTATCCCTCTCAGATGGTGGGGAGGGAGACATGGTGTAGGGAGACTAAGGACATATCCCGAAAGGGACCAAGATGGAATTTTCTTCCTTCATCTCCCATCAGAGTGGGAAGAAGAAGAGTATGCAGTTTTTATCCCAAAGTTGCACATCTAGTCATCCAAAGTAGGCCAAGGATGCTTTGCTTTCCACACGCTCTGGCAAACCCCTCTGCTGTAGTTGCCGTACCCCATCGCTGTCAAAGCATGAGACCGGCCCTTCTCCTCCTTTCCGTTTTCCCTGTGGCTTATTGCTTGGGGCGAAAGGAAGTGGAGCACTACAGCACATGGGAGACTTGCTCAGAAACACAGTGTGCTCCCGGCGCATTGCTGTGCTAGCGGTAGGGTGCTATCAATATACAACGGTGGTTACCAGGCTGCAGAGACCAACCTCTCCATAGCAACAACACTGTGTGCAAGGAGGCCCTAGAATAGCCTTTGGCAGCCTCCAGGCAAGCATTAGGTTAGTTGCGCACTGGGGTGGGGGGAGGGGGTGATAACACAGCGGTGGATATGCAGGTGCTTTGGGTTCTGAATAGGAGTGGGAAAAGATGGGGCTTTTCATAGAACTGGGAGTTTTGGAATGTCTGAAGCAGCTGCACAAGGAAGTAATAGTTAAGTGGAGGAGGGAAGCTCCCTTTGCCTGAGGATGTGGTACTCAGTGGCAAACATCATTCCTGCGTTGCAGGGGGTTGGACTAGAAGACCCTTGGGGGTCCCTTCCAACTCTACAATTCTATGATCAGCTTTATTAGGGAGGGGTGGGTTTTTTTGTTTTGTTTTTTGCAAGGGTCACGGCACGCCTAGTTAAATTTATTCTGAGATTGCTCAGGCTTCACCTCTGCTACTGTTTACATAACAGAAAGCATTCATATTGAATTGTGTTTGTGTTAATAATAATAATAATAATAATAATAATAATAATTTATTATTTATACCCCACCCATCTGGCTGGGTTTCCCCAGCCACTCTGAGCAGCTTTCAACAGAATATTAAAATACAACATTAAAAGCTTCCCTAAACAGGGCTGCCTTCAGATGTCTTCTAAAAGTCTGTAACGTGTGACTGGTTAGGGGAAGTGGCAAGCAGGCAAAAAGTCTGCTGGACTCCAGTCAATGGCAGTCAGGTGTTCCAAGGCTTCCTGCTGCCTGATATTGCCAAGTCTTAAACCCATCTCTCCTTTTAAATACAATAGTAGTAGTAGTAGTAATAATAATAATAATAATAATAATAATAATAATAATAATAATAAAAGCTCTGATATCCCAGAAATAAGTCAGAAATGTCACACACAGAAAAGAATTTCCCAGCACTGGGAATACTGACATCATTCATTCATTCATTCATTCATTCATTCATTGCATGTATATCTCGCCTTCATTTCCAAGGAGCTCAAGTTGGCCTAAAAGGTTTTCTCTCCCTCCTCATCTAATCCCCACAACAACCCTGCGAGGTAGGTCAGGCTGGGAGGCAGTGACTGGCTGAAAGTCACCCAGAGCTTCATGGCCAAGTGGGGGTTTGAACTGCAGGCTCCCAGCTCCTTCCGTGGCTCCGCACCTGCTTAGCAAGAACAGACAGTTTGGTAGTGGGGATAAGTTCACCCCTTGTAGGGAAAAATCCTGGGATGAGAACTTGCCCAGAGTCTGACCTCACTTTATTTCTCAGATGTGCTTTATCTGAGCAACTACATCTCAAACTATATTTTAAGATGTGCTAGGGGGAACTTATTACTTCCCTTCCATTATAAATACTTCATGCACCTTATTTCACTGGCCTATCAGCTGCCATTACCTACGTATTCATTGTCTTTTATTGGGCTTTATCTTGTTTATAGCTCACACGGGACCAAGGTGAATCTCATTCACTGTCTTTTAACTAGACAAATGGTGAACAACTTGGAAGAGTGTCCATGTGGTACAAATTCATAAGTCTCAATTCTCTTGGAAGCCAAAAAGCTGTGTTGCGGGGGTTCAGCTTAGAAAGGGGTCTTGTTGTCATTATTATTATTATTATTATTATTATTATTATTATTATTATTATTTTACACAAAACCTTCGATGGAAGCACTCTCTGCAGGTACACTGTGCTTTCTCTCTCCTTTTCCCTCACACTGCTCTCCTTTGTTTCTTCAGGGGAAGGACATCTTGGCGCAGAAACTCCCTGTGTGGCAGCAATCCTGCTCCGATCCCAACAAGATTCCAGACCGCGCTATCCAGCTCATGCAGCAAATGGCCATCAGCAGCAATGGGACCATCATGCCCAGCCCTCTCTCTACATCCAAGTCAAACCTCATCATCTCGGACCCTATCCCTGGTGCCAAACCACTCCCTGTCCCACCAGAGCTGGCACCTTTTGTAGGAGTAAGTACTGCATGTGTGTGTATGTGGGGACCCAGGCAGGCGGGCGGGATTTCATGTTTCCTCTTTCAGCAAGGTGCAGTAAACCTAGAATAATGTTTTGCCAACATGGTGCCCTCCATATAGCCCATGGCCAGGAATTATGGAAATTGCAGCCCAGCAACAGCAGGAGGGCACCAAGTTTTGGAATATTTGTCTTGTTCTGAGTCAGATGGTCAACCCACCTAACTCGGTATTGCACGCTTGCTGGCTGGCAATAGCAGCTTCCCAAGGTTTCTGGGCAGGGGTTGATGCCAGGGTTTGACCCTGATGGGAGGCACTTGGCATGCAAAGCACGTGCTCTACCTGTAAGCTACAGGCCTTCCCATTTACCATCGCTTGCACAGTTAACAGAACACAGGATATTTCTGACTTCAGGGTTACTGCCATTCTCTGCTTGTGGTGCAGTGGGTCAGTGGGTCAGGCTGTTAACCAGGAGGCTGGTGGTTTGAGTCCAGGCAGCGACAGCTGTGGGCAGGATTCTTGCATTGCAGTGGGCTGGACTTGATGGCCCTCGGGGGTCCCTTCCAACTCTGCAATTCTATGGTTAGGCCTCCCCTGCTAAAGATGTATGCTTTTGCATGCCCCCTCCTGATTAATACAGTTGGTTATATATGACTTTCTAAATATAAATATATATACTAAAAGGGGGGAAAGGCATGTTTTGATGTGTTTTGCCCTGAAGCAATGGTGGGAAACTTGGATTGCAGCTCCCATCAGCTCCGGGCAGCATGGCCAAGTGAGAGGGAAGGCATCCAGCAATGCTTCGAGGGCCGGGAGTTCCCCAACCCTGCACCGAACAGGTTTCATAGATGTGGCTGTTAGAATTCCTGCTCCGTGATTGCAGTCATGGGATTGTTGTCTTTCACATGACAGTATATGTTTTGACTCCACAGAGTGGGAAGTGATGGAAACAGGATGTTTGTGTTACTGTGTTCCGTGAAGTGGGACTATTGTCCTTTGTTCTTTTTCTCTTTGCTGTCTGATGCTAGAGAGAGAGGGAGCCATGTCGCAGTGCTCTCTGTGTGTTTATATGTAAATAAAGTAGATTAGTCAAAATGCTGAGTTGCTGAGGTCTGTCACACAAGTTGCACAAACTCAGCGGGTTCCTAAGTGTGCCGATGTCTGTTGGCATCGGGCGCTGTGTTGTTTGGGCAGAAGAAAGCTTTTGAAGATCCCGAACAATCGACCAGGAGGGAGAGAACATGCCAGTCGGGCATGTGTCTCTGCCAGGGTCCTACTTGAGTGTAGGCTGAACTCCTGACAGTGGCCACCTACTTTGCAGTCCTTGTGTACTGAAAGCTAACTGTCCTTCCTTCCTTCCTCCCTTCCCCACCCGACTACAGCGAATGTCTGCACAAGAGACCATTCCAGTAATGAACGGTGTCTCCAGCTCAGAAGGCGAAGATTACAACCACTGGTCCGACAGGAAGCCTCCTCAGCCTAAGTCCTTATCCCCACCCCAAACTCAGAAGCAGCTGAGCGACTCTTATTCCAACACGCTTCCCGTGCGCAAAAGTGTCATGCTGAAAAACAGCTACGCAACCAGTAAGTCAACCTCTCTCTCTCTCTCTCTCTCTCTCTCTCTCTCTCTCGAGTTTACTGGCATGTTCTGTATTCTGTATATTTAATTCAAGGGCTCTGCATTTTGATGTTTGGAATGTTTGCTCTAAGCCGCTTTGGGCACAGCTTATTGTGCAAAAAGAAGCATATGAGTAAATCCAGCCATTCTCTCAGGAGGCAGGTGCAAGGTTGTCTAAATAGAATGGAATAGCCACTGATATTGTTTCAGCATCAGTGAAGTGGGAGTGGGAGAAGGGGCATTGAAACACACGGAGGAGGGTGGCACAAAACTCTCTCACCTGGATTCCCTTCTGCCCCATCACCTACAGGACAATAGCGCTAAGATCAGAGCTAAGTCCCTGCCTGTTGCCTTTTGCTGTCAAAAGAGCAGACAGAGGCTTAGTGCTTAGATCACAGTTAGAAGATTTCTGTGCCTGATGTCACGTAACATCAAGTGACTGGCAAGTGGGCATGGTTTGCCCAAAATGGACTTGTGGGGCAAATACAAAGGCTTGGCGCGTCTAATTAGACACACCCTGGACGTTCTCAACTGTAGCTCCAAATGGTTCTAGCACTCTGCCCATTTCTGTGTAATTTTAGAAGAAAAGAGCCATATAGGGATAGCATATTTTTTGCAGTAATGTTCATAACAACAGGTACAAGCTAGACTCCCGTATCTGCTGCTGCTTGGTTGTAGCAGTGGATGAGTAATCTCTCTCTGCAGGGTAAGGCAAAGTTCATGGCATTGGACAATGGGTTATCCTACTGTGCTGCCACTGCTCCTTTCTGTGCCATGACAAACAGACATATACCTTAAACCTTATTTAATATTTGGTTTAACAAGGAGATTGCTCAGTGCTCGTTGTCCATGTGGGTATTCCATGCCAGGAAACTCACCCAGCCTTTCTTTCCCCTCCTCTCCCCGCTCCTTTGCTGCCATTCACAAGCAGGAGGGAAAGGTTTAGGGTGATGAATGAAACGTTGGGTGCAATAGGAAGCTTTGTTTTGCACAGCAAAAACAAAAATAATAGTGGGGTGTTGGGAAAGTTACCTTGACCCCAAAGCCTGCAAAATAAGGACTCTTATGGGAGAGTGGTCCATTAAGTGGCCGATATTAAGAATTTGCTCAAGGCCATGTGGAACAATTATGAGGCATGCAGGTTAAAACACGGGGGGGTTTTCTTTGACACCTGCATTACTGTACTTGTGTTGCCAACAGTGAAGTAAGAGATTTTATGAGTATGTATGAGTAATATGTTAGTTAGGTGGTACTGGTGGCTTGGGAAGCAAACCATTCAACACTGTTCCTTTTAGGAGGGCTTGTTCACAATATGTCTCCCATAGATCACGGCCTCGCTCTTTTGTTGTTAGCTCATTCCTTGGAAACTCGCTCTTAAC
The DNA here is from genome assembly GCF_964234715.1 of Podarcis melisellensis. Taxonomy (NCBI): domain Eukaryota; kingdom Metazoa; phylum Chordata; class Lepidosauria; order Squamata; family Lacertidae; genus Podarcis; species Podarcis melisellensis. The sequence continues at coordinate 27,990,937 of NC_138529.1, read as the reverse complement.
AGAGGTACTGCATTTACTGACACCATCTATCCTTATTTTTCATTAAAAAACAAAACTTGTTTGTTAGAAGAATTTTATTCTTCAACAGAAACAATTCCTCCAAACCAGCACAGAAAACAATGTAAAAGCTCTTCTTTGTTAACCTTTTGCGTTGAGATGGCACCTGGCATTTTAAAGTAAAAAGAACGGGCGACATTGTCAAGCCTTGAGTTTTCTTCACATTGAGGGTCCACTAGGAGGGGTGGCGCTTACCTGACCTCCAGTCACCAAAGCCTCTGTGGCTTACCAGGACAGAAGTGGGAGGGGAGAGGCAATAGCAAGGTCAGCAGGGTGCAAATGCGTTGGTGAAGCCAATCCAGTGCTCCCCCCAGTGGCCTTGCAACACACTGACCGCCCCACTGCCTCACCCTTCCCTCTCTTGTAAGCCACAGCAAAGCTGGCAATGGGTGGTCAAGTAAATGCCCCTTGCCACACCAGCCACTGCTCAGTGTAGACCAGCTTATGAAACTGGCGAGAGCCAGTTCTGATATTCCAGGATGAGAGTTCCAGTCCTGCGAGCCAGCTTCGTTAATCCTTTTCTTTTCCCACGCCAGCTGAAAACAAGACTCTGCCCCGTTCCAGCTCCATGGCAGCAGGGCTGGAAAAGAACGGCCGGACAAGAGTACGAGCCATCTTCTCTCATGCTGCCGGGGATAACACCACCCTGCTGAGCTTCAAGGAAGGGGACCTCATTACGTTGCTAGTGCCTGAGGCCAGAGACGGGTGGCACTACGGAGAGAGCGAGAAGACAAAATTGTGAGTGTGGTTGCTTCTGAGTCTTGAGAATATGTGTGTGTGTGGGGGGGGGGGGGTCCCTCTTAAAAGTGTTCATGGGGCATCTTCTTTTTCCGAGTACCTGGAGGCAGTACTTCTGCCTTGCCTCTCTTGCACTCAGGTGTCTCGGCTTCTGAACAATCACACGCATAGCATAGCCCAGATCAAAGCTGGGATGATGGCGTCTGTGTTGTTGGTCCAGTATCTTACATCTGTATAAGAAGGTAGGGCCAGAAGGCCAAGCACAAAACATTCCGAAACTGTGCAAGCCAGTATTTATTGGGAAAAACAGTGTATTTTGTGCATGGGGCTCTTCTTCACACTCTCCTTCTTCGAAACACATCTTGACTTTCCAGTAAATCGGGGTCGGTAAGGGTTTTTTGGTCCCAACTCTCTTGAGAGCCACAGGACAGCAGTGGGTGTGCCCAAAAGTGGTCCATTCCCCATGCATGGAGTGGAGTGTCACCCCTTCTCTGGTATACTATAGTGCCGGAGCAAAGAATGGGAGGTTTATTCCCTATTGCCCCCTCTGTGTTGCAGCCCTCTAGTGGTGAAGGGGCATTAGGAATAATAACTACAGTAATACCTCCGTGAACGTCCACCTTGACTAGTGTCCATTCCGGCGAACGTCGGCAGCAAACCCGGAAGTACCGGAACGGGTTACTTCCGGGTTTGCCGCTCGCACATATGCAGAAGCACAAACCTGCCCTGCATCCTTTTTGGCTAGCGGCCAGGGCTCTGGAATGGATCCCAGCCGCAAAACGAGGTATGACTGTAATAGGGAAACAGATAATCAGATCAGTCTTCTGATGAGCAGGGGGAGGCCTGCATCTTAATGGCGCTAAACTGGGCAGAGAAGTTGAAGCCTAGCACCATGATGACAGTGAAAATTGCTTGGTGCTCTGATCTGATTATCTGGTGTTCTTTAAACCCCCCGAGGAAACCAAACTGGGCCAGGGGGCTGGATGAGGCATGCAAGTTCGCCACTCCTGGCAGTAAATGATGCCTATGACCATTTTGGAAAATATCCTTTACACTTTTTATCTTGTGTGTTGCACTGTGGTTGGAGTTTGGTGTGCCAACGTGCGGAGCGCATAATGAACAGCTCTGCCCTCTGCTTTGAAGCTCCCACACTGGGGAAGGAAGAAGTCTTAACCGATGTTAAGCATGCCAAAGGGAAGTTAAAAGGAATGGCAGAAATTGCAGGCCTTTTCACTCCTAGAGTGTCTGTGGCATAACATGGAACAAAAGCTGTTGCTGGGTTAGACTGCTACAGCAGGGCTCGCTTTTTTGCACAATGTGTTTGCTAAGGAGTAGAGGAGAGCTTGTTGCTTGGCAACGGTTGTGTAGGTAGGTAAGCTCCTCCACAATCCCAGAGTGTTTGTGAGCTCTCACATAACCAGGATCTTGAGTCTTAAAAGGTCCTAAATCTGGAGCTACAGCGTTCTCCAGTATTTCTCCCAGCAATTACCATACTTTCCAGGGGTCTGGGAAGAACTGAATCTCTAAGCGCAGGATTCAGGTGGCCTGCTTCAAATGGCAATTGCCCAAGTAAATTGCTGGCCTGATAAGCAGAACTGGGCCTTGAAGCCTTTAAGGTCAAAGGAGAGTTCGCTGACATGAACTTGAGTTAATAATTTAGCCCAAATGGATGACCACACTGTGAGAGGTGATACTGGCAAAAGGGGCAGTTTGGCTGGTGAGCCTCTACAGCAGGGATGGATAACATTTATTGGTTGAAGGGCCACATTTACCATTTGACAACCCTTCAGGGGCCACTTGTCAGTGGTGGGTGTTGGATGTTGATCAGCTGAGGAGGGACAGCTATTGCTGCTCCTTTTTCATTTGGTGTTGTACTCATGACTGGGGACCTGTATCCTGCCCCCCGAGTCAAAAACCACTCACCTATCAAAAATACAGAACATGCCACAAGAAAGTGTCCAAAATTACTTGGTTCGGAAAACATGGTTTGGAATTTGAGACTCATACAAAATGTACAAGAGCCTTGAACCTGGGCAAATTCGACTGAGGGGGGTAGGCTTCCCAGTGCTGTGATTGTAGCAGTTTTCAGTGGGGTCCCCCCCCAGTGTAAGAGAGAGAAATAACTTTTAACTCGTCCTTCTGTTAATCTGTACCATAGGAGAGGCTGGTTTCCTTTCTCCTACACACGTGTGCTGGACAGTGATGGGAGCGAAAGGTTGCACATGAGGTAAGAAGGTTGTGTTGTCTGCTGGCTTCCACAGAAACATGTGGCATTTGAATGACGTTTGTATTTACAGAGATCAGCCCCGCCCTTGCTGAGCCAGAATCAGTACCTGTCTTGCATTGCCCTCTTTCTGGCTCCTCTTTTGTCATTAACCAGCCATAGCTGCCTCAAGTTTGTCAAACCAGTATGGCAGGCTTTGCTGCCAAAATATTTGGTGTCTGTCTGCCCTCCCCCCCCTCTCTCTCTCACACACACACACACACAGAGAGAGAGAGAGAGAGAGAGAGAGAGAGTAGGAACACAGAGAGAGTAGGAACAGCCCAAAGCAAATATACTTTTGATGGAACGACTCCTATCGCAATGTTTTGCTAGTGATAAACACAATGGGCACAGATGACTAAAATGGAAAGAACCCAGGCCTGGGTGTGGGGGAAACGATTCCTTGAAAGAATGAAGAAAAAATTGCATAAGTAGATGCTATAGCATCTAGAGAGAGAGCGAGAGAGATTTGCTGGGCTTGTAAGTCAGCATTGATTCCTCAGTTGAAAGTGAGGAAGGGGTCATTTCAGTGAAAGCATTCAGATGATTTACTTATTTGGTTTATTTAAGATGTTTCTATACCCCACCCTTTGGTTTTAAAAAAAACCTCACAGAGAGGCTTACAGAAGTCAATACGAAGCTGGTCCCTGCTCCTGGTTTTGCAGTCTCGAAACGCACGACACAAGAGGGAAAATGAATGGCAGGGAGGAGGGTTTAAAACAAGCTCAAGCACGATTCCTTTAGTGCACTCACACTGTTCTGTCTATGCAATTTCTGGTGGTTTAGAAGCCAGAGAGAGAGAGGCCTATATCCTAATCAAATGACAGTGGCAGTTCTCACTGTCTTGCCCTTGATAAAGAGCAGTCCCTCCCTGGAAGCAGCTTTTGCTCTCTCTCCCTCCCCCCCCCCCCGCAAGTCATATTTGGGAGCAGAGCAGGGAACAATATCCAGGCCAAGAGGGACAAGGTGGCTCCTGTCACACAATTCTTCCCTCAAGACAGTTGGAAAATTTCCAGGAGGTGACTTGATGGATTTATCTCCCTCCCTTGCCAATTTCAGTTGTGGCTGCCTTGCCCTCCCTTGAAGTCCTCTTCTCCCCTCACCCCAAATCAAATCCAGGATCATAGCTGGTGACAGGCCAGGAGCACAAAATAACTCATTTCCTCAGGCAGCGGACTTAATGGCAGTTAGATGTGTTAGTAATTGGCTTCTCTGGCCATCCTCAAGTAAGACGGTCATGAAGAGAGCGAGTTGGTGGCTTAAGTGCTGGGAAAGTACTCCTAGCAAAAATTCTGTGAAGTAAGGAAATGTTGTCGTCGTAATCATTGCCATCAATTTATTTATATCCTGCCTTTTCCTCTGACAGGACTCAAGCCGGCTTACATATAAAAATGAGAAGTGATAAAAACATAGAAAGCCAATTTTCTTACGTTTGCTAAGCAGATTTTATCTATTTCTTCAGCCAAGGGAAAAGCAGTAGCACAGGGAACCTGCTGGACAAAGATGACATTCCCCCTCCAGATTACAGCATGTCTTCCCGAGCTTTCCAGTCACAGAATGTCAACACCTTCAAACAGAGGCCGTACAGCGTGGCAGTGCCTGCTTTTGCCCAGGTGAGGAACCTTACTGGGAGGGGAGAGGCGCTGTCTGTTGGTGGATGAAACCTGCCTTAACTGCCTGCAGCAAATTTGAATTTTCAGAGCATGAAAGTTCTGCTTTTGGCAGCGGCAGCTGCATTTTATTTTCCTGGTGTCAAACTGCTGCTTTTCTTTTTTTCAAAGAAAGTTTATTGTTACATCTAGAGCAGGGTTTCCCCAAATGTGGGTCTCCAACTGTTCTTGGACTACAACTCCCATCATCCCTAGGTAGAGGGAGCAGAGGTCTTGGATGGTGGGAGCGGCCTAACTGAGATTAGGCTGTGAGTGTTAAAAGTTGCTTTTCTACTTCACAGCTCTGAGCAAAGAGCTTGCAGCTTCTGTCTAGACCCGGGATGCAGATGTTGGCGGACTACAACTCCCATTGTTCATGGCTCTGCTGTGACTGCTGGGAGCTGGAGTCCAGCAACATCTGGAGGGCCCAAAGGCTCCCCACACCCGTTCCACTGGCTGGCTAGAAGTTCCATGCACGAGAGGGTTCCAAAACTGAGAGAGAACCTGCAAGATGTGTGGGTCTGTGGTTGGGAAAACTAACCTGCCTCACCTAGGCAATAAAGCTGAAAGCAGCTATATGCCAGGCTGGTTTTAACTGAGCAGCACTAGCAATATCTGTTTAGGTTTATTCCTCCCAGTGGGGACAGAGGAGTAATTGTGGATGGATTTTACTGGGGGTGTGAATTATTTGCATTTTGTGGAATGTTCACTGGGCTGTATGCAACAAGATATCCAAGCCCTTCCCCCAACCTTTCGGGATATATTCAGTTGGGTTTCTCCCCACCCCCACGTTTCCTGTTGCCTATAAAGTATTTGGAGACTTCTCCAGAGTAGAATGCTGGGAGGCAGTCAAGGCACTCTCTCTCTCGATGCAGCAGCTGACCCTAGCCTCTCTTTATGGCAGACTCTAGTTTCTTGCATGTGCCGCACCTGCAGAAAATGAAGTTGCCCTTGTTTTCTGTAGCCAAGCAGCAGCAGCAGAGCTGGGCCCAAAGCACAGAGCTGCGTCTGCGCCTTGGGTGGATGGGAGGTCGTTTTGCTAAAAGGCGTCCTGGTTGAGGCACTGCTGAAGTGAACATTCTCCAAGTGTCTGTTTTCTAACCTAGGTCTTTTTACGAGCAGGTGAGGCTTAACTTGCCAACAGGTGCTTATGTTCATTATTTGTAGGAGTACGTTATGCCCTACGGTTGTGCAATTAATGAATATTCCAATGGCCTCTGCCAACTGCTACCTGCCTCCTACCAGCCTTATCCTAGGTCAACAGCCGTAAGTCCCAAGAACGCAATGTTCCCATTGGGGTTTCTGGGGCCTGTTTTCTGCCTGTTGCATCTTTGTGGCTTACCCAACTTGGGTAATCCTGCCCCCTCTCTCCTTCCCATCCGCATTCTTCCAAAAGAATGCATTTTGGGGGAAGCAAAATGAATCAGAAGGAGAAGCACGAACAGAAACTATGGAGAATAAATGAACCCATTGGGAAATTATTGATGGGTGAGGCACAAAGAGTGGCAGTAAAACAGCAACGCAAATACCCAACTGGTAACATGTGGCCGTTCTATGAGTGTCTACTGCTAGAAATGGGTTGCTCACCTGTCAAAGCTTATTTCCCCTCCTTTCAGGTTTTTAAATCATAGAGAACAGGTAGCTAACATGGTGTCCTCCAATTGACTAGTTGAGCAGCTGTGCTGCTGTTTGGTTGAGTCTAGTCTTCTTGACTCTTCTTGAGCCACAGCGGTTGCCATTGTAGTGCCCTTCAGAAACAGCTTGATTGCCAAACTTTGTGAATCCCAACAACTTCATCCGTTCCCCCTGGCACAAGTGAGCCTGGCAGACTCGACTCAACCAAATAAGACTAGTTGTTAAGTAAAAAGGTTGAGGGGATGGATGGAAAGATGCAGATAAAATCAACCAAGGTGACTGAAAAGCAAAAGGAGGCTCACTAGCTGGAAAACGTTTGCTGCTGAAGCCAGTATTTTGCAAAAGGTGTCCTATTGTTCTGAGCTGCTTTGAGCTCAACTGTCAGGGGCTCAGGAGCAGAGGCACAGGAGAGGAAGGAAATGGAGAGCGAGGGGGAGGAATCCGAGGGGAGCGTAAGCGATGACAGTGGTCCGAGGAATTCCCTGAGTCTCTCCAGCGAATCGGAAGATTCACAGAAGGGGGCGCCCATGGCCAGAGCAAGGGGGGTGCCTAGGGGGCCACCCCAGGAAGAAGGGGCCAGAGGGGACTCAGAGAGCAGCAGTTGGAAATCAGGACCAGCTTCCCCACCAGAGCGCAGTGGGGGGAGGAGTCCCAGGTATCGGGATCAGGCTGCTCACCACCAGCGAGAGGAGATGAGTCAGGATTGACCACGCCTCCATCGGAGAGCGCGGAAACGGTCGAGAGGAAGGTAGGAGGCTGGGCGCGCGCACCAAGTTCAAATGTACAGGCGAGCGGCACAGCAGGTAGCCCGGATAGGGAGCCAGGTCCTAAAGCCCGCCGGAAGGAGGGACAAGAGTCAGGGGGGTCAGCGTCAGAAGAGTCCAGAAAGGAGGAGACCCCGGGGGGCAGAAGGACCCAGAGGAGGAAAGAACAACGGAAGAGGTGGAGTAAGGCTAGAGTCTTAAACTGGTGTACAGGGGGCGGAGACTCAGACGGAGCTTCGCCGGTCTAGGTTCTAGACGTAGAGCTGCACGCTGCGGCTTGTAAATGGAAACTGAACTTCAATAAAGACTTTTGTACATTACAACCGGCTAGCGTTGGTCCTCTGTGAGCTGGGACCTGGAGGCAGCTCTGACATCAACTTTGTTGTTAGTAAAGCAGGATACAAATATTAAATCAAAGGCAGATAATCGGGGACTATTATTGCTGTCTAAAGATATTTATAGCTGGGACAAAACAGCAGTATTTTGGTTACAGAAGAAGCTAGGGCAGTGGAACCGACAAAACTGCAATTTTTAACTGAGCATAACTGTGATAAGATTAAATTACAAAATAATGGTAGTTTTGTTATTTGTACGGAACAGGAAAATAGTTTGGTTTCTTAAATGACTGGTTCTGAGGCTTTGACTTGGAAGCCTCCCTTCCCACAACCCCGGCCCCATTGCAGATAGATGAAGCTTTGTTAGTTATTCCTGCCAATAGGTTCTATGGCTAACGACCCTTAGTGAGACTTGGCTTGGGTTAAGAGCTAAACATGGAGTTTAAACTTGATTGAGTGTTGCCCCAGCATTTATGCTACAGACCGTCAGCCCTGAGCAGCTGGAAATTGCTGCCTGGTGGGAAACCTTGATATTTTTGTCCAGAATAATAAGTGGTATTTTTAAGCAAGGAGAAGGAGGAAGTGACTGGAGTTTTCCAGGGAACATCCATAGTCCTCCTTGGCTTGCTGCATTTGGCTTCGATGCAGCAAGCATAGCCCAAAGGGTTTGAGCAGGGCTGTGTGTTCAAAATGTAAGGCACATGCATGCCTGCTGGAGCTCCCCAAGCCCACAATTTCCCCCTTAAATGTTGATGGGACTTTGAAATGCATCACATCCAGGCTTGTTATTTGACTTCTCCTGGGACCCATTCGAGCAGGAAAAATAAGTGTCCGTCGTTTTCTTTATATATACCCATTGGAGCATGAGGATGAAAGAGGCAGCCTGCATTTCTCTGTGTGCTGCTGCTTCTGTTTCATCCATCTCGCTGATGCTTGGAAGCCATCGCTTTGGCATTTTCTTTTGAAGACAATCCTCAAAAGAGATGAGACTCTGCAGAGTCCTGTGCTTGCTTCCACCAGACATTGCAATGCCACCAACCTGCTTTTTCCACAGGGTGTTTTTGCAACAGCTCAGCAGCAGCAGCCTGCACTGCAACTAAACGTTAGAGACCTTTTTCTGTCCCAAGTCAAAGCTGAAATGTCAGAGCTCAGTTTTTATCCTTCTCCTTCTACAGCTTTTGCTGCCCAAAGTCATATTCTGGTGAAAGGGATGTAACTTCTTACCATTCACTCTATGGCTTTGGTAGCTAAATCCTTCTTGAGACCCAAACACTTTGACTCTGCGCCAGAAAACCATTGATTGTCAGTGTTGCTTTTATTTTTCTTCCATTGCTGTATTTTGGCAAATGTGGTTTCTTCTGCTGAATGACACCCTTGCTTTCTTTTTGTTCTCATCCACAGGGACTGGATGACTATGGAGCAAGACCCTCAAGCAGGTAAGAGGCTTGGACTTTTGAACCCATCATACACACACACACACACACACACACACACACACACACACACACACACACGAGACAGCAGTATCCCTGGATTGCATACAATCACTTCCCCAAACATTTGGTGCACTCTGAAAACGGCAATTTCCAGGGCTTAACAGCCACCTGCCTTTAAGTGCAGGATACAAGGAGTTTAGGTTTTGATGTATTTACATTTATTTTATCCCTTCTTCTGCCTGGAACCCAGCATGTGCATGGATACCAGGTGGTCTCCCATCTAGACAACTATGGTTTGTTGAAGCAGCAGTGAGCTCAATTGCTGCCTGCCCTGCTTTTCCCTCTCTTCATGAATTCCAAGCATTCCTTGCAAACCAGAGTTAAACTGTGGTTTTTCTCAGTCTTAGTTGGTAGGGAGCAGCCAAGTACTGTACATGAGAGGACGGAAGGTCTTGGGGGACAGGACAGCACTGGTAATAGCTTTCTGGACTGTGAAATATCAGGCATGTAAAAAGAATTCACTTATAGCAGAAAGCTTTCAAAAAAGCTATTTATTATAGGGAGCAGAGACTTCAAAACCCACGGTAAAACAATACTTTTTATTAGGTCCAATCAAAATGTCACAGAATAGTGAGCAAGCTTTCAAATTCTCCATATTTTTTTTAGTTGTTAAGCACATGGCAGCGGGCAGCAGGGTAGAGATGTGTGTTGAGCCTGCAGCAAATCTCAAAAGCGCAGTGGGGCAGCCTAATAGTATCTTTCGCCTTTTAGTAGTCTCTTCCCCCCGACCCCCCGCAAGCTTCTAGGCCAAAGGGGATACTGCATGGCACTTGAGATGTGTTGCTGCTTTGGTTCTTGTCCATCGGATGCTTTTTCCTTTCGTGGTGCAAGTGCGGTTTGGCAGTATCCTGTCCTTTTTCTTTCTATTCCACAGCGGCAGTGGCACTTTGGTATCAACAGTGTGAGAGAAGGAACCTTGACTAGAAAAGGCAGCTGCTGCTTGGAAGAGTTTTCCGCTTCTCTTCTCTTTCTTTCTTTTTCTTTTCTTTTCTTTTCCTTCTGCACAATTTCCTCCCAACCACCCTCTTTTTTTTTTTTTAAGAAAGTCTCTCTTCTCCCTCACCCTGGATTTCTAACTCTTGTGATCGTTAAGGAACCCACGGTGCTGCAACCTTCTCCACACTTCCTGCCACTTGCAAAAGCAAAAACACCCTTCCGAGTAGAAAATATTAAAACGGGAATTGTTAGATTTCGCAGCAGCAGCAGCTGCCGCCGCCTCAATGCAGTTTACATTTAACTCGATGGAAATCCTGCGTCTCTCTCTTTCTCATTCTCTCTCTTTGTACTTTGTAAATGGTTTTTTAAATATATATATAAAGATAGTCCACAACCCCTTTTCAAAGGCTTTAATGTGAGCTGCACATTAATAGCAAAATACATGGATATTTTTTTTCCTTAAAAAAGAAATAAAAAAAGAGAAATATCTATATCTATCTATCTATCTAGATGGATAGTTATAGATAAGATATATCCAGGAACAAATATGCATGGCCTATGGTGTACGTACTGTTATTTCAGATATCTTTATTTGAACTTTACCATGATGCCAGTTTTTTTCTGTCAAAAAAAAGGGGGATGTGCACAGAGAGGTTTATAGGGAGGCTGGCTGGAGCAGAGGCTGGTTTCTCAGTGAGGATTGGACTGTTAACCTGATCCAACCAACTGAACTGAGCACCAACCCAGTATTCCTTTTTAAAAGGGGTTTGTTTTATATATACATATAATATATATATATTTTTTGTAGGAAGGTATTGTTACCTCATGGTTAGCACTCTGGGGTAGTGGAGCCAAGTTGGGATTTCAGGGTGTGGGGGGGAAGGAATATTTTGTCCATTTATGCAGCTTTCCAAATCAGTCCAAAGACTTTTTCTTTATGAAAGTGAAGGGGTGGTCCTCCCCGCATCCCCCTTTTGCGCAGAGGGGAGGGGGTGGATGGAAAGAACCACGTGTGTTTTGGGGGCGGGGCGGGGCTTTGAACTTTTGGTGATTTCGGGCAAAGTTCAATTGCTTCATTTCCTAAAACACTGTCAATCTTCTTTGTGTATTCTTGATTAACTTCAGAGGCAAACCGGGTAGGATTGGAGTTAATGGCTACTGGTATTGCTTCTTCAATCACTGAACTCTGTGAACATGGCCCCCCTGTTAAAGACTTTCAACACTTTCAGTTCCTGTTGCAAAGTCTGCAGTGTAAAGCTGTATTCCTATGACCCCAATGTGATTAAAAATAAATAAATAAGACAGACAAAATGAAACTCAGAGCAAAATATTTTATCTGTATTGGAGGCTGCTGGCAATATTATCTTGACTATATGTATATATATAAAAGATCTATCTCTACACACATAGTAAAAGTTTTATTTGTTTTCTATAATAGACTTGGGGCATATGTAATAAGAACCTCCTTCCATTGTTGTCATAACTTTGCTCAAAAAGACTTTTTACATCCAGGGTATTCTGTAGTAAAAGAATCGATGTAGAAAACAACAAAGCAAAAAAATAATAATAATACACAAAACTTGTGTTAAGGATTGTAAAAGTGATGGGGGAAAAGTTCTGTGTTGTTTTTTTAAAAAAATAAAATAAAAGCAAAGAGTAATAAATAATAATGATGATGACAAATAGTCGAAGAGAAATGTGCCCTGTACCGAGATGTTTGAATAAAAGTTTGATTTCCTTCATCGAGTTGGGCTTGGGTGATTTTCTTCAGGTTTTTGTTTTTTTTAATTGCCTTTGTCACGAACAAGCCCTGCAGTCAACAGTGTGTGTTGCAGGTATTTTCTACACCTCTAGGATGCTGAAAGATCCCATCCTGCCTTCATCAATCTTTTGTCCTCTTTCCTGCTTCATCCTTGTCCAACTGCGATCTCTTGAATGCATGGAGTGCTTTTAATAGCTGTTTTCCCAGTAACCTTTTCAACAGTCCTAAGGATCAAACCGTAATCATTCCAGTATTACAGATGGAATGCTGAGGCCGAGAGAGCAACTTGCTCAAAGGGGCAAGTGGGGCATCTGCCCTGAACCTGAGCTTTTAACACTGATCTCCTAAATCCAGCAGAAAATTCTTTCCAACAAACCACACGGGTCAGCTGGCAGAATATTAAACAGGATATTTGTCAGGGATTTATCACGAGAGAGCTTAAACCCTGACTAATAGGGGGTTTATCCAGCATCATATGGAATAACCTGTTCAACTGAATTGTCAGGGTTGGTTGGTTGGTTGGTTTGTTTGCTTAACCAGTTTTTGTCCCTGCAGTTGGTTGTTTTCATCACAGCAGCTTGTTATTGTATCCCTGCATAGCAACTACTTTACTCTAGTGAGCAAGTAGCCTAGCTTCACTAACAGCTGGTCACTACCATACAGAATTGTGAGGATACTTGAGGGTGCAGTAAGCTCAGCCTCTTCCTGTGACTGTATGAGATAAAGCTGGAGCAAGCAGTTGCTTTTCTTCCCACGGCCATGTTATATCCATGTGACGATCGAAATTATCACACAGTTGCTTGGCTGCCTGAAGGTTTCAGCATGAAGAGGCTCTGTACAATTATCACCATGTGATCTTTGTTGTGATTTGTCACTCCTTTCCCAAACGCTTCACGAGTCTTGAAAGTTATGAAGACCCAAGTAAAGGGCGACTATTCTGCGAATTTTATAGAAGAGGAAATAGAGTGTGGGATGGTTTTGGAGGATGACGTTTAAGCCTATATTCCAAGGAGTTGTCATTTCATTTTAGCCTCTGACCAGTCTAGAAAGGACCAGGGCCTCAATTTCTCTTCCCTACAGTTAATCCTTTTAATTGCCATTCATTAGCCATAAGTTGTATAGTGCAGTAACAAATGCAGCTTGCTCAGAGGAAACCCCTCCCACCTGAATGTTGCGTGTCGAAGGGGCATCATCAGCTCCTGCTCTGAATAACTGATTCCTCCCCAATTGTTTATGGAGTGTGCATGTGTGCAAAGTACAAACAGCCTCTCTATTTTTCCATTTTTCCATTACAGCTCAGATGTTGAAGTGGCCAGGTTTTGAGAGGTGTCCACTGACTGTGTATAGTTGTAAGTTCATCATTTTTTCCCCCCACATGCCAACTCCTTTCCCTTTGCTCCCACCTCATTCCTAAGAGCGCTCTGGACAGACTTTTTTTAAATGCTGGTGAAGGGTGGAACCAGAATATGGGGATGGAGGGATGGAAAAAATTACCGCTGCTAAACAGCACTATTGGTGAATTCCGTTCTCCACCGATGATCAGTCAGTTCAGAGCTTGACTCACTCGCTTGCCACTCGGTCCACTGGTTGAAGTTTCTTTGCCTTTTTCTGGCTGACGGAAGCTGGATTCCCTTTCCTCCTCTGACCTTTGGAGCAGTGCTTCCCTTTCTGTAATCCACTCCTACATCCGCACAACTCCTAGCATAATGCCTACCTCAAACCTCCATGCTCAATGCTCCCTACCCTTTTCTTTTCTGCTACATCACTCCTAGGGTTGAATATTTCATTGGGTGCATCTAAATCTGGGCAGCTCTGGGGTCTCTATCTGGTTTCTAGCTTATTATTAGGAAGCTTTGTGCACAGCCGTAGTGATAATCTGCTAAATTCACTGGACCTCGGGGCCACTGGCTTTCTTACCTCTTTAATGTGATGGACCCCCTCTGGTTTGTTCCTGTTTGGTTTCCTGTCTTCCTGCCAGGGTTCTGTCCTGGAACACAGAAGATCCAGTCCAAAAGTGCAGGGCATGGACATTCATGAACAAAAAGAGCCCTGCACCAGCAATGTCTTTCCATTGACTTATGGGTTACAACAACTCCATGTGCATGCTGGGAAATGTGTGTATGGAAATGAATATTGAGTTGCTGTCCCAACACTTGAAATCATTTGGTATATCCTGTATGCACAGAGGGTCCCCATACATGTAAGGATATACTGACAAAGAATTAAGTAATGTTTTCTGCACAGCTGCTCATGTTTTCAGTGATCTCTTTGTTTTTGCCCTGTGATTCCTACACCAATATATGTGTATATACACTTGGGTTTGTACTCCCCACTAGAATTCAAGTCCTAACTGTGTTGTTGAACATGTTGATCCAGGTTACATTAGCCAAGCCAGGTATGTTGATCCAACAGAGTGGATCAAGTATGGGAAGAAGTATGGTGGTGATAAAATAGATTTAGTTTCTGCTCTCCCTGCCACCCCAACTCTGCACTGAACCTCGGAAACTCAAGGAAGTCTCTATGCTGCTTCTATCAGGCTCTTGGAGCTTACCCCTCCTTTTCTCGTTTGCCATTACAAAAATAGTTAACTATTCTTTGATGAGTCACAGTGTGAACAATCTTCAATACTTTCTCCTCCTGTTTAAGTTCCTTTCAGCTTCAAGAATCTATTTTAGCATCCCCTGGGAGAAAAATGATCTTAGCCTCTGCATTAATTAAGTTGGGAATATTAATTGCCTGTGCTTTAAAAATAGGATAATTAATCTTTGCTGCTGTGAACTGAGCAGACCTTTTTAAATAATCAGCTCTGGCTGCAAAGAGGTGCTTTGCTCTGGAAGAAGGGGTGGCACTGCTATCCATACCTGCATTAGGGTGCCTAGTTTCCCCCCCTCTCTCTTTTGGACTGGGGTTTGGGGCTGCTGCCTTAGCTTTTTGTACTTAGGTGTGATGACAGGATTCAAAATCATTGAACTGGAAGGGACCCATGAGGTCGTTCAATACAAACTCTGCTGTGTTCAAGATCTGCAATGCAGGGTTCAGTTATAGCATCTCTGGTTAAATACCTTCAGCAATACAATCTGTTCTGTTGAACAGCTTCTGCTGTTAGCAAGTTTCTTCTAATGATTAGCCAAAATCTGTTTTTCCTCTAATTTCTAACCATTGGATTTTAGCCCAGTACCCTGGAGCAATAGAGAACAAGTCTTGCTCTATCAAAATACCTGTGGAACCATTATAATAAACCTGTGTTTTTATTATTGTTTATATTTTGAATTAGATATATTTGGGGGCACCAAAGTCCTTTAAGTACGGTACTTAGCGCTTCTAAAGGTCTTAATCCAGCCCTCCCTAAGAAATGCCTTCTCTCTTCAGTGATTCTGGTTTCTAGGTCTTCCCATACACTAGAAACTTGTGGAAGTCGCTAAAGCCATTAGATTCCTGTTTGGAACTGCAATTGCCTTTATTGAGAATCACAAGTGCCCTAAACTGGTGTTTTGCTGTGTGAGCATCAAAACCTAATCTTGATGTTGTGCTAACGGTACCTCCAGAATATACTCTTGAGAATATTGTGTTAGGGCAAGACCATCTGTTACCATTATCAATAATCTGGTGCTGTGAGTGGATAACATTATTTTGCACTCCTCATTCATTTGGACAATAACATTGAAAAAGGTCACTATTATTATCTGTTTGGGAAACAAAGCTCATTTCTCTGTCCATGGCCCTTCTAAGAAGTGTTGGTCAAGCATGAGTTTAAACCTCTGGTGCAATATTGGCTAAAAGGTAAAGGTAAAAGGACCCCTGACCGTTAGGTCCAGTCGTGGATGACTCTGGGGTTGCGGCGCTCATCTCGTTTTACTGGCCGAGGGAGCCGGCATACAGCTTCCGGGTCGTGGCCAGCATGACTAAGCCACTTCTGGCGAACCAGAGCAGCACACGGAAACGCCGTTTACCTTCCCACCTATTTATCTACTTGCACTTTGATGTGCTTTCGAACTGCTAGGTTGGCAGGACCAGGGACTGAGCAATGGGAGCTCACCCCGACGCAGGGATTTGAACCGCCGACCTTCTGATTGGCAAGCCCTAGAGGCTGAGTGGTTTAGACCACAGTGCCACCCGCAATATTGGCTACCGGTTTGTAATTCTAGATAAGATTAAGCCATTGCCATACATGCCAATTCCCGCTTTATGAAACAATTGCCCAATCCTCTCTTTTAAAAAGCAAAATACTTGTTAGTTTTTGAAGCATGCCTTAAATTTTAAACTACAAGGCAATTAGTTCTCCATAAAATAGGACGGGTTCCTGTCTTAGCGTGTTCTCCTTGAATCAGCTGTACGTGAGCCAGCTTGTTATGCTGGTATCTCAAGTTTTATATATTGGTTTTGTGCATGCTGTGGGGATGCTCAGATCTTTTTTGTGGGAATTGTGCATCACACATGGGTGCGTAAGGCCTTCTTTTTCTTCATAATCTGCCTTTTCTCCCACTCGCTCCTTTGATGCAACACACTTTCTGTCTACTGTGAGAGACTTTGCAAAAAGCTGAATTCTATCTTGCATCTCATTTAACAGGTGGTTCAAAGCCGGTCTGGTTTGGGTGCCCTAATTTGAGCGTTCATACTTGCCAAATGTCTGTGTCCCCAAACCCTTGGGAGAGTTCACCCTACCATTGTGACAATGACATATCCCTCAGAGCACTCTTAACATTGGGAAGAAGAGGGAACAGTGTGTTTTTAAGTCTGATGGCAAGCTAGGGACCAGTGCTAGCCTTCAAACGTGGCCTTCGCAGAAGTAGCAGCATTCTGAGTTTTGCCTGCATCATGGACATGACTGTCACTGAGAATTGTAAACTTTGAAGCTCAAAGGAATGTAAACACATTCAAGGTAGAAATGGTTCATAACCCAATAGGTTCTTGTGAAGGAGAATTCTGCCTACCTATATATTGGGAAGGGGTGGCTAACCCAGATGTTGCTGGACTCCAAACTCCTGTTGCCTCCTGCTACCATGGCCAGTAGTCAGGCATGATGGGAGCTGTAGTTTAACAACATCTGGAGGACCAGATGTTCCACCCTTTGCCTTGACGCATTCTGAACCTGGAATATAATGTACGTTGGTGTTGTATCTATCTGTATGTTTACAGTGCAGTAATACCATGGGGAAATCATGGCCCAAAAATACGGGCTGCCTCTTTAGGACAGTTGTGACAACAACAGAGGGCTGGGTGTGAGAGAGATATAAAAATTAAGACAAATACAGGCTTTGGCGATTCAAAATTCACCAACAGAACTAGGCAAAAGAATGGTTCCCCCTCACCTTGAAGAAATTGCCTGCCTATTACAATAAGCACCAGTCTGTATTTTGCTTTATTTCTCTTTTAGAGATAGCAGGCAATGTGGTCTTAACATCTGGCCAGTTTTGTGTCACCTGTTTCCTTTCAACATGTGGCCATAACTTGATCTGTTCAGCAATAATCACTTTCAGTCAGCCTTTTTCGCCCTGCAGTTGTAACCTTAACCGTGTAGAAATGGTATTTCATATTTCTATGGCAAAGGAAATAGGTCAAGAGCGGTTCTCCTTAAGCCAGAAAACTGCTCTCGGCTAAATATGGTAAGTGTTAAGACAAAACGAGCGTCTTCGTTTCTCAGACCCTTGCAACAGTGGTAGCAGCGTGGATTAATTTTATTTACTTCCCCTACGAGGAATCACCCGAGGGCAGTTTGGCAGTGCCATTGATTTTCTTGGAAGTGGGAAGCTATGTATTAATGGCTCCCCGCTCAGGTCTGGGGAGTGATTTCGAACAATGCTCCATCACCTAAAACTGCGAGAAACAGCCCTTCAATCCCAAGCAGCGACACAGAAATGGCAAGTGTAAATAAGCACTCAATTTCAAGCGTATTCCACCTGCCAGTATGTTGAGACCACACTGGATGGGGAGGGACAAGAAGACACCGCACGAACTCTGGAGCAAAAAGGCATGACTTCGATAAAAGGGAGTTGATCGTTTTTGTGTGTGAATGTTGTGTGCTGCCAATGTCTTACATGGGATGTTATGTCTTAAAGACTGCCGTCTTCAGAGGGAAGGCTGCAGGATCTGAAATTTGTTCTTCCTGGCTCAAAACCCAGCCAGTTTGGAGAAATTTCAAGCACCATTTCTAAGCTGCAGAGCCATGCTCCGCAAATTGTTGCCTGTTGTTGAGCAGCTGAAGCAACGCCCCCTCAGATCTCTCTGTGCCAAGATAGTTCAGGAATGCAGTTGGCTATTGGCTGGAAAGGCCTCCCTCACACCCACCCGGCGACCTTAAGTCAGCTCTAGATTTGTCTGTGGCGGAGCAGCCTGCACCTGAGAGTGTGGCAGGCTCACAATAGTTACGTGTTAGCAAGTATTTGGAGAGCAGCAGCTTGCCCTGAATAGATGCAAGATGTTCTGGAGGAAGCAGTGCTGTGCAACGTGGGTGTGGCGTAAATATCAACAAAATGTGACTTATTGCTTGCAGGAGAGAGGCACGGGTGCAGAGGGAGAAGAGCAGCATAATCTGAAAATAGTCCAGTTGCTCGGGAGAACCTAGAAAGCAGTGATTCAGTCCTGGAGCAAATTCCTCCAATACAGTTTGGACGGTGAAAAGAAACACGGTCATAAGGGTGTAGACCTTTCTGTCTGCAGGCAGATCTATGCCAGCAGGCCACCTAACCTTGCCCAAACTGAGCGACGGATAGTCATGCCCCCTTAATTGCAAAAAAGCATACCGTATTTTTTGCTCTATAAGACTCACTTTTTCCTTCCTAAAAAGTAAAGGGAAATGTGTGTGCGTCTTATGGAGTGAATGCAGGCTGCACAGCTATTCCAGAAGCCAGAACAGCAAGAGGGATTGCTGCTTTCACTGCACAGCGATCCCTTTTGCTGTTCTGAGATTCAGAATATTTTTTTTCTTGTTTTCTTCCTCCAAAAACTAGGTGCGCCTTGTGGTCTGGTGCATCTTATAGAGCAAAACGTACGGTAATTAAAAAGGCCATTCTGTTTACAGGTGGCTTGGATTTGTGGAAGAACAAATGGGACTTGCAATGAAATGGTGCTGGGGAGAGGACTCCTGTTCAGGGTTCCAGTCTGTCAGCCGTGGCCTGTTCCATTCCCCCTCCCCACATGGTTTTCTGTTTGCTCCACAGCAACTGCCAGCCTTTTGTGATCAGTGAACATACTTGGTCCTCATTGGGATGTTTCCACCTTAAATAATTTCCCCCCTAAATAGTTTGAGCTTCCCCCAAGCTTGATGATATCTCTTGGATAGTGCCTTATCGGCTACAAGAGGACCGGCACTCATGCCTGAACACTAGAAACAGTTATGGAAGAGTCCAGCAATTCTGTGGTTTTTTTTTGGGGGGGGGGAATTGGTGTTCTTTTAATATTTTAATCACTGGGACTCTCCAGCTTGAATCTTGAAAGGACTCGTAGTATTAAATATATTGAATGCCAATGTTGAAATGCTTTGCCATTAAGATTTGGCCATCTAGGGCAAAGATACCTTCCAAGTAGTTAAAAGATTTTTGTCTGAATTGATGCTGTCTTGATTTTGCAGCAGGAACTGTGTTTTCTAGTGTGCACTGTGCAGGCATCCTTGTCGTCCTTGTTGCATCTCTCATTCTTCCTGTTGTCTCATTGAATGTAGGCCAATTGGTTCCTAAAGTTCTTCCCACTAAAGCTGAGCCTTGCTTTCTCTCTGCAGGAATCCTTTTGCCAATGTCCAACTCAAACCAACGGTGACGAACGATCGTTCCGCTCCTCTCATCAGCTGATCTCCAGGGATATTGGGCGACGGCGGGTACCTCGCACCTTTTTGAGTTTCACCTGTGTGGCATTTCTGTGGTGTCCTTGTAAAGCACACGTGTCTATCTTTCCACAACTCTTTATGTTTGTAGTTAGACTGAATCTCAGCCTCCTGCTTGAGAAGCAGAAGTTGGCGCACTCATTTTCTTTCTTTTTGTCTTTAGAGCAGAAGATATACCTTGGCCTTTGGAGTGATAAGTACCTCAAAGAGTACATGATGTCTCTGTTGTGAATGGAGAGCTAGAACGATGAACCAGGCCATGTAGTCTGTTCTGTTATAGACTTACGTTCAAAACCTTCTAAGGGTGATAATAAGCTAGGAAAGCTAGTATGAACAGGATGAGACATTCCGTTTTGCAATTATCTTGTTTCTCAATTTCTTGTGGAGGTCTCTCGGCACAATCAAACGTGTGGATTTGAATAAATTGAGCCTCTGGACTCCAGTGGTTGTCAATAAAAACTTTAGCACTGCCCGGTGTCACCAGACAGCGGCTGCTAGCAGCTGCAAGTCTGTACTGCACAGCTCTACAGCCAGAGCAGCGCATTATATAGATAGAAGACTCACTGGCTCATTTTGACTTGTGCTGCGCTTTCACTGGGTAGCCCACTCTCCTTAAACTTAGCACAGCTAGACTCCAAAAGTTACCTCTAGTTACCTCCAAAAGTTAGTCCTCTAGTTACCCTTTTAATTTTCATGACCAGTCCAGATCACTGCAAGTATGGAATGAAGTAAAAGGCAGGTCGAACTTCACAAGGCAGTCATCCTGTGCCTGATCATAGTCAAATTGTTATGTACACATTTTTCATGTTGTGTGCACATGGCTATGGTGAACCAAGTAGGGAAACACCCTTTTGAGTTGCTTTTCAGTGAGCACCAGCCCCCTTCTCACTAGAACTCTTTGCTAATTAGCTAGGCTGGGGGAGACCCCTAACAGTTAACAAAGCTAGCTTATCTCTCTCTCTCCTGCCCACCTCTCTTTCTGCCCTGAACTCCTCTTCCAGTGGAATTCTTCTCTACACATACTGCCTGGTGCAGTATTTCAGTGTCCATGCCACAGGAAGAAGCCAGCTTAGGCAGCCTGGCCCCAGTTTGGTACTGCAGGTCAATGCCATTAGTATTACTCTTGGGCAGTGAACCAGGACCTTGCAGAGTTCCTCTTTTTGTTGCTCTTTATAGCCTGCTTTTCTTTCTAAGATGCCCTTGCCTTTGCCTTAACAACAGGGGTGGCTAAGCCGTGGCCCTCTAGGTTTGTTGTACTCCCTTCAGCTCCAGCCATCATGGTCAGTGGTCAGGGATTATGGGACTTTTAGCCCAGAAATACCTGGAGAACCACAGGCTAGCTGCTTCTGCCTTACAATGTGAATGTTAGAATGTATTCATAAGAAGCTTTTGCATATGCTCTTGAGCTGGAGGGACCAAAGTTCCCTAAAGCTTCAATGCACAGCACTCAGTGTTGCATGGCTATCCCAGCAAGGTGATGTTAGCATGCACTTCCAAACTGGAAAGGCGGGATCTGTACTACTGTCTCCCCTAACAGCAGCAGTCAACTTGCAGATCACTCTTGGGGGTCACAGGATTGGCTTCTGATGCACATTCATAATTTCTGGCCAAGTTTCCTCTTGCTGGAGTTCATCCGCAATCTGACTTCTAATGAAAGGTAATTCAGCCGTCCATCCTGGGAAGTGGCAGCTGTCTCTCATTTCTAAACCTACCATGAGATACCTCAGGCACCTTGGCGCCTCCTCCAAAATCCCAGTCAGAAGTAATTTGGGGGCAAGCTACGCAAAATACATGTTGTGATGTGATTGCTAAGAAAGGCAGGCAAGGCAGGACTATCAGGAGTTTCTCTTGGAAGTGGGGTGAGAAGATGAGCCAGGGGCCTTGTATCTCTTTCCTCCATGCATGGAAAAGCAGCTTGGTGTGTTTGGGTAGGCAAACATTTACCAAAGAACGGTTAAACGGGCCCTCTCCTTAACTGTTGCCAGTACTCTCTAATAATAATAATAATAATAATTAATAATTAATAAGCATTAGGGGAAAGAGAGCAGCCACATGTGGATTCAAGTTGAAGAACCACAGAGCTGCCTTGCGTCGTTTGGTTCTCAGATAAAACACTCATGCAAATTGAGAAGGTTTGATGATTAGACTCTGTGCCCTCACTTTATATTAGAGTCTAAAATAAATAAATAAAATAAAATAAATTCATCCGCAGTGCCGGCCTCACATTTAGAGGGGCTGAGATCTCGCTAGTATTCTACATGGAAAGGCATCATTGCTTGCATTTTTACTGATGCTCATGATGTGCTTCCATACATGTCTCAACACCTTTATTTTTGTACAGATATAATGTATTTTAAGTACAGACCAATTATTGTTTGTTCCTGTTTGGGACAGATAATCTGGCAAATGCCGACCTTGGCCGACAGCTGCAATTCTAGGCCGTTCCTTGCTTATGAGTAAACATGCAGGTCCTGTGTTGCAGCCAGCGTGCCTGAGTGTATCCTGCCTGCTTCTATTACCTTCCTCCCTCTGAAATATATTTCTTTCTCTCTATTGCGCTTAATAATTACCTCAGGGCTTTGTCCACAGGAGTGTGATGAGGTTTCTCAGCCAGAGCTTAATATTTTGAGAAATGGCACAGAGCCATACTATGCAGAAAGGTCAAATTCTACTTAGATGAAGAGACTCTTTCCAGATTTATTATTATTATTATTTATTTCTAGCTCTTTATTCACACTTGTCTCAGGCCAGCAACAAAGGTAGAAAGTATCCCATCCCAATGTAGTAATGGTTGCAGGAGTGCAGCCCAGTTTGCTGTGTAATGTTACACTCTAGTTCTGGTAGAAGTGACCAAGATGCGGGCAGCATAAAGACACCTGGACTTAAATCTCCTCTAGGTTTCCTAGGTTAAGAATATTATCATGCCCTCTGACCCTCTGTGCAAAGGCACACCATGTGAATTCAAGGCTCTGAACACCATTATGTGCCTAAGGGACAAAGTACTAGTGTTATATGACAAAAGGGAGGGCGGTAAATCTCCAGTTAAAATGCAGCAACTCAGTGTTTGAGATGGGCATGTTTAATGTGTTTTTGAGAATAGGGAACAAGCGTACAATCGGCCTCTTTCGATCCAGAAGTGCCCCGTGACTTGCTAACATTTCGTGCTGGAAGAGGGACACTGAGCAGCCGCTTGTGGTATCAAATTTATCTGTCTACATCAGCAACCCAGAACAGAAGGAAATACAGCAGTCAGCAGCTGGATCGTAGCAAAAACGAATAGAAGGTACAGTGGTACCCCGCAAGACGAACGCCCCGGAAGACGAAAAACTCGCTAGACAAAGGAGTTTTTCGTTTTCTTAGCCGCTTCGCAAGACGCATTTCCCTATGGGCTTGCTTCGCAAAACGAAGCTTGCCCCGCAAGCTCCGGGGATAGCGGGGAAGCGCAGCGCGTCTTCCCCGCTGTCCCCGGACCTCTTTTGAAGCAAGGGGCGGCGGGGAGAAGATCACTTCTCCTTGTTGCCAGCCCCGCAATCTCCTTCCCCTCTGTCCCCGGAGATTGTGGGGCAGGCAACGGGGAGAAGCAATCTTCTCCCTGCCGCCCCTTGCTTTAAACAGGTCCGGGGACAGAGGGGAAGGCGTGCGGCGCTTCCCCTCTGTCCCCGGACGGTCTCCATAGGAACGCATTGATTGATTTTCAATGCATTCCTATGGGAAACCGTGCTTCGCAAGACGAAAAACTCGCAAGAAGAAAAAACTTGCAGAACGAATTAATTTCGTCTTGCGAGGCACCACTGTACAAGCTACCAAACACTTCAGCTCCATGCGGAACGCTGAAAAGGGTAGTGGAAGCACCTATCTACAAGATTACGTAGGAGAACTTCATGAATACTTACTGCGGGCAAGCCCCCATATCCCTTCTCTGTTGCTCCAGCTTGAAGACTTGTGCATGCCGGTCGTTGCTGATGTAGCCACACGTGCCCTAAGGATTAGTGCTCAGGAGTTGTCTCTCTTTCAGAAATGCAGTGTGGCAGCCATTTAATGCTCCAGGTAAAATGTGCTATGTGGTCTCTCAGCAGTTGGGTCTTCAAAGGAGGCCCAGCACTGCTTTCCTTCCTTGCTTGCTGCTGCAGACTAGCCCAATTGCATTTGTGAAGCATTTAGCATTTCTGTAAATTAAACACTTATTTAAACTGCAGGAGACTGAGGCGTTCCTTCAAACACCTCTCCCCTCAACGCTGTGCCCGTTATCCTTGACCCTTTATTTCATGAATTAAAAAGAGGTGGACTTGTTTGTATTGGAAGAATTCATACTATAAGCTAGATAACAAGGATACAAACCTCTCTCCCCCAGAAAAAAAACACCACTGGGGAATGAGATGAAAGTAATGCTCCAAGAGGTTGTACTCAACATCAGATTAACAACAAGCCAGGCCTAGGTACAAAACTGATGGGAATCTGGTGGTTTAGCCTGCTGCTCGCTAGCAAAATCAATAACAAGCCCCCAAATGTCCCCTGTACTAATTAGGGCACCACTATCTCCACTCAAGTGTTTCCACTAGCGCTCTGTAAGATGCAGAAGCAATGGGGGTAAAACATTGCCTACGAAGCAAGCTGTGGATGTTTGTTGTGTCACATGTGGCCTTTGGTCTGCAAACTTCGCCAGTTTGCTCTAGATCATTGGTTCTCAACCTGTGGGTCCCGTTGTTGGACTACAACTCCCATCATCCCTGAGCTCTGGCCTTGCTAGCTAGGGGTGATGGGAGTTGTAGTTCAACAATATCTGGGGACCCACAGGTTGAGAAAGCCTGCTCTAGATGCTGCTTTAAAAAACAAACAAGCCCACAATAGCAAAACCTCAACCTTTCTGCTTCCTTCCCAGCCATCCTCCTGTGCTACTAAATAAGATTCAGGTAGGGCACTAGGAAGTATTTGAAAAGGTTCCACATGCTGCTGAACTCACACACACTCACTCACACAGCCCCCTTGCTGGCTTAAGGTAGGGATTGACTGTAGCTGTAAAGTGGTGTTTTAAATTTGCTTGCCCCCTTCCACAAGAGCAGTATAGAACTCTAGAACACAAAGTGACTAACAGACGCTCTCATGAGTATTGGCACAACACCGGATTCATGTGCCTTTAGCGTGAGTCAGAAATCCAGCAGGTACAGATTTTCCTGCACCTCTGAGTTTTCTTCCTGAGAAAGGAGCAGTGCCTGTCGCAAGGTAAGCTCATCTGCCCTCCCTCTGGCTTAACCTATGAAACCCCAATAAATTATGCTGGCTTCAACGCATAGTAGATGTTATGATGAGAGCAGGCAGAAGATGGCTTATTTTAAAAATGTTTTATTTTTAGTGTTATTATTATTGGACCAATGGTATTTGACACACATGCTGGGAGCTGTATGGAAATCAGCACTGATAAAAAATACAGCAATTATGACCCGTATCAATAAAATATACACTGTAAATAGCCTCTCTTTCTCTTCTTTTCTTTTTAAAAAAACAAAAACCAGCACAATCCAAAACAGCTCTCTAGCTCTGTCTTCATGCAGCCTCTCAGGTGCTGAATGCATTTTGATGCTATAGACCACACACACCCTTAAGCGTTTCTTGTCCAAATGCAGTGCCAAAAGGAACGCGGCTTGGAGGCCAAACTGCGCTGTAGCCACTTAGCAACACTCCCACCCTCAAAGCTGCGCTCCACGGAACTCATTGTGCCTGTGAATCTTCCACTCTCCCATTTCACCGAATGTGGAAGGAACCCAAGTATAATGGATAGAAACCCCACTCAAAAACAGCCCATGTTGATACCACCACCGCATGCTGTGTATATGCCCAGTTGCACCTGTGCCATGCCTGGCAGCTGCCTACGACGGAAAGAAATGTGGGGTAGTTATACAGAGTATATCAGGTGAAAATGGGGCCCATGCAAATAGCACTGCCTAGTGTGCTTGCTTGGAGGTGCCAGTAGTGTTCAGCAGCCTATAAAGCCTACCTTCCCTTGCGGAATCACCTGGACTTTTGTACCTCAATGTTGGGAGGAGTACCATTTCTGCCCGTGGCTGCTGTTCCTCCAATCCAAATGTCTCCCAGTTGGAGAATAACAGCACTCAGCCCTGTTGGAATGAAAGCCAACTCTTCCCATTACATAAGAGGCATATTGCACCCCCATGTGGATAAAGGGATTGGTTTGTTGTTGTTTTGTCATCTTATGCCCACCACTGACTTTTGCTCTGGATATTGCATCTAGATTAACCTGTCTCAGGGGTTTAGAAAAAGAAAAGCTGCACAACTCTGGAGCAAATGCTGTTTTGCAGTATTTCCACCACCCAAAGCCAGCATTGGTGGTAGGCAGCTTCCTCAAAAGGAGAGAGGTTTCATGGCCTCGTCTGCTTGTTCTGTAGGCACTTAAGCACTGCTCTCTCATAGTAAAAAAAAATCTGTTCTGAGCCACATCTGCTTCTCACAGAGGAAGGGGAGGCTGGATAACGAAAATTGGTGTAAAGCGTGAGCAGTCTCAATCTGCTTTACAACCATCTTGGATGAAGGTCTCTTGCTACGCCCTCCTTGCTCACTAAGGCAGTCAATGCGCGACACGCTTTAAAATAAAAAAAGGTAAATTCTGCATCCTATATAAATCATGCAAATTTGCTTTATTTGCACAATTTGTTTACTTTGCATAATTTATTCTGCTGCTGATCCTATAGAGTGGCATAAGCATAGAAACCTCTAACACTGGAAATGGTAAATTTCCCCTCCACTTCTGGTAATCCTTACTTCTCATTCCTTTTACCGATCATAACTTTTAACATAACGTTTTGTATTTTATGTAAACAGCTTAGAGGTGTTTTTAACAATTTAAATGGAATTTAAATAAATAAAATGCAAGGTGCCCTTGTAGGAATATGGTAAGAAGTGTGTGTTGTCTCTCTATTGGCCGTGGATGTTCTTGGGAGCAAATGTTGCTTGGAGCACTGTGGAGTCACCCTTAGCTGCCTCTACAGCTTACATAGTAAGCCTGGTTTGCCAGCTATTAGCTCTGCTGGGACCGGCCTCCCATAACACAGACGGGGAAAACCGAGGCCAGGAAACAATAAGGTTGGGAAGCACAATAAAGCCCAAAATGGAACTCAAGCCTCATGGTAAGCTGGACCATTCACCTTCCCCCCTAAACTGATAGAAAGAGGGCTGTGTATGACAAGCTACATAGACTATATATTACATACATCAAGCGAATTTGCAAGATCTCCCTGATGCTCCCTGTATTCTGCTTCCCTGCCCTTTCATGGCAAGGAAAGGGGTTATTGAAGCCTTGTGGCAGCAGCAACCACAACAACAACTAAACCTCACCAGGGAACCAGTAGCCTCTCCAGCTTCTGAGGTTTGTTCAGGCTTATCCTTGCAATCATAATGGCTAGAAACTTGCTTTTCTTTCCAAGTGAAAGAAGAGGTTCTTATGAAACCACATTCTGCAGCAAGTATTGTATTCTGTGGCCTTAAGAACAACAACAACAAAAAACCAACACATTTCCCACTGAATGGCAGTACACACAAAGCCCTGGTTGTACTCACCAGGGTATGGCGAGGGCAATTTGAAAAGACACACCAGCGCAGATGGATGGTTAGTAGACTTAACTCACATGCCCATGGTGCCAGGCAGAATCCTGCATTTGGCAACAACCTACTTGCTTTCCATGCATGGGGTATGAATGGATGGGGCTTCAAAAGCCACAAGGGATGGAAGGATAGCTGTTTAAATAAAAACAAATGTTGATTATTCCTGATGCTGTAAGAGGCAACATGATAAATAATGTACTCCTTAGCAGCAATCCTTTACACACTTACCTGGGAGTAAGTCCTACTGAACTCAGTGGGACTTACCCTGAGTAGACATGCATAGATAGGACCGCACAGCTAAGGGTGCTTTCAGACTGTGGGCTATTAGTGCTACCCAGTCATTACCCTTTTGCTACATGCACAACTGCAACAGGCTTTCCCCCAATTCAGCTGGTGCTGTGTTCTATGTGTGCATGTACATCCTGCCATGTTCTGTTCACAACAATGAGCTTAACATAGCCATGTGGGTGGGCGGCTAACAGTGAAGCTAATGAACCCCTTCAACGGTATTTAATTTTATCACCAACATTTAAATTTGGGCTAAAATGCTCTTTTCACTGAAGCGCTGTTGCTCAAATATTTTATTTTAATGTGAAAAGGCATTCGAACGCTTTGTTGTTGTTGTTTTTAAATGCACGTTGCTCAAATGGCACCGGCTGAAAAGGTAATAATGAAAGAGTGCCCCAGTTGAAGAGGTACAGCAATAGGGTTCAGTTGCTGGGAGCCCCACTGCACCTGTCAAAAGATCTCTGAGGAGGAGGGAGCGAGGAACATAAGGGCAGCACCAAGGTGGCTTAACCCTGTGCTGCTGTTCCATTTCTTCCTACATCAGATTCTCCCCAAGCAAAATCATAGAAACATAGTGAAAAGCAGAAGAGGGGAGGAGAATGATTTGATTGCAATGTCCTGTGATTGCCCTGTAAAAAGTGAGTGGACGAAGAATGGCCATTCCAGAATAAACGCAATAGTGCGGAAGCATCAGTAATCCAAATGCAGAAACCCAACTGTGCTGGCTTTGTAGCAAACCTGACTTTATAATGGTGCAAATAGCACAGTGGGCTACAGCACAGCCTGGCTCCTAGCCACCAATATATGTTGGCACAGGTACTAGAAATGTATGCTTCGCAACCCAAAGCAGCTGGCATTGTAAGAAAGCAGGGTTTTTCCACTTTGCCCACTTGGAGTTGGCTACAGCTCCGGAGAATTCCTGAGCCAGAAAGAAATTAAGATGTAGGGGTAACCAATGACAGTTCTTCTGTTCTTCCCACACATCTTGCAAGGTGGCAGTTAGTTACTTCCAGCTCTGCTGGTAAAACTGTAGCAGGAGTGCTTGCAGGTAGTGATAAGATACTGGAGCAATTTGTGCGTGGTCCACCTCAAATTATACCCACAATGAATTGACTGGAACCACAGAGGCCAAAACCCTTGGGCCATCAGTAGTTGTGGGCACATTACTAGTGTTCATGACATTCCATGCTTCTCTCTTTTTTTGCCCAAGTAACTATTGGGTAGAGAGTGGAATCCTGGCTTTGTGTCTCTACCCAGCAGAGTGGCTTCGTGTCTCTACCCAGCAGAACAGCTTATACATGGTTCTCAGTTGTCTTCCTTCCATTCCCAAATGAAGAGCAACTGGGAAGGGCATGATCCCTGTGCACAGCAGTGCACATGCAGAGAGGTTGCCACAGATCCTAACAGAGCTCTCCTCCTGTTCCCCTCCAAGATGCACGTGAACTGCAGAGGTAAGAGCCGCTTCTGTTTCTGCATCAAACCTTCCTTCTCTAACACAGGGTCCAACCTGGAATTCTGTTGCATTGTCAAGCAAATTCTAGTGCAAATTCCTGGATTGTGAAGTGCCCTGGATTCCTCCTGTTCTAGTTAATTCCTAGTGTGCTCTGGTGCAGCAACAAGGGGGAAGAGAGAGAGTTCCACTGAGCCCCTATGGCAATCCCACCAGCTGCTCACAGCTGCACTCGTGCCAGGATGGACCATATCCAAAGTGGATGCTACTTACTGGGAACACTGTCATTCTGATATGGAGACAGCTGGACATCTTGCATAAATATCTGCCCAAAGCCATAGGACAGAGCCATTTTACAGCCTTGGAAATCATTCATTCAGAAGGCTTTGCCCGGACTTTGATTCTTGAAGCTGCAATGTTCTGGTTGGAGAGGTTAACAGCTAACAAACCACTCTTCCTTTTTTGCAGGGTGGGAGAGGGGCCCTTTCCCCCCAGCCTTGAGGTTCCCATTTTGGGTTTCCCCTTCTAGCCACTGGAAGCAGTACCTCATTCTGCTCAATAAGAAGGGGTAGCTCTTGTCTGTAGGTGGCACTTGTGTGTGGCTGATGTAGCAAAGCAAAATGCAGAAAACAGAAGTTGCAGAAATCCCTCTTGCACTCTGTCCTCTCTGGCTCCTGGGAATAGGCATGTGCTGGTGTGCATGGAGCACAACTCACTGGAGGAATGAGTTGCAGCAGCCAAATGAAATTGGGCAGGAAAGAAAATGTGCTGTGATCTTTGCCGTTCTTCCTGGGTCAGACCTACTGCCCCTGCTCTGGTATATCCCGGCATCAATGCTAGAACTGCTTATTTGCTGGCTCCTCCTCCAGTTCATGATTTCCTTCGGAGTTCTCTTCCCAGTTGGCCACACTGGCCAGAAGTGTGGGTGGCATCACAGATTCAGCTGTTCGAGCAAGATCAAACAACAAATACCTGGTGGTGAATGCCATGAAGTCTGGCAGCCCCGACCAGGAGAACAAGCTTGAGCAACAGTTTTCTGGTTGCCACATGGAGAGGGAACTGAGTCAACAGCAATGCTATCTCTGTCACCTACCCAGGCATAATGCAAACTTTAGTGAAGAAAAGCCAGACAAGAGCACTGCTACTTCCGAAGTCCAGGGCTATCCAGTTGTGTTTAGGGACTATACAGCAAGGAGATAACTGCAGGCATCGTGTATATGCTGGTCTGCAGTAGGAGAGGGACTAAATATGTGTATTTGACCTCGGCATACAAGGAGGCTGTGAACAGAGCATGGCTAACTTTCCATGCCTGGCAGCTCTTTCAGCAAGGACAGCAGATCTCACAAAGACCAAGGAAGCAACAGTTCCCAGCAAGGAATGCCATGCACATGACAATATTCTGGCTTCCAGGTGAGGGAGGGCAGGGAGAGACAAAACTATTGCTTCAAACACACTTCTTGGTGTCCTGGTTGGTGCCCAGGATGTGAAGAATCAAGAAACCATCAGCAGGACTCTTAAGCAATACTCACTTAAAATGTTAAGTTCCACCGAAGTTTATAACTGTGCTTAGGAATGCAGCTTCACTGATTCCCAGCTGGCTAAAATTGGTGTGTGGGGAGCAGGTTGGAAGAAGATGAGAAGAAGGGAGATCTTAAAGCCACCCCCACCTCTATTAATCCGGTAAGATGAATGGTGGGGGCATTGTGCGTGTATATAAATTAATACTTAAGCATGGGGGTGAGGAATGAACAAGAGGTGAGATATTAGATCGGCTTGGGTAGCTCAGCTGGTTACAGCATGGTGCTGATAATGCCAAGGTTGCAGGTTCGATCCCCGTATGGGGCAGCTGCATATTCCTGCATTGCAAGGGCTTGGACTAGATGATCCTGAAGGCCCCTTCCAACTTTACAATTCTAGGATATATAATAGAAGAGGTACATAAAATTATGCATGGTGTGAAGAAAGCAGATGGGGAGAGTAGTATTACCCTCTGATAACACTAGAATTCAAAAATGAAGCTGAATTTTGCAAGATTTGGAACAGACAAAAAGAAGCACTACGTCGCACAGCAGCGTTAAAGACTATGGCACTTGCTCATAAGAGGCAGTGATGACCACAAATCTGGGTGGCTTTAAAAGAAGATGAGATAAATTCATGGAGGTCGGGGTTATCGGTGGCTACTAGCCACCATGGCTATGCCCTAACTCCACCATCAGATGCAGTGGGGAATCACAAGTGCGGAGAGTACTGCTGTATTCATGCCCTGCCCTGTAGGTTTCCCCACCAGCATCTAGTTGGCCACTGTGAAACAGGATGTTGGACTAGATGGGCCACTGCCTGAACCCGCAAGTGCTCTCCTTCTGCTCTTAGAAGTGCATTATGCCCCTTGCGGAGCTAAAAAGAAGAGTCATCGGCCCTGATGTCAAGAGAAACAGCCAGAGACATGAAAGAGAAGAAAGCCCTCTTAAGAAAAGCATGTTTTGCTGCTGTCTCAGGCTCCTGTGGCCATGGTTGTCCTCTAGCCCCTATTTGGAAATGGTCCACAAATATAGTTGTTAGCAGCTGCTACCTGCACCCTTGATTTCCAGTATCTGTGTTTGGTCTATAGCCCCAAAAGGCCACAACCCCCGAGTGTAGACCCCCTCATTACTTCTCCTCCCCCCCCAATCCAAATTGCACAATTATCCTAAGGTTTAAACTGATAAAAGATTTAAACCAAAAACAAAAGAAAGCAACCACGATGCTCTTTCCCCCCTCCCCCGGTTCCCTCCTTCCAATCCTTTCCCCCACCCCACCCCCAAGAAACCTTGATAAAAGTTAACTCTTTACATCTCTTTGGCAACAATAACTTAAATCTGCCGCTCTGTTAGGGCAGGTGATATAGCGCAGGGTAATTTTTTTTTTACAAAAATAGTCCCGGTAGCCGTTTGACCTGCTTTTGCTACACATCTCGTCAGGAGTCTCCTCCTGTATGTTAAGTTCCTCTAAGAGTTGCGAAGGGAAGTTGGAGTCTCTCCCCACATGACCGAGATTGGCATTTTGACACAAACCCAGCCTACCCACTTGCTGACGGGACACAGCTTGGCACCCCAGAAAACCTCCACCTAAACAATACTGTGGCAGGGAAAATAGGAAGGTTCTACAGCGGGTGTGTTGGGGGGCAGGGAAGAGAGGTGGGCATCTGCACCACAAAATTCCCCCCTGCTTATAGGGTTTTGTTTTGTTTTTTAAGTTAACCTTGCATTTCCTGCACATCCCCTTTCTTTCCTGCTTAGGCAGCCATTTCCTAGCAGGCAGGGAGACTTCCTAACAGGCAGGGAGGCTGCTTTCCCCAAGGCAAGGTTGGAGAAAGGATGCACCAAAGGCCATTAAGGCACAGCTCCTGTACCACTAAGTGCTCCAGTGGTGGTGCAGCTGAGCAGATGGTAAAGGGGCCACTTGAGTTTGCCTACCATCCATTCTCTCGCCTCTCCCCTTATTTGATGCGCAGCCGAACAGCAGGCTACACCCGACACAGCCAGGTGTAGAGGGAGGGGGGCAAGAAGGGACTTGCAGTCACAAGGAAGGGAGAGAAGGAAGGAAGGAGTACTCAGCTTTCAAGGGCCAAATTTAAGCATGTCTGAATGACACGGTGCAAGGCTATGTGCTCTCTCGCTTCCGCTCTCTATTCCGTGCTGGGCTTGGAAAGCACACATGAGAAGCTAACAAGAACAGGCAGGAGGAAGAAAAGGTGGTGGTGATCTCAAGGCAGTGCCCCAATTTGGGAAGCCAATGTGGGTCGAAACATCCAAGAGGCATGAGCTGGAGAGGGAGGAGGGGGTATCAAAATGGCTTGGGTGGAGGGGGCAGCGATGTTAGCGAGGTCACAGCTCTACCCTTTAAATGCTATAGGTTCTATAGGTCTATATGTCTATCTGTACATATACACACCCTCACACACACACACACACACACACACACACACACACCCTCACATCCACACGCTTGTCACAAAATCGCCACGCCGTGGGGCATCTCCAGCCTAGCAGCAGTCAAGAACTGTCCAATAAAATCCGCCTCTTAAAAAAGAAAAATATATATATAGTAAGAGCGAGCCCCCATCACCACCACCATGGAGTTCTCTGCTCCACCCAAGTTCTGGGCCTCCGTCCTTACTCCTTAGCCCCGATGCAGAAACCGATGCTGTAAGGGGCAAGTCCAAAATCAAGCCCATGGCTAAGCTCATTCTCTGTCGCCTCTGTTTTCACTGCTTCCTAAAAAAAAGGGGGGGGAAAGGCAGAGTTAGTAAACGGGCGTCACAACCTTAAAGGAGGCCTTGTACGCCCCCTCTCCTCTGCATAGCTTTCCAAGTTGCAGAATCCATTCTTAATGCATCAAATGCAACCAAAGGAGAGAGAAATTCCCAGCCCAGCCCCCATGACTTAAGCCAATTTTACAGTTCATGCCACCAGCCCCTCAACCCACTCTACAATGATTTTTGTGTGCTTTTTAAAGGACGAATACAATTAAGGTTCCCCAACATAGAACAGAGGGCAAGCAGGCTTGCATCTTATGTTGCTTTGGGCACAGAAGCCCCATTCAAAAAATTCTGCCTCAGGCACTCAAGCGAAGGTAGATGAATGGGGCTTTGCCCTCAGCCGAACCACATCTACCTACCTTGCTATTTACCACTAGTCCAGGCTGCTGTCATTGGCTCTGGCTCCCCCTACTGTTGGCCTCCCTGCCGTCCTCCCTACCACTCCCAATGGGCGCCAATCACCACTGCAGAACCCGACCCAGATTATGCTTTGCAACCTGACCCTCGCTGGCCAGAGCTTGCAATCCAGAGAGGAGTCCATAATTTGCCTGTAGTTCCTTCACTTGCCTATCATTGATGGTGCACCTGATCATGATCCCAGTGGGTTTAACAGAATGGGCTGTGCCCAAATAAACATAGGCAAACATCCTTAGATGCTTCCATAGGAGCTATTCATTCTGGAGTGTCTTAGGTCTTCCCCCATTCAGTTATATTTTGAGAACAGTAACACACAATGTCCATCCCAACAACCATGGATCAATTCAGTGAAGTAGGGGAATATCCTCCTGGCCCTACTTCCTACAAAGCAAGCAGTCACACTCTTTTTCGCACCTCAGAAGTGGGAGCAAGGGCCTCTAAGGTCCATGCGAACAAAAGGTTCTTAGAAAGGATCTCTCTTAAAAACAGATCCATATCCCTGTTGTTTCCACTTATTCAATTGCTGTGTACATTACAAAATGTGGGGTGGTTTTTTTTAGTGCATTTGGTATACTGAAATTATTTCACATAAACATGGCCTTGGTAGAATTAATTCTTATGAACTGGTGGTCCAATTAAGTGCCATCAATAAAATCACTCAACAGCATTCCCACGGAAATCAGGACTGTCCCCCATTTCCTATTCAATGTTTAACTATTCCTCCATTTCCTGGTGTTGTTGATCATGTCTAGGCCAGGCCATGTGGCTTGTCAGACATTTCCTCCAGACCCAAGGACAGAAAGAGCTATATTCTTGAGACTTCTGGGCTCACCCCTTCTCAATGGGGCCCCCTTCTTCTGCTACCTGAATGCCCCTTACCTCCTACAGAACCGGTGTCCGAGTCAGTGACGTGTGTGATGGAGAACCTCGACACGGGGGCAGGTGAGACTGTGAAGCGTGAAAACTGGATGGGTAGCACCTGCTTCTGAGCTGGCACTAGTGTGGGTGGCAGTCCGGGGAGGGCAGGCTCAGGTGCGGCCGACGTCAACGATGGCATGACGGATGCTTTCACTGCCATGAGGGGGAAGTCATCTTCCCACTCAAAACCACCACCTGAAGAGGGAAGACACACAGTGGAAGGGTAAGGAGCTGGGCCCCAAATCCCACTCCACCCCCGCTTGGCCAATTGTCCTCCGCTGCTACCTGTTAGCCTCCCGGCCAATTGCTGCATCACCAAGTTCCTACTGGTCCAAAAGGTCTTGCTATGCAGGACCAATTTCCATCCCCCTCTAGTGGCCAAATGCAGGTTGCTTTACATAAGCTGCTGCTTGGAGCAGCCTTTCTCAACTTGTGGGTCCCCAGATGTTGTTGAACTACAACTCCCATCTCCCCTAGATAGCAAGGCCAGAGCTCAGGGATGATGGGAGTTGTAGTCCAACATCTGGGGACCCACAGGTTGAGAACCGCTGGCTTGGAGCAATGCAGAGAGGCTGGAATCCGCAGCCCATAATCTGTCCAATCAAGTGACCCATGGCCTTCCAGTTGTCATCGACTACAGCTCCCATCATCCCCAAGTCTGACCCAACCCAAAGGCTATAATGGCTGCTAGGAGTTGACAACATCTGGAGGGTGCCCTATCTCCGTTGCATAGTGAAGCGGTGCAAAAATATTGCACCCAAAAGCAAACCTAGATGGGCTGAGCTCAGAAAAGCAGCCTGTGCAGGTGTCGTGATGGAGAAACATCAGCCCCCCCCCCCGAGCCCTGCTCAGTTCCCTTCTGGTTTCCTACCCTTACTCTCTTCAGAGGTGCTCCCTTCCGACGAACTGCTGGGGGCATCTGTTCTCTCTGCTGGGCTTGGGGAACCGTTGCTGTCCTTATGCACAGGTGGCGCCACAGGAGGTTCTGTTACTCCCGGGAAAGGATGCTCTGCCAGTTCCTTCGTAGGGCTTTCCTGCGCGTAGAAGATACAAATGGGCATAATTATCTCATTGTCTCTTGGGAGCAACTTCTGGGATCCAGGTTGCCCTCTAGGGAATAAACACCTTCCCACCCTTATTTGCTCCCAGGGTAGCTGCCATAATTAACGCCCCCTGTCCCCCGCTCTCAAACCCAGGCCTTGCAAAAAGTTTGGGTCACTCCCATATTAATGTAACTGGTTTTTTAAAAAGAACAACAACTGAGAATCATGTTCAAATTAAGATCTGAGGCTTAGGATGAAGGTTTCTTTGTCCGGACTTGCAAGACTCCGATCAAGATCAGGGGATGTTGGTAACCAGAACCTTTCAAAACAAACGATGAAAAATATACTCAGTTAAGAGATCAGCAGATGCTTGTAGCTGTGGTGTGTTTCTGTTGCTTGCAGAATGGAAATTGCAGAATGCACAAAACATGTGTGTTTCCTACGAAAGAGGCACATGACTTTCGATTCGTGAGTATGCTAAAGCATACCTGAGGGCCTCTTCCAGTTGTCCACTCCAGGCCGCCAGAAAACAACTCACCTGGTCAAAGAGGTAGACGGTGACATCTTCGATGAAGGAGACGGCTTTCTTCTTGCGTTCGAGGTCATCGCAGAAGGTCTCCACCAGCAGGCTGGGCATCTTGAGCAGGCTGCGCAGGTTGCGGGCGCTGTGGCTCTCGGCCACCACAATGGGCACAGCGGGCAGCTCCTCCTCACTCTCCTCGCTCTGGTCCTGGATGTTGTAGCACCGCAGCTCCTCGTCCGACTCATCGCTGTCCTCCGTGTCGTCCTCCTCTTCCTCGAGCTCGGCAGGGATAGACGGATGCCGAGAGGGCACCGCCGAAAGGTCCAGCGAGAGCCCAGGGCTGCTCTGGGGCTGCTCGCCAGGGCAGCATCGTTCCTGCCCTTCCCCAGGTTCCTCTGCTGCCCTTGCCACTGCATTGCTCCCCGTCCCCGCATCTCCCTCACAAGCCCCATTCGGCACATCCGGACTCGCAACCACAGGAGACAAGAAAAAGGACCTGGTGGCGGGGGGCGGCACCTGGGGCAGGGCAACAGCCTTGTCGCTCTTGCCTCTGGATGAGTCCAGCTCAGCAACAGTGACTCCATTCACTACCAGCTCTTGTGACAGGCTTGTCCCCGTGCCCTGGTCGCTAGTCACTGGAGGAAAGGTCCCCATGCCATCTTCCTGTGGGCAAGTGGGTTCAAGCAAGGTAGGCCGAGACTTGCCTGAGCTATTTTGGGCGGGGTCCTTCCCCAACTCTCCAACGTCCGCCTGGGGGAGCTCTGGCTCGTGCCCCTCAGAACCATCACTGTCCCCTTCCCCGTCCTCCCGAGTCCCCCCTTCGGTATCGTAGTCGGAGAAGTAGGCCGAGTCACG
Organism: Podarcis melisellensis; assembly: GCF_964234715.1. Classification (NCBI taxonomy): domain Eukaryota; kingdom Metazoa; phylum Chordata; class Lepidosauria; order Squamata; family Lacertidae; genus Podarcis; species Podarcis melisellensis. The sequence goes on along the minus strand of NC_138529.1, from coordinate 27,954,081 downwards.
GTAAGGGTTCTTCTCGTCTAAGCCCTGCAGCTCAGCGCTGAAGGAGCTGGAGAGGCTCAGCTCTTTGGCTGGGCCCTCGGGGCCGTCTGGTGCCTTTTCTAGCTGGGTGAAGGCCTCGGGCTCCCGTGGCTCGTGAGGCTCCTTCAGAACAAATTCAGGCGACTCGTAGTTCTCTGTGTCGTAGCCGCTGTCTAAGGCTTTAGGCTGGCTTGAGGGCACGTAGGCTGTGGGGCTGAACGCCTCGCAGGAGCTGGTGGTGGAGGGGATGTCCAGCGACTCCAGCGAGTCAGGGGTCTCCACCTGCTTCTGCAAGGACTTGAGGGTGACGATGACGTCCTGCCGCTCGGTACAATCAACTGGGAAGTCAGTGAAGACCCCGGATGTGAGCTCAGCCGTGTCCTCGTCACTGGCCTCATCCAAGTCAGGGAAGCTGGCGCTCGAAACCGTCTTGTCTGGTGTCCTGTCCTGCTCACTGGTCGTGGTGTTCTTGCCGCTGTCCACGTTGATCTCTCGCGGCACCTTGGGTGAGCATTCGGCCGAGGCCTCTTCCACCACGACAGGGTCTTCCCCAGTTCCTAGTGCCTCCTCCTCTGGCACGGTGGCATCCCCTCCATCCGTGTTGTTGACAGGTTCCAGCATTGACGCCACTGAATCCGTGTCCCCTGGTGGTGGTGGAGTGGTGGCAGCCAGGAGGCACTCCACCCCGCTCTCAGCCAAGGGATTCGTGGCATCGCCTGCACCGATCTCTACGCTGGCAACCTCGGCTGACGCTCGTTCCTCTGAAGGCAAGTCGGTGTCTGGGCAGGGGGAGCCCGTGTGAGATGATGCCACCCGCTCCTCGCCCAAAAGGGCCGCTCGCAAGTCCTCGATGCCTAGCGTGGGGCCGTCACGGGGTACAGTACACAACGGCTCTGCCATGAGCCCCTGGAAAGTGATCATGTGGCGGTAGCACCAGCTGTCTTTGGCAGGTGGCTCACACGGCGGCAGCAGGTGGCAGCTGTTGTTATTGGCGGAGGTGTTGGACGTCCAGTTCTTGCTGGAGGAAGGGGACCCGTCGTTCTCATCCCCTTCGCTCCCAGGGCTGCCACACGAGTTCTCCTCCTCCTCTTCCTCCTCCTCCTCCTCCTCTCCCAGTTCCAGAGTGACCGAGTCAGCCACTGGGGCCTCCTCCTTGTAGGCGTAGCCCACCGAGGGTGAAACACCAAGCGGGTCAGCAAATATGCTTTTCTGTGGAGCTGCCACGGACCACTCGGAAGCCCCATGCTCCTCAAGCAGGTAGTCCTCAGGGCCGTCTTTCAGGGAGGCCTCGTAGTACGGCGAGGCCTCCTTGTCCCCTTGCCCTCCATAGGAGAAGTAGTCAGGGGGCTCCCAGTGGCCACTGTCCCCATGTGCACCAGAATGCCCCAGCAGGGGCTCCATGGTGAGCGAGACGGTGGGGCTGCTGTTCGACTCGTAGCAGCCCTCCTTGGCTTGCCAGTGGGAGGGGCGGCCAAACTCCGGGCTGTAGGAGCACATGGTGTAGTCGAGGTCCGTCCCGCTGCCCTCGGAAGCCGCCTCCTCAATGCGGATGTAGTACTCGCTGTTCAGGGAGGGGCTGTGAGCACTCAGCACTGGCACCACACCTGGCGTGTGCAGGCCAGGACAGCCCTGCACTTTGCACTCGTAGCAGGAGGGCGAGACCCCCAGGCTGAGGTGCCTGCCCTCCCCTCTTCCGCCGCTGCTGCCGCTGGCGGCATAGTAGAGCTCGTGGTAACGCGCGGCGTCGCGAGGGCTCATGGCCGAGGCCGGCAGGTGCTCAGTCTTCCCTTGGTCCCACTTGTACTCAAAGTTCAGGCCGTGGCTCGTCTCCATGACGGTCAGGACGTCGTCGCCATCATTGGAGAAATGTTCCAGGAGGGGGAAGGACGAGAGTTCAACACCCACGTGGCTGGAGCCCGAGCCGCCTCCTCCACCGCCGCCGCCGCCAGGCTTCATGGAGTTCCAGCGCCGCTCAAACTCCTCCTCAGCCTCCGACGCACCCTTGGCGCACAGGTACGAGAGCAGGAGGTGCACCTCCTCAGCAGTGGGACGCTGCTCTGGCTGCAGCCAGCAAAACTGCATCACCTCGTACCTGCGCATAGGGAAGAGCAGAGGAGAGGTGAGACTCGGTTGCTCCTTTGCTCTGGGGACGACGCTCAGCAATTGCGTCATGCGCAGAGCCAGCCTTCCTCCATCTACAATCTGCTCCTTGCCAGCAACCTACTTGGCAACATGCTCCTTGCTACCCTAATTCCCTAGTGAAACCCTCCTTTCTCTTCTGCACGCCCCTAAAACCACCCTTTTAGACCAGCTGTGGCTCACCTTGCGCTAGGGCTGAGAAATGTCTGGCTTTCAACATTGTGATATATCCCCAGCTAAACACTGTGATGTACCGATATATCACAATGCCTGAAATAAGGACGTAATCAGTACTATGTTTCTAGAAATAGTCACCATGAGTGCCTCCCTTGGGCACCCACGTGAGAGGTGCTAGAACTATGTTAGAGAGTGCCCACTGGCTTGTGGGGCTACCAACAAGGCTTGTGCTCTACCGACTGAGTGGCAGCCTTTTTGTTCCTTACTTAATGGATGCATTTACCAAGCTTGCAATTTGCCAGTCCTGGCGGCTTGGTGTGCTGTTTGCTTAGCAAGAGGGCTAAGATGGGAGTCTGGCACCAAAGACGTTTATCAGCATCTGCCTACCCACACACCTGATCCCACCTGCCTACGGTCCAGCCTCCTCCACGCTTGTCATTTAGTGCCTGCTGGCCACCTCTGCCCCTCATGGGATGCCGTGCCCTCCCCCCGAGGGCCCTGCTTCACTCACCAGCGGTCAGACAGTGAGAGTGGGAGCTGCGGCTTAGGAAGTTTAAGCTGCTGCTCCTTGATGGCGTAAGTGAGCACCTGCCGGTCCGAGTAGTGGCAGTAGGGCTGGCTGCCCAGCTCAAAGAGCTCCCAGATGGTCACGCCCAAGGACCTGCCAAGAGAGAGGGGGCTCAAAGCACATGCGAGTGGCAGGTGGCACCACCATAGAGGGAGAGCGCCGGGTCACCCAGGCCCTTTGAACCCAGGGCTGGTGCATTTATTTGTTTGGCAAATGCACAGCTCATCCTTCAAAAGGGACAACTATCTTTAAGGGGGAGGGAGACACAATCAAATTACAATGAAAATGCAGGTAAAACTGTGGGAAGGGGAAAATAAAGTGAAAGGAACCCCAACAATTACACCAGCCAATAAAACCAAATGTGTGCTCCTTGTAGCTACCAAGAGAAATTATTCTGGCTGCTGCATTCTGGACCAGTTGCGCCTTCGGTAGTCGTCCCATGTAGAATGTGCTACGGTAGCCCAGCAGGGAGATTTACCAAGGTGCACATCACACAGGAGGAGCAAACTCAGCAGGCATATCCCATGTTGCACTGTAATCACAGTTTTCCTGGCCAAAGGTTTCCATTTGGTTGTTTTCGAGCAAAATGTAACCTAAGCCAGAGAGTTGCCCGCTGGCTTGTGGGGCTACCAAAATAAAACTTGGATCACAGCCACTGTAAAATATTACTTAGTGATGAGATGTTTACCTGGCTCAGTAAAATCACTGCCCCCCTTCCCAAATCTGGCCTAAGGGTTCACGTTGCTGCTATCCCACCCTCCCAAGGTCACACACCCCAGGAACGGCTCCTTCCCACCCGTACCACCCCTGATTTTCTCACCAGATATTGCTGGTCTTGGTCTGGTCAACAATAAGCAGGTTGCCATGCACCTCGTCGATGAGTTCAGGCGCCACCCAGCGCAGGGGTACCCACAGTTGGTCAGCCGTCACAAAGTAGTCATCCTGCCAGGCATGCAGGGGCAAAGCAAGACAACGTCAAACCGGCACCAACAGAAACAGCAATCGCGACCTGTTGTGGATGCTTCAGCTGAGATTCCTATGTTGCAGGGTCTTGGGACAAGATGAGCCTTCAAGTCCCTTCCTATTCTATGCTAAAGGTGGCCTAGTCCACTCCACCCAAGAACCGCTGGTGATGGAGAATAGGACTGTCTCCACTAAGTCTGTCCCCCACCTCTCCCTATCCCTTAGACATGTTCACACTGTTGCTGGGAGAATCGCAATCCCCACTTCCCAGCCCGCCTCCAGATTTATGTTGGCAGGTCCCTGCGTACGGTCATGCCCCGGTGAAGCAGGCACAGTCCTGTTTGCCAACCACTTGTCCCTCCTGCCTTTTCTCCCCTTAAAATGTTTGCACTCAAGAGAGCCAAGTTGCCCCTGATCCCCAAGAAGGCTGCTCCCGCCATCAGCCTTGCGGGGGCCCTGAATGCAAACCCCACCATCAACACTGGCTTGTGCTCCCTGTCCGGCTCCCGCCCCCAAAGCAGACTTACTTTGTATTTGCAGTGAGAGAGGCCGTAGTCGCCGATTTTGACTGTCAGGTCAGCCGTGAGTAAGCAGTTCCGCAGCGCCAGGTCACTAGACAAAAGAAACGCCCAGCAAAGATTACACAGCGGAAGGCGTGAAGCGACGGGCCGGCCAAGGGAGCTCATCCATTGTGACCCAGATCAGGCCCACAGGAGCTATAGGGCCGGGGAGTGGGAAAGGGCTGACCAGATGTGCCAGGGCAAGGTCCCAAATATGCCCTCATCGGGTTTGCTTTGCTCACCAAGACCAATAATGAATCTCTGGCTGGCCACTGGTTGACTATCCACTGAAATTCACCAAGAGTCAACTCCACAGAGAAAGATGCAGTCTGAGCATCACCGACAGCAGTCTGAACTCACGGTCAACTGCTTGCCTCCCTCTTGATTCCCCAACAATGTCCCTAACAGCAAAGCTGTATCTTTGAAGGATGTAGCGTTTCGATCTGCTCTTGCCCGTGCAGACTTGCAAAGCCTAGTTCCTAAAAACACCTTTGTACCTTTAGGGAGCGAGAGGGGTAGGTGGGAATGGGGGACGGACTCATCTAAGACCACAAAGTGAGATCATGGCAGAGGCAAAATTCAGCCTCGGGACATCCAGTTTGTAGCTCAGTGCACTTCCCCGAAAGGAGGAGGACTGGGTCCTCAGAAGATGGCAGAGCTCAGCCTCTTCAACAAAATCACTGATGCTGGAGTCTCTTGAGTGCCACTCACTCAGCACCAGGATATTGTTGGGGAGGAGGAGCAGGGTGACGGGAGGAGATCAGGATCTGCAGAAGGGTATCCACAGCGGGATGGTTTCTTCCTGGAGTGCAAGTTGCATGCTGGAGCCCCACGTTTCCGGGAAGGGCAAACAGGAAGAAGACAAGAACGCCGTTGCAGAACAAAGCCATCAAGCGACACATGCCATACCTTGCACATACTGGCCATAAGTCCACATAACTTCACTCCCCACATAGGACCTTAGGGCTCTTTTTCTCCCTTAGGTCAAAACTTCCACTGCATGAACCGAAGGCTTCCCATTTCTCAGCCCATGAACCCTTCAGAAAATCCAAAAGCGGAAATGAAAGCCTCATCTCTGCTTCTGTGGATCATCACCACATCCACCTCCAGCCACCAGGAACCAGGAACCAAACACCCCACCTGATGCTGCATTCATAAACATGGCAACACCGTCATATGGAAAGAGATCATCAGTGCAGCAGATTCCAAGCTCAGTCCTCCTAAGTAGGGCTGGGAAATACTCCTGTCTAAAATGACAAAGAGCTGCTGCCAGTCGGTGTAGACTAGTGTTCCCCAAACTTAGGTCTTTAGTCCAGCTGGTTTTTGGACTATAATTCTCACCATCCCTGACCACAGGTCCTGCTAGCTAGGGATGATGGGAGTTGTAGTCCAAAAAAAAACCCCACCTGGAGACCCAAGTTTGGGAAACACTGGTGTAGACAAAACTGAGCTACAATTGTCTGGCATGGAATACAGCAACTTCTACAGGGTGAAACCTGCTGCTCCATGAACCACTGCATGCACATCCCATTTTATTTCCTGCTGCATTTTGGGCTTAGAGCTTTACTGATACTGCTGGTGCTCCCCTGTCAACCCCAATGAAGAACTGGGCCCCTTTCCCAGGATTCTTCCCCACCCCTACTCCACACACTCCCATGTGAAAGTGTGGCAAAGGAACCAGACAGGAACTCTGACTCACCTGTGCACGTAGTTGTTGCGGTGAAGATGCAGCAGGCCGCAGGACACCTCGCAGGCCATACGTTGCAAGGTGAGAGGGTCCGGTGCCAGTGCCTCGGCCGCATGGCAGCTCCGCAGGTAGCCCTTCAGGTCACCCTGTCAGGGTGGCAGCAGCAGCAACAACGTTACCCATGGGCACCACTGCCTACAGACCTTTCTTGTGCGGTCTCAATTGGGTGAGTTGGAGGAGAACAAGAGAGAGAAAGCATCTCTGCAATGCAGCCAAGGGGGTGGGAGCCAAGCCCCAAAGAAGGCCCGAGGTGAGGGAGAGCCATGTGCACCAAACCCAGGGATAGGGAAGTCTGTGGTCCTCCAGGTGTTGCTGGACTCCAATTTCCATCAGCTCAAGCCAGCATGACCAATGGACCAGGGGTGGATGGGAGTGAGAGTCCAGCAACATCTGAGTGGCAGGAGCAGGGAAGAGGTTTATCCAGTCCTACACTAAACCACCAGTACCCCACAGAGGAAAAAATACACCACAGAATTCAAAGATGCAATGGTCTCTCAGTCAAACCCTGTATCCACCCACCATCAAACTAGGTAAAGGTAAAAGGACCCCTCACCATTAGGTCTAGTTGTGACCGACTCTGGGGTTGTGGCGCTCATCTCACTTTATTGGCCGAGGGAGCCGGCGTACAGCTTCCAGGTCATGTGGCCAGCATGACTAAGCCACTTCTGGTGAGCCAGAGCAGCGCACGGAAACGCTGTTTACCTTCCTGCCAGAGCAGTACCTATTTATCTACTTGCACTTTTGGTGTGTTTTCAAACTGCTAGGTTGGCAGGAGCAGGGACCAAGCAACGGGAGCTCACCCCGTCGCGGGGATTCGTACCGCTGACCTTCTGATCGGCAAGTCCTAGGCTCTGTGGTTTAACCCACAGCGCCAGCCGCGTCCCTTCCATCAAACTAGGTAAAACAAAGCATATTTGGGAGAGAGTACATACACCTGGCATACAGAACCTTGTGTCCTTCCGGATGTTATTGAACGGCAACTCCCATCATTCCTGACCATTAGGGATGATGGGAACTGGAGTCTAACATTACCCAGAGAGCCACAGATTCCCCCAAAGAACGCAACAGCAGGAAAAAAAACCTCTGGAAGTGAGCAAATGGTTTCACCTGACCCAAGCGAGAGTCAGGAGAGAGATACGGCATGAACCTAAACAAGGATTTGGCTCTCGGCCAGCCACAGTCTTGTTGCTTACCTGCCCCCCAAAGCTCAGGGGAAGCCCACAGCAGCAGGGGGTTTTGGGGGGTGGGGTGGGGGATGGAGAGGAAGCGTGCAACTCCCCTCTAGCAATGACTCACCAATGGGCAGAACTCCATCACCAGCAGGTAGGGCGTCACTTCTGCACACTGGGCCAGGCACTGCAGGAGATTTGTATGCTGGAGTGCCCTGTGAAACGGGGAGAGCAGGAGAGAAAGTGAGAGTGAAATGGGACTGAGAGGGGAGGGGGAGAAAGGAAAGGAAAGAGTCCAGGCAGGGAATTGCATCAGCAGCACTGCAGATCAAAGGAAAAGGAGACTCGGGGAGCAAGGCGATGGGAGGATCCTTAGGGAAGCCATTGGGGCCAGGGCAGCCAAGGAGCAGGCTGGGCCTACAGGTGAAGCCCCAAGTAGGTTAGCTGAGAAAGAGAGATTTGCTCCAGGGTGTGCTCTCCTCTCCCCTCCTTTCCAAACAACTCACACAATAGGTTCATGCGGGGACAGGGAGGGGCTCCTATGGCACAGCCCTGTACTGTCCGCGAATAAATGGGTCCTAGGCTGTGCCAGCCACCACAGCACGGCCAAGGACAATAGGGGAGTTTGTTCATGAGTCGGTACGGTAATTCATCGCTTTCCCAGCACTGTCCCATCCCTCCCCTTCCCCCGGACAATGCCTCTCGAATCCAAAAGGCAGCCCCTTTGACTTCCTTCCAGCCCGGGAGTATACGCTGCAAATCGTTTTAACACAGAACAGCTTTCCCGGCAGGTGATACACAGAATTGGGTTGCTTAGAAGGAGTACATTTTCCTCAGGTGCCTCAAGTGTGTTAATACCTTGGGGGCTAATGACACAAAACCAGGAAATATTCGTTATACTGGATTAATTGTGTGTGGGAAAAGGTGCAAGGATACTTTGAAGTTATCAGGAAAGAGAAAAAACACGTTTTAGGTGTAAGTCCTGCACGGTGCTAACAAAAATTCCCAAGCACACACCTTTGGGCAACTGGGCTATACAGTAAGCATTTGAGATCAGTCAAGATCCGTCTAAATGTCTTGTATAATAAGTTGACGCCATCATTTTTACTAGGATTTTACATTTGTAATGCCTTAACTACTTCTGCCACCGGTTTCGACATTTTTTAGTTCCAAAATCTGCTGCTAGTTTTCATTGTTGGTTGATTCTACAGGGTGTATCTCGCTGCTTGTAGTTTGTTTTGGTCATTGTGTTGTATACAAGGACAACACTGCAATGTGTCAGGGTCTAAATAGTACAGAGAGCCTAGTCAAGCAGAGCAAGGTCCCTGCTGCAGGCAACTGAGCCCCCACAACATTCAGGAATGGTGGCAGGGACCTGCAGGAAGGGGAAAAGGGTCAATGGGGGCTCATCTGTGTTCTCCCAGTTGGGCATGGAAATTATGGTAGAGTGGGGGGGATGAATGAATAGCTCTTACAATCATCTTATATAGTTTTATTCTTTAACATTGTCAAGTTTCTCTGGGCGTATCCATGGGAAAGTGGTATTTATTTAGAAGGCAAGCAGGTTTCCAGAAGCACATTTGTACTCCGGCTCGGGGGAATACTTAATACAGGTCCTCTTATAATCTTTCTCTCCTGGCCAAGGTCATCAGCAGGGCCAGCCCAAGACGTTCCGCTGCCTCAGGTGGAACAGCAAGTGGAGCCACTTCCCCAGGACAAAGTGTATAGCGCCCAAGTTTGGCCAAGTTACTTTGACACCTGAGACAGAAAATCCCACAAGCACACACCTGGGAGTACAAATACAGCAATTAAAAACAACAACAATGTTTCTTATTACAGAAAGGCCCTGGGGAACTTACCTGTAAGGCTGGGCCTCTTCCAGGAACTGCATCTGATCTTGAACACTGGCACTGGCTTTGAGTTCCTTCACTACCACCTGAGTGCTGCTCAGCCCTGCATTCACCTCACCGAGGAACACCTGGGATGGGAGAGACAGAGGGCATTAGCCTGTTGGACTGGGACCTTGGGCTCCTGCCATAGGGCAGTGCCACTGCATGGGCCAGGAAGTGCCCTTATCTCTCAGTATCTGTCAGATAGCAAGGCTTTTGCAAAATGCCAGGTGAGCAGCCTAGCAGGTGACCAATGCAGCTGCGGCTCAGATCTAAGCTTCTGGTCTACTGTAATTCTCCAGCGAATGTAAGAAATTTATTTCCCCTTCCTGCTCTCAATTCCCCCACCCCACCATTTTGTGTCAATTCAGAAATTACTTTCCGGCACTTTTCCATGTCATCCATCCTCTCGACCGAGCCAACGCATCAGCCGAGGGGTATGCAGACCCATGGTTTCTGACGCTGTTTCAGCAATCACAATGTGAGTTGTGTCCAACTGCTTGAGCAAATGGGACAACTCCTCAAGTGACAAAAGCAACTCGGGGAAAACTATGAACAGGCTCAGCATTCTCAGGCCTACGTTCTCCTCCCCCGAGGCCCAGACCTGAGCTGAAGTTATTGCACACTACATTTGAACAGATTTCCCATCTTGCCTTCTCCCTCTTTCAATGCATCTTACTTAAGTTTAAAATGTAACATGAAAAAAAGGCCTCTCCTTGCTCTACACTCCACCAGCACTTGCAAGGACCTTGGACACAACCCGTGTCCAGTTAGGGGCACCCCATAGCCAGCTCTCACAATTGGCTTTGGGGTCACTGAGGCAGGCACTATTTTTAAAAAAACAGATGCCAAAAAGTAAGTAGGCAGACAGGCAATATAAATAAATATACAAAGGCCTGTTAATTGTCATCTCTGACAGGGGTGTCAAACCTAATCCATTCCTTGCTCCCACCTTCCCAACCCAGGGCATTCTTTCTCTCCTCACTTCTTCGCACCCTTTCAATGGAATCCCCTCATTTCCACACCCTCTGGGTCAAAAATGAAGAATATCTCTATTTGCAGCCTGTGAATTAGAACACGTTGTTCCGGTCCTACTCCCATACCAGCAACAGCCAAAAGGGAAACACCAAGGAAGGCAGGATGAATGGGACAGGAAGCAAAAGTTACGCTGTTATCCCTTCATTCAACATGCCTTTTGGCATCTGCTTCCTTCCTCCCTCTCCCCCTGTCCCCCACTGCCACCAACGTGGCCCCGTTGCATAAATCAACAATATGGAATCAGTCTCAGGTGAGGAGCTTACCTTGCCAAACCATCCATGGCCAATTTCCTTGAGGTATAGCAGGCTATGGCGTCCCAGGTCAGTGGATTTGAGCAGCTGCACTGTGAAGGAGCATACAGAGCGGTTTGAAGTTCTGCATGCCCTGCCAGCTTGTTCCCTGCCTGCTGCCTCATCCTAACTTTCCGCAGAAGAGTGGGGTCTGGGGCAGGAAGCTTCCCAAAGGATCAGGCACACGGGGATCCGCAGAGGGAAGCGGACACCTCAGCTGCTCCTGAGGCCAGGCTATGTGACTTTGCTGCATCTCTACCCCGTTGGTAGATCCAGGACTGAAGGTGAGCGAGACTCTCTCTCAAACGCATATACGCAGGAGGAGCCTTCTGCTATAGACAGGCGAACTTCCAAGCCTCCAGGCAGCAGAAAGTGGCTGTGTCGCGTCCACCCTTCTGGGCAGTCCCATGTCCCTCCTCCCCCCAAAAAGCAGGCGGTGCCAACCCCTTCGCCCCCTCAGTGCCAGACGCCACTGCTCCCCATCACATGGAGAAGCAAAGGCCCCATTGTTGCGCCCAGCGGCGATGGCTGTATCTGGACACTGGACCCATTCTCTAAGGGCCCATTTAGTGCACAGCAGGGCCGCACCAAGCAAGAATTGTGTGGGCAAAGCAGAGGGGAGTCGCTGTCCAGCTAGCTGGCTCAATCCCACACAGCAGAGCAAGCCCTGGATTCCTTCACCACGTCACATGGGAAGGAATGCAGGGCCTGTGGGACTTGGGGACCAAAAGGCCTTTGTCTCCAGAGGTAGCGGAGGAGAGGAAGTGATCTCAGGCCACAGGAGCAAGGAGTGACTTCTGCTGAGGGGGTCAAACACCTACACTGAGGCTTAGAGATGGCCTATCTCCCTGTTCCCTGCCTTGCCTGATCATGGAGGGAGCCTGGGTGCCCAGGTCGGAATGCCTGCTTTTCAGGTACCGCATTCCGTTTAGGAAAAAAGTGCCCTGCATTCCTATTTTGTGTCCCATTTCCTCCCCTGCCACCTCCACCCCACCCCGCCACGGCCTAAATGGGGGGTTGCCCTGCCATCCCAAACCCACAAGGTGGCACTGCCGAGTCACTGGCTGGGGTGCCCATCTAAGAAGCCGGAACAATCCGGAAGATACTAGTTAAAGGGGGAATGAAACAACAGCAGCAGAGTGTTGCATCTGGTGTGGAGACAGGCAAAAAGCACCAGCGCCTGAAACGTGGGCTGCTGCTCGGTGCTTAACTAAAGAAGGTCAGATGCTGCCACTTCTGCTCCTGGCACTTTCACCTGGCGCTCTTGCACCGGAGCTTTTCCATGCTGGATTTGGAGTACAGTGGTACCTCAGCTTAAGTACTTAATTCATTCCGGAGGTCCGTTCTTAACCTGAAAGTGTTCTTAACCTGAAGCACCACTTTAGCTAATGGGGCCTCCTGCTGCCGCCGCACCGCCGGAGCACGATTTCTGTTCTCATCCTGAAGCAAAGTTCTTAACCCGAGGTACTGTTTCTGGGTTAGCAGAGTCTGTAACCTGAAGCGTCTGTAACCTGAAGTGTATGTAACCCGAGGTACCACTGTATCTTCCCTTGGGAGGGGGGCAGGCAGAGGATTCTGAAGTAGGCGCGGGGGAAGCAAAAGCCCCCAAACGCATAACTGGCAGGTGCCGTCATACAATACGCACTGCATACAGACTCTTTTAGATGTGAAAATGCCTCTGGTGAAGAACAACACATGTATGGCAGGGCCTTGGAGGGGCAGAAAGCAGCTCCCAGGAAGTTGCAAACAAACCCGCACACTGCGCACGTAAAACCAACCCTGCCGGCCCCCCTCTGCTGCAGCTGCTGTGAGTGCCAACAGAAGCACCTACATCATAGAGGATAGATGTGGGCGAAGGGAACCAAACTCCATGACTGGAACGAGGACTTGATCCACCCAGACACAGTATCCACCAAGCAGCTGCAAGTGGGCTGTGGGCAGCAGGAATGAGACCATCCATTGTGTGAAGGAGAAGGCGAGTGGGGGGGGGGAGCCTTGCAATATATGGCAGACAGCTGAGCTAAAAGGGCTGCAGACAGAAGGGATCTCTTGGAGCTTTTATCTTGCTGGGAGGTGGGGGGGACGGACACTTGGGGAAACCCAGATGTTGCACACACCCCCATGGTGACCTTTGGATCCATACCATCGTAAGCATACTGCCTTGTTTTGGCCGCTTTAAGATCGCCTGCTCATTAGGGGCAATTGTTGCTGCCTTAAGTCCCGGTGGGATGAGACAGAATATACAACAGCTTAAGGTGTATTTTTCTTGGACTGACATATTTTGGCAAAAGGACGAGAGCTTCTGTGTTGCACGGAACATCTGGCGTCCTGATTGTATGCACAGCTCTAGATTTTGCATCTTCCTATGCCTACAAAAGACAACATCTAATCTGTTTTGCATTTCTTCCAACTCTTCAGCAGATCACATGTTTAAGCCTGAGGTTAGAGGTTTTTAAAATTAAAAAAAAATGTGTAATTCCTATGTCCACGTTCTTCTGATCACATCTGCCTCTTCTCTTGAGGCTGTATGCTCCTGGGGCAGGCTGGGCTTTGGCTTCTCATTTATGTCACTCTACAAAAAGCACCAGGTAACGATAGTAGTGACCACTACTGCACCTGCTTCATTTTTCTCTGTACACCTGTGACAGCTTCCTCTAGGAAACAACTCATATGTAAGATCACTGAATGGGCATGGCAAAAACTTCCAGAGGGTGGTAGCTGTATTAGTAGCCTCTTGCAACAAAAACAAAAGAGAGTCTTGAAAGACTAACACATTTATCTTGGCACTCTAATCAAGGAAAGCGTATGTCATAACAAATGTGTTAGTGCCATAATAAATGTGTCAGTACATAGTTGCTTTGAAGGTGCACATAGGCAACCCATTACATCTTTTCAACCATAGTGAACAGTGCAAAATCACGAAGGTTAAAGGAAGGAGTTTTCTGCCCACTTTTGGGGGGGGGGCGGATTCTAATCTATACTCATTATTGCAAGAATGGAGATTCCAGGTTTGGTTAGCCATGTGAAAATCTTATTTTGCATGTTGCAAATGTGCACCGTTGCTAAAACTGAAAGGGTGGACAAAATCCGAAATGCAGAGAGTTCAGCAACTTACCTGAGCGCCCAGGTTGCCTGGACATGGGCAAGGAGACTTCGGTGAGAGGCAGAATGTAAACTTCTGGGCCATTCTGGGTAGCGGGTGAGCCCTGGGCTGAGAATTCACTAGCATACTCTTCTCCCTCAGCATTATCAAATTCCTGGGGTGGGGGATAGGGGTGGGCAAGACAGATAGGGAGAGAGAAAAAGGAGCCCAGCACAGGGCAAGGAAACATTTTTATACACATGTAGAAAAGGGAAGGGTGGAAGCATGCATTCCCCATCATTATACTTGTAATGCCAGTCACGTAAGGATTATTGCAATAATGCATGTGAAGCAATCATTACTCTTCTATAACATCTTCATCATTGTCATCATCGGTGCCATCTCAAACACAGATGAGGAGGCACAGATACATGTACTGAACCCATAAATAAGGGACGAGTTGAGGCTCTGTAGCAGAGCACCTGCTCTGCATGCCAAAGGTGCCAGGTTCAATCTCTGGCATTTCTAGGTAAGGAGGGGAAAGGCTGCCTGCCTGGAATTTTGGAAAGATGCAGCCAACTGGCATGAGATAAGCTAGATGGACCAATAGTCCAACATTATGTGAAGCAAAGCATACACAATTACAAGGCCCAGACTATATTAAAAAATCCACTGTATTATAATGGTGATCTATAAAACATAAACCACACCAAGGAAGATACAGAAACACAAAACTAAATAATATAATTCAGAAGACAGCAGACAGGTAGATAAAAAGTCAATTCTGACTATTGAGAAAGCAGAATTGAAAAAGATTGAGCAGGCAAAATGGAATTTTCTCTACTGGCAAGCTTTCCTCTGATTTGTATCATTTGGTTTTGTGTTTCTGTACCTTCGCTGATGTAGTTTACCTTACTCATAAGAATAACGAAATACAATTTTCATATTCTGGGTCTTGCCATTGTTCATGTCTTGGATTCTAAGGATCTTTACTGCCATTGTTCTTTATCCCAACCTGGTAGAAGGCAGCTTCCTAGTTCCAAAATACACCCAGGTGGTGGGTGGCAACTCCCTTGCATTCTTCTGTACGCTTAAAAGGGAGCAAGCACACAGGTGGGGAGGAACAGGCACACACATTCCCCCATCCCATAAACAGCCAGGGGAGGAATACATGTATAAACATCCTTGAGCTACACACAATGGAAAAACAAAAGCACTAAGCACAGCCTTCTCATACATATGCCCAATTTGCACTAAAACCAATATTGGCTTTAACCATTTTAATTGTCAACCCAAGACAATGGGGAAATGCCCTTTGAAAAGTTTGCTTCTAATTCTCTGTTAGAGATTGTCTAATTCTTTTCCCGTCTCCTCCGCTACCCCCCACCCCCATCCCACAACAATTAATGGAGTTCCCTGGGGGAGGGAGTTACTGTTAGGAGTCTCTGTAGTGTCCATATGCAAGAGGAGAGTAAAAACTGGCCAGTAACACAGACCTATAGAGCCCTCTCGCACACACGGGCCTGGCTCATCCCTATGGTATAACAGCTTGAAATGGGAGTTGTAGAATGCAGCTCTATGAAATAGCAAGCAAGCAAGCAAGCCAGCCAGCCAGCCACTTGTGTGAAGCAGACCTCCCTCCGCTCAGACAGGACAGCTTCAGCCATGCCCTGTTCTTGTAGAGGGGATAGCTGCATGGGGAAGCCGCTTCATGCAAACAGCCTTGCCATCTGGGACTGTGCAGGTGCAATTCAACTTCAAGCAGCCACATACACCGTTGAGCACACGCATGAACCATGCCACAGCCATGTGAAGGGCGCAGCTGCTCATACGCTCCCGTCCAGATCCAAACACTAAAACTTAGGGGGTGGGGTGACAGAGATAGCAGTGCACTTACTCACACTCTTTCTTTACACACACACATACAAAAACAAATTGAGAATTGGCGGTTTGCTAGCTCAAGCTTGGTTTCATGGATCCAGGGCAACAGCTCCTAGGACATTTAATGGCAGCCAATTTTCAATTCCCTTTGGAAACACAGACGCTCCATGAGCAGTGCAGCTGGCAAGAAAAGCTTTGATGAACAAGGACAGAAGCAGCAAAAACTGGCAAAGCATCATCTGCCCAGGATTCTCTGCAAACTCAAGAGATGGAGCTCAGTCCCACAGGCAAAGCGACAAAGGTTTAAGGCTGGCTTTCCCCACCTGGTGTCCATTTGTTGGCTTTTTGCTGGACTACAACTCCCAGCATCCCTGACCCTTGGCCATGCTGGCTGGGGCTGATGGGAGTTGGGAACCAACAGCATCTGGAGGGCACAAGGCTGGGCTAGGGGGCAGGTTAATGGCCGGCACTACACCTTCCAGGCCTCTGCCCCCAGTCCTATTTCTGCATGGGAAAGCTAGGAAGCCCCAGGGGACCTGAATGCAGAGCAACGCAGCCCATTGCGCCCACCCCGCCCTTGGACGGACGCTTGTTGTCCCATGCTGGTACCCCTGCTTTTGTTTCGGCTTGTGTGGCCAGTGGCGGCTGCTCTGCTCCTTCCACCCTGCCCCCAGTGAGAGAGACACAGTCATAAATACAGTTGAGGGAGAAGCAGCCTCACCTTGGTCAGGGGGCAGGGGGAGGGCTGCCCAGGGTTCCCCAGTTCTACATTACAGGCTGTTTTTGGCACTGTGCTGGCCCCCGTGCAGGGCAGACACCTCAAAACCATCCTCAGCCTCTTCTCCCGGGATTCGCTTCTCCAGCTCTAGGCAAGAGTGCCCAGAGAAAGAGTGTTAATAAATGCACCCTCCCTGAAGTGCCCTTCAACACCACCAACCCCGGCAATAGCACGCAAAGTTCAATGCGCCCACCTCCCCATCCACACATGCACACACACCCCGCCTGCAATTTGTGGCCGCAGCATCTCCCTCCTCCCCATTCACTCCGTGCAAAAGCCAAGTACGCACTTCCAGTTACCTGGATGGACTTTATCCCACCGAAGGCTGCCCCAGCAACCAGGTAGGAAAGGGTGAGCATCACCCTTGTGCCATGATGCCCTTGCGCTGCCGCAGCATTTCCAAGGGGAAAGCATGGAGGCTGCTTTGCAAACCCTCCCTGTGCCCCCTATATAGGCAGCGTAGGGGCCTCTGAAGTGCCTCATTGTTCCCACGGCAAAACCTGGCCGGTGCTGCACAGCCGCCAGCCCACGGGACTGTCCATAGCTTCCATTCCAGCACCCCCATGCCAAGAGCCCCCACAAGAATCTCAGCAACACATTTCTCCAGCACATTCTGTGCCTGTGAGGTCAGGCTGGCACTGCCCACTCCCTAGTGGGGCATTCCAGGGCCGGCCACCGCCAAGACTGGACAAGGATGCCAGCCAGCCTGGGAAATTAAGAAGGGACACCCTGCCACTACTCTAGCAAGAAGGGGATGTCATGCGTGGCTCACAAACTAAGACTCGTGTATTTCCTTCAAGACAAGAGGTAAAAAAAAAAGAGATCCTTCCTCTTAGGACAGGGGTCAGCAAACTTACCGCACCTTGGGCCGGTGTCTCTAGTGCCGATCACGTGGCGGGCCAGAGGGCGGGGGAGTGTGTGCCCATACGCATGTGCACATGCTATTTCTGGCACACTTCCAGGTTGGAGGAGCACCGGAAATAGCTTGTGTGCATGTGCACAGGCCTCCTCCAACCCAGATGTGCATCGGAAATAACGCTTGCGCATGCGCACAATCTATTTCCAGTGCTCCTTCGACCCGGAAGTGGGCAGCTGCACAGCACAACGCCAGTAAGAGCGAGTGGTGGGGCTCGCCGCGGGCTGGATAAACGAGTCCCTCGGGCCTTATCCAGCCCGCGGACCTTAGTTTGGGGACCCCTGTCTTAGGCCATCTCAGTACCCTGAAATGCCTACTGCACCATTGAGCTCCCCGTTAGAAGTTGACAGAGCTTATGCTGCCAGGGAGAGGAAAGCGCCTTGGGAGTTTGCGCCCTTACCTGCAAAAGGTGTGCACGGAAGAGCGTGTTAAGGCAGATAGTTTGCACAAACATTTATCTCCTCATTAGAACTTGTTTGGTTGCTGCTGATGAAGAGCCATCGGACCTGAAACACGCTTTGATGTTGTTTCAAGGGCACCTATGGACTTTTGCTACTCTCTTTGTGTGCCTTTTCATATTTCATGGCCTCTTCTTACTTGCTCCTCACAGCACGGCACCAGACTGTGCAAAGGAGGCTTCCAGAGAGAATGCCCTCCTCCCTACTGAGCTCAGCCCCACCAAAAATCCCCACTGCTTCTGCCCTTCCTGGAGGCTTTAAAGACAGCTCTGATTTACTAAATCACTTGCAGGAGTGTTCCTTTGTCACACGTACGAATAAGGGCATCGGTGTACAAACCTGGTCTAAATTCTGACACAGTGCCTCAGGGAAACAGCAGCCATCGCACTGAATCCCACTGCCTCTGGGCCCAACAGCAGAAGCTGTTATTTCACTGGAAGAGCACTTGCATTTCATGTGGAAGGTCCCTGGATCACTCTCTGGCCTCTCAGGAAGCAGGTGGTGGCAATGGCCCTCCTGAGACCCAGGTGAGCTGCTGGCACTCAGGCCTAGGCAGACAACAGTCCGAACGGAGTAAGGCAACTTCCTATGTTTTCACCTGCTCACCCGCCTCTTCTTCTGGGTTGGTTAGGACTCAACAGGGTCTCCTTCAACCCCAACACCCCCACTTCCAACAGAATGCCAGACAACCCTTGCTGTGTTCTAAGGCTTGCTAGCTCAGTTGGTAGAGCGTGAGGTTCTCAACCTCAGGGTCACGGGTTCAAGCCCCACATTGGGCGAAAGATTCCTGCATTGCAGGGGGTTGGTCTAGATGACCCTTGTGGTTCCTTCCAACTCTATGATTCTCAGCAAGCCCGACACCTGGCTTTGTTGGAGATGTTGTTGCTCACTAACCTTGCCCACCCCATTTCATCTTCAGCCCATGATGAATTCCTGTCACAGCTAAGATCCTTTGCCTGCTGCTTGGCTGTTGCCCTCTGTCTTTCACACACAAACACACTTCTCTCTCTGCCCCTGCTTTCTCTGAGCAGCAAGGGTTTGTGAACAAGGGTGCACCCCCAAAATCTGCTTCTCTCCCACACAAATCTTGCCTCCTTGCCACGGGTGTTCTAAGAAGGGCTACCCAGAGCGAGGTTTGTTCTAGCCCAATGCTGAGCACCCGCCACCTCTCCTTGCAATCACAGACCCCGAGGAGACAAGTCCGGTGCTGCTACACAGCTAGCCCTAGGGAGGACGTGGGCTTCCCACAGTGCTTACCTTGAAGCCAATGCCCCCCTTCTTGCAGCACAAACAGGCCAACATGAGGAAGATGAATGTGAACAGCCCAGAGAAGGAAACAGCCACAACCACCAGAGAGGAAGACCAGGAGAGCTCACTCAAGGGAGTGCCGTCTGTAGGGAGACAAATGGGACACAGCAGGGGGGAAAGATTAGAAAGGAAGGGCAGGGAAAGCCAAGGATGGAGGTGCACTTTTTTCTTTTTAAAAGGGAAGCATTTAGTTGAAGGACATCCAGGAGCAGAACCCTGCAGGATGGCACTTGACTACAATTTCACCTTTCCCCCCTCCTTTCTTACAGGCTCAATGTTAACTCAGAGGTTCTGGGTTTAAGGAACCCTTTTGCTGTGACAGCACCAAAGCACATTCGCCCCCTGCTCCAACCGATATACTTAAAAAACACTTTCTCAGACAAAAGGTCTCTCAGTTACTCTTCTTCCCAACTCCTGGAACAGAACGCAGAAAACACTCCCAAGCCCATTTTACTCTCCTTCTGCTCAGAGATCAGGTATGATACAGGAAAGGGAGGGAACCAGAGATGCTCTTCGACCCATGTGGACTACCTGGCCTGGTCCTACATGGCCTACAGCCTGGAAAAGACAAGGAGAAGTGCAAGTCGGAGGCAACCGTGCCATGCAAGTGACAAAGGTACACAGCGCATTTCCCCTCTGCTTTTAACATGTAGAATTTGTCCAGGTATGGGCAGCGATGGATGCTGCTGGTTTAACATAAAATGGGCCCCTACCTGTACTTCCCAGAGCCCTGCTGATCTCCATCCATCTCCCTCACATACCTCAGATTTCTAATTTGTTAATGTATTTATTTATTTTCTGAAAGGAACTCAAGGTGGTGTACATGGTTCTCCCTCTCAAGCAATCCCTGTGACAACCCTGTGAAGTAGGTGAGGCTGAGAGACAGTTATTGGCCCAAAGTCAAACAGTTAGTGGGGCGACTAGGGATTTGAACCCTAGTTCCTAGTCTGAAACTCCAGCCACTGCACTGCTCGCTGTCGTTCACAGTTCACTGCTCTGTATGAAAGCAGTGTGGTGCCTGTCCTTCTCAGTTTGGACCCATGGCACCCTGCTGCACACACACAGTGTTTGGTGAAAAGCACAGTCATTTCCATTATGCTCAGGGAGAACCTATCGCCAGTTTCAGACAGTGTGGATATTCACAGAGGGACACTTGCCTAGAAAGCATGAGTCCAAGCAGTTTTCCTCTTGCCCCACTTCTTTCTCAGGAAAAACCCTCTCTTTAGCTCTAAATCGGAACAAATAGCAACCTGCAGAAAACCCAAATAGCTGTTTGCTCCGAATGAGCACTAAAGAGTGGTTTTCCCTATGGAACAACAGAAAGTGTGCATAAGCCCTCAGTGTCTGGTTGGCAGACCATTGTCTGCTGGCAGCCAGCTACTTCGAAGAAGGCCCAACTTCTGGTGGTTCTGATCATCCAGTCTGTTAAGGTAAAAACTGGCTTGCCTCCCGAAACATAAAGGGATGCTGGAGACTGCACACATTTCAGAAGGGGAAAAATGAACAAGAGGGAGAATGCTTGTTGTATCCTGAAGGCCAGTACGGCAGCGCCTTTAAAATAATGAAGACAGCTGGTGTTCAGAAGATTAAAGGGGAAATGAGACAATCAGAGCAATAAAAATTAATTTCACAGCAAAAAGGGGAAGTCAATAAACAAAAGAAATATTAAAGGCATCAAGATCACGGAGCCCAAGATGCTTTGTAATGCAAAAGAGCTAATTTGCCAATTTAAGCTAGCTAATACAGTCCCAGGGGGAGCATTTAACTGGTTGCTACAATGGTATGTTAAGAAGCACATACGCGTATGAGACAAAGCATGTACATAGGAGAGTGTATGGGAACATGTAAATGCTTGAAGATGAAAGGATAGGACAGAATATTGTGTGTGAGAGCACACAACTGTGTGTAGGCACATTAAACAATAGATGCTGCACACACATGCATAGTCACAAACACTCGCTCTCTGTTCTAATCCCACACATGCCATGAAATGGAGCAAAATAACTTGTCATGACACCATCGCCATGGCAATAAGCATCCCTTGCCTGCCTCCTCAACCACAGCAGTGGGATTCCTGGCTTTCTGTAAGGATGCAGCCCTGCTTCTACCAGCTAAGAGAGAGGCCCATATCCTCCGGTTGACTCCTGTGTTTCCACGAGGCCCAAAACTGGCAAGAGTGTAATCCATCTGTCTGCTGGCATTTGCAATACCACCGAGCCCAGGCGTGGGATTGAACTGCTGTGCGATTTACCGTAGTAGTTCTAGGGCAGTTTGCGGGGGAAATGTTTGGATTTCCCGAGAACCTGAACAAGAGTTTTGAGGGAGCAATGCTGCAGAGAACTGAATTTTTTTGCAAATTGTCTAGGCACCAACAGAACATTTTTTGGTGCCTAGGCAACCAGGAGCCTGGGATTTTCTCAGCACTTGTTCCAGATGGACTTCCCAGCTAGGATCTGGAATCACGTGTGGGGCTGGACGGCGTTCCTCATCCAGCTATGGAGAGAGGAGGGAACCTGACAAAGGTGTTTCATCCCCTTATTTCCAAGCTGTGGTTTGCTGGGGTAATTCAGTCTCCCTAAGAGATGCCTCTAATTTATCTCTCGCAGGAACAAAGCCCTGCTCTGAAGCCATGCAGCTGCTCTTTCAGGGGGAAGAGTCAGTACTAAATCAACAATGCGAAAGGCAAGCATGCTGGTGGTGGGTGGCGAGGAGTAATGAGCGCAGCCAGAAATGCCTGAAACAGCATATTGTGCTTCGCAGGGCTAGATTTCAGAAGGGTGAATCCTAGAAGCAATTTTAACGACACAAATAAGCAGGCAAGGATAACTAAGGCCATTTAGCCACTGTAGTGGCTGTTCTGATAGGCAGGACTGAGCACAGAATCCCATTCGCTAAATGGAATATAGTTCATAATTAGCCACTTTGCTCTAACTACTTGATCATGCCTCCTACCCTCAGAGCTAGAGCTATTCATTCAGAGGCCGTGCTGGGACTGTGCCATGTCAACAGCTGATGGGGGGGCTGCGAAAAAGAAACCCAACAACCTTGCTGTGCTCTGAGGCAGTAATGCAAACACACCTGAAACTGAGGAGGAGGAAGGTGGCAGGTACTGGCACCTCCTGGACTGGTTCTAAGAAGTCAGGTAGGTGGGGGCTGGCTTAGAAAAGATGGGTGCAGTTCTTCATTTGCCCTGATGGACTACCACCCCCACACTGACCCCAGCCTTCTTCTTGATGTGCTCACTCGACACAATGGTTCTTCTGAGCCTGAAAGGGTGGGATTTAGAACACAGGAATCCCTGGTGGCTCCCAAACACCCTGGCAGCTTTTGCTTCTGAAATCCCCTCAACTGCAGCCCCTGGATTTTCTACTGACCTACAGCATCCGATCCATGTTCTCAATCCATGTCTTTCCTCCTGACTGTTTCCACCTGTGGCAGGTCTTTCTACATGTGCTGCACTGTTAAGGCATCTCCTTGAGCTCTGTCCCCATTAAGCTTGGGTAGTGGGGAAGACCTGACCTCTTCCCTTCAGTACTTAGGGCAGGCACAGGCAAACTCGGCCCTCCAGATGTTTTTGGGACTACAACTCCCATCATCCCTGACCACTGGTCCTGTTAGCTAGGGAGGATGGGAGTTGTAGTCCCAAAACATCTGGAGGACCGAGTTTGCCTGTGCCTGGCTTAGAGCCAAACTACAGATAAACAAACAATGAAGCTCCTGCATTATTTTTTAAAGCTGAAATCGGAACCAACAGCAATTGGGGGGGGGGGGACTATTGCTGTTTGTTGCAATTCAGCGCTAAAGATTACCGGTTTCCCCAGGGAAGCAGTGGGGCAAACGGAGGTCTGGTTAAGTCCTCAGAGGCAATTTCAGGTTTTTGTTGTTGTTTAAAAAACCACACTAGACAAACATGGGAAGGAGGAGTGCTTGCCGAAATGTCTCATTTAATTCAACGAAACCAGTACAGAAAAGGTTCCCAGTGGATTACTGTTGACTGTAAATTCTTCTCTTTCTTCCTGAGATGACAGCTGGAGATGGTTACAGATCCCCTGCTTGGATTTTTGATTTTTTTTTTTAAGATATTTTCCCTTTTGGTGAGGGGGGGGGGAAAAGAGACATAAGCTACCCATATGGCACTTTAGAGAATGCAATTCAAATAAGGAGGAGGGTGCCCTGCACCCTCGACTCAACAAAGTGTTAAGAGTGAACAGGTGAGTGCAATAAAGATCAGAGGGTAGATTTTATGCTCGTCTCTGCCTTCACTTTCCACGTGAACATAAACAAGTCATTTCTCCGTTACTGCCCCTCTTGAACTCTGTCTCTCGAGGATCTCAAATGGGAGTTACTTTTTAGAATAGTTAGTGGAATAATAAGCATAGCAATAATAACAATAATAATAGGTCGCAATGCAACAAGAAATAGATGCAATCGGTTTATGTATGCTACTAAAGCAGCCAGGATTTTGTTAACCCAGTAACGGCGGGCGAGAGAGGTCCCAAATAAGGAGGCTTGGCAAAAATTAAAGGAACCAGGGAAGGGCAAGAAGGGAAGTCATAAATGATTGTTTTATTTTAAAGAAATATATGAATGGGATTTTTTTTATTTTAATGTGAATGTGGTTTTGGAAATTGTGAGATAGATAGATAGATGATAGATGATAGATAGATAGATAGATAGATAGATAGATAGATAGATAGATAGATGATAGATAAATGATATAAAATAAAATAGCAGATGCAAAGATAATGTGGCAAACTGACTCTGGGATAACATAGGATAACAATGACAGAGTGGACCTTACTTGGCTATAGACTTCATTAGAAAATTATAGCACTATAGGTTTAAAAGACTCCAATTTCTCCTTACATTGGTATATATCTGATGAAAGTTAGTTATGAATTTGATCCATGCCCCCTACGATACATATCCCTGCAAGCCTTGGTTCAAAGGCAATGATGAAACATTAAATTCACTCTGAATGGATGAGAAGGCGTCTTGGTGTGTGTGTGCAAATGCACATGTGCATATGTGCAAATGCGCAGACATGGAGAGGGAGAGAAAGAAAATGGCTTAATTTCTGCTCTCACTCTAATCTTTTTTTAAAAAAATGTATAATTAGAGAGTTTGTTATAATAAACATAAAAAATACAAAACTCCAAACTTGCAATAGAAACATTTAACGTACCATTTCAGTACTGCTCTTTTTATTTCCATAATCTTCTATCAAATCTACGGTAAGTCCATAAGATAATACAGGCACAGGCAAACTCAGCCCTCCAGATGTTTTGGGACTACAATTCCCATCATCCCTGACCACTGGTTCTGTTAGCTAGGGATCATGGGAGTTGTAGTCCCAAAACATCTGGAGGGCCGTGTTTGCCTATGCCTGATATTTTAGATGGCTGGTATGCCCTTGGAGGGATATTTATGAACAAAACAAAAACCTGGATGAGAGGCTCACTCCTTTCTTAAAAGCTGCATGATGCCTACTCTGGATGTGCAAAGCGGGAGGAATCCCTGAAGAAAATGGAGACTTGCCGTGTGAACCCATCTGGCTATTCAAAGCAAAACCCCTTTGGGTAGCAAGCTCACCTAAAGTTACAAAACAAATCTGAAAAGTCACTGCAAGGAGTGAGAGCAGGGGCAACTTGGGACACGTCACTGGAAGGAGCAAGGAAGAGATGCACAAATGATATCTGCATCCCATTTTTGTGCTTCCCGTGCATTGTTTACAGAAGAGTATCCTCTCAGTGGTCTATTGCATGGGTATAATCTGCATATTGTAATTAGGGTCACAAAAGAGGGTTCAAATGATTCCCCACTCACATGCACTAAAAGAACACACGTGATGTGGTTGTCTAAAGCCCCTTATAACAACATCAGATCAGGGGAAGGATAGAGCATGCTACCACATTTGGTAAGGTAAAGGTAAAGGGACCCCTGACCATTAGGTCCAGTTGTGACCGACTCTGGGGTTGCGGCGCTCATCTCGCTTTATGGGCCAAGGGAGCCGGTGTACAGCTTCTGGGTCATGTGGCCAGCATGACTAAGCCACTTCTGGCGAACCAGAGAAGCGCACGGAAACGCCGTTTACCTCCCCGCAGGAGCGGTACCTATTTATCTACTTGCACTTTGACATGCTTTAGAACTGCTAGGTTGGCAGGAGCAGGGACCGAGCAATGGGAGCTCACCCCGTTGTGGGGATTCTAACCACCAACCTTCTGATCGGCAAGTCCTAGGCTCTGTGGTTTAACCCACAGTGCCACCCGCGTCCCACACCACATTTGGTACAGCATGCCAAAGGGCAATGGTCCCATAAGGTGGAAAAATAATCAGTTTTCCCTAACAACAATATATTGATTGAGAAATATAGTCCTCTCCAAAACAGAAACAAGTTCCATGTGAGTAAGTTTCTGGATCACGTTCAACAAATAAACAACACCTGCATATTTTTATTTATTTTATCTGCACTTTGAACCAGCCTCCGCTCGGAAAGGCCAAATCTTACCTCTCTCTCTGGCATGTCTTTTTGATAGTAAAGTACTGCCTCAATTAAATTGCTGGGCAATATTCTCTCTGGAGCAAGGAGAAGGGACCTGTCCCTTCCTCCAGGGCTGCCAGCAATGAGAATAGTACAGATCCCTAACAAAAAGAGCCTTCATGCACCAGGTTTATGGGGCATCTGCAGCGAGAGCAGCCCACGGCTTTTATTGCTCAGCTGTGAATCTGCTTTTGTGAGCCATTGATTGGGCTGCTTCCCTTCACAGATCCCCTGCCTTAGAAGCTGCAGCTGGGCTATCACTACTCTGTTCTTCCAGAACCTCTCACAACAAATGAAGTGTTTAGAGCTGGAGGAAGCAGGAGGGCAAGGATGGAGGAGGCAACCACTCAGAGTGATGCTGCCAATTTGAGTTCCATAAAAGCATCAAGGGAACAGAGAAATGGCTTTCCTGCTTCCAACGGGATCCTATTCTCCTCCTTCCAACATTGGCAGGGAAGTGGGAGGTGGGCTTTCCCAGAGCACACCTAATAGTTTTGCAAGTTGGGCAAGGACAAATGAAGGAGACTCGCAGCCTAAACTATGAAGTTCACTGAAGCTTCAGGTAAAAAGGACAGACAAGGGCCCAGCTAAAAATAACACAGTGTGGCCAAAAATGGTCATGGTAGAATCAGGAAGGAATATAGGGTAGGAACACTTGAACATAATACTAAAATTCAGTTAAGGAACTAAGGCATTGCAATCTTTAAGGCTCTTTGCACAATGTGCTGGTTGCCCAAACAGCAGCCATCAAACGACCTATGACAAAAAAGACATCATGGACCAGTTCCAATGGGTCCAATAAGATGGTTAAGAACTTTATATAAGCAGAGGAAAGACAGCCCTGCATCAAGGTATACAGGGGCACCATGAAAATAACACAGTATAACCTCAAATCCATTTCAAATCATGTTTAGAAGAGGAAGAAAAGGAGGCAAAAATAATACAACATCCTCCCCCTAAAAACTTGGGAGAATACAAGGCAGGTCTTCCCTTTTCAAATAGAACCAGGGAGATACAAGACGAAAACCTTGAAAAATAGCATGTCACACTGCATCAATTTCCTTGCCTTCCCAACACCAATTACATGCTGGCAAACGAGATGAAACCAGTGAGGTCTGAATGGATATAGGCACCCAAGTGAAATTCCAGAAGAAGGTGACCCTAAAGTAGCCTGTGGACTTCAGCATCCAATATTCTCTTCAGCCAAAGGAATGAAACAGTCTGAATGTATTCGGCTTAGAAAGAAAGCAGACAAATTATTTCCTGCTTGCATCTTACTGCGGCTTACTCGCGTTCCGTCTACATGATTAAATACCACCAGTGGCACAGGAATGGCACCACAGGGTATTCTTGCTGGAAAATTGCCTCTGTTTCCACTAATGGAAATTGCTGTACTGGTGCTGAAATGGTAATTAAATTCCCTTTGTCATGGAACTTTCTGAATGCTGTTGTGGCCGCAGGGAACATAGAACAGAGGAGGTGCTACAGTTGCCCATCCCAAGAAGAACCAATGGACTCCCACTGATGATCAGCTTCATGCTTTCGGGGAGAGACCATTTTACTTTGCTTCAACCTCTCCAGTAAGCATCAAAGAACATCAACTCCCAAACAGAAGAGTGGTTCATATTCCATATATATATATATATATATATATATATATATATATATATATATATATATAAAATACTGTAGTGCAAATTCATCAGAAGTTTTTTTTCCCTTTTTAGCTTTAGTTAATACATCAGCTGTGTTCTTTTAAGTAATCTGACATGATCTTAGACAGCTTTCACAAACCTGGTGCCCTCCAGATGTTATAGACTATAAATCTTATCAGCCAGTTATGGATTTTATATGATAGAATTCATCCACCTGGTAACAATGAAAACTGGAAGGGGAACTGACACGTGCAAAATTGGCATATTTTGATGATGAAGTCAAGCAATCTTTTTACATATATGCTAGTATACTTGGACCGGTATATCTGAAGGAATGTCTCCACCCCCATCGTTCAGCCTGGACACTGAGGTCCAGTGCCAAGGGCCTTCTGGCGGTTCCCTCACTGCGAGACGTGAGGTTACAAGGAACCAGGCAGAAGGCCTTCTCGGTAGTGGTGCCCACCCTGTGGAACGCCCTCCCCCCAGATGTCAAGGAAATCAACTACTATCTGACTTTTAGAAGACATCTGAAGGCAGCCCGGTTTAGGGAAGTTTTTAATATTTGAAGTTTTTTTCTGTTTTTAGTGTTCTGTTGGGAGCCGCCCAGAGTGGCTGAGGAAGCCCAGCCAGATGGGCGGGGTATAAATAAATTATTATAAATTATAAATTATCATCATCATCATCATGACCACATTAGCTTATATTAAAAAGTTTAACTGAATTGAGGGGGAAATTAGTAATAACCACCACCATCACTTACGACACAGAAGTTACTATGCACAGAATTTCTATGGAGCTCAAAAGTGACTTTGATGAAATCACTGCAGTGTAAGAGACTCGAGGAAACAGTTTAGGGGCAGGTTCTCA
Source organism: Podarcis melisellensis (assembly GCF_964234715.1). Classification (NCBI taxonomy): domain Eukaryota; kingdom Metazoa; phylum Chordata; class Lepidosauria; order Squamata; family Lacertidae; genus Podarcis; species Podarcis melisellensis. Next base: position 27,926,037 of record NC_138529.1, on the reverse strand, counting down.
TCTTCAACACCAAGGCAGCTAAGGATCAGCCTCCAATTGCTCACTGAGAATCCCCTCTTCTACCTATTATGTGCAAGATTACATTGGGTTTGGATGGTTTCATCTGCATAAGTTTCCATGTTCTACAATTCTCTGCTCCTACTGGTGGTGATAAAAAAAAGCTATGCTAAGCTGAGAAGCAGGTACAGTGGTACTGTAGCTTGGATTAAGAACTTAATTCATTCTGGAGGTCCGTTCTTAACCTGAAACTGTTCTTAACCTGAGGTACCACTTTAGCTAATGGGGCCTGCCGCCATGCCACCACCACAAGATTTCTGTTCTCATCCTGAAGCAACATTATTAACCCAAGGTACTATTTCTAGGTTAGCGGAGTCTATAACCTGAAGCGTCTGTAACCCGAGGTACCACTGTATATGTACAACTCCAGCTCTCTACCTATAGCAGGTGTGGGGAACTTTGGCCCTCCAGGTGTTGTTGAACTCCAGCACCCATCATCCCTGGCCATGCTTGCTGGGGTTGCTGGGAGTTGTAGTTCAGAAACATCTGGAGAGCCAAAGGTTCCCCGCACATGATCTGTAACATGTAGACTCTGTGGCATGGTTCTGCCCTGCCCCTTAAGTATTACTCAGTTTTGCTCATTCTCCATCATGCACAAGCAGCCAAGTCTCAGCTGTGCCAGGTCTGAACACACTGGTTGCAGATTACTACACTGGAAGTAATTAACACTTTGGTAGCCCTTGTTTGCTGTACCTGAATTGCCTTTGCCTCAAGGTTAAGTGAGGGGAAAGAAGGCTGTTGGCAGCATACCTCAGTTTTAGAGACTGCATCACTCCTGTTCCCCAGGCAGAGAAAATGCGAGCTTGAGGACTTACAATTACAGACCCTTACTCTGACCTTTAGCTGCCATATATCCCTGCATTTGTTTTCAGACTAGTTCAGTAGTCTGTGGTGCAAACACTAACATGCTTGCACTCAGACAAACAGATTTCAAGCTGCTAATACTGGCATCCCCAGAGCCAAGGCTTTTTGTTTCGTTGCGGGGCCTGGCTCAGCCACTTCAGACAATTAATGGGATATTTGGTTCAGCAGGGAGCTAGGCACATACTCAGTAATCCTTTCTGCGAGTTCTGGGCCAAACTCTGGGAGCAAAAAGGGCCATGAGAGCGAAATGCTACTCAGCAGTCAGTGCTGGGGAAATCGTCTCAGCACACAGAGGCTGCTTTATCGCCCACCAGCAGGCAGTCCTAGCAGAAGGGGACTAAAGCAGCAATTGTTTCCTGTCCAAAATTTCAGAGCCTTTGACCCTTTCTCAGATTTGCAGGCATTTGTTTTGTTTCTTGAGCTATATAGCCAAGGGCTATAAACTATGTTTTTCAAATAAGATTTTTTTTTAAAAAAAAGTAGGCTTTAGTCCACTTACATTTGAGAAGGGCACAGACACACAATGATTTAGTCCAGCTTACTGCCTCCCTTAAACTCTTTAACTGCTCCTATTCCCCTACCTGGTAGTGCATTTAAAGCAGGAACGACAAATCATTCTGCAGAGCTCTAACGGCACTAAGGAAAATATATGGCTTTGGTTTGGACGTGGCTGCATTTGTTGCAACCTTCAGATCTTGACGGATTTACTTAACAATATTTACAAGTACAGTCATACCTCGGGTTACAGCCGCTTCAGGTTGCGTCTTTTCGGGTTGCGGACTGCCAAAACCTGGAAGTACCGGAACGGGTTACTTCCGGGTTACGGCAATCACGCACGCGCAAAAGTGCTAAATCGCACTTTGCACATGCGCAGAAGCTCCGGATCGCAACCCGTGCATATGCGGATGCGAGTTGCGAACATGCATCCCGCTTGGATCATGTTCGCAACCCGAGCGTCCACTGTATCCTCATCATTATTATTTAAATTTATATCTCACCCCTCCTCTCAAAGGAGCCCAGGGCATAGAAGAGCACAGAAAGTTTCATTATATTGAGTCACACCAATGGTCTATTTAGCTCAGAATTCTCTGATTGCTAACAGCTCTCCAGGGTATCAGGAAGCCTCTCTGAGTCCTACCTGAAAATACCAGGGATTGAATCAGGGGTTGAAGCAGATGCCCTATCACTTATGCTATGGCCCTTCCCTAGGGTGGCAAACAATGAAAGGTCAAAACCATCAAAACGTCTATAAACAATTCCAGTACAGGTGCAGACTGGGCAAGATCTTTTGGGGTTTGGGGTTTTTTTTAAAAAAAAAGTTTTGTTTTAAAAAGGGAATGTCTCAGTAGGTGCCAAAAGGACAGCAAAGACAAAGGGCCGGTGCAGCAATGGAATTTGGACTCTCAAATTTCAGCAGTGCCTTGTGCGATGCTAAAATTCAGTTCCCCCGCCTCTCGTGCTCTGTTCCATAGCACTGTTTTGGCGCCCCCTGCAGGATAGTGCCCAGTGTGACTGTATTGGTCACACTACCCTAAAACCACCTCTGGTAGGTGCCACAACACAAAAGGCCCTGATTCCTATCCTTTTTGTGAGGAACAGACCTCCTGATAAGATGGCAGTGTTGATTGGGCATTTAAGGGGTGAGATGATCTTTCAGGTATCTACAGGGCTTTATCCACCAAAAAGAGCACCTTGAACTTAGCCCAATAGCTAACTGGCAATCAATGCAATTCTTTCAGTAGCCGTTTAACATGTCCCATGTTGCACTACCTGCAACTTCCAAACAAACCTCAAGGGCAAGGTGGATTTGATTTCAATCAAATCGATTTCAATCAAATCGTTTTAAATCACTCATCTGTAAAACTTGATTTAAATCATTTTTTTTACAGAAAGACTCATTCTTGCTGGTATAATCTTAATATTTACAACCAGATGAACGTTTCATTTTTGGAATAATAACTTTTTGGAGTAGTTTTTACAGTTATATCAAAAAATACTGATTTGGTTATACTATTAGAAATACATAGACAGATAATTATGAAATTGTTGTTTATATTTGGACAACATTTCTGCTGTACTTCATTGGAAGGAGAAATAATTAATTACAATTTAAACAATTTATTTAACTAAAACAATAACATTATAGCATATGTATCCATGTTTGTTAACTGATGTAGTTAAACAATTTTAAAAAAAAAAACTTAGACTGAGTTTTAGCACACATGAAAAACTTAAAACAAATCCTTATTTCCTGATGAATAGCCTTTGGACTATAATGTAATTTAGTTAGAAAACTATCTTTAGAAAGATTTTTCCTCCAAAAGCATTTTATTTTAAAAATCTGATTTAAATCAAATAAATCTGATTTTATTTATGGTATTAATTTTTTTTTTAAATCATTGATTTTCATCCACCCTGCTCAAGGGTAGCCCTACGTAGAGTGCACTGCAGCAATCCTTTTGTCTAATACCCAGTGTGGTATCATAGCTAGACTTAGACATGACTTAAGTCATCTCACTGGATGACTTTGGGCAAGTCACTCTCTCTCTCTCAACCTAACCTACATCACAGATATTGTTGTGAGGATAAAATGAGAAGGAAAGAACCATCTGTGCTGCCTTGAGCTTCTCAGAGGAAAAAGTGGGATATACATTTATTAAGTAAATAAACAAATATAAATAAAATGGGTTTGCAATTGTGCAAGCTTAGCTCTAGGTTTGAATCTGAGCTTCCACATAAACCAAAACTAATTTATACCAAAAAAAAAAGGGAGCGGGGAGGAAAACAAGCTTTGCTAGTATTTAAAAGTTTGAAATCGACAAACCCACCCACCAAGTTTTCCTAACAGTCAATGCCATTTCACATGTTAATAATTTCTGTCAGTTAATTCCAGCCAGATTTCTGTGCTGCCACTACCTCAAACAGAGCTGCTGCATGACAGACTATATGACTGACTGCCACCAGAAAACTGCCACCCACACAAGAAACCATGATATTTGCTTTCCCTTAGAAATACTGACGGAAGCATTTAAGTTCAGTTGGCTCAAATCTCTGCAAAGGAGACATGTTTTTTATTTGGCCACCTAAGAGCAGCTGCCAGCATTACAACAAACTTTAAAAGCAAATAATGTTCAGTGCAGAGCTACAAGTTATTTACTGCACTAGGCTCATTATTTTTGCCATGTATGAATTATGAACTACAGCAAGGATTCTGGCTTCTTGAAAATTCCAGCTCTCGGGTGTTAAAAACAGAGAGGCAGGCTTCTGATCTTCACAGCCGCAGAGGAAAAGGATGAAACACCTGGCTGATCTCTCAAATAAGGGATCCAAAAGGCCCTCTTGGTCAGGGTTCCAGTAATCAGGAAATGGAACCAATAGACCTGTATTCCAGCCCAACTCCTCTTCCACTAAGCATTTTCTTTGCCAAAGACCCAACCAATCTTTGCCAATTTACAAATTCCAGCACAGCAGTAAGAACAAAGTACACTATTTGCATGCATCTGCATAATATAAACAAAATGGGCAAAGTTTGCTCTAAGTAAAAATTTGGACTCTTTTGGTTCGGAATCTGGGTATTATTACATTTCTCTGAAGTGTAATAATCTTGTTATATCCCCTGGCATATAACAAGTAAGGGTGTCCACCCTTACTCTAGCTCAGCAGCTTTGCTTCTAGTACAAACAAAAATAAATGCAAGAAACAGAGAGAGCTGAATAAAGATTTGCAAACTGGGAGTTTAAATTACTGCAGAACTGCTCTCAAGAGAAGCTCTTCAAATTAGCGCCATCTGTACTATCAGTGAAAGAAACTAATATCAGCTGCTTCTCTACAGTAGAAACAGTTCACAGCCCAGTGCACAGTTGCCCTTCCTATCAAATGTGGTTCCATTAGTAAAAGCTATGAATCTTCTTCAGCCAGCCAAAAAGCATCCATTTGCCTCATGGTTCTTCTGCGCCAATCCAGCAGAACTCAGGATTATTACATGTAGGTTATATAAATGACAGTGAGTCACAGTGAGAACATTTTGAGTGAAGGGCCCACCAACCAGTCTTCTCAACATTTCCTTTAAAACTCATGCACCATGTTTGTTAAGGACACTCCACAACACAGTGTTGTTTGTGGCATTCTACCAACCAATACAGGCCGCGGGTGGCGCTGTGGGTTAAACCACAGAGCCTAGGACTTGCTGATCAGAAGGTCGGCGGTTCGAATCCCCACAACGGGGTGAGCTCCCATTGCTCGGTCCCTGCTCCTGCCAACCTAGCAGTTCGAAAGCATGTCAAGTGCAAGTAGATAAATAGGTACGGCGTTTCTGTGCACTGCTCTGGTTCGCCAGAAGCAGCTTAGTCATGCTGGTCACATGACCTGGAAGCTGTATGCTGGCTCCCTCGGCCAATAAAGCGAGATGAGCGCCGCAACCCCAGAGTCGGTCAGGAGGGGCGAATGTATAAGGCATCTGTCCACGAGACCCAACAATACCATAAATTAAACAAATGGAAAAGTTTAAAGATATGATTCAAGGAGCTTATGAGTTCATGGTTTATTTGCTGTGTGAGAAAATGGTTTATGGAAGGCTAAATATCAAGCCACACTATGAGACAGGGCACAATTCCATGGTCTCAATGGTGGGGTAAGATGAGGTTGTTAAAAACAATCAAATCAGCACCATGGACAAGGTTAGATTGTGACTTCAAGCAGACTGGGGACCAAACCAGATGATTTGTGGAAGAGCACAGCCTGGCTTGCCTCTCCCTACCCACCACCCACCCCCACCCTGCTCCACCAAAGCAGCAGTGCCCCAAAATTAGGTCAGCAGGGCTCTTTGCCTTCCTCAGGAAAACAAACATGTGCCCATGTATTTTCAGCAAGGGGCAAAGGATAACTCCCTTCTCCAGAATCATGGTCTCTTAATCTAGTCTGTGCAACCTCTCTGCCACTTTGAAGAATAGAGAAAAACCAGAAGGACCATTCATAGATCTCCTGTGTCTTGTCTAGTTGGACTCGAGGTATAAAGTTCATAATTCATGCTGTCTATATTAGCTTCTTCTCCTCCCCAAAGCTAGCAGAACAAGGACAGATTATGCAAAACAGTCAACACTGAACAATGAATTATGTAAACTAAAAGAAATCCTGCTTATTTCACATAATTTATACATGTTACAGAATTCAGCTTTTCTTGGCAGAGAATTTGAATTGTATGGCCACAGATTTTTAAGGGTTTAAAAAACAAAACAAAGTCAGGTATATCTAGCCTTGACTACATAGCTTAGGAAGGGGCGCTGTGGAATCCCTTTACAGGGAACTATTATGACTATAGATACTGTAGGTAGAATGCCCATCCTCCATGTAAGCAATGGACATTATTATTATTATTACAGTATTATTTTAATTGTTCTTAGCCATGTAGCTCAAGACTCTCTACTCACATCACTGCTTAGAGACTTTAAAATTGTAAGTGGTTTATAAATGCTTTTAAATAAATAAATAGCAGAGAGAGAGAGAGAGAGAGAGCGCTGCCTACAGCGAAAGCAGCAGAAAGATTTGGCTAAAGCTTCACTCTAAGAAGAGATGAAATATGTTCTATTGTATTGTTTGTAAGAGATGTATCGTGCTTCTTTTGTCTCTCTCTCTTTTCCTTTTTCAAGCTTTTGTTGTGCGTATAAGTGTTGGTTTTAAACCAATAAAATTAATTTAAAATAAGAAATATCCTTTCATCTTCTGGCTAAGTCCTCAGCAGTGGACATAGCAAGAAAAAAACCTTGTTGTAAGGAATATGAAGATAATCTGCCCAGCTGAGCCAATTAAAAACATTCCTCCCCTCATATTCCAAATGGAAAAAAATGTTGTTTTTTTCTCTTTCTTAAGTATTAATCCTTTATTTCATGAAATCCAACAATAATGCTGCTTTTCTACATTAGAAGCGCATGCACCTGCACACAAAAACCCCATCTCTTCAACTGGCAATGAGCAAAGCGAGAAAGGTGAACTTCAAAACAACAGTGAACAGTATTAGTACTGGAAGATGAGGATATAGTATAAGCCAGAACTCTGTCATTTATTGCTAACAAGCTAAGTTCTCATTTGTATAATGTGAGGGGTGAGGGATGCCATAAGATCAACGAGAGAACTGAGAACGGGTGAGCCTTGATGCAAAGGGTGCCTGCTCCTCTCATGGTGCCTCAACAGCCACTTCAGCTTCAGAAGGCTACAGGAAGAAAAAGAGGAGCACGGCAGAGCTGTAATTCCACGGCCCAGTGTTAAGCGCAGCTGTGCCTCCTGCATGTTCCAAAGCATCTTCAGAATAGTGCTGTGCTGTGCTGTGCATGGAGGAGAAGGCCTCCTCTTTCCAGCACGAGAGGCAGGTGACATACAGTGGTACCTCGGGTTACAGACACTTCAGGTTACAGACTCCGCTACCCCAGAAATAGTACCTTGGGTTAAGAACTTTGCTTCAGGGTGAGAACAGAAATCGCGCGGTGGCGGCACAGTGCGCAGCAGGAGGCCCCATTAGCTAAAGTGGTACCTCAGGTTAAGAACAGTTTCAGGTTAAGAACGGATCTCCAGAGCGAATTAAGTTCTTAACCTGAGGTACCACTGTATACATATGTAGAGACAAAGGCTGAAAGCTTGGTTAAGAGTGCAGGCAATGGGGACTGTTGCTCTCTGCCTCCCTCGTTCCTTGCACAGATTGGCCTTTCCAATACAGTGGTACCTCGGGTTACAGACACTTCAGGTTACAGACGCTTCAGGTTACAGAATCCGCTAACTCAGAAATAGTACCTTGGGTTAAGACATGAGGCCCCATTAGCTAAAGTGGTCTTCAGGTTAAGAACAGTTTCAGGTTAAAAATGGACCTCCAGAACGAATTAAGTAATTAACCTGAGGTACCACTGTATATGCTCAGGAAACATAAAGCTGTATAGCAGCAGACGGCCAGAGTAACCAAATGGCAGAAGCTTGGGGTTGTTCTGTCCAAGAGACATTCAACACAGGTCTCAAGTTTCCTCCTTTGCTCCACTCCATATTATTGTCATGAAGCCTAGAATCACCTCTGAGACAAAAATAAAATACAGCAGACACATTATTATTCAGAAGTGTAGGAATGTATCCTTAGGGACTGCTGGAGCTCATCACACAGGGGGCCATTTTGCCTGCGCAAAGAGACCACAAGAGGCACACTAGGCATGATGGTGTACATATAGTTACTGCGATCACTTCCACTTCCCCATCAGTAACATCTGGCAAAACATTATCTTGCACCAGGGGTTTTTGACATTCTCCCTGGCCTACTCCGTGTCACCAGGGAGGGGGGATGCAAAATGCTGTGATGTCACAATGTCAGGTAAATTCTATGACACTATACAGAAGGGAATTGTCGATGGCATTACTGACAGCAGCCACCACATCTAGCTTGGTTTTTATTTAAGTCAACTTGCTTAAACTATTAACAATCCTTGGAATTCAGAGTAAAAATAGGGGAACAAAATGATACTACTACTACTACAACAACAACGTATGCACTGTACAGTACATTTGAGAGGTTATCCAAAACACAGTGAATGTGAACAACAAAACAACAACAACAACAACAACAACGCATATATGAAACAACTCTCGTTTCATATATCAGTTCTCTCAATTCAACATGCATAGAATAGGCTTTTTAATTCCATTAGCCTTAGGCAAATTTTTGTTTGTACAGTACTACTGTGACTCCAAAGATCCCTCGTTACTCAAATGTTTAAACATAATCAATATTCCTCAGTACCGCACAGTGTTGTATGCCCCATAGGCATTCCAGGATACGCATTCCTGCAAAAATACAAGCTAGCTTGCCTAGAGCCAGAGGGAACCATGCTCCTAATTAATATTGATGATTTTCCTTGATTACATTCCTAGAAACACATTTAAAGTCTTCTACTCAGTGAATTAAAAGGTTAATCGTGCTAAACCAGTATCATGTTTATTTGTGTTTGGTGAATATTTTAAAAAATAAGCATTAAGAGATTTTGACATAGAGCCAGAGAACGGTAAAGGACTCAAATGTCACCAACCCTGTGACTGCAGGACTTAATCTATTGCAAATGTTATCTGACAGCCAAAATAAATAATTTTTTGAAATATAGGAACAATTTGTTTAATAGTAGTCAATCCTAGCCCCCTTATATATGCAGGACCACAACATTCATGCTGTAATGGCAAGATGGTACTCCAAACCTACAGAGACTAAGGCTGGATAGATAAAGCTCCCTAGAACATACTGGGTCTGACTCCTAAACAGACATGCACAGATATGTATCCGAATACTTAAATGCTCTGGTTTTTAAAATCATATTTGCTCTTCTCCTTTTAACTCTTTCCAATTTGTCTACAGATATGAAGCCCACATAATAGTTTCCCAGATACCTAAGTATGGGAAACAGAGTAAGGACAAAACAGTGTTATAATCTACATCAGCCTTCCTCAACCTCGGCCCTCCAGATGTTTTGAGACTACAATTCCCATCATCCCTGACCACTGGCCCTGCTAGCTAGGGATCATAGGAGTTTTAGGCCAAAAACATCTGGAGAGCCGAGATTGAGGAAGCGTGATGTACATCTTTTCATGTTTAATATGTGGACATCTTTAGCACTTCAAGTTATAGCAGAGCAATATGCTAAATATTTCCTGTTTATACTGTGTAGCAAATGTTTTTGGGAGTGCAAATACATATACAAAATCAGTTAAATGTAGGACCTCACTACTACAGCACCCAAATCCTGAAGCTAAGGAAATGCATGGGGGAAACAACTGCTCAAAACAAACCACAGTCAGTAACATAATAATAATAATAATAATAATAATAATAATAATAATAATAATAAATTTTATTTATATCCTGCCCTCCCCAGCCGAAGACGGGCTCAGGGTGGCTAACAACAATAAAACAGTACAACAGTACAACATAATCAAGAACAAACCTTGACTACAGATTGTGGGTTGTCAGGACTGAACCCAACCATGACTCGCAGTTTAGACATAATACTATTTGACAGACTGCAATAAATTTTCCCTGTGCAATAATGGTGAGGAGCAAAACAGACCAGATTGCTGCACTCACAGTAAACCGGTGACTATGGTTTACAGAGAGATACGTGAAATGGGCTTATGTAATATTAAGTTGGCCAGCAAAATTGTGACATTTAGAGACGAAGGAGGCTGTGAGCTTTTAATATAACCAGGAAAGAATAACCCTACTGGATCAGCCCAAAGATTCATCTGCATCCAAAACTGACCAGCCAGATGCTGGCATGAATGCAGCTGAATCCTATTTACCAGTGAGTTGCTCCATGAAGGCAAAATCTTTTTGCAGCTCTTCACAATCTGCTTGGGCTTTTAAGTTCTGCCATCCTTTTCAAGACTTCAGATGACTATTACGTTGGAGCAGGAAATATTAGGATGTTGTGGGCATGCATGCCTGCCCTTGCCCCCAATATTCCTGCATGTGCCCCTCCACTCCAACCTCCTCAAACTGAGCAGAAAGGCCTGGTGGAAGGGTGACCCAAAGCATTTAGAAGCCTCCATATGATGTGGAATCTGGTTAAGGCTGGATGGTCAGGGTGCAGCACCCTCATATAAGAGGACCTCAAGGATAGTAAGTAGATGTATACACCAGCAATATCCACTCCCTAATTTTTGCTGGCCTGCTCCATGCCCCTTAAAATATTGGAGGTGTCATAATGTGTAAAGTAATATTTTCTTTGTGGGAAGCTATCTTAATAATGATTAAGGGAAATGATGAGTTTTTTAAAAATAAAAATAAAATAGAAGGATATTTTATGCATTCCCCATAAAGGTGTCTCTAGCTTTACAGGAATTCAGAGGAAACAAGGGCCTCTATTGGTTGGTGGATGCTTTCAAGAATCATCAACAAGAGTTCCTTGACCCCAAGTCAGTCTTTGCAGTGAACCCCACATCTACACCCCATTTACAATAGTCACGCAACTAGGTCATCGAGTGCAGGGGTTTCCAATCTTCCAGTCCATCCTGTTCATCTTCTGGGTAGACCACCAAGTTCCAAGGAAGATGGATCAGCCAGTGTGCCTACTGTTCTTCACAAACTCATGGAAGACCACTAGAATGAAACTTGCAGACCACCACTGGCCTGGTTAACCACAGTTTGGGGACCCCTGGTTCAATGGTATGATATTGGACTGCTTTCGACTTCCCCAGCCTAGCGGATTCATATCCAAAATCACAAGTTTCAGATGCCTCAACCCTTATTTTCTACAGCTCTCCAAGACAACTTCAATGTAAGAAATTAAGACCACTGCTTGGCATACTGGCATCAAAGCTCAGAAATCCAGCACCAGGGTGACATTTCCAGCCAGATGTTCAGACCTGTACATGTTCTCTCTCTAAAACGAACACAGCCAGATAAATATCTTAATTCCTATGGAGGCGAGGAGCCAAAATGTGTGTGCATTTCCCAGAATAGTAATTTTACACCTCAGAAGGCAACCACTCTGTTCAAAAGAAGGGAACAAAGGCTGCCAGGGGGAAAAAGAGAGAGATTGGATCTTTCATTTGTTCATACTGATTGGCAGCTGAGACTCTACCTAGTGTCTCTCTCTCTCTCTCTCTCTCTCTCTCTCTCTCTCTCTCTCTCTCTCTCTCACACACACACACACACACACACACATTCTTCCACTTTCCATAACCAATGAGTCTACAGAATATACCTATAAGAGATTAACTTTAATACTGTGTGTGGTTTGGTTTTTTTAAAAAGACCCATTCTTTAGCTCAGTAATTTCCTAACACAATCTGATAGCGTTTTATGGTTGTTTTCTGTTTATATGGTGAAAACTAACTGGACAGGAAAATTATGTGACTCTAAGAATGTATTATATCCCTGTTAATTTCCTCACCCTCCACAAAAAATTATTTAAAATATTTATATCTCCTCTTTTAACAACGAAGTAATTTACAAGGGAGTTTCCAATGACTCAAACAAACAAAAAGCCACAATCAATATCAGTAAGAACTCCAATAAAATACAAACTACAAAAATCCATAAAATTAATAAGACAGTAGAAACACAGCATAAACAATGAAGACAATAAAATTTCAAGGCAACTCTAAAGTCAACATCGCTGTTCATTAAAAGCCTGTGCAAATAAAATTGTTTTGATCTAGAGACTAAAACTTGAGAGAGTAGGTGCCATCTCTGCTAAGGATGCTCCACCAAATGAATGTTACCTTATACCCAAGAGGTATTTTACAGCTAACTAGAGATGGTCCCATCCACTTCCTTCAGTAAAGTCCCCAAAATTGTATCTCATATATGTATATAGGAGATATAATTTTGGGGACTTTACACACACACACACACACATTTTTTATTAGTATTTTATATAAATAATAATAATACACAACTGATAAAAAGAAAAAGGATTTAAGTATAAGGTTGCCACACCAGGTGGTTAGAAGGGGGGGGGGGGTGCGCACAGGAAAAAGCTCATTCAGATTCTATCCCATTGAGTATAAGTCCTCTCCAAAACTATTTCTGAGCAGTAGGTGGACATTTATATCTTGCGTATTTATATCCTACATTTGAGCAGCTATTTCAAATCTTTCTATGGATAGGGCTTTGGTATCCCATAGTGAGCTTTCTACAGACAGAGCCTGGGGGGGGGGGTAGCACAGCCCCATCTATGGATGGAACCCTAGCAGTTATAAAGCCAATGACAATTCACAATTATGTATATCACACGATCACATCACGATCAAGAGTCCTTTGACAACTGTCCTTCTGCACTTCAGAATGAAGATCTGCTAGCCAATGAAGTGGGACTTGGGCAAAGCAGAAAACTGGGTTCGGCACCATCAGAGACTCAAATTGCCTATCCCCCAATGTTACTGGGTTGGTGTCATACCAGCTACTGAGAATTTCTGAAAAATGAGATCCTGGTTTTAACTTCAGTTCTGAAAGGGTCTGTCCATAGAATTAATTATCACATGATACCCAACCTCTGAAGTCATTTCTGTTTGTTTACACACCCCACAAAAAGAGAATCAACAACCCTTGAGAAGATGAGATATAAGAATCAAACTGGTCAGAAAGTGAGACTGCACTCCAAATGCACTGGGATTCACCACATCAACAGAATAACCATCACTGAATCCCAAAGTAAGCCAAAGTAAGATGTTGCCGTTGCAGACTGAAATAAACTCCCATCCAGCACTGGATCATGCCAACAGGGAAAATGGACCAACACTGGCAGATTCAGCCTGGTCATACCTGCCACATGAAAGGCTTCAAGCACTAAATTTAGAAAAAGGGGGGGGACAACACCCAGAATTTGTAAGGTATTGAGTTGCAGAATTGGCAAAGAAGAACTAGAACCTAACACTTGTGACTGGAATACGAGGCGTAGCAGGATTTGTCATGTCACACTTCTACTCAACATTCTGGAATACCATCCCATAAGTTTGATGTTGTTTAAGTTTTATATATTTTGGGGGAGGGAACCATGTGTTTACAGAGGCTCTTTCTGATACTTAGGAAGGTTATCCTGTTCAGTAGCTGACTATGTTGTCTTCAACCAACAGATTTTTCTATGAAGTACCGTATTTTTTGCACCATAACACTCACTTTTTTCCTCCTAGAAAGTAAGGGGAAATGTCTGTGCGTGTTAGGGAGGGAATGCCTACGGGTGGCATGCCTACGGATTTTCCTCCTCTTAAAAACTACGTGCGTGTTATGGTCGGGTGCGTGTTATAGAGCGAAAAATATGGTATTTGTTATTTTCTGGTATTTCCTATGATATTTGTAAGCTGCTTAGCAAATACATTTTTAAAGAAAATCTAAGCAATTTGCTAGTATAATATATTTTTAAAAAATCAGAAAACAGCAAAAGGATTTTTATAAACTATTTGCTGATTTTTATTTATAGCCTCTTTACTTGCAAGCTACTTAAAAGCTTTCCCCCCTGAAAGTAAGTATACAAGTTTATTTATTTATTCAGATAAACAAACATTCCCCTATCCTCCTCTGTCACCCAGCACTATACTCTTGTATTAACGCTGCAGGAGATTCGAGCCTGTCTGATGCTTAGTGAGCATCGCCTATGCACATTATATATTCCAAGCAGCTTCCGTAGTAGGTCCTGTTTGAGGAAGGCAGGCCTGCTTGTGGGAGAAGGGGTTATTAGAAGTTAATTACACACCTCGTAAGTGACTCACACAGCTCAGTGCACAACAGAGCACTTGTCTCCTGCTTGCCCACATGCGCCAGAGCTGCTGCCATCAGGTCTGTCACTAAATTGTTGCATTTAAGAAAGGAAAGGAGGCTGTCTCTTAGCTGTCATCAAGCTGAAGAGTGCAGTACTAACGAGCTGCCGTGGCAGAAATCACACCGGGATGAATTTTCCAATTTTCCTATTCTACTGCTGCCTCACACACCACTTGATCTCATCCATCCACCATGAAGGACCATGTGCGTGTTATTATGCTCTCATGTGTATCATTGACTGAAACCCTCATTCCTTAACACACACACAGACACACACACACACACACACACACAGAGAGAGAGAGAGAGAGAGAGAGAGAGAGAGAGAGAGAGAGAGATTGCCACAACGGTTGTTGTTCTGGAGAGATGTTTGACATTCTTTTCAACTAACCATGAATTCCATCTGGCCTCTGAAGTCACAGTTGAAATGCCATGAAGACTGATGGCCCTTGGCTGAATTATTCTCCCTTACTCCTTTTCATTTGTCACTATAGTATTTTTTATATGATGAAAGAAAACATGTTAAAGATGGTATATAGATGGTATCAAACACCTACGAAATTTGCCAAGATGTATTCAAAAAAGGTCAAAACTATGCTGGAAATATTCAAAACTGGAAGGATCTTTGATACACATGTGGTGGCTTTGCAAAAGGGCAAAAAGATACTGGGAGATGATATACGAGGAATTTAAGAAAATGTTTAAACTCACATTTCCCAGGAAACCGTAAGCATTTTTAATTGGCTATTACAGGAGGGGAGTTGCCAAAGGAAGCTCATAATCTGTTTCCATACGCAACAGCAGCCATGAGAATAGTTTACGCAAAAAAAAATGGAAATGAAATGGCTGTGCAAGTTGATAGAATTCGCAGAGCTTGAGGATATGACAGCAAAAATAAGAAACTTCGATGAGAGGAAAACAAAGGGCGAGTGGGAATATCTTAGTGAATATTTTAAAATATATGGCATTAAAACTACTTTGCAAGTGGGGATGAATTTCTGAAGAACAATAAACAAAGAAAGATGGAAATGGTAGGAGATAGGTAGGGTGTTTGCTGAGTTTCAGCTAAATCTTGAAGGCCTAGAATGCCAGTAAGGGATAAGTTGGGAAGTCCGTATGGGAATAATGTAAGATGAAAAAAATTGTATGAAGTGTAAAGTGTAAATGGAAAACTGTATAAACAATAAATAAATAAATGAAAAGTATTTTCTATTGTTGCATGACAGAATCAGTGTGCAAAGTGCTTTATGGTCCTCATCCAGTTTTATATCAAGTACTATTACATAAGGTAGGATATTATTAACCCTATTTTTCAGTACAGAAATGAAGGATCATGGCACAGCCAGGATAAGCAGTGAGTCTGCTCCTGGTGAGTAAGAATGGCAACCCAGAAGCAAGTTCAGCAACAGGCATGGTCCCCTGACAGAAATAGCCGCCATCTCCAGAAAATGAAACTATTTTCTCCCTCTCTAATCACTACCTCATTTGGTCCATTTATTGTTAAGCCTTGTAGTTTGCCATTCTGGCAGGAAGGCCTTTACTCTTCTTGTTGGGACATAAGGGGAACTGCCATTGTCCTGGCAGATAACTTTTCTTCTGAGCTGGATTAGGAACTCAAATGGTCTAATGAGTTGGCTCAAGGACACTAGTTATGAAAAGGAACTTCCTGGTTATTGTGATATGTATTTGGAAGGGGAGAATACTTGTTGTTGTTGTTGTTGTTGTTTAAATTTGTATACTGCCCTTCATCCTTCATCAAGGCAGTTCATGACATATTTATTTCCATGGCAGTTTTATATCAACAATTAATTGAAGGGAAGTTATTGCTGCTTTCCACATAACCAAAACAAGCAAGCACTGGAATATGTTTACTATGAATGCTTTTTCGGGGGGGGGGGTAACATCTTTCCATCAAATGCAGCCAATGCGCACCAGCACTGGGATAAGATTGTGGGCCAAAAATAATTAGGGCCAGAGTCAACGAACAAGTCCTGTTAGCTAAGACTTCCACTAGCACAACAGGGTTTTCCCTTCCTCTCTTCCCCCCATAAATTAAAATTGGCTTGGAAACTGTGTGGAATCAGCAGAACCCATGGAAGAGCACATGGGGAAAGGAGAAGGGGGAGAGGGATGATCATTCCCCCCTGGCAAGCCGAAATGCTTGCACTGATGGAACAATTACCATAATGCTTTATTGCATTCCTCCCTTAAAACTGCCAATTTCACCTCACTTTTGCTTTGATGCTAGGAGGGGCTTCTTATAGTTTCAAGTCCAAGACCTCCGCAGCAAAAAGAAAGCATCACAGAAGAGAAAATAAGGGGATGGGGGCAGCACAGGTGTGGGGACCTCAGGTCCCTCCCCATTTGACTCACAAGGCCATCTCAGTCAAGCCACAGTCACCTGGCCTTCTACCTGACATGAGGTATGGAGCAGCTCTTAAAGACCTGGCTCAGCCAAAAGGGGTCCAGCTGAACACTGGGTTTTGCAAAGTCCTGTGTACAGCATTTTGAAAAGTCTATATTGTGGAGAGCTTTGTAAAGTGCTATAAGGCTTGTACAGGGATGGGGGAAAGGAAAAGGACATCTAATGTCAAATGAGAGCATACAAAGCAGCCCATGTTCATAAAATCCCCTATAAACAACTAGGGATGGGGGAGGAATATGCAGAAGCCAGATTCGAAAGCGGATTCACCCAATATGATCTGGATGGATCATGACCCAGCTGGGATTCTGAGGAGCGCTTTACAAGGAATCCAAGGGGTGCAGTGCTGCTTCTGTCTGATAACGAGTGTCCCCCCCTTTTCCTTTTAAAAAGCTCCAAAATAAGAACCCCCATGTGGAGCAGCTAATACACGGTGCTCTTTTGCCACTGCACACTTTGAACACGGTAGAGCAAATATCCCTGGGAGCAATGGGACTTGATGACATTTCCTCACTCTCAGAGGGAACTGTACGGGGGGGGGGGGGGGAAATGACGTGGCTGCTCTCATTTAAAAAGCAGCTATTAGCTGAGAAGGGAAAAACATTCGCAAGCAACCATATCCTGTTCTTCCACCAGCACTGCGGCTCTCATCCAAATTCCACACCCCCATGGCTGATTTTTGGACAAGAGAAACAATAACAACAGGTGTTCCAATACAGGATGTCACATCTACTTTGGCCCTAAGTGTGACCTGTGTATTGGCATGCTGAATCTTGACTCAGCCCTAGGAGGGTTTATGGAGGTTTGGGGGCAATATTGCACTAAAGCTAATTTCTGCAAGCTACACCAGATTTTACAATCATATTTGCTCCAGGCTAGAATGAAATAGTTTTACATGCACCTTTTTTGGTATTCTTGTGATACAGCACCATTTATATAACTGACGCTTTGATAATAATTTTTTTTTAAAAAAAAACCCAACTCTGGAAAGTGCATAACTAGGAGAAGGATTAGACTCTGATTAATTTGTGCTTTCATCTCGAAGCCTAAGCTGGCTGCAGAACACAGATGCAAAGCAAAAACGTAGCCATAATCTGAGGAGTTCAAATGAATTTGTTTTAATGAGCCACAGACAAGAACGTGAGAGCAGTGACAACATTTTAAACGCAGATTCACTCTTCAGTATGCTAAACAGGAACTGATCAGCTCCATGTGAGTGTTTCTCAACTAAAAAACAAAAACAAACAAGATGCAGAAAGTAGGGTACAGAGGTGTAGGGCCAAACTTTGCATTTAACATGCAGATTTTTAAACGTGCAGCTAGCATCAGCTGGAAGGCTAATAATGATTACGGCAATAGCAAGCTTAAGAGGGAAAACAGAATCTCTTCTTCCCCTTCTGCCTCCTGAGGGAAATCTCTCATCTGAAGCTGCTATTTGCATTGGGACAATGTCCCCCACAAATGCCAATCACAATAAAGTTTAAGCTACCTGGCTGATACTTTCTGCAATATAGATGGGTGGATGGATGGATGGATTGATTAACAATTTTTGTTTTACAAAATGTAACAACTTTTCTAAATCACTCACCCACTCCCCACAAGTGCATAGCCTGTTAGTCAAGGAAAAGTATGGGTCAATAATTAATGTCAAATCAGGAAAACAAAGAGTAAATCAGAAAGACTCCATTGTACTGTATTGTAGTGGGTCTTCAGACCTTTGTGCTCTATGTATCACTCAGCAAAGAGCTCTAGAAATGCAAACACACTTCTTTATGCAAGTTGCTCAATGGGACTTTCTTGTGATCTGGCAGCTAGAGAAGATGCTGCATTCAATCCTCAGCTCCTGGCGTGGTTTAGGATTTCTGGTATTGGGAGGGATTATTCTACAGTATTAGTGTGGCGCTGTGGGTTAAACCACAGAGCCTAGGACAGGGGTCTGCAACCTTTAAGACAAAAAGAGCCACTTGGACCTGTTTCCGAAGGAAAAAAAAAATCTGGGAGCCGCAAAACCATTGCGACATTTACAACAAATATATCTCCGGAGCCGCGATCTGACAGCGGGCAGGAAGGTGACGTCGGGACGGTGAGTGACTAACGCACGCACCGCCCCCATGTGACGTCACAGCCAGTACAGCGCCCGCCACAGTGGGGAGTGTCGGGGCGCACAATGCGCCTCCTCCCCTCGCTAGTATCCGCCCCGGAGCCGCAGCAAAGGTGTAAAAGAGCCACATGTGGCTCCGGAGCCGCGGGTTGCAGACCCCTGGCCTAGGACTTGCCAGTCAGAAGGCCGGCAGTTCGAATCTGAGTGACGGCGTGAGCTC
Organism: Podarcis melisellensis; assembly: GCF_964234715.1. Classification (NCBI taxonomy): domain Eukaryota; kingdom Metazoa; phylum Chordata; class Lepidosauria; order Squamata; family Lacertidae; genus Podarcis; species Podarcis melisellensis. The sequence continues at coordinate 27,907,097 of NC_138529.1, read as the reverse complement.
CTGTTGCTCGGTCCCTGCTCCTGCCAACCTAGCAGTTCGAAAGCACGTCAAAGTGCAAATAGATAAATAGGTACTGCTCTGGCGGGAAGGTAAATGGCGTTTCCATGTGCTGCTCTGGTTCGCCAGAAGCGGCTTAGTCATGCTGGCCACATAACCCGGAATCTGTATGCCGGCTCCCTTGGCCAATAAAGCGAGATGAGCGCCACAACCCCAGAGTCGGTCACGACTGGACCTAATGGTCAGGGGTCCCTTTACTTTTATAATGCCCTTAACAGCTTGAGACTAGTTGACTTGCGATACTGCCTCACCTCATGCGTGCCAACTTGACCACTCTGATCTGCAGAATTCTAACTTTTAGAGATGCTGCACAATGCTCATTCCACATTTGTAAGAAATAAATATTTTAGTGTGGCAGCATGAGAATGAGCATTTTCCGTGGTCCTCTCCCAAGGGAAGGGCCTCAGGGAGATTCACCACTTCTCCCAGGCCTTGGACTAATTAAACAAGCTATAGCCTTTTAAACTATTTTTGTTTGTTATTATGATATATATTTTTGTGGTTTTATATTGTAAACTGCCCTGTGATATTCAGAAGAACGGCAGTACAGAAATTTAATAAATAAAGCAAAATAAAAATATCCAGACATGTAGAATATTGACATGTGTTTTAATCTGTTTTTTAGCTTATTGTTGATTCTGATTTTTTTTGAAGATTTTAAATTGTTGTTTTTAACTCTTTTTTCCTGATATAATTGCTTTATTCTTTTTGTAAAGTGCTTTGACTTTTTTTTTGTACAATCAAGTGGTTTATAATTTTTAATGAAATAAATAAAAACTCACTTTGCTGCTCTAGTGTGGCTCTATGGAACCACTTTTTCAGCCTCTGAGACAGCCTCTATTTGATAAGCACTTTATTCCAATGATATCACCCATTTCCAGGCATTTGTCTAGAACCAGGTCAATCCTGGTTTGTACTTCCCTTCAAAAAGGCCCTGTGACTTGGCACCTCTCAATGATCTGCCTGCTGCTACCTGCATCTCCAGCACATGCCTGTGGATTGTATTTTAAAAACGTGAATGTATTTATACAAAGAAACTTAACAGCACATGCAGTCTTGCCCTTAGTTTTAGAAACATTGACTCTTCAGTGCAGGAGCTCTCCAATCTGCCTAAGCAGTTTCTCTAGAGAAGTGTTAGAGCATCCAGAGGAGAAGCTCTTTGTACATCTCTCAGAGCCAACTTTCACTCCTTATTTGTGAGCAAGAGTGGGCTAACCAGATTGCACACTCTAACTCAGGGTACCTGCCAACATCACAGAGCTGAAGCGCACAGGTGTTTTTAAGGATCCACCAAGTCTATGCATACTTTCAATTTTACCTCAGGTGGCTTTTCAACTAATTGTTTATTTCTTTTCTGTATTGATCAATGGTTTGAGGGCTAGAAAGGCTTTGTGGACATGGCGATAATTATAAGCTCTTAGAAGCAGGTATGGTCACAAGTAAGGTAGAAATCGTATGGACCCTTGCTTGAGAGTAAGCTCCATTGGATTCAGTGGATTTGCAGTGAATGTGCATAGAAGCAGACTACACAATTCATTCTGGGAAACAAAACATAAAAAAGGCATATCATAATGAAATATAAAAACGCAGCATCCTGAGGCTGAAACTACTAGGCAACAGTGGGTAAACTTCCTATAATTTCATGGGGCGTAATACTTACACCTTACTTATGAACAGTCTCTACTTTTAACAGGTCAACACTTTTATCAAACCACTTCTTGTTCATCTTCATCATCATCATTTCAACTATATGTGGTAGGAGAGTTTGGGGTTGGTTTTGCGGAGGAGGAAACCAGTCTCAGAGGGCTGTGAATTTGACTGCTGCAGCATGGAAGGGATTCTGAAAGTTTTCCCCATGGGCCATTTTTGTAATGCGAAATTCACCACCACTGCTATACCGATGATGGGGGGAGAGAGACACAGAGGAATCCTGCCTCTTTTTCTCTCATAACAAGGAAGCAGCTGAGTAGCTATAACCACCTACAGCAAAAAGGTTAAATAGTAATCTAATCCTAGCACCATGGTGGCAATTAAAGCTACAAGGCTAAGTGTTAAACACAAGCTACACTTGCAAGGAAACAATCAGGAGTGTCAAGTTCCCAATTGTTCCTTTGCAGCTGAAGGTTTACCTGTCCCACGCCTGACAGTCTCAGGTAAGTGAAAGGTGGGAATGGCCTGGGCAAAATGGCCTTGCAAGCCAATTGGAAGGCCTGGTGGGGCTTATGAGGCAGGAGGACTGGCAATCCCCCTCCTGTGTGGTATATCTGCCATTGTCATACAGTGGTACCTCAGGTTAAGTACTTAATTCGTTCCGGAGGTCCGTACTTAACCTGAAACTTTTCTTAACCTGAAGCACCACTTTAGCTAATGGGGCCTCCTGCTGCCGCCGTGCCATCAGAGCACGATTTCTGTTCTCATCGTGAAGCAAAGTTCTTAACCTGAAGCACTATTTCTGGGTTCACGGAGTCTGTAACCTGAAGCATATGTAACCTGAAGCGTATGTAACCTGAGGTACCACTGTATTTAGTTTAAGCCTAAGTGCTCCTGCAACTTCACTTAGCTGTTACAGCACTTACAACAAGGTTAAGATAAACAAATGAAATAAAAATCTACTTATATCGTTTAAGAAGCAAGTATTTCAGCTAGCATAGGCTGTCAACTGTATGCACTGATGGAAAACAGGCGTATCGGGGCAAAGATCTGACATTGCTTTGTTGGAAAAGTGAACTTGCTTATCAAGCGAAGACATCATTTCATGCAGAGTGACATCAGATTACCACGTGAAGCTTATCTTTAGCATGCGTTTGACATTCAGTCTTAACAGTGCACTAATTAATATACAGCCTAAACAAGGGTGCAGGAAGGGTTGAGAATCCCATCACAGACCTCAATACAGAAAGTGACTGAAACGTTCTGGAATAAAGAGCTGGCTGAAGTTCAAAGGTTGCCACGTCAACAGGTTTATCAAACGTGTCTTTGCCATGCCATATCCCTAGATGCAAAGGAATTTATCTCAGCTTCCAGCTGTTAAATTAAGTTAGGTTCTTCCTCATGGTCACCTGAGAAACCTTCTACATGTCCATGCTGGCATGGGCACACATCATTAAAGGCAACAATAATTTATTGTCTGGTTTTACTCAACACTGAACTAAAAATGTGAGGCAACAGAATAGATAAGAACCTGGACTATGCTGAACTGACCAGCCTGACAGCAAATTCACAAAGAAGGGTCAAACTACACTGCCCAGGAAGTAGAGTTCAGGAATACAAGTATGGGGAAAGTTTTTGTTTGTTTATTTGTCAGGGCGGTGGCCTGCCCTTCATCTCAGAGAGGGAGCAGATAGGTGCTCTAGTTAGGAAAGAACTCTGCCAAAAAGGGAGTATAAGACAAGAAATAAGCATAGCAAGGCACATACAGCTGGATCAAATGAACAAGCCATGGTGCATTCTGGGAGATGGCAACCCTCCCTCTTCACATACATCAGCAAGACTGCAGCCAATCCAATATGGCAAAGATTCCTTCCAGTCACCAGGTATGACAAAACATTCACACCACACATTTAAAGCACTATTATGCCACTTTGACAATCATGGCTTCCCCCAAAGAATTCTGGGAACTGCAGTTTGTTAAGAGGTGCTGAGCTGCTGTTGGGAGATCCCTATTCCCCTTACTGAGCCAGAGTTCCCAGAGTGGTTTAACAATCAATCCCTCTTCACGGAGAACTCTTGGAATTGTCGCTGTGTGAGGAGAATAGGGGTCTCTGAACAACTCTCAGCACCCTTAAAAAAAACTCCAGAGTGGCTGGGGAGACCCGGCCAGATGGGCAGGGTATAAGTAATAAATTATTAATTTATTATTATTATTAGGAGGGGCCACTAGGGGGCGCATTGGAAGATGACCGACAATACCATCTCTCCGACCCACACGGGGTAATTAAGAGGCTGTTATGGGAGTAGGCAGCCTCCCTTGTTGCCCCAAGGAAATGGGGAACCCTGCCCTTGCCTGCTGTGCCCATAAATCACCCCCTAATTCGAAAGAAGGGGGTGAGGGCCCTAGCCAGAATGCCCCCGTGTGGACCTCGGCTCTCCTGGACGCTGTCTCTGATAGCGCACTAGCTGCAGCAATTTGGAATAATTAATTACAAAAGAAGCAAATGCACATATTTCAAGTGAAGAAGCGGAGTGAAGTCTGCTTATTTAAGTGACCTCTGCGAAAGAAGACGACGGGTTGGAGAAACAGGAATATTTTACAATGAAGATACACCAAAGGCTGGGTATGTTGACAACGGGACTGAATGGGGGGGAAACCTTTTTTACTTTCCTTCTATGTGATTTACAAGAACCCCTCCTCATTAGAACCGTCGATTAACTGACCCAAGCAGGATGATTAAGGTCTGTGTGGAGATGAACTTTAACCAAAAGTATGCTCTATGGTGATCGAGAAGCAATAAGAGCTTTTGGAATGGCGCAGCAATTAATTCGGAGTCGCCATCTTGCCAAAGGATTTATAGCCGGGAGGAAGAATGGACTTGTTTTTAGACTGCATTACTGGTGAATCTCCTCAGAGGTTTTGAGAAAGGAGGCAGATTGGTGAAGATTAATGACACTAAGACTGTTTTGATGTATGGAAGTGATGTTATATGGAAAACGTCTGGATATGGCTACTGGATAAATAAAAAAATATCCACGCAGGATTACAAAATCTTCTAACCAGCTTGTGGAGACTATCAGAGGTCACAAAGAGAAAGGAAAAATATATGAAAATAACAACAAGAGATGTGGAAAAACAATAAGAAAGGACTGGATAGTACTGTGAACATCATAAGGTTAGATTTGAGGACATTAAAACAGCAGTAAGAAGCAAGAAGTTGATTGGATCCCCTTCGGAACTTGAAATATGGGTACCCCCAACAAAAAATTTAAAATTCGGCTGTGTAATTTGGAATTTATGTAATTTGGTTTGATTTGATGTGATTGGTCGGTTAATAAAAAATTATTCTTAAAAAAATTATTATTATTAGGAAGCCATGACTGCTGGTATTACTGTTCTTTAAATCTACGGTGTTAATGTTAGCATATCCACAAGAAAGTGCTCTCTGCACAAAGAAAATGATTTAGCACTTCTTTTTACCACACTCACTCTCAGCTATGTAAATATTTTTAAAACACACACACCAAAAATAATGGTTCAGGTTGATTTTATGTGCACCTTATTCGGCTAAGATGCAACAGCAGTTGTTTTATACCATCCAATGGCCCTGTTGGGGCCATTTTAGCAGTAGGATGCATATACACATACTGTACACTGGAGATTGCTTCCGTGCAGAAACCATCTATTTAAAATGGAGGAATAGAAGGCACACACAATTTTTTTTTTCTAGTTTAGTGTACAAAAGCAGGATGAAGCCAAAAATAAAACCAGTAAGCAAGACGGCACATCATTATGTTCTACTTTGCCAAGTTTGTCAAGCAGGGAGCTAAAGGAAACTGAGCTGAAAAGAACATAAGGAAACAAAATTCCAGATCTATAGGATCTAAAATTGTGTGTCCATTTGCCTTATGCTAAAATTAATAGGATTCTGAAACTCTGGGTAGGATTTAACCCTGGTGCTCAGTTGACTGTCTAAGAAACATCAGGGCTTTTCTTATCCCCATCTATGGTGTAGCAGTGGCAAGTATGGAAGCCATGGAAACTTCTACTGAAAGTCCCACCGCAGCATAACTGATTGTGGGTTAGGCTGGAAGAGACTGATTTTCTGTATGTGTTTCAACTGGGGTTCAGGCCCAGTTTTGCCGCCTTGGTTAGCCTATCAGGAGAGAGGAGGTTGGGAGCATGTTCCTACTGATTTTGGTAGCTTTCAGTAGCATCAACCATGGTATCTTTCTGGGGAGAATGAATTGGGAGTAGGGGGCATTGTTTTGCAGTGGTTTCCACCACTACTTGGAAGATTGGCTTGGGATATGTTGTTTGGCCCCATGAAGCCTGCAATTTTATACACCACTCTAACATCCGTCATGAAATCCACTGAATGGGACCTTCCAGAGTTTTGGAGTGCGCTTTCATTAATATGCTGATGACACACAACTCTTATTTCTCCTTTACAACTCAAGCAGGTGTGGCAGTGGATGTGCTGAATCAGTGTCTGGCCTTGATAATGGATTGGATGAAAACCAACAAACTGAAGCTCAATCCAGGTAAGACAGACACTGTCAGCAGGTGGGTGGAATGCATTGTGTTCTGGGTGGGGTTACTCTCCTTAAAGGAGCCCATGTACAAACTGGGGATACCCTTGGATCCAACACTACAATGGGAAGCAAAGTGGCCTCAGTGGTACTGAGTGGCTTCAGCCCAGTTATGACCCTATCTGGACAGGGATAGCCTAGCTCTGGTAACCTCCAAATCAGACTACTGCAGTGTGTTGTAGACCGTACAACTTTTGAAGATGGTTTGAAAACTACAGCTGGTGAAGAACTTGTAAGATCGATTGTTAGCTGGGGCAAGAAGGTGTGGACCTCAGTTCTGGTCTTCCTGGCAGCCAATTTGTTTCCAGGCTCAATTCAAAGTGCTCGTTTTGACATTTAAAGCTTTATGCAGCTTGGGACCCCTAAACATTTTTTAAAAACCACTTTCCCCCTTATGAACCTGCCAAGATCCCGAGTTCTTAATCTGAGGCCCTTCTCTGTGTGCCATCTCTGAGGGTGGTCCAGGGGGTCACAATGAGAGGAAAGGTCCTTTCTGTAGTAGCTCCAGCTACAGAATACAGTGGTACCTTGGATTAAGTACTTAATTCGTTCCAGAGGTCCGTTCTTAACCTGAAACTGTTCTTAACCCGAAGCACCATTTTAGCTAATGGGGCCTCCTGCTGCCGCCGTGCCGCCAGAGCACGGTTTCTGTTCTTATCCTGAAGAAAAGTTCTTAACCTGAAGCACTATTTCTGGGTTAGCAGAGTCTGTAACCTGAAGCGTATGTAACCTGAAGCATATTTAACCCGAGGTACCACTGTACTCTCCCCAGCAGAGCCCACTTGAGAACAACCATTTCATCATTTCACTTCTAGGTAAAGATGTTTCTGTTTTCCAGCACCAGCAACTGGATGTTTATATTTTGATTATGTTTTAAATATGTTTATGCATTTTTATTTTGGTTGTAAATCGCTTTGAGACTTTTTTATAGTGGGGAGAAATATAGACATTTAATAAATGTAAACCTGTGTGGGCTTGAGTGAACTGCTATTCTGTTACCCTCAGCTTCCCTCTGCAATGTGGGGATTTATCTTGCAAGGATATTCACTGAGGAAATAGACTCTCTAGGGCTAGGAGCAGCAAGCGTTCCATTCGTGTTAGGTCCTGGCCCTTTGTATTTGCTACTTTTATCCCAAAGTTGCATAAAGAAATGCTTAAATTGCAAATACTAAAAATATGGAACACTGAATTTCCTTCCCTTGCGAGAAAAGAACCTTTTCTTGATTTTTTTAACAGAGCACTTGCTGAAAACAAGCTAGATGTTTTTCCATTTTATAAACGGATATACAGTGGTACCTCGGGTTAAGAACTTACCGTAATTCGTTCTGGAGGTCCGTTCTTAACCTGAAACTGTTCTTAATCTGAGGTACCACTTTAGCTAATGGGGCCTCCCGCTGCCGCCGGAGCACGATTTCTGTTCTCATCCTGAAGCAAAGTTCTTAACCTGAGGTACTATTTCTGGGTTAGTGGAGGCTGTAACCTGAAGCGTCTGTAACCTGAGGTACCACTGTAGAGGATTATGAACTTTGAAACTGAGGAGATATTCTATAGGAGAAAGAAGAGAAAATCCCAGGCTGAATTCACATTTCCATCTCTCGCACAATTTTAGATTATCTAACACAAAAGATTGTTACTGCATACAGTTGGTTGTATTTTTTTTCCTGCTTCACTTTAATATCTGGCCACAAATTTGTTATTTATGTATTTGCACTTTCCTCCCAATAAATATGTATTAAAACATATTATGTGAACTGCTACTCTTTATAAATGCTACATATTTTAATCTTTTGTTGGAAGCCACCCAGAGTGGTTGAGGAAACCCAGTCCAATGGGTGGGGTAGAAATATTTTTTTAAAAATTATCATTATTATTATTACTGTATTATTAGTATTATTATATTTTGTGGCTTAAACTGTGCATCAATTTGGGGGAGAAAAATTGGAGATGGTGCTTCTCCTAATGTTTTCCTCTAGAGTTTTTAAAGAAATGTCAAGAAGATGGAAGAAGCAGCCAGGAAAATGCTTATAACAAAATCTGGTACCATGAAGACATTCACAAAAAAAAGGATCACATGCAAGCAGATGGACGAGAGGTTAAACTAAGAATACAAAGAAGGGGAGCACCACATATTATGATGGCTGTAGGAAACATTGGTGTCACAGACTATGGTTGTTTTTTTTTACAGAAAACATGTAAAGAATAGAAGTAATGTATGCATCTCAACACCACTTTATAAAGACAACCAAAGATGTGGTCCTTAACCCCTTCATTTACCAAGTGGCATAGATTTCCATTGTTAGGTTTGACTGCAAAATCTCCCACAAGTTTGTCCCAGACCAGTGGACTTGATGAAACTGCTACAGACACAATGGAGTCAGGTTGGCTAACAATCCAGATTTGCTGTCTCCAGACACAAAAATATCAAAAACAAAGGTATGGTGCACTTTGGCAGTACGTCTATCTCAGTTGGGTTAGAGCATGATCCTGATAATGCCAAGGTTGCAGGTTCTGTCCCCATATGGAACAGCTGCATATTCCCACATTGCAGGGTTGAACTAGATCAATGTTTCCCAACCTTGGGTCTCCAGCTGTTTTTGGACTACAACTCCCATCATCCCTAGCTAGCAAGACCAGTGGTCAGGGATGATGGGAATTGTAGTCTGAAAACAGCTGGAGACTGAAGGTCCTCAGGGTCCCTTCCAACTCTACAATTCCATGATTCTCCTGTTCTACCTGGCTACGCAGCACAGTGTTGGCCTTCTTAGGGGCTAGTGAATCCAAAGACATCATGTCTTCTCATTCATTTTTCTACCTCCTACATACTGTAGCTGTAACAAATAAATACGTGGATCTATTTCCTATTAGCTTCATATCCAACAGATAACTTAATCAGGAGATCTACACAGCACATTTGGCACAGCTACCGTTCAGGCAATTTGATACCAGATTATCAGTGCTGCTTGGCAAGAGGGAAGAGAGATAATTTTCCAGGGGAAAGGTGCACAGGAAATGCGTGCTGCTCACTTCCATGCCAAAACACCTTCAGTGTAACTCAAAGGCTGTTATTAGAATACTAATAAGAAAGTAAAAGAGAAAAGTTTAGATTTAAATTAAGTGTTCGTTGCTCTTTCTGAAAATAATTCTTTAAACTCAAAAACAAGAAGGCAAACAACTGATGCCCATATACATAACATGCAGCTTTGGATTTGGGTAGATTTGTAAGGTCCGGTAAGCGGCCCCCGCCTTTTAAGCTTCAAAATCATGGCATCCAGCCACCTACAGACTATAATGTCTGCCGCACACTTTGAATACATATACAGCAAGTCCCCTTGGGAGCCAACAGGATTTGATGACATTCAATTGCTCTCCCAGGAAATTGTACTGAAAAAACATGGCTCTACCATAGAAAGGAATGTGCTGGAATGTGGATTCTGAAATGGGCCGTTGATATAATTTGGTTCATAATCCACCTGGAATGAATCAGAGGAGTCTGGTTTGGACTCTGAGTATGGCGGTGTTATGAGAATTATAAGGTCTAAGATATAAAATACCGTATTTTTCGCCCCATAGGACGCACTTTTCCCCCTCCAAAAATGAAGGGGAAATGTGTGTGCGTCCTATGGGGCAAATGCAGGCTTTCGCTGAAGCCTGGAGAGGGAGAGGCATCGGTGCGCACCGACCCCTCTCACTCTCCAGGCTTCAGGAAGCTATCCGCAAGCCTTGCAAGCCCGGCGGGAGTTCCCACGGGCTCGCAAGGCTTGTGGGCAGCAGCCTGCAGCCCCCGCGAGTGTCTGCAAGCCTTGCGTGCCTGGTGGGAGGTCCTGCCGGGTGTGTGAGGCTTGGGGCGGCAGCCTGCTGCCCGAAGCACGGGGAGCCCTCCGGAGGGCTCCCTGTGCTTCAGGCGAGTGTCCGCAAGCCTTGCACACCCAGCGGGAGGTCCCGCCGGGCGTGCGAGGCTTGGGGCGACAGCCTGCCGCCCGAAGCACGCAGAGCCCTCCGGAGGGTGCCCCGTGCTTCGGGCAGGTGTGCGCAAGGCTTGGGGCGGCAGCCGTGGCTGGGGGGGGAATAATTTTTTTTATTCATTTCCCCCACCCCAAAAAAAACCCGAGGTGCGTCCTATGGACCGGTGCGCCCTATAAGACGAAAAATACGGTAAATATACCAAGCAAACACATACGTAAATATATAAACTGCATGTCTGAAACAGTACAGGGAAAAAACGTCCTGAAACCATTTTGTCTCTCCCAAATTTACCTCAAATGTTTCTCTGCAAGGAGGTAGGAAATGGGAAAAACCTCCCCACTGTGTCTTTGGTCACAAATCCTGCCCTAAGGGCACATTTCAGATATGAATAGGGTGAGCCTGTAATCTCGACTCAGGAATTAAGTATTTATCTGAAGAAGTGTGCATGCACACGAAAGCTCATACCAATAACAGTTGGTCTCTAAGGTGCTACTGGAAGGATTTTTTATTTATTTTGTTTTAAGTATTTATCATCACAAAAGAATAGCCAGGCTGCCCAGGTAAACCCATTAACAGCCAGGTAAATCCATCAACAAGTTTCCTGCCAGACAGGATTCTGTTGTAGACCGCCCCTTCTGCGATGTATGTATGATGTATTGGGCTCCAGGGTGGGCAATTTCAAATGTCTATATAAGAGCTTGCACACCATTGTTCTGGGTTCCTCCTGCCTCCTGCACGTGGTTGTGAGCACCCTGCTGCAACAGTTAATAAAGATCATGCCTACCAGCTGCCTTGCTTCTCAATATTCTCTGGATGACCTCTATTATTTTCTCCTGCCGATAGAGAACCTACATAAGGACTCTATACGGGCTCTTGGGTACCCCATAAGGGACAGGGAGCAGTAGCTTCCTGCCCTGTCCATACTTAAGAGAGAGGGTGGGAGGATGTAGCTACATTCAGATGAGGCCCATTGAGATGCTATGTGAACACCAAGTTGCACCAGGGCCTACTAGTGCAAGCAAAGGTGGCCATGTCTCTTACTTTACAGAGGAAAGTCTTCTATTCAGTGAGAGTAGCATGGGCCTTGAAATTGTCCAAGAACAGTTAGCACCTGAATGCAAACTGAGCAGGCACACAGGTCAACTGGTCACAGTCTTCCCTACAAATCAGTGTAAGCATCTTAACATTTGCATGTACACATAAAAATTAGCACATGCAGATTTTATTCAAATATGCACTCTCTCTTATTTTGGTGATGCATTTCCTTTGGGGATGGTTTTGATGCATAAGTGGCCACCCTATGAACAAGGCCTGCAAACTTCATACATCCAAAGCCTTTTTTGTACAAAACACAGCAAGTTCAGTGCAATGGCCAGAGCAAACAATCATTTCCACACTCCAGCACCCAGGGCTTTTCAGCTCACTGCATTCCGTACAGCCAGGGAAAAGCAGGATTGCATGACTCATAATTTGTGCTCTGAACAATTTCAGAGATCTGAGCCATTTCAAAACTCTTGTATTAATTTCTCTTAATTTGCTTTGACAGGAATTTGTATTGTCATCATCCAAAAGGTAATCACCCGTGCCAGGCTGAAGAAGGGGCGGGGTGGGGGGGGGGAGAGAGAGCAAGAAAGAGCACTGTGAGAGCATCAAGGGCCAGAGAAATGTCAGCTAAAAAAAAATGCACCACCCAAACAGCCACACGATATAGATCTTTCCCCTTCTTCCTTTTAACAGATCTCTACTTTAATCTCTAAGGCCATGAACATCCAAGAGGAATAAACCTTTTGCTGCTGCTCCTACTGCTGCTGCTGCTGCAGTGCAGTGCTTGCAAAGAAAACTGTTCTCAGCACTGCAGCAAGAAACTGCCCATAAACAAAGAAATGTACCCTTGTCCTGCCAACCACTCCATGGTGAACTTCTTTGATGCCGCTTTGATGCCACAAGTCATTTTCTACCTGCACCCCCAACTCCCCCATTCCCCTCCGTAGCAAAAACCTTTACAGCAAAAGCGCAAATCCCATCACAAATCGTCACAGTTCCACTAAGTTTTCTAAAAAGATTTATTTCCAATGCAGTTCTGTCCTCGGTTTACTCAGTGCTACAAAAGCAAAGTATTTGAAAATCTTGAACACCTGGAAATCCAAAGGACCTAGCAACATGTGCTCAGCATTGCTTTGGAAATCTGCCCTGTATTTTGGGAACTGAGCTGCTGTTTAATGTCTGTCTCTCTCTTTGTATTCACAAACAACAATGCTGAGTACAACCTACCCTTAGCACTTAAATACGCATTGTGTTTGGAGGGATGTATAGAATATCTCTGGACGCGGGTGGCGCTGTGGGTTAAACCACAGAGCCTAGGACTTGCCGATCAGAAGGTCGGTGGTTCAAATCCCTGCGATGGGGTGAGCTCCCATTGCTTGGTCCCTCCTCCTGCCAACCTAGCAGTTTGAAAGCACGTCAAAGTGCAAGTAGATAAATAGGTACCGCTCCGGCGGGAAGGTAAACGGCGTATCCGTGTGATGCTTTGGTTCGCCAGAAGCAGCTTAGTCATGCTGGCCACATGACCCGGAAGCTGTACGCCGGCTCCCTCGGCCAATAAAGCGAGAGGAGCGCCACAGCCCCAGAGTCGGTCACGACTGGACCTAATGGTCAGGGGTCCCTTTACCTTTACCTATAGAATATCTCAGTGCTGTCAATACGCTCCTGTCCCACCTTAACCATATGAGAAAAGACCTAGTATACATGGAGGCTTGAGAAGGAAGGCAGAGGGTTGTCACACTTAAAAACAGGGGAGCCAGGGGATGGTCAAAGATCCAAAGCACCCTCCTGCATTTTTGTTTTTCCACCTCTACCACTAATCACCACTGTCTTTTCAGTGAGTAGGCAGGTATGCATCATACATCCTGTGCTAGAATCTATGCCGTGGTAGTGACGTCACACAAAATCTTCTCTTTTGGAAATAGGAAAAACGCTTTTTGGGGGAGAAGGAGAAACTTCCCAATCCCACCCTACCTTTCTTCTGAAACATTAAAGGTAAAGGTACCCCTGACCGTTAAGTCCAGTCGCAGACAACTCTGGTGTTGTGGCACTCATCTCACTTTACTGGCCGAGGGAGTCAGCCTTTGTCCACAGACAGTTTCCGGGTCATGGATGACTAAGCCACTTCTGGTGAACCAGAGCAGTGTCGGAAACACCGTTTACCTTCCCACCGGAGCGGTACCCATTTATCTACTTGCACTGGCATGCTTTCAAACTGCTAGGTGGGCAGAAGCTGGGACCGAACAATAGGAGCTCACCCCGTTGCCGGGATTTTAACTGCTGACCTTCTGATTGGCAAGCCACCCGTGTTCCATCTGAATCATTAGGGCGATGCTATTATCAGAGGTAGGATATTTGGCTGTCTAAAACTGATAGGCCAGGATCAAACAACGGCTGTACTGTACTCTACTACAGTCATCTTCCTTCAGCACAGTACTGTTCAAATATTCTTTACAAGCAGAAGTTCTTGTCCCATTTTTTCCCCTCTTAAGGAAATGCATGTTCAGTGAAGGAGGATGACCCAGAACTCTCTACTGCTCTGTTTCCTAGCAAAGGATCAGTAATGCTCTCTAAGGAAGATATTCTAACAGAATTCTCATGAATAAGCAGTTAACACAAGTATTTATTTTTAAAGAGGGGCTCTTTCAAATTAGTACATATCACTGCTGCTTCCTCCTACTTTCATTCCCCTTCTTATAGTTATTTCATTTTATCAAACCCTTAGCACATGTTAACCCCTATACTTCTTTCATTGAGAAGGAAGCAATTTCTCTTTAAAGAAAAGGTATCAGTGACAAGTGTTTAACTGTATACATATCTTAATCCCCTTTGGAACTCAAGCTGCTACTGTGCCATTGAAATGCTAAACCTGTGTTTCCACTTGCTGAAAAATACTGTTTGATATTCTCTAAAGACATTTATGTATTTCTGCTAAAATTCTCCTTTTGTTAATCTATGTCTGCTGCTGAAAAGGATCTTGAATGTTACAATATTATGAGCGTTTATAACACTCTCACTTAATGAATCCACAAAAGCTTACTCCACAATAAATATTATTTATGTATCAACAAAGTTCCCTGGGTGGCTTCGGAAGTTATGAATCAATAAAATGCAAAAACACAATCAAATAATATGATACATATATTTAAAAATAGCAATATAACCAACATAAAACCATGAGAACCATAATAAAATCAGAATAAAAACAGCCGAAACCCAGCACAGGGGAAACTGGCGCCAAAGATCTAAAAACACACTAAAAATGAGAGCACAAGATTCTTTTTTTATCTTTGCGGTACCAGACAAATGTGGTCACACCACTCTGTGATTTACAATTTATGAGTCTTTTTTTCTTTTTTCAGTTGAAAGTGAAGCACAATAACAACAGAAGTGTAACTTAAAAATATTTCACGAAGAAAACAAGTAAGATCCAGACAGACATCACATAACTCTCAACAGTCAATACTGATATGGAGATCCAGCAAGAATTGGTTTGGTTAACACTTGCCACATAATCAAGCCAAGGTCAAGCACTTGAGAGCCAGTGTGGTGTAGTGGTTCAGAGGGGTGGACTCGTAATCTGGTGAACCGGGTTCGCTTCCCTGCTCTTCCACATGCAGCTGCTGGGTGACCTTGGGCTAGTCACACTTCTCTGAAGTCTCTCAGCCCCACTCACCTCACAGAGTGTTTGTTGTGGGGGAGGAAGGGAATGGAGAATGTTAGCCGCTCTGAGACTCCTTCGGGTAGTGATAAAGCGGGATATCAAATCCAAACTCTTCTTTTAGATCTGGTTTGTTTCAATGGGAGAAACTCATGTCTGTGCTGAACATTGTTATTGAAATCAATAGGAGTTAACAGTCCTTAACTTTGGATGGAATATGCCCTCGCATCTAACTCAAGTGTTGTTAGGAAAGAATGCAGATGGAATAAGGGAAATGGGAAATATTATTTCCACATCAAAAGGCTTGGCAATTACTTCTGTGGATTACAATGGGCTCTCAGTGGTAATATAAAAGATGAACATCCTTGGGACTGCTCTCGCTGGATATGTGTCAGGGGTTTTGTGTTTCTACACAGAAAACTGATTTTTCTGACACTGTAAATTAAAGTAAACATGCTCCAAATTGTTTTGCCTCCTCTGTGGAATAGCGATTAGCTCAAGAACAGTAGAAATTGCTTTTCTGCATTCTTATTTTATTTGGTTTTCTATTCTGCTTGTTTCTTTTGAATTAAACGTTTTTGCTCTAAATTTCATTGTGCTTTGCCTTGGAATTCAAGAGACTCCGTCTGCCCAAGACCCTTGGTAAGAAGGGATCTCGTGCTCACCAAGTAGCTCCTAAATGGCTCTGAGACATAATAGGACCTGGGATTGGCCAACTCTGCCTACTGCATGTTTATGATATCCGTCAAGTCATCAAGGTACAAATAAGAGCAGGGGTGTCAAACTCAAATTCATCGGGGGCCGCATCAGCAGTTTGGTCACCCTCAAAGGGCCGGTTGTATCTGTAGGACTATGTGTAAAGTGGAGGTTTCCTGTGTAGAGCGGCCGGCGCCGCTAGAGGGCAGATGTTCTCTGGCTTGTAGGCTGCCGCGCATGCACTGAAGAGGCGGCTTTCTTATGTACAAAAAAAAAGCGAGAATAAAAGGTGAAGGCTGGCAGCCGGCGGCGACTACACAGGCCACATGACGAGGTCTGGCGGGCCGGATTCGGCCTGCGGGCCTTGTGTTTGACACCCGTGAATAAGAGCCTTCTGCCAAGCAACAATTCTACAACTGATCTGGGCTGTTTTGCGCAAATCATGATAGTAGTAGACTCATGACAGTACCTTATTTCCCAAACAGTGTGGTTTACATAAATGATGTTACCAGAACCAAACCTGCTCCACGCCTTCTAAGGCGCCCTGTGTTTCACCAAAAAGAAAAGAAGCATCTCCCCCTCTGAAAGCAGAAGAGAGATACACTCTGGAGTCAGCTGACAAACATGACTTCTGCAAATATGGTCCTCCTTGTGGAAAATGTGTTCCTGAGAATAATGAACACATGAACTCTGCAAAGTAATCTTTCTGAATAACCCTTTTGGAATACCTAACAAATCTTTATGGGCGATTTATGCGCCTAAGTGCATATGTGCCAAAACACATTGATTTGGAAGTTAGCTCTACTGAAATCAATGGGACTTAATTTCAAGAAAATGCATATAGGTTCAAGGCAAAACACATTAAGAGTTTGTTAAGCTGCACCAATTATTCATGTGAACATGGAATTGCTATGCAGTCTCTGAAGCTGTACAGAACAAAGCACCACCCTCAATTCACAATCACTAATGCAGCTTAGAATTCCTACTCCAGCCCCTAACCACACATTGAAAACGTCAGGGCGGGGAATCTATGCTCTCATCATTCTTTCCCTTACATGAAGGAGTACAAAAGGGCATTCAAACACCTCTCTATCACACTTGTGCTGGGCAGATTCAAACCAGAAGTCCTCAAACTCCCTCCCACCGGTATTCCAGTAAGAAAATATATTTTTGCATCCAAACACTCAGAACACATGGTTCACATTCTTCCAACAAAATCAATATTTCAGCCTTTGTTTAGTACCCGTGGCACTAAAAAATGCTCACAACAAGCAACTCACTGACACTGTGCTTTTAAAACAAGGTTGCATTTCTGATGAAGTAATAGTTCTGGGACTTGCTATATGTTTCTTCCCCGTGCCATATGCAGAGAAGCCAGTAACAGTGACATGAAACGTTCTCTGCCGCTTCCTCCACAACCATCCAACCAACCAACCTGCAACAATTTTATAGACAGAAAAACACTGCTGCATTAAGAGCACATACTGTCCTACAGCACACGCAAAGGTTGCCAACTATTTTTGGCCCATATCCAAGCCCTGCCTATAAATAACCTATTTAAGGTAAACGGTTGATGTAGCAATAGCAGCTACCTGTCACTTATCAGCCACGTTGCTCCAAACCTTTCCTGACTTAATCAATGCCTTATTGATGCCCTAATGTTCCAACTCCTACCTCCCCCTAGGGCCTAGGAGGAACGAGGAAGCAATGACCAAAGAAAGTTATTTATAGAGCCCTAAGCCAAATCAGATTCACAGCTTTAAGATGCTGGATCCATGAGCAAACAAGAACAGCCACCATCAACACATTCAATTCTGCTCTTCTCCTTGCTTGGGACAGTTTCCCTGATGTAGACGGGGACAGAAATACCAGCTCTTGTTGAGTGTATGCATGGATGGAGGCAGGGTGAGGGACAGGATCTAGCTGGTGGGCCAGATCCCAAGATCCTCCATCCCTAGTGGGTCACTTTGACAGGTGGGTGGGGCTGGCCACCTATCAGTCACCTATATCCCCATGCTGTCAGGTGGACCGTTTTCGCTCTGCAGCATGGCTTGAGTTCAAGACTTACTGCAAAGCAAGATTCCAGCCAACCAACTTGGTTGGTGCTGTTTTCAAGCCCTGCTTTCATCTGGAATCAGATACACTCCAGAGCCAAGCTCTTGATCAGAAACTCTGGAGTGTGGCTGATCCCAAGAGGTCTTTATGCCACTGACAAACAGCTGTCTTTGAGCCCTACTTTCAAAAGGGATCAGCAACATTCTGGAATTCTCAGTCTAGTCATGGGACACGCAATGCAGCAACCTTGCTGAAGCTTGGCAGGTCTACAGACTATGTGCAAAACTTATGGATGTCACTGTCAATTACACCATGGAATATAAACAAAATAAATAAACTGGTGTCAGTGCCAGGCAGTTGCTTATGGCAGTGTTTCCCAACCGGTGTTCCGCGGCACACTAGTGTGCCGCGATACATTGCCGGGTGTGCCGTGGGAGGGAGGCGGGCGAGTCGGGCGGCCGAGAGGCGGGGCAGCGGCGGCGGCGAGCGCGGGGCTGGGGCGGGGGAAGCCTTGGCCTCCGCTCGCCCGGTGGCCTTGGTCCGCCTCTCGATCGCGCCCCTTCCCCAGAAACGACGCGCAGGGCAACCTCTCCTTTAAAGAAGCGGCGCCGTCGGAAGACTGAGGTGTCCCCACGTGCGGCGCCCATAGGCGGCCCGAAGAGGCAGAGGGTGCCTCGTCGGCTCTAAAGCCCCCAGCACGCACCCAGGGTTGGACCGGCCGGGAGAAGCCAGACGGATCCCCGCGCGGAACACACCTGCGAGCTAATCGGCGGAGTGGCCGGAGGAGCCCTCCCGTGCTCCCCCGCCGCTCAGCCGCCGCTGCCTCCCTTCTTCTCCCCAAGCTCCAGCCGGCAGGAGCTCGCCTGTGCCCTTCGGCTGCCCACCTCCCCTCCTTCTTCCCGCCGCTCCTGCCATGCTCTGCTACCCGCCGCGCCTCGAGCCCACGCTCTTCCCTGCTCCCCAGCCGAGAGCTTGGCGTCCCACCAAAGTCCTCTTCCGCAGCCTGTCCCTTTAAGGGCGCTCGGACCCCGGCCCTTAAGCAGGGCGCCGGGGGAGGGGCCTGGAGGGAGGGGGAGCCGCCCCCGCCCCTCCTACGCAAAAGGGAGGAGGAGGAGGAGGCGGAGAGCGCCGAAGCCTTCGGAGTCAGGAGCCTCCAGCTGTCGCCTGGACCCCATCAGGGCTAAGGGTCACGTGGTCAGGAGGCTTTTAATTTGGAACGGAGTCAATGGGCAGGGGAGATGCTTTGCCATTAGTTTGTTAGTAGGAAAGACAGAAGGTCCCTTTGCCAACTCTGATGAAGCCTTGTTTGCATGGCATGCACCCCCCACACACTTCGCAGTATTCGCATCTTCAGGACTAGTGCCATGGGCTCTTTGTTATGGTAAAGGTAAAACGGTTCCATCCGCCTCTCTCTCTGCATTGGGTGCGAGGAGTTGGTGCCCATCAACCCTCGTTAGACTCCAACTCCTACCAGCCCCAGCTGGCATGGCCAGTGTGGTCTGGGATTGTAGGACTGGATAGTCCAGGGACACCTGGAAAGCCGTGGCTTCTCCACCTCTCATTTAAGGGTTGAGAGCACAACAGCCTGGCCAGGGACAATTCTTGCCTCTTTAGCCATATACACGCTCTTGGGGAAGCTACCTGGCCTCTTGCTGATTCCTGTAACTCTGATGCAGGTTGTACCTGGCAGAGAGAGCTCTTCTCAATCACTCTGGGTATGGATGTGACCACAACTGAGAAGACTGGTCACATTGCAGGCTGGCAGAACATGAGCAAGCCTCCTCCATCCCAACCATACACACCTTTGTTCTGTTTTATTGGGCAGGGGGCTTTGTTTCTACACCTCGGGGGCTTTGCAGGTGAAATCTTGTGAGACACTGGTGGGAAGTGAGCTAAAACACTCAGATATTGTTTAAATCAACACATCAAAAAACTGAAGGCCAGTTGCCTCAACACGAAGACTCCCGAGGCTGGTCTTGTGACATGTAAAATAATTAAACTGGGGCAAGATGACGAGCTTGTTCTTGATTTTTCTAAAAGCACATGGCCAATTCTGTACCAGCTTGGACCTGAAAAAATGTGCAGGGTGAGCTTTCTGTGCCAGAGACTCTTCGTCAGGAGACTATTGTTTTCACCACTACAGAGAAGCAGTCTGTTTAGCTGGGGCAGTAGAGTTCGTGACATCCTATGTTCATAAATCAGAGAATTGTAGGGTTGGGAGGGACGCTGAAGACCATCTATTTCAACCCCCTGCAATGCAGGAATATGCAGCAGTCCCATACAGGCGAGCACACGCGGGGCGGCGAGCGAGCTCCCTCCCACATCCCATCGCCGCTCGCTTCGGCAGGCCGGCCGTGCTCCGCGCTGGTGTCGGCAAGCCTTGCGCACCCGGGGGATCTCCCCCCGAGAGCGCAAGGCTTGCGGGCGGCAGCTGGCAGCACGGAGCACGGGGCGCCCTTCGGAGGACGCCCCATGCTCCGCGCTGGTGTTGGCCAGCCTTGCGCACCCGGGGGATCTCCCCCCGAGAGCGCAAGGCTTGCGGGCGGCAGCCGGCAGCACGGAGCACGGGGCGCCCTTCGGAGGACGCCCCATGCTCCGCGCTCGTGTTGGCAAGCCTTGCGCACCCGGGGGCGCGTGGGGCGCCCTGAAACAGAGGGTTCCCCATGCTGCGGACTGTAGCCTGCCGCCCGATGCGCGGGACGCCCTGAAGCAGAGCGCCCCTCGCGCCAGGCAGACATGGGCCAGCCCCACAAGCTCGGGGGACAGCGGGGAGGCGCAGCACCGCCATCCCACTGTTCCCCGACCTGGTTTTGGGGGGGGAAATAAAGGGAAAAAAATTTCCTTTATTCCCCCCCCCAAAAAAAAGTAGGTGCGTCCTATGGGACGGAGCGTCCTAAAAATACGGTACTTACTATTTCATAATAAAGTAATTATAAAATACCGGTACTTTCTTTGTGTTTATTTGATGCCTATGAAAGAGAGTTACTTTATATATAGTCAATATAGGCACAGAGTTAATTTTTTAAACATTTTCTAATGGTGGTGTGCCTCGAGATTTTTTTCATGAAACAAGTGTGCCTTTGCCCAAAAAAGGTTGGGAAACACTGGCTTATGGTTCCACTGTGGCAAAAGCCCTTCATGATTCCACTATAGTTCCACTATGGCAAAAGCCCTCCAAGCTTCCCAGGGGTGGGAAGCTTGCAGCCTAATCCTGACCTGCCAGAGTTGTCCAATTTGACCCATAAGGCCATTTTTCCAAAACAGCACCCACCCCTCAGTCAGCTGACACTACTCATGACATCAGCGGATGGGCAGGAGGGTTGGGTTCAATTCTGCATTGAATGTGTCAGCTGATGGGGAGGTGAGAAATAAATGCTTTGGTAGCCCTAACGTTTTTCACAACTCAAAGCACCAAGTACAGGGCTAGTATTCTAGCAATGCCCCTTGTGCTGCAGTTCCCAACCAAACTGAATCAAATTTCTCCTTCCTCCTGGGTCTTAAGGAACCATTAGCCTACATAGACAGGTAATAGAAAACATTAAGGGGGAAGGGGAAGACCCTTATATCAGTCACACAATTTATCCTTCTACCCTAGTTCTGCATACTCTGGCCAGGGTCCTAAGTTGGGGGTTCTACCTACCTGTGATCCTTTTGAAGTGGAAATGCCAGGAACTGAACCTGAGAACTCCTCTGTGTTGAGCAATGTTCCCTCCCCAAAGTAACAGTGGTAGCTCCGTATCTTTCCTGACATCTGGGCTCTGTCCTCAAGACAACCATAAACAAATGAAAAATACATATGGGCAAGATCCATTTCTTTTGACTGCAGTTCTCTATCAAAAAATTTCAAACCAACCTCTAATGTCAGAAAATGTGGCAATCCTGGGGGGAAGTATCTGTACCGGGGGGGGGGGGAGGGAGTTTTGAATTCTAGTCCTGTCCTTCAAAATGTGGGTTTGTAGACAGAAAACATCTCAACTTTCAGGAAAACAAGCACCCAGCTCCACAAAGGTTCAACAAGTACAAGTTCCAAACAAATGTAAGCTGAGTACTCAGGTCTAAAGAACTACTGCAAAAAAACAACCACCCCAGAAACCATAGATGGAGACAAACACCAAAGGGAACTCCAATAAGCAAAGCCAACTCAGTGCCTGTACGAAACCATTCCTACAACCCAACTCTTCTCTCTTTGGCCCAGCTTAGCGTCTTTTGGGAGAGGTGTTTTATTTCATATCATGCATCATGGAATCCCTTATCAGCTAATCCCAGCAAGGCCCCTGGGAACAAGCTATGTGCAAGAGATGGCTGAAAATACCTCAATCTAAGCAGAATGAAGTTGGGTTTTGACTGAGAAATTTTCAGCCACCCCTCAAATAGTTCAAAGCTATGAACAGGAATCCCATTTTTATGCACTTCATAAACCTCCTGCCAGTCAAGTAGCCAGAACCAGGAGATACTCAGCTCAGAGCCAGCGCCTGGGGCTCATTCTTCCGCACCATCCACTTTCAAGACTATCGTCAGTTTGCTGACAATGAAAATGATCTGCCTGCTACTAAATTGTCACACATTCCTGAGTCTGAGATGTGAATTACCAAGTCTCACTAGCAAATTAAGCCATGTTAATGTCATCGCCATTTCTGCAGATAGCCAAATTCCAATGGAAATGCAAAAGGCGTTTGGCTCAGGAATACACACGGAGTGCTCCAGGCATAAATCAACCAACAGGGAATGCTCTGAGATTTATTTATTTATTATTAACAAAGCACAGATTGAATGAGAATGAAAAGAAAACAGAGATGGCCTAAGCCGGGCAAAAGAAACTTGGCCAACTGAGTGATCAAATATTGTGATATAACAGTCAAGCATTTTTAGGATTGCCCAGTCATCTTCATTTTATTGTTGTTGCTGCTTAGTTGTTATTAGAACAGTAACAGCAAAAATACTTTAATCGACAACAGGTTTAATACTTTTGATAATTACAGAAACAAATTTAATGTTTTTGTGCAACAATTAATTTAACTTTTCAAAGAAGTGGAACTGATCATTTTAACTTTTTAATAATGCTAGGAAAGGATTTCTATAAATGCAAAAAAATTACTGTTGCCTTTTTAGCTTTTCACATGAGGGACAGTTAATGGAAATAAAATATAGTAAGAGCAATTATTATTTTTAAAAAGAGTTCAGTTTTTAACAGCATTTGTGCCAAGTAACTAGCGGAGTGACCCATTCTTCAAGCACCATCAGTATTAGATTCAGCACAGAAGGGGTACTCTTTGCAAGCAAGGAGGGGTCATGGGTGTTCACAATCAGTATCCTTTACCACTAGCTACTGTTCAGAGGTGAGGTGCCTGCAGGTATAAGCAGGTGGCCAATAAGAGAAGCTCTGGTATGTTGCTAAATTTACCTCAGCTAGGCAAACTTGGAGAAGCAATTTTGTTTTATTTGCATTTTAATGCAAAACTACCTAATTTGCACACCTTGAACTAATATATGAACTAAAACAGCATCCTTCAAAAATTCACACAGCTCCAAATTTTTGCAACACGGTTCTCCAACAAAACAATCTGGACAAAAATGCATATAATTATGGGAAAGTGTGCATACAGATGCATATAATTAGTGGAAGTAACATACACAAATGCATTACATTAGGGGAAATTGCTTGTAAAGATCTGTATATCAGTCAAAACTCCATACCAAATGTGCATATTAGACGAAAGTGCATACAAAAATGTGTTTATTAGGAGAAATTCACACTAAAATGGTTATGAATTTTTATGAGGATTATTTTTTCTCATAAGTGCACATTGCTGCAGAAATATGGAGAACTGAATTTAAGACTAGAAAAAATGAGAAAGAGGGAGAAATTAAAATGGACAGATTCATCCATCTTTGCCCACTACTAACGGGCTAAGGCCAAGCAGCCCTCACTCTTGTTTTCGTTAATGACACTACAGTGGTACCTCTGGTTAAGAACTTAATTCGTTTTGGAGGTCCGTTCTTAACCTGAAACTGTTCTTAACCTGAAGCACCAATTTAGCTAATGGGGCCTCCAGCTGCTGCCGCCGCGCAATTTCTGTTCTCATCCTGAAGCAAAGTTCTTAACCCAAGGTACTGTTTCTGGGTTAGTGGAGTCTGTAACCTGAAGCGTATGTAACCTGAAGCGTCTGTAACCCGAGGTACCACTGTATAATGAAACAAAAAGTTTCTACTGACACAGTAACTTCATGAAACATCTGACAACATCTGACCACAGCAAAATAGCAGGTGGACAGTTCACTGCTTGGCATGACAGCCAGAGGCAGAGATGGAGCCCAAGGAAGGAAGTATCATTTCACTTTCAGGAAGGCAAAGCAACACCTCTCTCCTAACA
Organism: Podarcis melisellensis; assembly: GCF_964234715.1. Classification (NCBI taxonomy): domain Eukaryota; kingdom Metazoa; phylum Chordata; class Lepidosauria; order Squamata; family Lacertidae; genus Podarcis; species Podarcis melisellensis. Next base: position 27,883,011 of record NC_138529.1, on the reverse strand, counting down.
TGCACATGCATACTATTTGAAACATAATCCTACTATAAAATATGACTTAAGAAAAGAATATATGTGAGAAGTCATATAATTCCTCCACAAGACCCCAAAAGGCTGGATGGAAAACCTTCTACAACGCACTTCCTCAACCTCAGCCCTCCAGATGTTTTGAGACTACAATTCCCACCATCCCTGACAACTGGTCCTGCTAGCTAGGGATGATGGGGGTTGTAGTCCCAAAACATCGGCGGGCCGAGGTTGAGGAAGCCTGGTTTAGCGTATGATACCAGTCATTTTACCTGCCAAAAATTAGTGGCCTCCTTCTTTTCATGTTGACTGATTTATGGCAGCTATACAGAACAATACATAACAATGCTACATATAAGTTGCAAAACAAAATGCCACTCTCACCATAGGATTTTTTTTCATTTGTCTCACCCCCTTGTACTGGGATACATCTCCCCCCCCCCCCCCATTATCTGTTGAGGAGAGCCTGACCAGGGTTTCAGACTATGGCAGCCATCATTACAATTGCTGCAGCAGAACATGAAAAGTCTAAGGAGACCTTTCAGCAGGCACCCAACGAACCATCAAGATCTGAACCATAGCTACCTGGTGCTTCATCTTTGTGCTCTTGGCGGCCGCTCTAGCCAACATTTCTCACCAACAATCATGAGCATCTTGAGTACCTTGGAGAAAAGGTGCGATGGAGGGAGGAGGAACACAACAAACTAGCCTCAAGAGCCAGGCACTTTTTCTTGTGTGAAAAAATGGGAGTGGGGGTGGTTACTGCATCATTTGATGGGTGCCAGGCATTCAGGGAAAGAGACAAAATACTTCAGAAGGGTGCAGATCAGATTCAGTGCCGGGGGGGGGGGGGAGTTGTGGCCTGAGGAGAGTCCCACGGAGCAGAGAGACTGCATCTGGCTCCCGGAGGAGTACAGGGTCAGATTTAAGGTGCTGGTTTTGACTTTTAAAGCCTTTCACGGCCTAGGACCCTCATACCTACGGGACTGCCTCTCCTGGTATGCCCCACGGAGGACCTCAAGGTCCATAAATAGCAGCACCCTAGAGGTCCCGGGCCCTAAGGAAGTTAGATTAGCCTCAACCAGAGCCAGGGCCTTTTCAACACTGGCTCCAGCCTGGTGGAACACTCTGTCTCATCAGACCAGGGCCCTGCGGGATCTGATTTCTTTCCGCAGGGTCTGTAAGACAGAGTTGTTCTGCCTGGCCTTTGGCTTGGAATCAATTTGATCCCCTCCCCCTCTTTCTTTTTTCCTTTCTCCTCCTGTGAAGAGGCTGCAACTTAGTGTTTTAATGTTGTATTTTAATCTTGTTTTTTAAGTTGTATTTTAATCAAATTGTTTATATTATTGGTTGTTAGCCGCCCTGAGCCCGGTCTTGGCTGGGGAGGGCAGGGTATAAATAAAATTTATTATATTATTATTATTATTATCTGTACCCCAAGCCCTAAGTTTCCTACCCATGTCATAGATGCACATCCCTCCCTCTAGCTGTCTCTGGGCTCCTGGTGGGTCAGAAAATTGGCCAGCACATTCATAAAGAGGAATATCATTGAAGTAAGGCAGGCAGGATCCTGGGGAGGCAATCATAGTGCCAGCAAAATGTTTCCCCTCTTTGCTCCACCTACTGTATCACTACTGAACATTTGGGTCTTATCAGCTCCAGACAAGCCAGAAGCATTCCAAGCAGAGCCATTTCTTCCCCAAAGGAAACTAGGTAAATGCCTATAAGCTGTAATTGAGGTCCCTTCATGCTCATCATTCCCATGCTCAGCACACCTCTTCCACCTCTTTTCTCAGTTGAGGGGCACAGGATACCATTTAGCAAGCCCAGGTCCTTTGTCCTGCCCCAAATAAATGTACCTGCAACGATTATCTCTGCATTTGCAACGGCTGATATGAGCACCTGCTCTAGGTCTTTGGGGTGACAAGATTCTCTCCCCTCCTTGAATGGTCCCACCTCCTCCTGACCTATACACTTTCCTTAATCCCACAGGCCTAGTTCATAAGGATGGAAGAGAACAAAGTGAGCGAATGCTGTCGTTCCTTCATTTGCTCACTTATTCAGGGTACATTATCTGTGAGTGACAACAAATAGGAGAAACAGGAAGGACAAGGGGGCTCCGAAGACTGACAGTGGGAACTCTACTACGACATGCAGCTCTACCAGTGCTCAACAAAGCAAATCCCCAATACTGGCTTCAACTTGAAAGACACAGGCCAGTGTACAAGCTAATACAGGCACAGGCAAACTCGGCCCTCCATTTGTATTTGGGACTACAACTCCCATCATCCCTGACCACTGGTCCTGTTAGCTAGGGATGATGGGAGTTGTAGTCCCAAAACGTCTGGAGGGCCGGGTTTGCCTATGCCTGAGCTAATACACTATGGGAGTCTAATGCTGACTTGAAGTTATTGCTCCTGATAAGAGTACGTGCACACCATTCCTTGCCATCTACTTCTGGAATAGATTCACGTATCAATTTCCTACCCCTCCCTCCCACACCCATGCACCACCGGTCACTTTGCAAATGAACCATATGTTTACCAATCTTTTGAATGCAGCATCAAGCACTCTATTTGCTGGCTGCTTTGGAATTTGGCCAGCTTGTTTTCTGAAGCCCGGTAAACGTGTGCTGACCACATGTGTTGAAGCATTCACAAGACAGGTTTCCATGTGCATCTCAACCACGAGACAAATGTAAAAACAAAACCTCGCTCATTGCAGGGGGGGGGGGGGATGATTGTGTGGATCCAATTTCCAGCTGCTTACCACTGGTTAATAACTTAAGCAATTATTAATTCCTTGACTCTCTGCTAAAAATCTTTCTGCATTGCTGTGTTTCATTAGTTCACAATCCTCTGCTGTCTGAGAGCTGGCAAAGACTGTGAAAGATATGGCAGGAAGGCCCCTGATCAAATCTCTTCACAGCTATGAACCCAGTAGGTGGCCTTAGGCAAACCTCTATCTTCCATACTCAGCCTTTTATAAGAACTAATATCAGTGGAAAATGTGGAGAGGAACTGTAGAGAAATAGCTGCAAGCACCAGCAAGGCTTCGCTGATTGCCACTCCCATTGTATGATCAACGATAAGCGGATCAATAATATAGCAATGCACAATATAAAGAGCAGGAATGGGGAACCTGTGGCCCTGATCACCAGCTGGAGGACCACAGGCTCATCGGTACAGAGCCACAGCTCTGAAGGAGAACAGGAACCGAACTATAAAAGGCCACCTATTCCAATCCCCTTGCTCTTATACGAAGCAACTCTGTCTCCCTTGTTCCGAGATCAGTTCATGTAACCTTAACACACTTTGCTACAACCCGAGAGCAAACCTCTCCTTAAGACTCAAGCAAGCGATCCAAGTCACGTACATTGAGGCACAGGAAAAACAAAACAACAAACAAGAAGTCATTAGTCAATCTGACCGCCAAAAAAACCAAATATGTGGCAATCAGTCGGGCGCTGAATATGACCATAACCCATCTATCTATTTCCCCATCCAAAACTTCATTGAGAAGAGAGGAAGTCCATGCTATCCAATATCCTGTCCCATACACTTACACTATATGCCTCTGAAATCAAAATCACGTACTATGGGATGGCCCAGTGATAACATTGTTCACAAAGCTATGCATAAGTTGGGAAATGATTGGTTGCATCAACAATATGATGCAGATCCCATGGCACAGCTGCAGAGTAGTTCATAACCAATGTTGCAAGCAACCCAGGACACACTGCAGATCATGGAGGTCAGCTGCACATTGGTGCACAGTCAGTGTAAGATCAGTCCACCAAATTGTGGCCACAGAGGATCAGCTGGCAATTTACCACTTCTAGTGGGAGAGAGCTGCACAACGCTAACACAGACCTATTTTTGTAAGTTTTGTTTAATGTTTTGGTGTTACTTCTGAGTTTTCTTTAGCTTTAGCATCATGTAAAATCAAACAAACGTTCCCTATTCACTTTTCTTCAACCAACACTACTTATTCTATCTTCACTATCTCTCTTCTAAGATGGAAGGGACCCTACAAAAAGAGGGTGAGAATTTTTCTTACACCCTTCAACATACTGAATATGTGCCATGTAACATCTGTAACTAGTATCCATGTCCAAGTCCATCGTGTATTTTAAAAGACAAGCACCCAAAGTACCATGCATCATTCAAGAAGTAAACACATAATACATCAAATGATTGATATTAAGACATTCTGATCCTTTTGGTGTTATTTCTTATTCTTTTCCTAACACTCTCTAGTCATGTTTGCTATTTTAGTGGCTAAACAGACTGAGCTGATGGTTCCAGGGTGCTATTTACAAACTATGTCATTACCTTTTTTTCATGAGTGATAAAAGCTAACACTATTTAGGCATTACATGATTCTACCCAGCACCACCCAAAGTATACATTCATTTGCACTGATCAACACCGGCTTTCTATGCTGCTTTTAGGAAAGAGATCTTGCAAAAGCCTTTGTGAAAATTTGGGTAATCCTTCCACATGAACACCTAGAAGATGAAAGCAAAGTAATCGCATCCCTCTCTGTTTATCAACCTCCATCCGCGGCCAAATTGGTGAAACGCAAGGTCAGCTCACACACTGCAACAGAAACATACATAACTCAGGAAACAGGTCCATTTTTATTTGGGGCATGCACTTGAGATTTAACACAAAAGCTGCAAAATAGCTACTTATATAACATACGATTCCCTAATGCCTACATGACGGAGTTGCAAGTTCCTATATGCACCAACTGAAATTTGGCTGAACAGCATTTTACCAATTTTTGCTGAAGACTGTATAAGGCAAAGGACAGGACCCGAATAAATTTATTTATCAGCGAGGGCAGAGTTTGGTTTGTTTGTGCTATCCTCTATCCCTCTGCATGTTTTTCATCGGACAGATGCCTTTTGAGAAAACTCAAGCCATTACAGAGCCCAAGACATCATTCCAGGCCTGCCAGGCAGCATCTGCAGTGGAATCCAGAAAGCTGTGCCAAGATCATATTATCAGGGCAGAACACGGCAGTTTGTTTTCACATGAGAAATCCAGTGGAGAACATAAAAGTGACATTTGGAGGGACTGAAAACAAATTCATGTTTCATTCATAGGCGACTGAGTCAATCTTCCACCAGCGTGGCAGATAAGGACTAGGGGCACACAAATTAGTGGAAAGAGATGAGGTGGCAGTTTCATGTGGAGGGAAGAGGAACCCATGAGAATTAGAAGCTATTTCAGACAATAAAAGCAAAAGGCACCAGGAAGACAATGGATGTAAAAGCACTTCAGGAGCAAATTGGGATGCCGATGTAGAGATTAGGTTTCTACCTTTCAGGATTCCTGGCTGAGGAAAGCAGTGAAACCTGTCACCAGAAGATGCAAGTCCCTCTGGGATACAACAATTCTGACTTTGCAGAGTCAACATGCTCCTGCTCATCCACAAATCAAGGACTAGCAATTACCCAGCCAAAAGGTTTATGGCTGAACAGGGTCAAAAAATCAATCACCTCTAGCAAAGGGAAGTTTCAATTCAAGACTGACACCCAGCACAGAGAAAGGCCCAGCAAGGCAACAAGGTTCCCTCACCCCACTTTTGCTCGACTTTACGCAATACAACCTTCACAAGAACGCAGAGCAAAAGGCCTGCAAGGGTTATAAGCCACATAAAATTCCATCTCTTCTGCAATTAAAGGGAACTTCCAGGCACGAAATTCAAAACCTCAATCACTCACACCTCAAACAAGTCATGTTTTAAAGAGTGGCCACCACCATAAATACCTTGTTTGCATGCAAGGTATGCCCTCAGAAGATGTCACATACACTAGTATGAACTGCACTTTAAATGTCAAATTATCTCATATGGGAGATGCCCAGGTACTCTTTGCACATACCCCTAATTTCCAAAATGATGGAAGGGGAGGGAGAACCGAACAGTTGATAAATGGTGATGCAACTTTTGCAGGAAGAATCTGTTCCTGAGGAGCCTTTCTAAAAATCACAACCCAAGGCAAAAGCAGTGTGTGGGAGCAGGGGACTGGGGTACTGTTGTTTTGTTTCCTTGCTTGATTTAACTGCCACCTTTCCCACCAGCGGCCTGATAAAATGGCTCAGATTCAGCAAAGGGTTAAACAACGCAAGGAGTGGGGGGGGGGCAGGTAGAGGATAATTGCCTGCAAGGGGAAATAAATCTGTAGCTGAAGTGGGAGGCAAGGAGGGGAAAATCAAAGGCGATTGGGGGGGGGAGGGGAGAGAGAGATAGAGAGAGAGAGGAAAGGAAAGGAAAGGAAAATTGAGAATTCATTACTTTTTTTTTTTTACAGAAATAAAGCCAACTTACCGGGGTCGAAGTGCGAACTGAAGGCAAAGCTGGGGTTGAAAAATGAAGCCGACATGACAATAGCCAAGAGATTTGCCACCATTCCCATGGCAAAGCAGAAAAGGGGGGGGGTTGTTGGGGGTGCAGAGAAGAGAGAAGGGGGGGGGTGGATCAAAAAATTAAATGACACAAGCGGCAGACACTAGGCAGGTGAGGCGGTGGGATGAGGGGAGGGGGCTTAAAGCTCTCGCAACTCCAGAAGTTGCGCCGGTGCCACATTTAAAAAAATCACCATCTCCTTTCCTCTTGATAGCACAGCCAGGGAATTCAATGCTGCTGCAGCTCCTCCTCTTCCTCCATGTTATTATCCCAGTGCGTCGCCTTCAGGTATTTTTTAGCCGATTACATCCTCCATGGGAAGATGAAGGGGGTTCGAGTTGCAACGGCCACAGTTGCAAGTGGTAGCATAAGCGAGTTGCTTAGCTATATATCTATTTCTTTTCTTTATAATTTGAGGCTGCTGTTTTTAATCGCAACGACCCCGGCGTTCGGCGTTGCAAAATCAAGCCAAAACAGATGCTAAGAGAAGCTGCCTGCAAAAAAAAACAAAATAAAATTGCACCTGGCTCGGTGCCGTCCTCCAAAGAATGGGTACAGCCTAGTGAGTGTCTTGCAAAAGGAGTGAGAGGAGATGTAGTCGCGCACTCTCCACCCCACCCCCACCCCCCTCTCCGGCTGCCACACAGGGGGAAAAGCTTTGCACCAAAACAAGAGAAAGCTGGAGCGTCGAGGAGGTGGGGGGAAAGAGATCACTGGCTGCAGCGATAACCGCCAGGGCAGGAGAGGAGGCTGCAGAGCGGCTGCAGAACACCAGGGCAGCTGCCGGTGCTAGTGGGAATGCAAAGGAAGGAGCTGTTCCAGTGCTGACCCTGGGAGAAGCAGCAGCAGCAGCCACAGCAACGCCATCTTGCTCCAGATCTGCCCTCCCCCCAACACTGCAGCAAGCGGCGGGGAAGGAGCGAGGCGGGGGGGAAGGGAGAAGAGGGAGCCGCCGGGCAGCGCTCGCCCAGGTGGCATGGCTTGGCGCGCGCAATGGGCGAAGAAGGGGCGTCGCTGCCGCACGTGCAGCCAAGTGTGACCCGGGTGAGCTCTCACACGCGCGCGCGCGCATACACACACACTGCTAAACTACACGCCCTTCGCTCGAGCCGGCAGGGCTGCGCGCGCGCGCACATTTGCCCAATCCACACGGGCGGGCAGGAGCAGCCCTTCCCGTTCACACGCGCAGCTCCGCCAAATTACGGCCACGGGCTCCCCGCCCTCCTGCGAAACGCGCGCGCGCTCTCTGCGCTTTTGAGCAGGTTCTCAAACGCTGACCTGCGCTGCTTGGCTAAGCAAGGGGAGCACGGGTCAACTTTAGATAGAAAGCAGGTTCACACGCTGGCATAAAGCGTGGTACATTTACCAGTAATGAATAAATACTGTATATAAAGAATGGAGTTTCCTACGAGTCTCATTGCAAGGCCATAGGGACCGACAGAGGCAAATGGAAAAGGGGGGCAGATCTTCCCCTGCACTAATTGGGAAGGGTGTATAGTGATATTTAATGTGGAGAAAGTATAAATTGCGAATGGTCGTAATGGTCATGAACTGAGGCAGAGAATATTCCTGAGTGATCCTACAAATCCTTAAAAATGCAGGCCCGTAATGTATAATTTTATACATTACAAATTACAAAGATTGATGTGGTAGGATTTTGGAGGGTGGGGAGGTCTTTCTCCACCTAGAGACACACGCACACATGTACATAATTAACTATAGCAGCGTTTCCAAACCTTGGGTCCCTAGATGTTGTTGGGACTACAACTCCCATCATCCCTGACTGCTGGCCCTTCTCACTAAGGATGCTGGGAGCTGTAGTTCAATAACATAGGACCCAATGTTGGGAAAGGCTGAACTAGGTCAAAGAAAGGGTTGAGCTGTTTTGTCAAATATGATTATTTATGTATTATTGTTTTATTTATAAAATGTATATGCCACCCTTCATCATAGATGATGCCACCCTTCACCAGATGATGTTGGGGCAGGTAACAACAAAACAAAATGCAACAAAAGAGAAGATGCAGTTTAAACAGTCAAAATAATCAGTTGTAGAGCAAAACTATCTCGCCGTGCTGGCCCTATACATACATATTCAGAGGACCTGGCAAAAGAAGAAAGTTCCCCAGCCAGCCCCCAAAGATGGATGTTGGCACCACCAGCTGAACCTCGGAGGGGAGGGTGTTACATAACAGAGGTGTTCTTTCCAAGAAGGCTCTTTGATAAGCAATAAATCCCCTAATCTCATGTATGGGTAGGACCTACAATCGCCTCATGAGTACAAAGTACAGTAGTACCATCTAGAATTCTACCACCTCAGTCTACTGTTTCATTATGTGTACAATTGCTTTCATACTCCAAAATAAATGCTTCTTCCTCATGTCACCCTATACAGACTACATATCCTGTTACGGCCTGGATACATTATTATTATTATTATTATTATTATTATTATTATTATTATTATTATTTTATGTTGCTTTATCTTGCCCTTACGAACAAACAAAACCCCTCACATATATACATTAAAAACCAAGGGGAAGGGGAAAGAAAGATCTTTAAAACACCCCACCCAATTCTAAAAGTAGTTTTCGCATGGCACCTAAAGATAGGCAATGAAGGTACCAGGCGAGCCTTCCTGGGGAGAGCGCTCCACAAAGCGGGAGCGAGCACAGAAAAGCCCCATTCTCTGGACCTTACGGTGGAGGAAGGGCCTCAGATGGTGAGTGTAGGTTCCAGGGTGATTCAAAAAGGGAAAGGCGGTCCTTCAAGTATTGCGGTCCTGAGTAAATACTTTTTGGCAGTTCCTTTCCATCCCTCTCTATCTTTGGAAGTGAAATACCATCTTTTTTAGACAAAATAAAAGTCTTGAGGACAGGTGTGCTACACTGAGTGAACAGCATATGTTTAGAAAATCAAAAGGTTGTATAAACAGAAGGTGACTGTAGAATTCATAGTATTTCCCTCAGACAGTAAGGTAAGTCTCCTTCCTCTGCCACTGACTCCCCCTATTTGGGTCAGTAGTTTTGGCTGCATTCCTCTGCCTTCACTGGTACTTCCCTGAAACAAATGGCTGTATTTGCACAGTGGAGAAACGCTACTCCGACTCCCTTCAGAACGAGATGAGGAAATGAAACGTATTTATTACATTTGTATCTTGCCATTCCTTCACACAGGGCAGTTTGCATGGCCTTTCCTCCTTTATCATCACAACAACCCTTTGAGGTATATTAAGATTCAGAGATACTTATTGGTCCAAAGTCACCCAGTGAGTTTTGTGGGGCTTTCAACTGAAATCTTCCCACTCTAAATCCAGTGTGCTAAACACTACCACCACATCATTCAGATGCTAGGATCTAATGGCTCCCAGACTTTAGGATCAGTGGGCTGCAGTGTGAACTCAACTTATAATGTTTCTAATTGACCAAGAATGCAGCTGCCACTGTTTTCGAATCTCCAGTAGCAAAGTGGAGGTGCTTCCTGTGAAGGCTGGATCCTTGCATAATGTCGCTGCCATGCCTTGCCCTCTCTCCTCTTGTCTGGGATGACATTTAAGCATCAGAGTGGGCCCGTGGAACCAGTTATTTTTTTTTTATAAATATTTTATTAGGTTTTTATTAAACAAATTTCCACTTTCAAATACATACTTCCATGAATCCAATGGACTTCCCCCATCTCCCGAGCACTGCATTCCCTGTGTAACCAAAACCTCAGCAATTTGTTGACTTGTTTTGTACATAACAATATATCTTCCATTTTATCGTGTTATCTGATGTAAACATTTCGATACAATTGCATTAATTTTTAATTTCCACACAATAAAAATATTTCGTTACCTCACTTCTGTCTTATAGTGTCTTATTTATCAATTCAGAAATTTGCCGATACTGAAGCTATACCTTCCTAGAAAGGAGCATTTTTTAACATTCATACAACTTATAATGCTTTTTCAAATAGTCCTTAAAATTTTTCCAAACTTCCTCCGTTTCTTCTTCTCCCGAGTCTCGAATTCTGCCAGTCATTTCAGCCAACTCCATATAGTCCATCAGCTGCGTCTGCCATTCTTCCAATGTGGGTAGATTTTGTGTCTTCCAGTGCTTTGCCAACAGAATCCTCGCTGCTGTAGTAGCGTACATAAAGAAAGTTCTATCTTTCTTGACCATCCTCTGGTCTACCATGCCCAGAAGGAAGGCCTCCGGTTTCTTAGGTAAGGTGAATCTCAGCACCTTTTTTAGTTCATTATGTATCATTTCCCAGAAGGCCTTCACTTTCGGGCAGGTCCACCAGAGGTGTAAAAATGTCCCTTCCTCTTCCTTACATTTCCAGCATTTATTATCAGACAGGTGATATATCTTTGCAAGCTTGACTGGGGTCATGTACCACCGGTATATCATTTTCATAATGTTTTCCTTCAAGGCAGTACATGCCGTGAATTTCATTCCGGTGTTCCATAACCTTTCCCAGTCTTCAAACATAATGTTATGCCCCAAGTCCTGTGCCCACTTTATCATAGAGGATTTGACAATCTCATCCTGTGTGTTCCATTTAAGCAGCAAGTTATACATTCTCGAAATTAGCTTGGATTTTGGCTCAAGCAACTCTGTTTCTAGTTTCGATTTTTCCTCCTGAAAACCCACTTTTTTGTCTGCTTTAAAAACTTCCTGGATTTGAGCATAATGCAACCAATCTCGCACCTTGTTTTTTAGCTTTTCCATACTCTGTAACCTCCATTTATCTCCAATTTTTTCAATTATTTCCCAATATTTAGGCCAGTGGGCCTCCATATTGAGTCTTTTACGTGCTTTGGCCTCCATCGGTGAGAGCCACCTCGGAGTTTTACTCTCCAATAAGTCTTTATATTTTGACCAGACCATGAAAATTGCCCTTCTGACAATATGGTTTTTGAACAATTTATGAACTTTAACCTTGTCATACCACAAATATGCATGCCACCCAAAAGCATTATCAAATCCCTCCAGGTCAAGGACATCGGTGTTCTCCAATAGGATCCAATCCTTCAACCAGCAGAGGGCTGCAGCTTCGTAATATAACCTCAAGTCCGGCAGGGCAAACCCCCCTCTTTCTTTCGCATCTGTTAGTATTTTAAACTTTATTCGGGGCTTTTTGCCCTGCCAGACAAATTTAGATAAATCCCTCTGCCATTTTCCAAAACATTCCACCTTATCCACGATCTGGAGGGACTGAAACAAAAATAGCATTTTCGGCAATACATTCATCTTTATAGCAGCTATTCTGCCCAACAAGGAAAGTTTTAATCTTGACCATGTTTCCAGATCTCTTTTTATCTCTGACCAACATTTCTCATAGTTGTCCTTAAATAAATTCAAATTTTTGGAGGTCAAGTGCACCCCTAGGTACTTTACTTTTTTAACCACATTTAGTTCTGTTTCTTTTCTGAACTCCTCTATTTCAGTAGTTGTCAAGTTTTTTGCTAAAACTTTAGTTTTTTGTTTATTCAGCTTGAATCCCGCCACCCGACCAAAATCAGAAATTAATTCTAACGCTCTTTTAGTACTAGAGGCTGGCTCCTGTAATGTTAATACCAAGTCGTCTGCGAAAGCTTTCAGTTTATATTGTTTCTCTCCGACCACAATTCCCTGTGTCAACCGGTCGTTTCTAATCATGTTCAGTAGCACCTCCAGGACTGAAATAAACAGCAGAGGAGATAGAGGGCACCCCTGTCGTGTCCCTTTTTCAATTTTAAACTCCTCTGTCACCACGTTGTTTACTATCAATTTGGCCTTTTGTTCTGAATAAATTGCTTCTATTCCATTTTCAAACCCCCGCCCTACTCCCATCCTTTCCAAATTTTTCTTCATAAACAGCCAAGAAATGTTGTCAAAGGCCTTCTCCGCATCAATAAAAATCAACACCGCTCTTGTGTTTGAATTAATCTGTAAAAACTCCAAAATGTCAATGATGTTTCTTGTGTTGTCAAATAAATGCCTACCAGGGAGAAAGCCTGCTTGGTCCTTATGAATAACTTCATTTAAGACTTTCTTAAACCTACTTGCCAAAATGTCTGCAAAAATTTTATAATCCACATTTAGGAGTGAGATAGGACGGTAGTTTTTAAGTTGAGTTTTTTCAGATTCTAGTTTTGGGATCAACGTGATGAAGGCTTCTTTCCACGTTTCCGGTGCCTTCCTCCCCTCCATAATCTGGTTGCAAACTTCCAGCAATGGTTGTGTCAATGAGTCCTTCAGTACCTTATAATATTTGGAAGTAAGCCCATCAGGTCCCGGAGATTTGCCCAGTTGGAGGTTCTGAATGGCGCATTCAATTTCTTGGGTTGTAATATTACAGTTCAGGGTTGCTCTCATTTCCTGGGGTATTTTTTGTAATCCATTAGTTATAACAAATTGGTCCACCTCTGAGCTTTTTTGTGGCCTTTGAGAATAGAGTTCTTTAAAATATTTCTGGAAGGACCTTCTGATTTCATCGGGTTTCTGAACCATTCTCCCTTCAATCTCTAGATTTGTAACTGTGTTAAGTTTTTGTCTCTTTTTCAACTGCCAGGCTAACAATTTTCCACATTTGTTTGCAGATTCAAAGGATCTTTGTTTCATTTGTTTAATTTTCCATTCCACCTCTTGATTTATCAGTTTCGAATATTGTGCCTGGAAAAACTTCACTTCTCTCAATACTTCCTTCGATTTAGGCCTGGATCTCAGTTTTCTCTCTCCTTCTCTTATTTTCTCCAAGATCTTCTCCTTCTTTTCATTCCAGAGTCTTTTTTTAATCGTGTTCTGTTGTATTAGAAACCCTCTTATCACTGCTTTGCTTGCGTCCCAGATTATTCTTTTTTCCACATTTGTCTTTAAGTTTATTTCAAAATAGTCCTTTAGAACTTTTTGGGCCTTCTTAACAATCTCCTGATCTCTTAACAAGGCGTCATTCATTCTCCATCTGAACGATCCGGTTGTATTTAGTCTCAGTTCCATTCTCAAGGCGTTGTGGTCGGAGCAGGTTTTTGGGCAGATTTCCACTTTTCTGGTCTTAGGTGCCAGCCCTCTAGTTATCCATATTTGGTCGATTCGCGTCCATGTCATATGGGCCTCGGAAAAGAAAGTTCCTTCTTTCCCTAGAGGGTTCTTGATCCTCCATATGTCAATCAAATCCAAATTGTCAGTCATTTCAAAAAAGGTTTTTGGAAGTCTGCCATCTTTCGTTATATTAGCACTTTGTGACTTATCCATATTCACTGAGGCGACACCGTTCATATCTCCCAACATGATAATGTTGTTATAGTCCAAATAGTCCAGCATAATCTCATGCAGCTTCTTAAAAAATTCCGATTTTCCATCATTTGGGGCGTAAATTCCCAGAATTAAAAACTTTTCTCCTTGTGTCTGGATTTCAATTGCCAAAATTCTGCCCTGTTCGTCTTTAAATACAAATTTTGGGGACAAGTTCTCCTTTGCATAAATCACCACTCCTCTTTTCTTAACTTTATCCGATGAAATAAATTCTTGGCCTAGCCTTTTATTGATTAGCACTTTTCTATGGAGTCTTGTCACATGTGTTTCTTGCAGGCAAATAATATCCAATTGTTCTTTTTTCAAAATATGAAATACTTTTCTGCGTTTTTCTGGAGAGTTCCCGCCATTTATATTCCAACTAAGAAGCTGTAGAGACATCCCGGTCTACTTCTTGGGTATCACAGTTGGGTATCTAATTTGTCGTCCTTTTCCGGAAGCTGTGGTGCCGGGCCGCCTCCAGATGGTATGGATCCTGGTGGTAATCCCGGTGGTGGAGGCCAAGAATCTGCGGCTCTCTTTTGGAGGTCCTCCTCGTTGTCGTGTAGGAACTTCTGGTGGTCTTCTGGCGTTTTGATTCTTACCTTCTTTCCTTTATAGGTAAATGACAGACCTTGAGGAAATTCCCACCTGTAAGGGATTGCGTTGTATCTTAACAATTTGGCCAAGTCTGTATATGTGGCTCTAAGGTCCAACAAATATTTAGGAATGTCTCTATAAATTTCTGCCCTTTTACCTTCGACTTCCAGGGATTTTTTAAAGTGTTGGCCTAATATCTTGTCTCTTTCCTCTCTTGTTCTCAAACAAACCAAACAGTCTCTGGACTTATCTTTTTTAACCGATCTTCCCAGTCTGAAGGCCGTCACAATCTTGAAGTCTTTATCTTCTTCAACCCCCCAAAATTTAGAAAACAGCTCCGTCAAGAATTTCTCTAGGTTGCCCTGTTCCAACTCTGGGACAGCCCTCAGCCTAAGATTACATTCCTTACTTTTCAGTTCCACCATTGACAGGTAGGCTTGCTGTTCTCCTACCTGTCTTCTCAGAGGTCTTACTTCCCCTTTGATCTCTTCCACCTTCTTGCACGCTTGCTCAGCTTTTTGATTGGCTTCCGCAGCTAATTTGTAATTCTCCGCCGTAGCTCCTTGCAGTTTCTCAATAGCCTGGGTGTGCTGCGAAACCTGATCTGTTAACTTGCTGATAGTAGATGTAGCTCTATCAATTTTAGATGACTGATCGTCCACCTTCTTATTCAAAAGTGCCAATTGTTCCAAAATTTGTTTCAAGACTGGATCAGTTCCTCCAGCTGCCATTTCTTCTGTAGCAGGCGTTTCAACTTCCTCCTCCTGCGCCGTCAACACAGTAGGCACCGAGGATCTACGATGATGAATCAAGGTTGTTTGGACCAGCTGCCCAGCTCTCTTGTCTTTTTTCTTTTCTTTAACTTCCTCAGCTAAAGCTTCCTTAGCTTTAGCTGCTCTTGTTTTCGCTGGGCCACTCATTCCCCAGCTGCTGTTCAAGGTCAAATAGTCTTTCAGTCCATGAGAAAGGCAAGTCCAGAGTATAAACAATTAAACCACAAAAAATCCCAATAAGATACAGTTCCCAGGCCACTATGCCTCCGCAAATCCACTAGGGGGGGTTTTCAAAGGAAAGAAAGTTTCTTTTCCACCATCAAAGCTCCTATTTCAACTGAAATCCCCAAGTTCAGAAAGGAGGATTTCAGAGAGTTCTGTTTCAAATTAGTGCCACAAGGTAACAGAGAGGTTTCGATGACAGTATTAAAGCGATAGTGTATCCATCAATGCAACAGTTTATGTTAAAAGAAAAGTTTCAGCAGCCTGACAGTACTCATTTGCAACACTGGCAGTCCAATAACTCGGTTGTCCCCTTCAATTCCACGTCTCTTCACAATAGGAGGAAGATTCTCTAGCACACTGGACTAAAACATTTATTTCTTCACCCTTTTTCGATTTCTAGAAACACACAGTCTATTAATGCCCCTTCTTACTTCTTTCAAAGTCTCTTTTTAACACTTCAGCCCGCATCGGGTTCTTTGCTTTGCTCCGATTAGCAGGACCGGAAGGCGGACTTCCTGTTACTCGCCTCCCGTTTTCAGCCAAAATAGACAAATTTAAGTTAATCCTTAATCAGTTCTTTGGTACCCCTTACTCACGGGTAAATTGCAGCCAATCTCGATGTTTTTCAAGAAGAAAGGTCGGCGCTCATCAGCAACAGCAGCGCGGCTTCACTTCCGCGAAAAGAGCGATGAACTCACAGCGCCGCTCCCCCGTTCACGATCCGGAGCCTCTTACGAGGTCCCTTCCTCGCTTCTGGGGGGGCTTCTGGCACCCGCCGAGTCCCACGGCCACAGGCTCGCTCTGCCTGCGGTTTATCTGGATGGGTCTCCGCTTCGCCGTAGCGGAAAACCCTTTTTCGCGGAGCCCCTCTTCACTGGGTAAAGAGGACCGCCATTGCTGTTTTGCGCCGCCTCCGGAAGTCCGTGGAACCAGTTAAATTGTAAGCCATATTTTAAAGCAAGCCACTGGCAGAGGACAAAGGCCCAAATCCTGAATTAACATTTTTAGTCTGGGCCACAAAGCATAGAAATGGTTAAAACATAGCTGACTTGAAAGGCCTAATTTTTAAATTAAAGCACCCACCCAGCCCCAGTAATTGGAACTCGTTCACCAAAATAATGTACTCCTGTAATACTGTTGTGCAACAGCAAGCAGCCTGAAATTCTTCAGCTCTTAGTACGGGGACCTATATTTTCCCACAGTCCATGTTAATATTTAAAGCTGAATTTGCGTACAGTATTAATTTTTCAGAGGAGCCACGGCTGCAAAGAACATAGTGCTGTAGATGTCATCCTGCCATAAATAGATCTTACGTTAGGAGGGAGGGGATGGGGGAAATTAAAAGGTCTCCTTGTGAATAAATGTTCTTTGAGAAGCCGCCCCGATGTTTTTGAGCTCATTCTCTGCCTTCCTGGGGCACCAGATAATACTGCATTGTATGCAGCTACAATTCCCATTTGTAAAACAGGAGTGCAGAACTCTTAATGGGTGGTTACAGAGGCAGTTAACCTGAGTGGGAGCAGAAATGCTTAGAACACAATCTGCTTTCAAATAATATTCCTTTAAAACAGGAGGATGGCATTTATTTCTTTGAAGTTAAAGAGAGGTGAATTTCACCATGCTTTTGAGACAAGACCCCAGCTGAAAGAAATGGGTGGGAATCCCAAAGAACCACAGTCACCTACAGAGATATATATTGATATGGATAGGCTAACACATGTCCTTATCTAGGAAAAGCATCAGTTTCTTGTCACTGTGCAAATGAGTTATGTAGCCTTGCCACAAGGGGGGGGGGGAATAATATTTGATGTATTTTTAAAGGGAGTGAAATTCTGAACTGCAGCCTAGAATTAAAGGGTAGGGGAAGGGATATCAAAGTACAGTGATACCTCGGGTTAAGAACTTAATTTGTTCCGGACGTCTGTTCTTAACCTGAAACTGTTCTTAATCTGAGGTACCACTTTAGCTAATGGGGCCTCCCTCTGCTGCCACACAATTTCTGTTCTCATCCTGAAGCAAAGTTCTTAACCCAAGGTACTATTTTTGGGTTAGCGGAGTCTGTAACCTGAAACATCTGTAACCCGAAGTACCACTGTAATGGAACACTGCTATACCAATAGCTTTAATGGAGTTTACCAGGTTTTGTTCTGAATTTTAATTTGTATTTTGAAAGACCATATGAACACTCTTGCATTGGACTGGCACAAAACTGAGGTTTTGGGCTATAGATGACTATAAAATACACACTATTTAAAAAAACAACAACACTTGGGGCCAATAATCATTCAGTGTTGTCATAGTCGCTAGCCAATACTTGCTAATAAAATTTGTGGAGCCACATTCCACATAGCACTCTGTATCAAAAATGCTCTGTGTGTGGAATGAGCCTTTTTCACATTACCACTTTGGCTGGTAAAATTCAATTTACCTGCAGCAAAGCACTACCTTAGAGAAAGGTGTAACTACATCAGATGAGAAACAAATGCATGTGTACTACTGAGCAATGAAAAAAGTCATTAGGAAAGACCCTCAGTATTAAAGGCCATGCTTTTTATAGATTTGGCATTTGTACGCAACATCATATAACCTTTGGGGAAACAAGTAAGAATGCACTCTCCATAAACAGGTGTGCTTGTTCCCTACAATCTTTGTACAAACAAATCAGGGTGGATGTTCAATAAACTAGTTATCTGGATGCAACTTCGGTAAATGCAAATTTGTCTCACCATAATGCACAGAATGGTTGAAATGATTGTGGGGCTGGAATCATGCTTGGCTTATACATTATACATCTTATTTATTTATTAGATTTATTAGTAGACCCATAACCAAAGTCCTTTGGGTGATGATGCTATACATCCCATAAAGCACCAATCAATTAACGGCACAAAAGTCCTATAAAACAAAACCACCAAGTGGGATCAGAGAATATAATCCACCACCATTATGTAATCTACTAACAGAGAGTCACACACCCCTTTGAGAGAAAAAAAATCATTGTAGAGCTAAATGTTTTCCTTTCTGCATAATTCTTTACAGAAATCATCCAATTATGTGTTGACTGTTATCCACTGTCATTGTTATCAATGCACATAAGCTGTAATACAAAGGTATTGGGGAAAGGCTATATACCATGTTTTTCGCTCTATAAGACGCACCTAGTTTTTAGGGGGGGGGACAAGAAATAAGAAAGCAACACAAAGCCTCCTGAGCGAAGAGGGAGCGCTCCTCCCTCTTCGCTCAGGAGGCTTTGCGGTGCTATACTTTGCTCTCCTGGCTTCAGGGATTGGTGTGCACTGAGGGATCCCTCTTGCCCTCCTGGTTTCAGCGATAGCTGCGCAGCCTGCATTCGCTCCATAAGACGCACACACATTTCCCCTTACTTTTTAGGAGGGGAAAAGTGCGTCTTATAGAGAGAAAAATATGGTAGCTCATTCGCAGAGCATCTGCTTTGAGTGCAGAAGTCCCAAGTTTAATCTCCAGCAACTGCAGGTAGGTCTGGGGGTATCCCCTTTTTTGAAACCCTTCTGCAAGTCAGTGTGAACAATACCGAACTAGGTAGCAACTTCGTATCTTCCTAAGAGAAGGGATGGTTAACAGGTATCATCAATATATAGAATGGGAACTGGTGTTCAGACACCCCCAGGTGGTTTGCTTGAGGTCAAACAAGCTCCTTGCAGAGAGGAGAAAGTTAAGTCTAGTCCTGTTCATCCTCAGCCTTACTTCACTCATTTTCAGACAGGTAACACTGCCAGACTGCAATTCTGCTTCTCACAGTTCTCAAGTAAACAGCCTGCTGAGACTGCCAGAAGTTTGATCTGATAACACCTGGGGATCACATGGAGATGATTTTAAAAACCAAGGTACCTCCTGGTGCTGAGAGATGGAACTGCACAGAGAGAGCCAAAGAATGCAGCTGTTAACATCACGGTGTGCTCAGCACCTACCAGCTGTGCGCCCAGCTGTGTGCCTCTCGCCTTGAAGCACCAAGATAGCAACACTAACAGGAAACACATGAAGCCTGTCCCAAACTCTTGAGCCACATCAAGTGTCAGTTTTACTGGGGAAAGCAGACCCCCTCCAGGAACCATAATCTGTTATGATGCCGCAGTTTGAGACTCCAGGGAATTGGTTGCTTAAAGAGCCAGCTGACTGCCTCAGGGTTTGGTGCATTTCTGATGCAGCTTCCCCAGTGATGATCCGAGGCAGCGCATGGGCATGTGCTTAGGGGCACTGTGTAGGTGGGAAAGCGAGAGTGCGGATGAAGCAGGCCTCTCGCAGAACTGTGCAAGAGGCACTAAACTTGGTATCAGTCCAAATCGAGGGGGGTAGGAATTCCTCTCAGTCCCATGTGTTTCTTCCGTTTGCTTTCAGCTGAGCCACATTCAGGCTTGCACCAATTGATGAACCTCTTCCCCACCACCAAAAAAGAGAGGGGAAAAACAGGGGAAGATATAAGATCCTCTCTCTTTCCCTCTTGTGAAACGTAGAGCCAGTAAATGAGGTCAGTTGCTCCATAGATTGCATGCTTTAAAAAACGCATGTAAAAAATGCAAATTAAAATTTGTTACAGGGTATGTGTTGCACGGCTGTATTTGTCAGAAAATATTACACCTCAAGCCCACCCACGGCTAAGGTGCTCTTATATTGTGGAAAGATACCCAGGAGTTTAGGTGGGCTTATAAAATCAAAGAATTGTAGAGTTGGAAGGGACCCCAAGTGTCATCAAGAAGGGACGTGGGTGGCACTGTGGTCTAAACCACAGAGCCTAGGGCTTGCCGATCGGAAGGTCAGCAGTTCGAATCCCCATGACGGGGAGAACTCCCATTGTTCAGTCCCTGCTCCTGCCAACATAGCAGTTCGAAAGCATATCAAGTACAAGTAGATAAATAGGTACTGCTCCGGTGGGAAGATAAACGGCATTTTCATGCGCTGCTCTGGTTCGCCAGAAGCGGCTTAGTCATGCTGGCTACATGACCCCGAAAAACTGTCTGCAAACGCCAGCTCCCTTGGCCAATAGAGCGAGATGAACGCACAACACCAGAGTCGTCTGCGACGGGACCTAACGGTCAGGGGTACCTTTACCTTTACCTTTACCAAGGGTCATCTAGTTCAACCCCCAACAATACAGGAATCTCAATGCAGGCTTGTCTTTACAATCACTGAAAGTGCGCGACAAAAGCCTTCTAGACAGTGTATTGTACTTCTGCAAGCGACTTTTCAATGGCAGCTCTTCTGCGATAAGGGGACAGGCCATGTGTTGCATGTAGGTCTTAGGTTCAAATCTCTGGCACCTCCAGTCTGTCTGAGATCCTGGAGAGCTGCTGCCTGTTAGTGTAGGAAATACTGAACTAGATGGACCATCAGCTTGCCTTGCTGTAAGGCAGCATCCTACAAAAACATCACACACACCATTGCTTCTCTGTTGCTGTTGCAATCTGAAGCCAGAGAAGCTGGAGAACATTGGCAAGAGGCTTGCAGATTGATATGCGTACAGGGTCTTAAACAGTGGAGGGAAGGAAGAAGGAATTTGACATTTTTAGGTTGGCTGGGTTTTTTAAAAAATTGCTCAGTTAGATTTAGCTTCTAAAAATCTTTAATTCCCCATGCAACTGTAGACATGTGGCTTTGATCATGCTGTTTTATTGATGCTCTCGCTATTATTTTAAATGTTTTGTTTGTGTGACTTTCGAAGGAGAACCTTTGGTTTTGAAAAATGGCATACAACTTGAAATAATCACAATTCCTATTACCCGTCTCTTTAAAATTAAAAAATAAAAATCATGTTATTGCCTTGAGAGCAATGTGCTTTTGCCACCTTCCATTGCTGTCCCACTGACTGTCTTGCCTCCCTCCCTCTCCTATGTTCTGTGGGATAAAATTAGAATTCATTAGAGCAAAATAACCAGCAGAGAAGCTGTATCCTCTCTTTACATCACCACAGAGCTTTTAGAGAGCCATTCACCATCTCTGAGCAATCTCTCATGATAACCTAGCAATATCCTGCCTGCAGATAGTAGATGCAAGCTGACAGTGGTGCTCTAGTGGAAAAGGCAAAAAACCCCTATGCTCCTCTAAACATGCAATCCCCACCACCACGTCAGACTCTCCAAGTATATCTATTTTCCAGGAACAGTTCCACATTTACAAAAGCTGTCCCGGTTTCTGATTTGATCTCAGAATGTCCCGTTTTTCCTTAGGATGTTCCTATTTTCATCGGAGAAATGTTGGGGGGTATGGAGTTATGCGACCCCCAAGCCAAGGAGATAAGTAACTATGCCTTTAAAAGACATCTGAAGACAGCCCTGTATAGGGAAGTTTTTAAAAAGGTTTAATGTTTTATTATGTTTATATATATGTGTATCTGGGGCAACCCTGTCAGATGGGTGGGAGAAGAGGAAGAATCGGAAGAGGACGTCCCTGTTTCCATTGGAGAAATATTGTAGGGTATGCCACACACAGCACCCTATTCCTGCATAATAGTCATACATCAGTGGAACATATCCTTTCCAAATATTTTGGGGGGTTTGGGGTTTTTTTTAAATGCTTGAAGTTTAAACCAAACACTCAACAAATTACAAAGAAATTCCAAGGACAGGGACATACAGTGGTACCTCAGGTTAAGTACTTAATTCGTTCCAGAGGTCTGTACTTAACCTGAAACTGTTCTTAACCTGAAGCACCACTTTAGCTAATGGGGCCTCCTGCTGCTGCTGCGCCACCGCCACACAATTTCTGTTCTCATCCTGAAGCAAAGTTCTTAACCTGAAGCACTATTTCTGGGTTAGCGGAGTCTGTACCCTGAAGCGTATGTAACCTGAGGTCCCACTGTATCATAAACAGAATCTCCATATCATAAACAGAATCTAAAAGATGTCTATGAGACCCATGAACTGCATTCCACGTAGCAATCAAAATAGCCATGAATATCCTAACTGCAGAAAGTACAACAGGATGCAAAATAACTGTGCTCTAAATGTCCTGACAATGCAATATCCCCAAAGAGAAATATTTCTTTTGAGAAATACACAGGGAGGTAAGGAAGAATAGGTAGGCCAATCTTTTAAGACTGGAGACACTGGGCCAGGAAACTAAGGGGAGGAGGCAAAGAAGTGATGGAGGATCTGAAAGGCATATATTGATTTTAACTAACCCACCTACAGATCTCTCGAGTTCATGTTAATCAGCCTCTAGAGAAGTTCAGCTTAAAATGAAGAGTTCTGCTTTGATCTAGCAATTCAGTGCCTGTAAAACTTAATCTTGCATATTCAAATTCCTAATAGCATAATTTAGTGAAAAAATCCCTTAACGATACTAACACTTGGTAACGTTTTTAGGTGAAACTGTTCAGAGTAAAAAGTAAATTACCAAAATAGTAGTTAGGAGCCCTGAAAGAGCAGGGGGAGTTGATTTTTTTAAAGAAACAAAAATGTATGCCCCAAACTGCAGGGAAATAACCAACAGATTACTGTTATGGAAAATATATAATGAAATTAGTAATTATGATAATTGAAACCACCACGTAAACAATAATTCAATCGTAACAAATAATGAACACTTAGAATTTTGGATGTAATCCAGTATATTTGGCTGTTTTCCAAGGTGCAAGTATGAAATAGTAGAAGGGCCACTGATTAATTGTGAGAACCTAACCTCCAATTGTGATGCTTAGTTGAGGATAGGATAACAATATGGAGTGCTAACCTACTGAGTTTAATGGGTCTTACTGCTAAGTAAACAAGTATAGGAAGGTGGGCTACACATCTTATGCTGGCAAAACTCAAAGTGGCACATCAGTGTATTGAAACTACAGCAGCACAGATTTATAACAATGGCATGCTAGTTTAAGTTCTGGCTTAGCAGCAGATGGCATGGAACTGCCTGAGTCCTAAGAACACCAGTTAATAAGAACCCCCAATATAACACATCCCATCTTAGACTTGTTTCAGAGCTTGCGCTTCAACAGATCCAGGTTGCAGCAGATCCCACTCTGGTTATTGAACCAATTCATATATTTGCACTTCCTAATTATAATGTTTATCTCCCCATTTCCAGCAGAAGCCTTACCCCATCTATGGGGCAATAGAACAGGGAATAAGTGATGCATGGGGTTTGGGAGGCTGCTAGCGGACACATGAAATGATTCATGGGCTACATACCATTCTTCTGGGGAAAAAGAACTGTTTTGCCAGGGTTGCATCACAGCTGCTTTGTCAATAGAGTGGGCGTGACAGAGTGCAAGGCTAGGTTGGAGGAAGCACCTAGCCTGAATGGAATCTCTTGTCTCCTCTTGCATAAGAGGCTCTAGCCCTGACAATGCAGTGACAGTCTCTGGCCCTGGTGTGCTGACCTTCCCATGACCCTGCAGCAAAATGCATATAAAGGAGCTTCCTTGTAGTGGACTGAAGGGAACTTACAGAACAGGGAGGCTGCTGTGGCCAAAGGTGGCTTTAAGTGTAATGCAAAAAGAGAGAGAGAGAGTTGACAATCTCTAGTGGAGTAACGGGCTTGGCAGGGATCAAGAGCACTTGGGGTGTTTTTCCATTTTTGCCCATGACTTTCTCTAAGACCTTGAGTACTGAAGCACCAGTTCACACATGTGGATGCATCTCTAAGTATGTATCATCCATCAATCAATGATTTTGTCACTCGAAGGTAAATATGTGAATTGCCTCTGCCAAAGGATATTGCATTTATAAGCTCTGTGGAAGTTCTGTACGTAGCATCTGATATGGTGTGGGTGTTGAATGTACATGTGAGAGGACTCATTCAAGGTCTCACTGGGTGGGTGCGAGAGGTGGACAGAAAACATCACCTATGATCCTCTACCCCAACTCAGAAAACAAGAATGCAAGATAACCCTTTCTTAGACATTATTGCAGCTTCCATTTTTTAAAATGTTTGTTGCAGCTGTTTTTAACAAATTACTGCTACTGTACCTTATATACTCACTATTGTTTGGTGTAAGGTGGTGGAGGCCATCATAGCACAGCAACAAGGGGCTCCCTGAGAGTGGTTTTTGTTGTTGCTGCTGCTGTGTCGTTTGCTTGTTTTGCCTCTTCACATTTAAAAAACAACAACATATTTTATTAATCTTTCAGATATATACAGGACCATAAGATTCAACAAGAAGGAAAACAATACCCCCCTAGCCCCTTCTGTAGTAGCCAACAATGAGTGCATCTAGCATGTCTATATGTTTTAAATTTTGTTTGATACTTTATAGTGTTAGCCATGTTGAGAAACTTTGGATGGAAAGATGGGGTACACATTCATAAATGGGAGTTGTTAATTCAGTTAATGTGTTTCAAATTAAACTTGCTTTTGCTCTTATTTTAATCTGGGGGAAATGCTGGGAACAGGAACTGACAATATGGCAGAGCATGATCCTCGTCATTCCAGCCCATTTCATGGGAAAGGACTGGTTTCTGCTGCATAATGGTAAACTTGTTTGCCTGTTTGTTTGTTTGTTTGTTTGTTTGTTTGTCTGGTGGGGAGCATACTCCGCAGATCTTCGCTTTGGCCAATATGATATCTGATGCCGAGCATCCAGTTGCCAGTGGCAATTGATAATACCATGCAACCCCGGAAGATGACCCATTGGCGTCTTGAAAGGGCCCAGGAGAATTGCAGGATGCATCCCTGACAGGTGCATCTAGCCATAAATAGCAAAGCTGAGCAAAGGGACCTGGCCTTATAAAAGCCAGGGAGGTGGTTTTAGCTTTCCAAAAAGGACCCTCCAAGACACAGCCTGAGGAAATTCTGCGGGAGGTAAGTGCTTGCTGTGGATATAGTCAATGCCTAGAGAGAGGCAAGCTAATGTATTAATATAGTAGTCAGAGGGAGGGGACAGTTAGAGGAAAAACTGCTACGTTTTTTTCAAGAGCATTAAGAGTCACACTCAGAAAATCCCTGTGATTAGTGAAAGAGGGAAAGAATGGAACTAGTGGAGGCAGTCAAACAATCCAGTTCTGAGAGCTAGAATAGTTTGAGAGCTTAGTAAACTGGTTAGGAATACTAGCTTTGTTGAAGGGATGTTCTATGAACCAAAAAGGTTGTTGGCATTTAATCAAATCAGTGACCCTGGCTCACATGGAACACCTGTGGTGCACAGCATAGGTCGGATGGCTATGGAAAACCAACACATTGAAAAGCTAACATCCCATGGTATTTCAGGCAACAGGTGCTGAAACCACCGACTGAAAGTTGCAATAAAGGAATTGGTGGTGGTATTGCTGTGGAAAGGATAGCCAAGTTATATATTTAAAAAAGGTAAAGGAAGATGCATACTGATGTTTGCGTGTTTGTTTGTTTGTGAAGGAGGGGATTTTGAAAAGTGGGAGCCAGTTGGCTCTTCATGCTATACCCTGATTAATGGCATACTGTGAATTAGGAGATGGCTCCTGGGTTGCTGTTCCTCTAGCATAAGAGTGGGATGCAACAGGCCATGGACCTTGGTGTAGTGTTATGTCTGATATATATATTGTGGTTTGTTTTGCTCAGTTAAACCCTGACTGGGAAGCCAAGAACAAACTTTGAATTCAGATGAGAAACCACAATCCATAGTTTGGATGTAGTGCTAAGTCAAGGTCAAAACAAAATAAAAAAATTCCTTCCAGTAGCACCTTAAAGACCAACTAAGTTAGTTCTTGGTATGAGCTCAGTGTGCATGCACACGAAAGCTCATACCAAGAACTAACTTAGTTGGTCTTTAAGGTGCTACTGGAAGGAATTTTTTTATTTTGTTTTGACTATGGCAGACCAACACGGCTACCTATCTGCTAAGTCAAGGGTCATTCTTTGTTGCTGCTGCTAGGGGAGGAATAAAGCCATTAGCTATGTTGTTCAGTCCCTGCTCCTGCCAACCTAGCAGTTTAAAAGCACATCAAAGTGCAAGTAGATAAATAGGTACCGCTCTGGCGGTAAGGTAAACAGCATTTCCATGCGCTACTCTGGTTTTGCCAGAAGTGGCTTAGTTATGCTGGCCACATGACCCGGAAGCTGTCTGCGGACAAACGCCGGCTCCCTCAGCCAGTAAAGCGAGATGAGCACGGCAACCCCAGAGTCATCCACAACCGGACTTAACGGTCAGGGGAACTTTACCCTTTTTTACCTGTAATGTAAGCCACTAATGATGGCTAAATGTGACCCTTAAACAAGGCCTGTGTGTGTGATGCTTTGACTACACCCACATGCTCAGGACTGGAGATGGAACAATCTGCCCATTTCAGATCTCTGTTTCTCCTTTTCCCAGTCTTGGATTCAGTTCTCCACATTTCTACAGCAACCTGCAAATTTTATTTTTAAAAGTCCTCATGAAAATTCTTCAACAATTTTGGGTGAATTTCTTCTGATAAACATGTTTGTATGCAGTTTTGACCAACCTACACATTTTTGCAGGCAATTCCTCCTACTACAAAGCATTTTTGTATGTTACCATCACCAATGTATTCCCTTGTTTGCACATTTGTCTCCAATCTCATACCCTCCAACATTTATCCGATGAAAACAGAAACATCCTAAGGAAAAGTGGGAAATTCTGGAATCAAATCAGAAACCGAGATGGCTTCTCTAAATCAGGAATGTCTCTGGAAAATAGGGACACTTGGAGGGTCTGCAATCTATGGTTTTTTGTAAACATTGTTTGGTTGGAGAGCTTCATCACAAAATTCGAATAGGCTTTTGCTCCCCTGTGGTTTTAGAAAGTGCAAATCTGATAGATTCGGCTTTAAATGCAAACTGAATTGAATTACTCCCCCTTGCCTACTCAGGACTCCAATGCACAAGCCTGCTCTTGCTGCTACTACAACTTCTGTGCAGTTATTTGGTGCCAACAGTTTGCTAAGTGCAGCCTTTTAAATTAAGACATAGAATAAATTAGAGCCGGTGAGGGGGTGGAAAATGCAGTTTTATTTTTATGGGGGGAAGACATTTAAATGCTGCCTCTGAAAGAACTTGAGGAGAGATGATTTGCAAAATGTCAGTGTTGGAAAAGTCCAACTCTCAAACGCTAGAGATACTGTAGTTAAGAAAATGTTTCGTGAAGGCAGAGGGCTTCAAAGATGCAAATAGACCAAGGAGCTGGTGGAACATCAAAGACACAAATACAGCAAGCCCCTTTTCTACTTTAGACAAGAGGGCCCCCATGTCATGGCACTTTTTGCAAATGACACTTGAGCCTTTAAATCCCAGAGGGGTAGTAAAATAAGAGGGTAGTCCAGACATGTCTCCAGAAGAGGTGAGAAAGTACAACGCCTACAGAGGGTCTTTCAGCATCCGGGAGTATCCATGGGCAATATTATGGAATGACACCTCCACAGTGCCAGATGGCTTGGCAACCAGCACTAGTGAATATATTTTTGTCCAAATACTGGGATCACACCAGCATCCCCTTACCATGCCTTCACATGTCCAAATGGATTGCTTCACTATTCTGTTCTGTGAACAGCAAAACAGTCTCTGAGTTAGTTACCTCATATGAAAATGGCTGATCTCCCTGAATGCTCAAAAGTCATGGGAGAAGAACTGCCTTGTCCTTTCCTAAATAAACTCTTGGCAGGCAGAGTCCGACAAAACATGGGGAGTCCATTGGGAAAGCTGAGTTATTTAGACTGTGTGTGTAATCCTAGAACTAGTTCACATCACAAGACATTGCCTTGCGAATATAAGAGTCCCTTAGAGGAGGCAATGGAAGGGTCAAGACGAGCACAAGAGGGGGAGCTTTCTTCAGAGTCCCAGCCAAGCCACAGAAATAAACAAGTCTCCCACTACAGTAATATGGAAGAGTGGGTGTCAGGATATATGTCGTAGAGTTTAAAGAGGAAAGTGTGGAGGACTAAGTGGGGTCAGGACAGGCCTTCAAATTGTTGTCACCCAAGTGAGGCAAGGAAGTAGAAAATCTTGAGGAGGTCTGAGGCCTACACAACTGGCTGCTAGGCAAGAATTGTCCAATTGCACACTTATGTGTATTTCCTAGAAGTTCAGGCTCATGAAGCACAATGCACTGCTTCCCTAGCTTCAGGAAAGGACTACGTTTTGGTTTCAGCTGCATTCAGTTTCATCAGGAGAGTGCTAATACTGGGAAAGACGAGCTACGACAGAGCCTGTTGAAGGACAATAGTACAGGCAACTGTTTGTTTGCTCTGCTAATCTCCAGTTATATCACTGTCATGGAGCACTGCATTTTTTGGGGATTGGGACAGGTTAGGCACATAGCTGTCAACTTTCAGATTTGAAAATAAGGGATCAGCAGCCTCACCTGTCCCGGGGACAGTCTACGGGATATCTAAACATTCAGGATAGCAGCAGGAAATGGCACTGGAATAAAGGAATTTCCCACCAAAAAAAAGGGAAGGTTGACAGCTACGGTTAGGCAATCTTTGCACGCAACAGGTTTCACAGAGAGGCCCACCTTGGTGGGAAAGATTGTTAGGAAACAAAATGATCACATCAGGGTGTGGACACCTTAAGGTTCTTCATGTGTCAGCACATGACTGATCTAGGCTTGCAACATTTCACCCCAATCTAGCCTGGTTGCCCTCTCAGGTCACTGATTTGCAGCCTTCTCACACCTGAAGCCACACTGTATGAAAGTCTATTTCTCATCCAGCTAAGAACAGGAACCCTCTAACACACTGCTCCAATCCCGTTTTTCAAGATGCTCACAGCTAGGTCTAGCTCCATTTGTGCCCTAGCAGTATTTTAAAAACCTCCACAGTATTTCAGCAAAGCTGAATGATAGCTTTTACTTTGAAGAACTTGGTGGAATATATATGTAAAACAATTTCGACCCAATGAATTCCTAGGTCATATCAAACTCAGCGACCATGAGGCCACGCTAGGAGTGCAACTGGCAACTGGTGTTGGCACGGCTGATTTGCCTGCAGATGCATTCATCCAGAATATTAACTTCTCCTATGGGATGCAACAGTTCACTGTAGGTGTGAATTTGAAATGTGGCCTTGATTAAACCTTTGCAGCACGGGTCAGCAAAGGCAACAATCTTTCTCTACATTGAACAGCACTTAGCCGGGAACTAACGTTAGTCTGCATATCTTTTACATACTAAATCTTTCTAGACTGCAACTCCTATCTTCCCTGAGCTACTGGCATTCTGGCTGGGGCTGAAGGGAGTTGGAGCCCACGTTGGCCACCCTTGATCTAACCCAAAAAGGAACACTCAGTGTTTTTCCTAACGCTTACAGCCTGGTTTATCCGATATGCTTTCATGTATACCAAGTGACAGTGATTCTGGGATAGTGTGGCCAACTGGCAGCTCGTGAGCTGCATGCAATTTTATCTGCCCTCTGGAGAACCTGCCAGAGACGTGCCAGAATGCCCCCCCCCCAGATTCAGCTGGAAGAAGAATGGGTGGGGTGGGGAGCAGGGATTGCCTTTCTACCTAGGCCTGCTTTCTTATCATGGGATGCAAACGTTGCTTTTATAAGCTCCTGCATCACAGCAGCCCACATTATGCATAATCGAATGTCAACACTTCCACAGTCTACAGACAAACCTCACTCATCATTTCCTAATGGAGAAAAGACCACACCCTCAGGATCGGGCCCTCGGGTTTCCTTTTTCCTTGCTACTGAGAGTGGGAGCCAGCTTTGTCTTTCATCTCCTTATCAAAAAAAAAATGTACCACCAGCCTCCCTTTTTGATCCACTCATGTTCCTTTGTAATCCAGCATTTTGCAGTGGCGTTCTGTTGTTGTTGTTAAATGAAGTGTGCACTGCAGAGTTTGGGAAGTGAGGGTGACTCACCCAGGAGTTAAGCTCGTCTAGCAGACGCTTGGCCGCCAGCGAGGGGGAAAGAGCCAAAGAGGCTGAGCCCAGTCAGCTTGATTGGCAAGATGAGCAGCTAGCTCAGTGCAACAGGATTTACTGGAATTTGAAATCTGCCTGTGGTTTTAGCAGGCAATTGAAAGCTTCCTTCCCTTGGATTAAACGGGAGATAATCTCGGTAAATAGCATGACTCCACCATGTGGGGCTGAATCCAGACACACACACACATGACTATATCACCCAAGATTCACCTCTGTGAAGGCAAGCAGATTCAGAGATGGAGGGAAGATGCTACACGTCCCTCTTCTTGAAAGGCAGTATGAACCAGTAGACACAGTGGCTTGTCTTAAGAGTGGAGGAGCAGTTCTGAATGAGTTCCTAAAGATGTTGTCTAGCACAAGCCTTGAGGCAATTAATGGCAATCCTTAATCATCCCTGGCATATGCTCGTCCAGACTTTCCATCAAAGCTGACAATGACAGCAATCACTCAACTCCTCTAAATGATGCATTCAGTTGCCTGTTTGTTCTTCCCCACAGAAGCAGCCTTTCCTGAATATTCTACAGAATATCCATGCAGCTGCAAATTAATCCGGAGGCTCTTTCCCCTTCTCTGTGTGGCAGCGAATAACATCTCGCTTTTAATAATCATGCAATCTACATATGCTCCATTGTCCCTATTTACCAGGGAAAGTACTGGTAGGGTGGGGGGGCAGCGGAGTTGCATCTTTCCCTAGTAAATTTATGTTCTCTTCGGCCTTGGATGGATTTTGGGTGTGTGTGCCCTTTTAAAAATCTAGTCAGTGTGTACATTATTAAAATTTTGATTCTTCAGGGTTCAGCCCCTCTCCCACAGAATCTAGAAGCCATATATCTTAGGAGGAACAAAAAAATTAATATAAAACAACTGCTCATGGCATCTCCTCAGCAGGGCTGACCTTAGGAATTTTGTAGCCTAAGGACAAAATGGCGCCTCCCACATCCCATGTACAAAAGTCGAAGAAGCGGGCAGTTGACAAATACTTCAGCCGGGGTGATGAGACAGAGTTTGACCACTGTCCTGGAGGGCAGTAGACTAGCTTAACGAGTGCAAGCCTAGCCATGTGTTGGCCACAGCTCTGTCAACTCTCCACCCACAGCATCTGCTGCCTGAGGCAGTAGCCTTACTCTGCCAAATGACAGGGCTGGCCCTGTCTCTCTCAGTTACAGGGTGGCTGTGTGTTCTTCCTCATGGGGGCAGTCCCCTTTTTAAAGGAGTACTATATTTGAAGGGCTGTCCCATCCAAATCCAATTCAAAGATAAAGAAGGTAGAGCAAGATAGAACTGGACTGCAGACTGAGCAAGCACATAGGCCACCCCTCACAGTCTTCACCTCTATAGTGACATATATTGTGTTTCTATTTAAATTGTGGTGATTATTCCTAGCTTTGGACCTATATCAGTTCATGCAAATTTTATGCAAGTAAGTGTCCTCTTTTTTGGTGATGCATTTTCCTTTTTTCCGTGATGCACAGGTGGCCACCCTTCCTTAGCTGTAGGGTGATCCTGGCTTCAAAACCTAAGTGTCCACAGTTGGGCCTGGTGAGCATTTAAGGTCCCCAACCCTAATCTGCAGGTTGTCATCAGATTGTATTTTATTCCGATCCTGATTTGATTTTAGGAGGTATTTTAATTGATTGTCTGATTTTATGTTAATGTGTTAAACATTTGATGTTAGCCGCTCTGAGTCTGGTTTTGGCTGGGGAGGGCGGGGTATAAATTATTATTATTACTACTGCTATTATTATTATTATTATTGTTAAACATACAGTGGTACCTCAGGTTAAGTACTTAATTCGTTCCGGAGGTCCATGCTTAACCTGAAACTGTTCCTAACCTGAAGCACTACTTTAGCTAATGGGCCTCCCGCTGCTGCTGTGCCGCCAGAGCACAATTTCTGTTCTCATCCTGAAGCAAAGTTATCAACCCAAAATACTATTTCTGGGTTAGCGGGGTCTGTAACCTGAAGCGTATGCTTCTGGTTACAGGGTCTGGTTTCTGGGTCAGGGGAGTCTGTAACCTGAAGCATATGTAACCTGAAGCATATGTAACCCGAGGTACCACTGTACTAGCAGGGATGGCCCACCCATGAGACAAGGTGAGGCGACTGCCTCAGGTGGCAGGATCCACAGGGACAACATATCTGGCCTCCAAGGAATGCTGGTGCTGGTACTGCTGCAGTCGCAGTCACAGCAATGGCTGCGGCACATTCCTTGGAGATCAGATCCGACTCTTCCTCAGCAGCCCCCTCTTGCCACCTCTACAGCAACCTCTTGGCAAATAAGGAGGCATTGCTGGTCTCCTCCCACCCCTAGAGAAGCAATGGTGGAGGCTGCCTTCTGGGGTGGAGCTGCACCATCCTGGTGTGATTTAGGGCAGGCACCTTTCCCAACCGCAATTGGCCTCTGATTCCCACTTCAGCCATCTGATTTGACCCCCTCCCTTTGTTCCTGATGCACTTCTTCCCTCACCCCTTCTTCCCATTTTGTGGTTCGCCTCAGGTGCCAAAACGTATTGGGCTGACCCTGCATGCTAGCAAGCTGAATGCTGACTCGTCCATTAATTTGTACCTCATCCCCCACTCATTTGCCAGAGGAGCTACAAGCCTTTAAGAAACAACTGTGTTCTGCATGACCATTCATGCCTTTATTTGTCTGTTCACCACCACATTAATTTTAGAAAGGAAAGAGTGCAAAATTACTCTGGGGATTGCTGGTGGGGGAGAGATTTATTGGTAATATAATAATGTCGGGTGGGGGGGGAAATCAGTGCATTGCATAGTTGGCTTTCTTGTAAAGTTGCAGAACTTTAAAAAAAAAATCAAGGAGTTTGACAGAGCAGAGGAAAGGAAAGATACAACTGGGAAGAATGCCAAGAGAGTGTTGCTCTTGAAAAAAAACCATTATGTCTTCCTTCACCCTCAACAAAGGGTGTGAGTGGAGGAAGATGAGTCTTGGCTTTTGCACACAAGAGGAAATCGAATTGCCCTTGGGCCCTGCTGTTCACCAGTACCACCCCTCATTTCTGAACCAGATAACCCTGCAACAACCCTAGATTAGTATACGTAGTTGGTTCCATTATAAGATTGAACATCCTAAAAAGTATTCTTAAGTTTTATGTTGTTGTTGTTGTTTTTTAAAAAACCACTTCATGATAGCTTTACTGGTTAACTTGTTTCAGAAGCAAATGCAAGATAGACTTCCGTGGAGTAAATAAAAAATACAGTGGTACCTCGGGTTAAGAACTTAATTCGTTCCGGAGGTCCGTTCTTAACCTGAAACTGTTCTTAACCCGAAGCACCACTTTAGCTAATGGGGCCTCCCGCTGCCGCTGCACAATTTCTGTTCTCATCCTGAAGCAAAGTTCTTAACCCGAGGTACAGTACAATTTCTGGGTTAGTGGAGTCTGTAACCTGAAGTGTCTGTAACCTGAAGCGTCTGTTACCTGAAGCGTCTGTAACCTGAAGCGTCTGTAACCTGAAGCGTCTGTAACCTGAAGTGTCTGTAACCCGAGTTACCACTGTAGCATATAGAGAGGAGCAAAGGAAGCAGCCTTATTCTGAGTAGGACAATCGGGGCATCTAGCTCAGGCCTGCAATTGGCAATGACTCCCCAGAGTTTCAGACAGAAGACTCTCCCAGTCCTACTTGGATATGGTGTGGATTGGAACACTGAGCCATGGGCCTTCCTCGAGGAAAAGCCCAAGGAAGAGTACAAGAGACCAGCGGTGGCGGCAGTACAAATCACAAAGCACCTAGTTTAACTGTCTCACCCGCCATGAGGAGAAGGAGTCACTCTGGTCCTCAGTTCCCTCGCCCCACCTGCAATAATGCTGACTTATCTTGCAGGGTTATTGCAAGGAACAGCAACTCAGTAATGCACATGAAGTGCTTTGAACGTTTGAAAGTACCGTACAAGTATTAAGCATGCTCATCTTATAGGGCTGTCGTAAGGATTGCAGAGATATTTATGTGAAGCACTTTCCACAGTGGAATGTGCTTCATAAACACTGCTTTGAAGCAGTTCCTAAGATTCACCTGCTGCTTTTGAGTTGCTGGGATTTGTTGGGCTTCTTCCTCTTCTCTACCTGCTGCCCCCTTCTCTGCAGAGAAGTTGCTTGGAGGAGGTTGTGATGAGACAAGGGGGAACACTCAAGTCAGACTAGCGTTGCTGATGCGTTATGTGCGATACAACTGCATCACCTTACACCCGCACTCCATTTCTTTTGTAGCAACAACGGTATGGCGGACGATTTTACTTGCCAAGTCAAGAAGATGGCCTTGGCCATGGGGGCATCCCTGTCTGACAAGGATATTGACCTGCTGCCTTCAGACATGAGGCATCATGGTAAGGAACAGATTATGGGTGCAAGCCACGGTGCACATCTGCAACAGATGTTTAGATTAGCTCATCTGGAGCAACAAGCGCTCCTCAGTCCCTTACACTGACCTTCAAACACATAACCCAAAGGTTGCATACAGTCCCTCCCCGGATTTTTCTGTGCCCCCCCAATTATTTCAAAAAATATATACTGACTGTTCCCATAGGCCACCCAATGTGATAGATTTTTAAAAATATTGTGTGTGCCTATACCTCTCTCGTAGGTACCTCACTATGGTGCTGAATGGCTTTTGTAACCCTCCAGATCCCCAAAATGTGCTTCTTTTAATTGACCACACCCACCTTTTCATTTCAGCCATGCCCACCTTGACACATAGTCCTCAGAGGTCAGTGCAACCTTTGGCCTGAAAAAGATTAGAATAACACTCCTCAGAAACCTGAACTCAAAGGGTGGCCAACAGATTAATGAGTATAACAGGGGATTAACTAATCTACAAGAGATCATCATTAGCATGAACCATACTTCTAAATATATGTAGATCTTGGGTTCAGTGTCTACAGGTTATTTTCCTTTTATTTGCTCCTGGCTCAAGCTGCCACCCAAGAAAACTTGGGGCCCCATTTTGGAGGTCTGGGTAGCTGCGCTTTGTATGGGAAGTCAGAGCTTGCTCACCTCACTTCTGTAAAGTCCTTCAGCTCCCAAAATCCACCTCACTGTAACAAAGCAGTTTTTGAATTAAAAGCCACCTAATCTGTTGCAGCTTCATTCAACTACGCCAAGTTCTTTGAATATATGCGGCAGTTTCTGACATCAGACGACCGGGAGATACACTTGCGAAAGGCCTTCCAAGTGCTTGACAAGGACGGGAGTGGATTCATTGAGTGGAATGAAATAAAGTAAGAAACCTCTGATGTGAAGTGTTGTCAAGTACCAGGAGGAGTCAACCTGGGACGACACCCAACATTGGTCAAACCGAGAGTATATTGAAATCACCCATTCATTCAGGACAGCATTGGGTATCACCCATTCATTCATTCTTCTTACAACACAGAAGAATTTCTACATACACATAATTTTTGGAAGGTTATTTAATCTCTATGGATTACCGTACCTTTTTTCAGACTCGAAGCTAAAAAGGATCTCAGGTAGCTGGGCTTGTCTGAGACATTTAAGTGTTGGTTTGGGAACCAAATGCCCCTCAGTTGCCAGGATTAGGGCCGGGCAATATCTGGTTTTCGACATTGTGATCTATCACCAGCTAAACATCAAAATATACCAGTATATCACAATGTGTGAAATAAGGATGGAGCTATGTAGAGGCACTGGTGGGCTGCACAGTTTTCCCCACATTGTGATTTTTGCATAGCACATGTGTGCGCGCACACACACACACACATCGTGATTTGTGATATATTGCCAGGTCAAAAATTATGAAACCAATATCACAATACAGGCTTCAAACCAATTTTGAACCATCTATCGCCCAGCCTTAGCCAGGATAGATATGTGAACTGATGAGACCCAGCACTGAAAAAATACATACTTGTGACCAATGCTTTCCCACAGGTTACACTCCTTTTGGCACACTTTTGGGTGTCAAATTACCCTCCCTGTGGCAACCCACCTGCTGCTTGTCTGTCATTTTTCTTGGACTCAAGAGGGCCAGTTCTGTTCAGAGAGAACTGGGATACGTTACCCGGTCAATCCTCACCCCATGTGTTTGGAGAGCCCTGTCTGAAATCATTATTGCAGAAAACATTTGGGCTCGCTACTCTTATCATCCTGGCATGTCAGGCTGCACTGCCAAAACCCACTTCTATCTATAATAATGACAAACTCTGTTCTCTATTGCACTTGATAACCTTGGCTAAGACGATTAAGACACATCCTGCATGCTTAACTATAGGCATCCAGGTCTGTCAGCAATTCAGCTTCCCCCTCTCCCCCTTTCTTTTCTTGCTGCAATCCTGTATCCCAAAGCAGGAGAAAAGAGATGTCCCAGAAGAGCAGATGTCTCTGCTACATGAGATGTGGAAAAACAAGCCTACTGTATAGCCTGGAACAGGAACAGGGAACCTGTGGCCGAACAACTGGTGTTGGGACAACAGCTCACATCATCCCTTACCATTAGTTATGGGGCTGATGGAGCCCCAAGTTCCCCATCCCTGAGCTAGAATATCTTGCAAAACAAGAAGCTCCAATTCATAGAACCTTAGATTTGTAGCCCTGGAAGAGATCCCAAGGGTTATCTGGTCCAACCACCTGCAATGCATTTGTGATACTGGCTCTGCTACTGACTGAAGAGTAATCGCAGAACCACATGCTTCCACTCTCTGAGGCTCAGCTTTTCCCTCCTGCCCTTAGGTACATCTTACAAACAGTGCCCAGCAATATGCCAGTGGTGCCCTTATCAGATGAAGAGGCTGAAGCCATTATCCAAGCAGCTGACACAGATGGGGATGGCCGGATTGATTTTGAAGGTGGGCAGAGAATGTATCATGGCAGTGATGGTGGCATCTCTGGGGTATACAGCACTGGGGGCTCAGAAGCAGAGGGCACCTAGTCCTATTTAGAACTGGATGGGTCTATCTGCCCAGTTCCCTGTATCCAATACTGTAAGGGGAAAGGCATGTAAGCCTAAGCAAATGCAAAATGTGGCAGAAGAGCTCCTGCTGAGATTCGATCACCACATCTGGAGCTGATCCGAAGGACATCATAGAACCAGGTACTCAGAAGATAATCGTGGCGAAGTTATGTAAACTGCCAGGGAATACTGTTGGGACAAGTGGCCCTGGAACAGGTGGGAAGTGAGAAGCCTAGAAATAGGCAGTGTTCGTTTTGGACTGCCTTTTGTTGATTGTTGTGTAGTGTCTTGTTTTGTACTTGTTTTGTTTTTAAAACTAATAAAGCATTTTAAAAAAGAGTGTTAGAAAAGCCTAGACTGTGGCCACTTTTGATGGGCACTTTGGTAAGCAATAAAGGTCAAATACATTGCCTGTCTCCCAACCATTACCCTTTTTACATCTCCTAGGCTAGGGCTTACCCACACTTACCTTTTACCCTGCTCTTTCCAGGTCTGCGCTTTAGTGCTCAGTGTCAATTCAGGTTTTCCATGGATTGATATTTGCTCCGATTGAGCTTTAAAGAGCAGGTTTTTGCAGGGAAAGCTCCAGAGCAAAAAGAAAAAAAAGGTGGGTGGGTGTGTGCTCAGACATGGAGCTTTAAATAGCAGACCACGCCAGGAAGGAGAAGAACGGTAAGCAGAGATAAATAAGCCCCTAGTTTGAGTTTCCCCTCAAGTGATGTCTGCTCACCAACACTGAACTAGTTAATAAATCAATTCAATATATATCCTGCCCTTTCTCCCAGAGGGGCCCAGGGCATTAATAATATTCAGCTGCTCATGCAGTTGGACTCTGTCTGTAGAACTGGTGGTGGTCCCCAAAATTTATGAACTGGCTTATTAATACTTTTTTTTTTTAATGGGAAGGCAAAAAGTTAACGAATAACTGCCTTAAATGCAGCCCCCATCTCAGACACTAAACCTACCTACTTCATCTGCCTGTTTCTATTGCAGAGTTTTCCGATATGGTCACAAAGGAAAAGGTTCCAAAGAAAAAGTAGAAAAGACCAAGAAGAACGGCCTCCCGTTTCCCTACGCAAGAATGCTGTGCTGGGGGTGGGATGATGGAACTTACCTGTCTATGATCATGTTGCACTTTTTGAAAGATCTCTCCTTATTATTAATATTTTTGCAGGGTGCGGTGGGTAGGTGCGTGGGGAATCTGCAGCTTGCTCTCAGGGTGTGCTGAGAGAGGCCTCTCTCTCCAAACTGGAAAACCAGCCTGTTAGTCACAAAATGCTACCCAGCCCTTGAATAGGTTTCTTTCCAAGCCCAGGCTACCTGCCCTAGAGCGATTATATCTCACCTGGCCCGGCAGTGGCAGACTCCAACTATGGCGACGGAGCGAGACCAGCTCTCCAAACTCTTAAAGGGTGATTATGGTTAAGAGGCACGTGCTTCCTCCTTTGTCGCAAGCCATCCTTTGGTCTGTGTTCATCAAATTTAGCTTTGGCCTAGCTGCTCCCCACTTTGCCTGGTAGTAGACTGACTGCTTTTGGTGGGGAAAGGAGAACGGTTTGCCTGCGTTTTTGGACAACAGGACTGAAAGCGAACCGGAAATGCTTGCGCGTGTTTCGCAGCCTGCCCAAATCCTGACGCGATATTTTCTCTCCCTGGACCTTCCTGCTAGCTTTCCAATTAGGAACCATTAAGAGCCTAGTGGGTTTTGCGCCAAAGGAAAATGCTACTTTTGTCCTTTCCTGTCCAAGGCAAATAAAAGCCTTCTGTTTTAGCTCAGCGGCTACTGCGTCCTCCTTTGTCTTGACTCTTTGCTTTTGTTTCACCCTCATTGGGGTCTTGGGGGGGGGGGGGACAGGACGGGAAAGAAGGAAAGCTAGTGGCAGATCTGCAAACCTCCACAAACTGGGTCTCTGTCCTGTGAGGAAGGGTTCTGCTTCCCTGGGCAAATAGCAGTAGGCCTCATCATCAGCTGAACACCTGCTGCTGCCCACACTGCTGAACCCAGGTGCTTTTTATGTGCCAATTAGGCTAGGATTTCTTCCCAAAGTCACATTATCACTTCCAGTGGTGTCTGAATTGAGGCTTGTTGGGGCGGAAGGCAGAGAGGCCTACAGGAGGAGGCCTCAGGTTCCTCCCTGCTGAGGGCAACACTGAGACTAAGAAAAAGAAAGCAGATTGC
The DNA here is from genome assembly GCF_964234715.1 of Podarcis melisellensis. NCBI lineage: Eukaryota > Metazoa > Chordata > Lepidosauria > Squamata > Lacertidae > Podarcis > Podarcis melisellensis. The sequence continues at coordinate 27,843,793 of NC_138529.1, read as the reverse complement.
CATTGTCACTCCTGGGCTGGTTGTAAGAAGGCAGGCTGGCTGCACTTAGCTGGGCACTGCCCCATTTGCCCTAATGGACCAGCCCTACACTGCTAACTTCAGAGGGATCTTTCTCAGAACGGATGAGAGAAATGTGTATATGTGTTGCATTCACTCTCCCTGCTTGCTCTGATGTCATTGATTATCACAACGCACCCAGACCCTCCACAACGAACATGCCTTTAAGCTGCACGTTAGATATAAGGACACATTTAACTTCATATTGAGTCTGGCCCTAAAGAATTTGATTTTCATGCTCCTTAACTTTGAGCAGTGCCTACCACAGCTGCAGGGACGCAGGTGGCACTGTGGTCTAAACCACAGAGCCTAGGGCTTGCCGATCAGAAGGTCGGCGGTTCGAATCCCCGCAACGGGGTGAGCTCCCGTTGCTCGGTCCCAGTTTGTCACGGCACACAGTTCGGAAAGTTCTGCCTTACAGGGTTCATACCGCAGGAGATGCTCCCTGGCTGCTGGGAAGGATCCGAGGATGGCAGAGCAGTGGTGGCAGAGCCAAAGAGTGCCCCTACTTCACCAGAGTGCATCTCAACAGTCATGTGCTCAGAAGAGGGCTGGTTTTTAGCACATGGCCTGAGAGAGGCTGGTTCTGGATGAGAAGGTTCTGCTCTGTCAACTTAGGCAGGGATTCCTCTTTTCTGCCTACAGGCTCTTAGCAAGCTGAAGTAAAGATGATAGAAATCGGCTTGCTTTGGAGAAAAAAGAAAAGGCGAATGGACAAGAGACAGATTGCCCATGTGCACTTGAAGCCTCCTCTATCCAGCACAGCTCAGCTTTTTGAGGTTAAGAGAATAGTGCCATCTGGTGGCACCTGTGCTACAGCTGGCTTTTAACACATCCTCCAAAGGTGAAAATCACATGATTGTCGGCAAAGCAGGGCCAGCCTTGCCATTTGGCAGTGAGGCAATACAGCTCAAGTGGCAGGTGCCTGGTTGTATGCTTTGGTTGTGGGGACAGAGCTGTGCATGCCACATAGTTTGCCAGGTTTCTCCATAACTACCCTGCAGAGAACACTTTCCTACCGCTAGTACTGAAATAAAATTCAGGTGCCAGCCCAGTCAGCTTCTGTACATGGTATGGGGGGGGGGCGCCATGTTGCCCTTTGCCTCAGGTAGCAAAAAGTATTGGGTGGCAAAGTCACCACAAGTTGAACTTTTTCAGAGGGTTGTTTTGGAGTGTGTGTTTTTTTAGCATGGTGACAAGTCCCTGTGAATTCTCATTCACGGACTGGAGTCCTTAATTCCTATTCATATCTGGGAAATCTACACAAAGGGCAATGGCCATGTAACTTCAGCTTTGGTCTTGAGAGGATTCAAAAGGCCATGGTTGATTTCCACTGCAGCATACAACATCCATGTTAAAGGATTTGTGGGGTGGTGTAAGAGAATAATCATGCTAACTGGTTACAAGAAAGGATGGACATGACAGAGAAAGTGCTATGCTCTCATAGGGATGTTTCAAGGGGTCTGAGAAATCTATTTGTCTCTCCTCGTGGAGCTTATAACCTTAGCAAGAGAAACACTGGACAGAGCAAATCTGTCTTCTGGAATTTACTAGAAATGACAACTTCGCTGGAGCAGCCCTCTTGCTTCCAGCCATCTGAAGCTTCACATATACATTGTTTGTTGCCATGGAAATGTGCTACCATAAAGACGATTGAAAATAGCAAACATTTCATTAAGAACCATCACTTTGAATAATGCATCTGAATTCAGAAGATGCCAAGATGTCAGAATTCAATAAACAGTAATGTTTTGACCTGAATCTGATGTCAAGCTACGGCTCTAAATCGCATTAGAAAATATTGCAAAGCTCAGACATATAATGTTCCTGCTGGTTACTAATGCTAGCCTTCTCTCAAGCTCCATTGCAACTGTAGGGCTTGGGCCACTCTCCAAGATAAACCCTGCATAATCAGTTATATAATGCAGCTGTATTATTTGTGTCTGAAAGGGGCATTGGCCTAGAAATTAGCTAACTGCAAAGATGAAACATTGCACAGAGAGAATCAGAGGATTAGTACAAGGGTAAATGCCTGCACAAAATGGCAGCACTCCCCACCTTTCTACACATTCCTACTGAATAGTGTGTACGGTGCTTTTACTAGTTGCCAGAGTTCTGGTTTGTAAGGTTCATCCCCGCAAATTCAAAAGTACCCTGAAGCCAGCAAGTGGACCAGCCATGCTGACTGAGGATGATGTGAATTAGAGTCCAACAACTTCTAAAGGGCCACCACAGGTTTTCCATCTTTGCACTAGAGCAGGGGTCAGCAACCTTTTTCAGCCGTGGGCCAGTCCACCATCCCTCAGACCTTATGGTGGGCTGGACTATATTTTTTTTTGGGGGGGGGGGAATGAACGAATTTCTATGTCCCACAAATAACTCAGAGATGCATTTTAAATAAAAGCACACATTCTACTCATGTAAAATCACCAGGCAGGCCCCACAAATAACCCAGAGAGGCATTTTAAATAAAAAGACACATTCTACTCATGTAAAAACATGCTGATTCCTGGACCGTCCACGGGCCGGATTGAGAAGGCGATTGGGCCAGATCCGGCCCCTGGGCCTTAGTTTACCTACCCCTGCACTAGAGTAACGCAGCACGGATTCATGCAAAAAGGGTAACATGACCAACACATGAAGGTAACCTGGGTAAGATGGTAGTTTGGTATTGTTGTCTCTGGAAGTGGTAGAAGATCAAGGATTACTTTCTGAGCGACAGCATACCAGCTTCGTATAGGTACATGCATGCAGGGACACCTCTTCCAAAGAGCAGGAATGGGCAGTGTGGCCTCACAGTTTTGTGGAACAACTAATCCTTGAACTCAGGATGCAGTCAGGGATGAATTTTGAACACCGCCCTTTGACATCTAGAATTAGCAGTTACTATGCCTGCTATGAGGGACGCGGGTGGCGCTATGGGTTAAACCACAGAGCCTAGGGCTTGCCAATCAGAAGGTCGGTGGTTCAAATCCCCGTGACAGGGTGAGCTCCCGTTGCTCGGTCCCTGCTCCTGCCAACCTAGCAGTTCGAAAGCACGCCAGTGCTAGTAGATAAATAGGTACCGCTCCAGCGGGAAGGTAAACGGCGTTTCCGTGCGCTGCTCTGGTTCGCCAGAAGCGGCTTAGTCATGCTAGCCACATGACCCGGAAGCTGTACGCCAATAAAGTGAGATGAGTTCCGCAACCCCAGAGTCGGTCACGACTGGACCTAATGGTCAGGAGCCCCTTTACCTTTACCTTTATGCCTGCTATGAGCAAACATTTTGGAACTATTACCTAATAGTGGCCCTAAAAGAGACCATCTATTGAATGCAAAGTCAGGTTAATGTAATCACAAGAACATGCATGTGTATGCAGTTTATAAATGCACACACACACAGCAAGTGAGAAACCAGGATTATTCATGTTAGTGCTTCCAAGCTTTGCATAATTAGAACAGATAACAGCCCTGAACACTGTTTGATCGCTGAATTTCATCAACAATGCAAATAAATTACAGTAATCAGGCTTCTTTCAGGAAAACCTTATGCCTGCAGTCCTGTGCATAATTATTTGAAGTCCCACTAAACTTCATGGGACTTGTCTAAGCTAAATTACACAAGGTTAGGTTGTATCACCCAGGGAATTTCTGACAAAGCAGAAAGGGCATATTTGCATGAGGAAGCCCAGCCGAATGCAGTAAATTTTACTACTAAATACAGTCACTGCTATTGCAGATTCACGTAAATAAACACTTTCGTTCAAGGGCAGACTATTGGATCTGGGCATGTAACTGTCCCAAGTTATCTTGCATATTCCAGCCAGTTGCACCTTACCAGGATCAACTACCTCCATTCTGGATTTGGTAATGACAACGCAACAGATTACAGACTATCATAGTGAGGTTATTTGCACCTCATTTATGTGGATTTTAAACATCTTCCTAGAAAGTGACTTGAAAGGGGACTGGGACTGGCAGTACTGAATTCCACCATCAGTAACCATGCTGACATTTCTTACAACCATGGATAGCAAGCAAGAAGATAAACAGTCTTGTGCAGAGTGGGAGAAAGGAGGTGATTATTTCCTACTGAATCTGGGCAGAGCAGCATTCTGAGGCCCGTTTGCAAAGAGAATAAATCCCTCCTACTCCTCATTTGAAACAAGAGCTCTTTCTAGAAATGCTTTCCCACACTGGATTTCACATGATTAAATACTTAAAAGCCTGGGTGTTCATGCAGAGCTGGAGCTGTGATTAACACCGTGACTGGCCCTGCCATACGCCACACCAGGATGCAGACGTAGAGGTGCTTCTCTGAGGAGTTTCCAAGCATAGTGGGTGAGCAAAGTGCAAACACAAAGGGCAGCCATTTGCACAAAGCACTTGGGTGAGGCAGTGGAGGACAGAGGTGCCTGGCGTGCTCTGGTCCATGGGGTCACGAAGAGTCAGACACGACTAAACGACTAAACAACTTGGGTGACAAGACCCATCAAACAGCAGAACAGAGTTTAATAGGACCAATTTTTTTGCTCTCCAAAAGGATGGGACCTTGAGCCCAGCGTCTCTGAAAGTATTACGACATTTTTTTCCTAAGCAGAAAATTATCAGTGGTCTTCTGAACATGTGTAGAACATCCCCATGTAACGGAAAGCAGTATTTTTAATTTTAAAAACCAGTATTCAGTTATTTGGACATATGCAGGATACCTCTGTCACAAATGCACTTTATAAGTAACTCCATCTGCTCCTATTTTTCCCTCCCAAACTGAAAGCAGGAGGAATGTGCATTAGTTTTCCTTCTCTGACAAAGTCTAGTGTCAGAGCTGTAACTCAGTGGAGGAAGAGCATCTGTTTTGCCTAGGATCCCATCTGATCTCTGGGATTTCCAGGTAGGGTTGGGGAAAAAAACCCTGCCTGAAATCTTGGAGAGCCACTGCCAGTCAGTACTGAGCTAGATGGACCGATGATCTGATCTGATAACAGGCAGATTCCTATATATGTTCTTCTGCTTGATCTGTGGCTACAAGGCCCAGTCTGTTGGGAGCTGCCTGCTGTCCACAGTTGGAACACGAGCTTAAAGTGAGGCCACTCCTCTCTCCCTCCCTTCCACTCCCTTTTACGTCACCTGCTGTGGTTAGCAGAAGGAACGCACAACACAGTTACCGATCTGACACAATTACAGTTCAGTAATTTAACAGGAAGCCTACAGATTTCAAAAGGAACTTACTTGGGATACACGGGTGCTTAGGATCTCGAGTCCTTTGCAGTGTTAGCACCCGAGTGGCACACATTCCCAAGCCACCCAAATCCTCTAGGAGGCTCACTCTATATGCAAATAGAACAACACACGGGGTAAACAAGCTTATATGGGACAGGTGTGTTTCGAATGTTTCTGCAGGAAAGCCTTTTACCCTCCTTTCCAAACAAAGACATTGGGAGCTGGAGAAAAATCCAATTTTGTATTATGGCTTTAGCCAGGCTAGCTGCAAATAACAAAAGCGGGGGCCACGGAAAGGGGTGACAGGTCTGCTTTCAATGATCTTCCTGTGACTTCACAAGTTATCTTTCATTCATTCCCATATTAATGCAAACATTAGGGAGAATAGGAAAAGATAAGATGTAAAAGCAGGGCACAGTCATGAGGATTGAGCAAGCGTCAGCTTGACTGTGCATTATCAATACTTTTTGTACCAGGTTAGGTTTTACTTGAAGCTATTTGAACAATGCAAAAAGATAAATTGAATTCCAGGTACCCACATAAAATGGACTTTGGGAATAATAATAAAAAAACCAAGTGTGTTTGCTTCTGCCAAAGACAATTCACCGCAAGATACACCTTCGCTGAAACACAGCACTTTGTGACCTGCACGTAGCACATGATAATTCAGACAGCAAGTGGCTTCAGGTATTGTTAGGACTTAAGCCTAGGCCTGATCACAGGTGTATCTGGTAGGCAATAGCAAGGAAGACTCTGTGAAAGGGCAGCAGATCTGCAATGGTCTCAGACACAGGCTCAGAACCAGCCAAATTCTCTTTACAGGCATGTACACTCCAGAAACCAAGGAAAATTTTAGACTGGGCAGATGGATTTTTACAACACAGATGCCACTGCCCACCAAGTTACAAATGTGTTATGCTTCACACCCACCAGCAATAAAAAAACCTCTGGAGAAGTAATAAAGGGCAAAAGGTAACTAACAACTGGTGAAGAGACATTTGCTTTTAACAAAGTCCCCAGAGTGCTATTGCTGGACCACAGCGCTCTGCTGCTGCAGGCAACACAGCTACTTTTCCAGAATTAACAGTTGTGCGCCTTTAGATTAAGTAAAACTAATCTGCTGTGTTAAGGAAATAATAGAAGTGAAATGGTTTAGGCAATTGCAATAGGACTCGTATAAATACTTATTAATAGCTAGGGGCTGTGCCCCTGCTCGCTTCACTCATCAATCCCCCCGGCTTAAGCCCAAGGTTCCCCTCCCCATCACATGCAACTACAAAACTTGCTTTTCACCTTCCCAAACCCCATGTCTGAATCTACTTCTCTCCTCTGTCATGCAGCCCAGTTTTGCACCCATGTTCGTCTACTTCCCCACCCTTGTGTGTAACCCGCCACACACGCACAAACCACTTCCATGGTAACCTCCTGCAACTTCCTCCTCCCACCCATTGCAACTGCTAAAGACCCTTTTTAACCTTCCGCCCAGTTAGAAAGCCAAGCCACCCTCCCTTCCTGTTTTACAGACCCTTTCATGCCCCTGCTTTAATCTTCATCCCCATTCAGGTGCCTTCTACTCCCTCCTTTTTTTGCAACCCATTTTCATATCAACCCCTCTTTTCCTACCTCCTCCTCTTTTTTCAACTCGCCCTTGCGCAGAGATAACCATCTTCATGACTCCTCCTCTCTCTTAATCTGCAAACCTTTTTGGGATGGCGTATGTTACTAAATCTTTAAGATGTATGAAACCTTCAGAGAAAGCCTGCCAGGTTTGCTCAGTTAAGAGAAGGTTAAGTTCAGATTACAGGTGTTGTACATATATGGGTGTTTGCTCGTTAATAAAACACCTGTTCTAAATTACTACATCAAATCTGGAGCTTCCAGTTGAACTCAACTCGTGGTACCAGGGGTGAAATACATGATCTGAAGGAACTGTGGAATATTTGAAGGCCCCCCATATGTTTATCTTTCTCACATGTGGCGGCTGCAGAGTAGAAGAGGGAGAATTTTGAGTACAGAAAGAAAGGAGGGACACTGAAAAGAGGGGGAACTGGCTGTTTTAAAGAATGCTTTGAGTAATGTGTGGTGAAGGGAAAGTGAGAGGGAAAATGCTCTCAGCTACCTCCCACCTGCCTGTGTGTCTTCCTACTTTACAACCAGTTCAGATGGTGGCAAACAGGTCAGCTGACTCCTCCTTAGACTCAGCGTTGTCCCTTGTAGAACTCAGCAGGGAGGATGATGGGGGCAACATTAGAATTAGTTGGGTTTGGCTGTCGTTGGCTCTGGCTCAACCTACTGTTGTGCCCCCTGCCCTACCAGTCCGACACTGGTGCAGACAATACTGGACTAGATGAACTAGTGGTCTAACTTTGTATATAAGGCAGCTTCCCGTGTTACCAATGGTGAGTAATGCAGGGCCAAGAATGCAACCAACAGGGGGTCTCCTAAGCAGGCAAGACTAGCTTTAGCAGAGAACAGAGAGGGGTAAAAATCACTGCTAGGCAGACATCTTACAAATCAGCTGGATTTACTCTTAAAATACATTGGCAAGAACTGGGATACCACCCAGAGGTCATATCTCAGGCACAAGTAAAGAAACAGGTTAAAAAAAATATTTTTTCTTAAAAAGGGGGAGAGGGGAGCCCTCCCCAACCCACATACAGATTAGTGTTCGTTGTATGTGTCTCTTGTGGGCCACGACAGGCACATTTCTGTTGCTGTTCGTGATCACTGGCTCTGTCCTTGCAGGGCTGTTCGTACCAGTGCAGCCGCTACTTGGCTGCTAGCAGCTGCTTACGCTGTTGCTCCAAAAGGGCCTCTAGGTGGTCTGCCCTCTTCACGGCTGCCTGAAAAGAGAAGATAATTCAGTTCAGGGGAGAAATATGTATAGCGGTGAAAGGATGTAAGAGGAAAACAGAAGAATTTGCAATGCAAGGATGTAATCGCAGAAGTTAACAGAAGCTAATAAAATGAACGCAAATCAAAATTATTCTGATCGTTAAGGAATCGCTTTTAAAACAGCAAGGTAAAAATTGTTCAAGGTCTCACTTTTATTGTTGAATTTAATGTGTGTGGGAGGGCGGAGAACAGGAAATAGTTACAAGTTAAATTGCAGGGAAATGATTTGGAATGATGGGACAGAAGTGGTTAAAAAGGGTGAGCATAAGCTCCATGTGGCATTGCAAAAGGAGGAATGTCTTACAAGATTGTGTAGTAGATGTTAATCTAATCACAGTCAGGATTTATCACATTTAGGAAATGGATTCTAATATATGTTGGAGAGGATGTATAGAAACAAGTAATTAGAGATATCCATGGCAAAGTTGTCCTAAAATCCTGGAGACATGGAGGAAAATGTTAAATATCATTAAACAAATTATGGGAACTAATCTAATAAAAAACATGCTGATTAATTAATTTAATTAATTAAACCGACTTTTAAAAAAACCATTAATAATCTCTTAACAAGTACAAAGGTGTTGGTGAAAATGTGATAAGGAGTTAGCAATTAAAAAACGGGGATCTTGAAACTGCATTAACATGCAGAAACTAACTAGCCACATGAAAATCAAAGAGAATTGAGAAAGTTTTATTCTATCTTGGGAAAAATCAATGACCAGTTTACTGAAGTGTTTTATTTATGGATTTCTGGAACTTTGTGCAAACATATGTGCACTGTCATATTGATCCAATTGATCCTTCAAAATTAAAAAATAAATAAATGTTAATACTGCTTTTTATTATCAACCCACAGCAATTGTTGTTTTGGTTAATATTTCCTAGCAAAGAGTTCACACATTCAATTAAATTGCACGCTGGATGGAATAATACTTTTCCCCATTCTTCTTCTAAACTAATTTGCTGCTCAAGTCTTGCAGTGGAGCAGCTCCTCTGTGGCGGATGGCTACAATCATGCTGGATTGAACATTAACCAGATAATACCAAAATTACAAATTCAAATAGCTTTATTCATCTTATTCCCTTGAACATTACAAAATTAACAGCATTAGCAGGAAAAATAACAAAACGAAACACAGGCTACAATCCAATGCTGTCATTGCTCATATGGAACAGCTTTTGTTCTAGAAGACATCTCTACTAATGTGAGAGGAGGGAAGGAAATTTTCTCCAACTCTCCTTTTACCCCACACATGCCATCTTCTGCTCTGTTCTGGAGGGTCTAGAAAAGCCTCTAGAACAGAATTTTGAAGAGCTCCAATGGGAAATACCCCACCCCTCAAGTTTTCAGGCATCCACTGGATCAAAAGCCATTATACAAGTGGAGCGGCAAGACTGAATTCCACTCTCGGTATCGCTAGCCAGCTACCTTTGGTTTGCTCTTGATCTTTCTTACTGCCTGCAGAAGTCAGAGGATTAATTTATTTTATAGGGCTTTGGCTTCTCCTCAGTAGTTTCTTTCAAGGTGGAGTTGGTGCCACGAGCATTTCATAATTCTTTTGGAAACTGTGACTCGGCAGCCAGCCAGTGCCTTCAATGTCTCTTCCCCTAATGAGCCCAGGGCTAGCTCTGCCATGTCACAATCTCCACCTGCGCCCTTGGATCCCATGAATTAAAACCATCATCGTTTTCCTCACTTTGTCTTATTCTCTGCATCAATGGTGACAAGGATAAGCAGGTTTGCAGCTCTCACCTCATGTAGTTTTCGAAGGCTGTTCACTGCTTCCTCTTTCTTCACAATTGCTGTCTTCACTCTACAGAGAAGAAAGCGAAAGGAGACTGAGACCCAGGGTCATACACTTATGGTACCCTTGATGTTCTGCTGTCATGTTGGAAGCTGGGGAAGAAGAGGAAGATGTTCCTGCTTCTCCAAGGACAATACCTGCCTCCTCACTTTGGCTTCTCTAGAAGATCTCACATGGCGATATAAGCCCTTTCCCAACATTCAGTGGTGAATGGTGCCCCCAAATGAAGACAGATTTAAGTAGACTGTTTAAAACATGTAGTAACTCCAAACATGCAGTCTCTGTACATGTGACTGGGCACCCTGCAAAAAGGCTGGGGTTTCTTTAGGCAAAATGTGATGCTGGGTGTGTGTGTGTGTGTGTGTGTGTGTGTGTGTGTGTGTGTGTGTTAAAAATAGATCCAGTTATACATGGGTCTTTCTGCTCTCAGAATAGCAGTAAGAGATTATACAAATGTCTGAAAAATGACTGGGGTGCAGGTTTCTTTTTAGAGACAGCAACAAATGAAGAACCACCCTGAGATCATATGATGAAAGGCAGTATATAAATCTAAGGAATAAATAAAATATGGGACAGGTGACATTTGAAACTACTGGTTAGTGCTGCAAAAATAGATCATTTTGCTTACTCTGCTGTCTAAGATCTTGAAGATCCAGATTAACGGTAGTAAATCTTCAAGCAAAAAAGACAAGCAACTCAACCTATTGCATTCACATGCAGTCTAGGTCCAAGGGACGAACCAAAGCTACAAGGGACAGATCAGTGCTGACTTGAGATAGTGAAGAGAAATTTGTGCTACTGAAAGTCTCAGAAGAAGTGGTGGGACACAATATAGGTTTTTTCAGTAGTCAGGGACAGCAAGACCTCAGAACCAAGCACAGGTCTCTAACCTTCCCTCCTCATGACTTTCAGATGCAAAATACGTCATCAGCTTATTGGTGCCAACTTGCATAAGATTATACAGGTCACAATTCAGCTTGTTGTGGTGCAGAACTGCGGTTATCTAGGCATAGAATGTTAGCTCCCTGATTAGCTATACAGCCCTGTCACATGACACTTGACAGTTTTGCACCTTGGCAGGGCTGCCACACTAAAACAGACAAGAGCTTCTGCCTTGGGCGTGCATGGGTGGAAAAGACAACCGCAAGCGTCATTTGGGATATGCCAGCCCAGGTTGCTTGCTGCAGCATTGTTCTAGGTCAGACCTGAACTCATCTACAGCAAGTGAGATCAATCCTCACCTTTTATGCACTTCTTCCAGCTCCTCCTCTTTGTCCCTCCTCACTCTGTCCAGTTCCAAGCGTTGCCGGGCACGAAGCTCAGCCATTTCTGTCTTGAGCCGCTTGTTCTCCTCCTCTGTGCTCACCAGCCGATCTGCAAATTCCTGCCGGATGACCTCAGAGAGGCTGCTGCGCTCCTGACTTAGCTGATCCGCTACCTGTTACAGCAAGCAGAGAGGGGGAAGAGTATGTGACATATTGATGTCACTTTCCAGATATGCAAGAGATAAAGTCAGAGAGAAGGCAATGCTCAAGCTGCCATCCAAGGTCTGTCTAATTCTTTATTCTGCAGTTTACACCAGCAGAATTTGCAGGTCCTTAAACCTTATCCAAATACAAGAACCCACACACCTCTCCCATACTCATCGCATCTGGGTCTCTGGGATTCCTCCCTACCTTCCCTTTCTCCCCTGGATTTGGAGAGGAACCTGTCTGAGCAGAAAAAGCTTACTAGGATGTCACCACTTGCCTTCTCTGTGATACACCCACCTTTCGGATATCCTCTGTCTCCTGTTCCTTCTGCCGCAGAAGACCTCGCAGGTGAAAAATCTCGCCTTCTGCCTCTGAGAGCCGTCCCTTCATCTCGTTGCAGCGCTCTTGGAGTTTACGTTCTGAGTGTTCCATTTCTTGCAGCTCTGCTTCATATTTGTCCCGCAATCTCTTTATTCTGAATAGAGAATGGGAAGAGCTCCTGACTGCCTGCTCAAGCTGGAGCAGACCCCCCCCCCCCCGTTTTATCAGGAGGCCTTTGAGGCATAATACAGCTCTTAAGACCATTTTTATGAATGAGGTGACTGTAGAGAAGGGTTCTCAAGCTTTCTGCCCACTGGGGCCACTTGAGAGGGCTGAAAATTACTGAGGTCTAGAAGTCACAAAATATTGGTGGAAGGGTAGAATTGGTTTGGAGCTCATATCCTGCAGCATTGCTTTACAAATTTGCCAAAGCACAAATGAAGTGTTCTGATCTTCTGGCACTCTGAACAAAGTGTGTTTGTGTGTAAAGGCAAGCCAGTCCTGAGGAAGTTCGTTCTGGCTTTCAGCTTCCAAAAATACAGAGGTAAGTGCCTTCAATGACTGATAAAGGCACTGTGGGCTATCTATAACATGCACCAGTTCTAATGAATACCTGGAGCTATGAGAAAAATAAAAAAGGCAAGGTAGCAAATATGTGGGTTCAAGGACCTAGTCACAAAGGAATACCAGCAATCCCACCTGTAAAGTCAGGATTATTACCTGTTGCTTCAAATGGCCGGTGATTCAAGGAAAGCAAAACAAGTGTGTAAAATATGCAGATACACACCACCTGACTAGGCCAACTACTTGCTTGTGTGGTTGAGGGTCACAATACCTCGAGGACCACATCTCCACATATGAACCAACCCAGACCTTGCAATCATCACCTGAGGTCCTTCTTTGTGTGCTTCCTTCATGCAAGGACCAGAGGGTGGAAACACAAGACTGGGCCTTTTCTGTGGTGGGTCCCAACTTGCCGAATGCTCTCCTGGAGCTTTCATTACATTTCTTGAGGAGCCAGGCAAAAACATTCCTCTTTTCCCAGGCCTGTGGCTAATTAAACAATCTATGGTCTTTTAAACTATGTGTGGAGGGGTTATTGCTTTTGTTCATTACTATGGTGTGTGTGTGTGTGTGTGTGTGTGTGTGTGTGTGTGTGTGTAGCAAACTGCCCTGTGATCCTCAGATGAAGGGCAGTATAGAAATTTTAATAACAACAACAACCCTGCACAAGGTCCACACTGAGAACCCAGCTTATAAAAAGCTTGAGCCAAAATGCAGAAGGCCATTTAGGGAACAATGGGAATGCAATTATTTTTGACCTTCATACATAACTGATTTACCTGTTCTCCGTGGCTCTCTCACACTCTTCCTTAGCAGAGGACATGTCAGCTTCTAGCCTCTGAATGACCAGTTCAATCTCCTTGTCCCTCTCCTTCCGCACTTCTTCCCTCAGCTCTCGCTCCCGAGTGAGCAGCCAGGCCTCCTGGAGGCAATACAAGAGAGCTCAGGTAAAGTTTAATCTGGGCAACCAAGGTAAAGCGAGAGGGCAGCTTAAAAGGGGAACTACAACATTACCTCCTTCTTTAGGTAGTTGGCCTCCCAGGCCTGCTTCTCCATCTCCAGCTGCACCTTCAAGGCCTGCACCTCTGCCTTGAGGAAGGAGGAAAGAGCACAGTGAGGCGGGGATCAGGGACAAAGGAGAGAGAGGGGCTGACCCCTCAATCTCTTCCCCTTCCAATCTGCAATATATTAATCCTGGTCCAAGATTTCCAAATCAAAAGAGCATGTGTGTTTACCAAATGGATGCTCAAAGAGGATTGAAATTATTATTTTCATCTACACCACTCCAAAGATTGAAAGGATGGAGCTTTCTGCTTTGCAAGAGTGCTCCACACCCGGTGCAACCACATCGGTTGCGTTCCCCCAGAGCCGCCTCTGGCCACAGGAAAACAAAGGTGGCAGGACAGAGGCTGTTTTCAAAACTACTGTCTGTCTCCAACCTCAGCCTTCGGTTTTATACGTCCACATTCCTCACAGAGACATAGAGGCCATGGCCATGCTTACTACTAGCTTGCCAGGCTCTTTGCCTGTCTGTGTATGTGGTCTCACCTTCCAAACTGCACCCCACTCATCAAACAGAAAGAGAACTGGGAGCAGATTGGGATTCCATTCTAGTCCTGCAATGAAACAGGTCAAAAAACTGAGGTCACTGACACAATTTGTCTGCCAACCCTCAACCACACCATCAAAATCCAAGTGGCAAGTGCTGAATAATGGGAAATAAGGGTTTTCTGGTGGCCCATTCTAGACAAACTTATGCACTTCCCTGATAAGCTACAGCTTGAGAAGAGCTAGCTCACTCCAGCCCTGTATAGCAGGGGAGGGAAGATTTCAGGCTTGTTTGATCTGCTGTGGTTTTTTTGTTTTTTTACTAGAACTCCAAGATCAATCAATCAGAGCCATATTCAAAAGACACAGGGGTATGTCTAAAGACCAGGGTGGCTTTGAGCACTTTCTGAGCCCATAAACTGAGCTCAAAGTCCTTTCCCACAACAGTTAGCTGCTTTCATTTCAGTACCCTAATTTAGGGTCATTTTGCTGTTGCTGCTCTTGAACCATTCTTTGTTAAACTATCTGGAGTCAGAAACTCTTACTGATGCGCAACAAATGTACCAGATCTGCCTTCTGCCCACTCCTGTCCTGTATTGTGCCATGCCTCCCTGTAGAAAGCTGCCCCAGTCCAACAGGGGAAGTGCAGGTAAGTCCATGGGACAGAGCTGATCTACGTAACAGGATACATGTTTAGGGAGGGGGAGGGCCAACAGGAAATCAAGATGCAGTTAAAACTACATTTTCAACTTCAGGAACCAGTGGAATCATATAAAGCAAAAATTGTCATCTACCGATAAACGAGAGCGTATATGGCCCAGCAGTGCAGAAATCCCCAGGGTTGTATACACCGACCTGATGGCGTCGCTCCTGCTCCTCCTTCCCTTTCTTGTATTCCTCCTTCAAAGCTTTGGTAACAACAGAGCTGTTCTCTTCCAGCTGCCGCCGCAGGTCCTCCAACTCAGTCCTCTGCCTGGGGAGCACAGATCAATACCATGGAACTGACAGCTTACCCGGCTTGGCAAGACAATCCAGGGACAAGCTGGACCTCACCTCTCTGGAGAAATGGGGGAAACTGGAGCCTCAGTCTGTTCTTAGTCACTCTCCCAGGAAAGGCAATTTAGAGAACTGACCCAGGGTGGCATGGGGAGAGCACTCACCACAGTGTTTCAAGCATCTTGCAGTACACAGCAAGAGAGGAAGCCACATCTGCAAATCTTCCTGAGAGCTAAAGTTTCCCCCTGGAAGTGGAACAAGCTGCTCCAATCTCATCTGGTAACTTAGTATGAGATGTCTATGATGAAAACAATACACTCTGGGACTTGGTGTTTGTTACCTTGCGGAATTCCAGTACTTGGTGGGTTCTTTCTATGCACTCTGCACTGCACAGACAAACCTGCTCTACATATCCAGCAGCTTTGAAGCCAGTACCTACTTCTCTCACCTGGCCGCCTGCTGGTTGAGCCTTTCTTTCTCCTCGGCCACCTCATTGTACAGTCGGCGCCTCTGTTGCTGCAGAGCCTGTTCCTCCTGCTCCAATTGTTTCTCATACCTGTGTGGAGGGACTCTTTCAGAGAGGGTCTTACCAAGGGTGCTGTATCCTTGGTTTGGCCTGAGGTTTAGGGGGAAGCAGAGGGAGCAATGATTTCCTATGCTGGGAGAAAATGTAAGATGACACATAGTCCCTTTTGGGCATACTTAAGAGTTATCAAAAAAACACAGCCATCACAGAAGAGAGGGGCCAAATTTCCACTTGGGAACAGAGAAGTTGGAAGAGGAGAAACCCAGCAGCTGGGGGGAAAGGCTCAGTAAGAATGTTATCAAAGTCACAGCAAGCATGCAAGTAACTCTTCAGAGGATGCTACCCCTCCCAGCTCTGTTTATCTACTACCTTCTTCCTACAGAACAAAAACAGGTGCCCGTCTTGGCTCTCTGAAGTCAAGACTAACAGCCAGGATAGCACCACAAAGCTGTTTCTGAACAAGGAAATACAATAACAGCTTTATGGTAAGGGCCAATGTGCTTGCTCTCCCTCACCTCCACGTACTGTATCAATGGTATTGTATTGCCTTTCTCGCCCTGATCTGGCCACAGTGATCCATGTGACGGTCACCTCCAAGCTTGGTTACTGTAACTCACTCTACGCGGGGCTGCCCTTGAAGCTGACCCAGAAACTCCAGCAGGTGCAGAATGCCTTACGGGGTCCTTGCCGTGGGATCACATTCATCCCGTGCTTTACCAACTGCGCTGGCTCCTGGTGGAGTACAGGGTCAGGTTTAAGGTGCTGGTTTTGACCTTTAAAGCCCTATGTGGCCTAGCACCCACGTACCTACGGGACCGGCTCTCCTAGTATGCCCTGCGGAGGACCTTAAGGTCCACAAATGACAACATTTTGGAGTTCCCAGGTCGCAAAGTGGTTAGACTGGTCTCAACTAAGGCCAGGGCCTCTTCAGTACTGGCCCCGACTTGGTGGAACGCTCTGTCACAAGAGAATAGGGCCCTGCGGGACTTGACATCTTTCCGCAGGGCCTGCAAGACAGAGCTGTTCCGCCTGGCCTTTGGTTTGGACTCAGTCTGACCCTTATGTTTCCCTCCCCTTATGGATCTTGATTTATTGGCTGCTTTTAAAATGAGGCTGCATTTTAAATTGCTTTGTTTTTGTCTCTCCCCCCCAATTATGTTTTTACTGTGATTTTATTGGTGTTAGCTGCCCTGAGCCCAGCTCTGGCTTATCTACACCCAATTTTTTTCAGCTGTTACCTTCTGCTGAGTTTTTAGGGGTGCTGCCTTCTCCAACTGCCAAGCAGAAATATTATACCCGAGCAGCTTGTTTCCTGCTGCCACCTTTCTGCCCCAACACACTCACTCACTCTCTCTCTCTCTCTCTCTCTCTCTCTCTCTCTCTCTCCGCACGGGCCACCTTCCCTTCCCAGAACAGCTGCCATGCCAGTCCCCACTTCTTTTGTGTGCCACCACACTGGGTTGCCTCGCCAGCTCCTCCCTCTCTTTGCACAGTTGCAATGTAGTCCTCTTCCACCGCCCCTCTGTATAAGTAAGTTGTGCAAGCCCTGCGCCCTAAGCCCTACATACCGTTGCCTTGCCAGCTCTCTCTCTCGTTGCCCCTGCTCTTCTTTCTCATGCTCCAGCATCTCCCTCAGCTCCTCTGTCTGGCGTACGTAGCGCTGGGCTGCCCGCTCATCGGATTGCAGCAGCTCTGCTTCATGCAGCGTTTTCAGCTTTTTGATCTCTAGCTTGTGCTTAGCAATAAGCTTCTGAATCTCAGGCTCCAGACCTGAATGGAGAACAAATGGGGAAGACTATTAGCAAGATATGGGTGGTGGCGGCAAGAGGGGCTGTCACTAAAGAAAGGTCCCACTTGCCAAAGTAGGCAAACTTTGCTGAAAAGCAAAAAACTACAATTGGAATACTTTACATTAAAACATTCCATGCACACATGCAACCTTTATATACAGCACATAGCTCTCTGGCCATGGCAAGTGCTGGCTGACCTAGTGAATGATGGAGGCTTACTGCGCATGATATAGTAAGAAGAAGCCTTGAAACCCTGACAGTCATCTGACTGGGTCACCCTGATCTCAGTTCCAAACAAAAACTCTGCAACACTGGAAAAGGTACTATGATGCATATATGGTGGAATTGTTTAAACATCAAACAATTTTGGGAAACAATATATAACGAAATGAAAAAAATGTTCAGATATTCATTTAGGAAAACACCAGAAGGTTTTCTATTGGGAATAGTACCAGGAAGTCTAAAGAAGACATGACATTATATTTATATGCAACAGTAGCCGCAAGGCTATTGATTGCTAAAAAATGGAAAAGTAGTATTATACCGACAAAAACAGAGTGGCTTGCCAAATTATTGGAGTATTACAATATATCCAAAACAATGGGAGAAATTGGAAGGATCTCAAAAGAGAAGATAGACAGGGACTGGAAGGTGTTTAAAGGATACTTGCAAAACCATATTGAAAAATCAGAACTCCTATTAGAATAAACAAGTTCCGTTTCAAATACTGAAATACTAAATAAGATGGATAACAATGTGTAATAGAAAAAGAAGCAGAAAATTGGGTTAAAGGTATGTGAAAGAAAGTAATAGAAGTGGAAAGAAATTGCAATTGAGTAGATTGGAAGTCTAACACAAAGATGGGGTGAGGGGTGAGGGATGGTGATGGGAAAAGGAAGTATCTGTGGGATTGAGTGTGGGTATGTTTGAACATTTTTAAGGATTGTATGAAATGTATTTTTGTATGCTTGTATATTCGTAATATGTGTGTATTAATGCTGAATTATTTTAATAATAAAAACTTTTTAAAAACACACAAAAAACTCTAGTAACAAAGCTGAGCCATGGTAAGGGAACAGAAAAAAAAACCAAAAACCCCTGACCTCTGATCCTAGTGGGGCAAAGCATATACGCAATGCTTACTAAGTAATTCTCAACAAGGAGAGACTACGTCAAATCCTATAGATTTTGCTTTTTAAAAAGTCACTCCCTAGTACTCTTGTTAAAGAAGCTTATTTTTTGCACAAAAAGCTGGAACAATCTCCCCTCCATCACCTCCCTAAAGTCACACATAATGATGACTCAGTTTTAGAAGCAGGGATGCTACAGTGCTAACTGTACTGAACACCCCACCCCAATTGCATTTTAATACAGAGTTTTTTACATTGTTAGTGTCATTACTTTTAAACTTATATATACATATATAAAATGCATTAGCTATGTGTGTTTCATTTGTATTAGTTTTCATTTTAGTGAGCCGCCTTGAGCCCCTGGCAAAAGGCAGGATATAGTGTAATAACTGTAATTATTATTACTCTTGCTATTATTATTATTATTATTATTACTACTACTACTATTACTATCACTATTATTATTATTATAAAAGGAGTCGGTTCTGCAGCCCCACTAACTCTACATTGAATAAGCCACTCCTTGTGCATAATGATAGCAAGAAGATGACTCAGTCACAGCTATCCACAAATACCTTTAACAGTGATCTCTTTGATCTTCTTGGTTTTCTCATCAATCCATTTCTCCCGGCGGATCTTTTCTGTGGCACTCATGAGTTCCTTCAGCTTCTTTATTTCCTGCAGGGGAAGAAAAGGGGAGGGGGGAATGCAAGACACAAATCAGACATTTCTTCATTAAATACTGAAAACATGCTGCCATGAACCTGCCCAGGCAGTCATGAAGTGTCTCCTCTATACACTGAGAAAGCAGTAGGTGCACATCCTGCCTCCCTGCCTCCCTGCAACTCTGGCTGGATTCCCAGCAATGCAACCTTGCAAAGAAAACCTGTAATGAGTTTTCCTTCCCAGCTATCAACAATATATCCAAAGATAGAGAAACAGCAACAGAACCTACCAAAAGCATATACCTAAGTAAATTCGGGTTTGTGCACTACCCTCACACAGACTGAGTATATAAGCAGGACTGTGCACATTTATGTGGCAAAGCAAGAAAAAAAGCAAGATGAGGGATTTCACTTCTGAGGATCCCAAATTTTAAGAAGCAGATTTCTAGCCACAGGCACAGGGAAAGGTGGTCTGGTGATTTCAGCTGAAGGTGTACTGTTGGCTGGCCTGCTAGTAGCTAAGACAGGGTCCACACTTCCTTTTACATCCCCTGCCTCACGAAAAGCAATTCAAGGTTCCCTCTCCCCCACCTTCTAGCTCTCCACTACATTGGGCTTTGCCAACAGAATCAGGAAACCTAAACACTTCAGTTATAAAATGGAGGAGGGAGGGCACACAGGAACATGAAAGAAGTGCCTTAAACTGAGTCGGATAATTGCTCCATCTAATTAAGTATTACCGACAGCGTTTATTCTGAATGCAGTAGAGTAATCCTGACTCTGCCCAGGATTGTTCGGAGTGGCAGAGGTACTGCCACACCTGAAGCCCTGCTGGCTCCTGCTGACCAGTGCAGAATATGGAGGTGGGGGTAGCTTCTTATTTTTCTGCACTAGCTATAGGCTGGCACAATAGCCCATTGGCCCCTTTCTACCAAATGGGCCAGCTTAGTAAGCTGCGGGTCCCTGGCCAGCTCTGCTCTGCTCCTGAAATGTTCCATTTCAGAGTCTTGCACCAGCTATTGCCAGCAGGAACATTGGTAGAAGTAGCTCCCAAACAGCCCCTGCCGAAGGCAGAGTTCCTAAGGAAGAGTTCCTATGGCAGTGGAGCTCTTCTACCCTGCCAGCAGAGCCTAGCAAAGGAACATCTCCACTGAATGCATCCCCTCTAAGTGCAGATCAAGGCTAGGATTACAGCCTATTTCTATTTCCCCCTTGTCAGTATTCCACTTTGCAATCTTGTTAGCATACTAGAATTAATCATCGGTGCTCATTGGCTTCTTAGACCCAGAGAAATGATGGTATTGGCTGAAGGACAATGCCACTGCCTTTTCTTGAGAGACGTTTTGCTTTTGATGGTGCACACATGTGTTTATTTTGTCCTATTGCTATCTCTGTACAAACACTTTTTCAAATTATGGGTGGAATTCGACACAGCAGACCTACTGAAATTAATAGACTTAACTTAGTCAAGTTCATTCATTTCAGTGGATCTACTCTGAGCAGGCCTAGTGTTGAATCCCACCCTTTAAAACAAAATGGAACTTGCAAAATTTATTTGCATAGAAGTCAAAGTGGGGCATGTATACACATCTTGAACAGCAACCCCCCTTTCAAACCATCTTCAATGCTCTGGAAAAAAACACCACCCCCTGTCATCTGTCTTCAGTTTTGTCCAAGTCTAGCCACTGAATTTTATGAATGATATTTGAACGTGAGTCTATCCATTTATCAGTAGGCAGTGAGGAATGCAAAAGTGGCTGAGGAATTTGGATTGGTTTTGCTTCACAGGCAACTCCAGCAAAAGGCTGTTCAGTAAGGCACTGAGGATAAGAGTTAAAGAGCAGTCCCACTTTTGGCTGGCACCTGACATGACCATGGAAACAGGCACCTAGAGCGTGCCACTATCAAGGAAGAGCTCTTTGTCCCAAGCTGCAACAAGTGCCCTAGCCATACCCCCAAAGATGGGACCTAACACAGGAGGTGGGGAACCTGTGGCCCTCCAGATGTTGCTGGATTACAGCTCTCATAAACCATTGACCCCTCTTGCTGGGTGGGACTGATGGGAGCTGAGAATCCAACAAGATCGGGGTGGGGAAGAGGCGTCACAGGCTCTCCACCCCTGGATCTAAAGAATTCACAAATAGTTGCACCAACAGGCTCAAGACAGGTGAGAGAGACAAAAGCTGAAGCCAAAGAGCACGCACAGAAAAGGTTTACCTCACAGAGGGGGCCCAGAGTGCGCCAAACCTAGAGAGAAAGAGGAAGAAGTGAGAGATAGAGGGAAATGGAAAGGAGTGTGAAATAAGAGTGTCTTGGGAAACAGGTGCAAAGAGGCAACTGGCAAATGCTAAGATCTGGAGCAGCTGGGCTCCTGCGAACGTTCAAAGAGTTTGCCAAGGCGAGGCTCATCCAAGCGCCGAGAAAGCTTCCTACTTTTGCAGGAAAGGGTGTGCCAAGAAGCAGAAGCAGCAAAACCAAGCAAAGGAGCCTCCTTGGTGTAGGCAGCTTTGCCAATGCAAATCCTTAACTGTCTTAGCTGAGGTCCAGCGCCCAGGGCCTTCTGGCGGTTCCCTCATTGCGAGAAGCAAAGCTACAGGGAACCAGGCAGAGGGCATTCTCGGTAGTGGCGCCCACCCTGTGGAATGCCCTTCCAGCAGATGTGAAAGCGATAAACAACTACCTGACATTCAGAAGACATCTTAAGGCAGCCCTGTTCAGGGAAGTTTTTAACGTGTGATATTTTACTGTATTTTTGGTTTCTACGGAAGCCACCCAGAGTGGCTGGGGAGGCCCAGCCAGATGGGCGGGGTATAAATAACAAATTTATTATTATTATTATTATTATTATTATTATTATTATTATTATCATCGTCTACAGTTTCCCCTTTAATGATAACAAAGGCAGTCACAACTATCTTGTATTGTTAATGATCCTATAGAACAGGGGTGCTTAGTTAAGTGCTACAAGCTATTAAGACATGAGAGAAGAGCCTGGGTCAGTTTGGCTTATTAATTCCAAAGCTCTGGGTGGCAGGAGCTTCATTTGCCCTTTCCCAGAAATGTTATAGCTACAATCAAATGGAAGCCAGCAGGGCAAGTCTTTCTTTTTAAGAAGGACCAACTGCAAGATGGGGCTGAATGGCTTCAGCCAATGAAGCATATTCCAAATGGGATGAACAGCAAAGGAAAGGGGAATGATTTCGCAGGAACCTAGGACAATCCTTCTGGCTTAGTAATGGTAACATATCCCATGCTTAGCTACAAATGCCCTTGCAAGCAGCCATGCTGTTGTGAACTTGCTATAACCAGCATAAAAGACATACAGTCTTAACTTGAGTTAGTCTTAGGCACTGCACTCTATAAACTACTATATTTACTCGAGTCTAATGCGCCATTGAATTTAATGCGCACCTCAATTTCCAGAACCTTGAAACAAAAAAAACTGTTTGCTGGTGAATGCCAATGTGCCACCAAATCTATAACACACACCTTAATTTTTGCGACGTAATTTGGCAAAAAAAGGTGAGAATCAGATTCGAGTACATACGGTTATTCCTACCCAGTTTCAGTCAGAGTTAAGAAACTGTTCAGAAAAATAAGGATGAATTGTCATAGGGCCCTGGCAGGGGACTGCTTATAAGCATTACCTCCAGGCACAGCAAGAACCAGAGATACACACTTTGTCATTGCTCCTGCCACCCTCGGATGTCTAGCTCAACCAAAAAATTCAAGAGAGACAAGCACTATTGACAGTCATAACCAATTCTCTCTTTTTGTTACAAATGCCCCTCATTTCAACTTAAAACAGATTCCGTTGCACAGCATGAGGTATAAAAAATCCCTCCCCATTTGCAAAGAAGGAGCAGGATGACTCCAAATGCATCATGTCACATAAATACTTCTGATTCAGCAGCCAGAGCATTACCTCAGCCGTATCAAGGCAACCAAGCATAGAACAAAGAAAAAATATTCAGGTAGACTTAGTTGAGAATCTTCTCACCAGGTACAAGAAAAGGCCTTTTCCACCATATTGTGTACAAAAAAAGGGAGGGGAACTCATACACTGGATATTTTTTTGTGTGAAAAACGAAACTTCTACACTTCAGACAGCCTTTATGCTCCCCTCCACCCCTCAAGCATTCTGTATCTCTCGTCTTTCTCTCGGCTGGTCAGGAAAGAGCTCTTCAGAAGGTCTCAACACTGCTTACGGCTTTTAACCTGGTTCCTGTCTATGAACCAAAGGAGAACTATTCAGATACTTTATCTAGCTGGTGTGCAGCTCTGTCACCCAAGGAACTAAAAGCTACTTCCTCACCAGCTCATGCTGCTCCTGCATCTGGGCAATTTTCTTCGTGTATTTCTGATCCACTTGTTTCAATTCAGTCACCACCGCTTCACATTTCTCGCTCAGAGTCTTCTTATCCTCAATCAGCTGTAGGGGATGGGTGCAAAGGAGGATAAAGTCACAGCACCTCCCCAAAATTACATCTACTACAGTGGCAGGCAATTGGGAGAGCAAGCACTTTAAGGCTGCCACCTTACGCAGGTGTCAAAGCGGATGCTAAGCTCCCCCTTCACCAGCCTAGTCAAGGATTACACGTTGAATTAGTATGTTTAGGTGAAGCTGGGAGAGGTAAAAGCATATAGATATGCCAGCAGTGCAAAGGAGTCTAGGAAAGGGGTTGTAAGCAGGGTGGACACAATAATAATAACTTCACCTTCCCATCTTCAAAAAGGAGGGGGGAAGGAAGAGGATACCTGGTCAATGAAGGCGAGGTGCCGTTGGATAGCTGCTTCATACTGCTCCCTTTGTAGTGCCAGCTGGCGACTCAGCTCTTTCTCTGTCCCTTTGACATGACGTACAGTCAGCTCCCGTTGCTGTGCCTGCAGGAAACAATAACCCGGGCATATTAAGAATAGGGTGGGCTATGCAGCCAGTCAAATTAAACCCTGCAAAAAAAACAGAGAAGGACAAGAAAACACATGTCACGTGTATGCTTACTCTCAGACAAGAGGATTTTCCCATCCAAAGGAATGTAGGAAGATGCCTTATCCCAAGTCACACCACTGGTCCATCTATCTCAGTGTCTACCCCAGGAGCGAGGAGACTTTGGCTCCCGGATGTTACTGAGATACAACTCCTATAATCCCTGGCAATTAGCCATACTTGCTGGGACTAATGGGAGCTGTAATTCAGCAACAACTGGAGGGTCAAAGGTTCCCCATCCTTGGCCTACCCTGACTTATGGGGGATTTCCAGGGGTTTCAGGCAGGGGTTTCTCCCAGTCCTACCTTGGAAATGTCAAGGACTGAATCCGAGACCTTCTGCATACAACGTAGAACTTCTACCACGGAGCTGATTCCCTTCCCCCATACTGATGGCTTTGTCTGGCTTCACAAACCAGACTGCAGAAGCCTAGGCTGTCAGGTAGGGTAGGCCTCTGCAACTCTGGCTGCTCAGGCTTTTAATCCATGTATCTTCCACACAACATAGCTGAATCCTGGGCTCTGCTGTACTTTGTGACACAGCCCCCCCCCCTTTCCTAGCACATGCAAACCTGCCAAGGGATTAGGCTCTAGTTACCCACCAGTGCTGTCTGTAGCAATGTGATGGCTCTCTTCTTCTCTTCTACCTCCAGCTTCAGCCGCATGATGGAGCTGGTAACCTCTGTGGCAACTGCTGATGCCTGCTCCAGGTGAGCTAGCTCTTCTTCTGACAAGAGCCCCTGACAGGTGGTAGAAATGCAGGTCTTGGTGTTACTACTAAGAGTTTCTCTTTTAATAGAACATCTAAAGTTACTCAGCTCACGTTTTGCCGATTACAAACCAACCTATTAATTTCCTGAGGCAGACCTAGTTATCTGCCTCAAGGAAGATGAGACCAGCCGTTTATGCTGGAGGCCAATACAGCAGCAAAATCCCAATATGAATTTTATGAGCTTGCAAACTCAATCCTCTTTTTTGTTGCATCAGGTGAAGACAATTACCCACTTAATTCATTGAAAACGGACGATTCCCACCTTTGCTGAAAGTCAACTTCATGCTTGGGGGCTCACCTCTCGCTGGGAAGCAGAGGCAGCAGACCTCGGTCGCTCCTGCTCGGATTTCTCCATCTCATCCAAGAAACTAATGATGCTCTGAAGTTTGGCTTCCGAGAGCAGCGTGCCTTCCTCAGGGACTCCCGGAGAATAGTTCAGTTTCCCAAACTTCTCCAGGTTGTCAGCAGTGAGAGAATTTGAGTCGGCCTCCTGTATTTAGGGAGAAAAGGCCAGCTATCTATGCTAGACTTAGACAGGAATGGCAGAACAGATATACTTCAACCATGAGTTGTGGATAAGAATCAGAATAAGAATAGAATCAGAGAATCATAGAATTGTAAAATTGTTGTGGACATGTACTTATTGATGGACCATGTTTTCCAGGAAAGTCATCTTCTAGGCCACTTTAACTAAAAACCAGATGCTAGTGTAAGTTAAATGAAAGACTTTCTGACTCAAGAGGGGATGATTTCCTCAACTCTCTTTAGGATAACCAAACATGCAAGTAATACTATCAAAGGTATTTGGAGTTGGTGGAAATAGTTGTGGGTCACAATAGATCGGCAGCAAATTATTGTGCACACATGAGACAGTAGCAATGGGATGCCCTTTACTTCCTGGCCCATGGAAAACAAAAAAACCAGAACCTCAAATGAGGTTGTTGATTCAGGGTAACAGCTTCAGAATAAATCATGAAAAAGGAACAGACAAAGACAGATAGATTTCTATATCTATTCCACTTACCCCATCTACCCAAGCATATTTATCTTCTTTGCAGGCCTTGGGTTGTGGTGGCAACTCTGGCTCCTCCTCCAACAACTTTAAGGTATCCAGTAGCTCATTAAGTGTGACTTTGGACTGTGCTCTGCTGGCTGCAGTGATAATAGTCTCCAAGTCTTCACTGCCCATCTTTCCAGAGCTGACATCCTTAAAAACAGAGAAAATCCATGCACGGTGAGATTGCAAGAAGGGTGCATTCCTGGTGTTTCATTTGAATGGGGTGAGTAGATCCATCTCCTCACAGTACAGTGCGCAAGCTGAACAGAATATTTCATAGCAAAGCCCTTGAAAACTGTGCAAACTGCGAAGTCACTGGAGTAAAAAAAGAAAACAGCAACTAAGCATTTGGAAGCATGAGAAAATAGAAAGGGGCACCTGTGGCTGATCTTCAGGTAGTTTGTTTTGTCCTGGGACAGACAGACAAGCCCCAGCAGAATGTTCTTCTGTATCTGCAGCTGCCAAGTGGAAGTTGGCATCTGTAAATAACAACAAAAAGGATTTGCTATAATAGGAATCCAGTGCCCAGAAACATAATCAGGTGTGGTGGGTTTGTGTGAGAGTTTTTGTTTTTTTAAACAGATGGGCAAAGGACTATATCTTGAGCAATGAAGATTTTGGCTGAAAAAACCTCTTCTATTACATGCATGGTGAACGGAGGCTGTTTTTTAGTCCAAGGTGGAGATCTCCTTGTGGGGAACTTTTGGCTATTTGACGGTGGTAAATGTCGACAAGGCAAAAGTAGGTAGAGCAAGTGGTATGACTTTTACCTTTCTATAGTAGGCTATGTTCCAGCGACACAAACCTCATAAATTTCTAAACGCATATACAGACCATCTCTCCAGCCTCCATCACAGAAGCAGGAGGCATTATTGCAAGTCCAAGGACACATTCGAACAAGCCAAAAGCACTTGAGGAGGGTGCAGAGCAGGGCTGATGAATGGCATGGTCTGGATAGGGGTATGGCCTGAGGAAGAGTCCTGAGGGCCAAACAGACCTGGAGAACCACATTTGGCACCAGGTCTGAAATTCCCCACCCTTGGTGTGCAGCTTGTCTGATGAAGGTTTCTAGTTACACTACAATGGGAGGAAGTGGGCGAGCATCACAATGGACTCTTCTTTGACTTGCTCAGATCAAGCACCAATTGCATTTGGATGAGCTTCAAAGTGAAGCTGTGTGTTACTGGAACAAAATGGAACTGTAACACACACAGTTTGCAGACACAGCAATGTACAATTTAGCAATAGTATTTCCATTCCGCCCTTCCCTTTTGATTTCCTCAAGACTTCCCAGCAACCACAGAGCTGCAGCAATCAGTTGCACACATCTTCTCCTGAACACTTCTTACTTGAGCATCTAGACTTCTCTGAACTTATTCCTTCAACATCTCCGACATGGTACTTTGTGCTTGGTTCTCCCTAATGCAATCTGTGGTCTCAATGATCATATACAGTTTTGCAACTTATCTGGTAAAATGATAGGACAGTTGTAGGCCTACCAGATCCAGTGTAACTGCACAGACGTTGCACTGAAGTTCTGAAGAACCCGGGACTTCAACCCCTATCAGCCAAGCATGGACAGTGAACAGGTATGTTGGGAATTGTAGCTGAACAATATCTGGAGGATCACAGGTTTCCTACTTCCTGGACTAGAGGAATGTTCAGGAGACATCTTTACCTACAGTTTCACAATCTACCAGTGCTTTTCACCTGCATTGTTGGCTTTGATGATGCTGTTGGCAGGGCTAGTGTTCTTCACAGAGCCAGCCTTCTCAGGTTTTCTTCTTCTGGTTTTCTTGCTCTCTTTCATTGCTGCCAGCTCCTCCTCAACCAAGCGTTGCGTATCCAAGACTTTCTGGGCTCTTTTTTGCTGCAGCTCCTAGCAGGAAAAAAAAATGGTGTTAGTGTTCTGTTATGGTCCACTTGCTCCTCCATTTGCAGCACTGGCAAATTAACATGTTGCAAGCTCTGAACAAACCAAAGCAATGAACTCCCCTCTTAATGTCCAAGGCAGGCAATGCTGTTACAAGCCCCTACCTGGATGGCTGCTCGTCTGGCAAGACGTGCCTTCTCCTCTCGAATCTTTTTCCTCTCCTCGTCTCGCCTCCGCTGCAAATCCAACATGTTGCCCTCCTCTGTGAGTTGCTGCTGCCTTTCCTTAAAAGGAGTTGAGGCAGAAAGGATTTTCAGGTGTTGTTATCAGTTTCCTATTCTGGTACAAATGACAGCTGGGTTCCCCCGCTCCCCACAAGAGAGACTAACATGCGAAGATGTTTTTATTAAGGTATCAAGAAGCTCAAGAAATAAAAAGAAATTCAGACGTTCCTGTACATTTCAGATGTGGGACAATTAATTGATTGAGGGCTCTGCTACTATCGGACAGGATGAGGAAGTCCTTACTAATAGCTTTTTGCACAGCTGTAGCCACACTGCTGTGGAAAAGAAGTAGTTTCAGCTTTTGATAGAAAAGATGAACAATAAGGACTGGCGTAGAGTTTGGATTATTTCAGAGCGGCAGCATCAAATTTGGGTTAAAGAAAGGAGCTGTTCTGAAAATGAACTAATGAATAAATCTCTCTAAAAAAACCAGTTTTTTCTGTTTTCTTTTTAAGCTACCAATCTAGGAAGAAGAGAAGAGGCCTGCTGGATCAGACCAAAGGCCCCTCTAGTCCAGTACAGTGGTACCTCTAGATACGAATGGGATCCATTCCAGAGCCCCGTTCACATCAAGAGGTAAACGTAACTAGCGGCGGAACGCCTTCACATGCGCGCGTCGCTTTTCGCTGCTTTTGTGCATGACGTCATTTTGAGTGCGCATGCGCAAATGGCGAAACCCGGAAGTAACACGCTCCATTACTTCCGGGTTGCCGAGGAGCGCAACTCGAACGCGCTCAACTTGAAGCATATTTAACCCGAGGTATGACTGTATCCTGTTCTCACAGTGCCAAGAAACATACTGCCTCTGACAGTGGAAGCAGAACAAAGCAGTTGTAGCTAGTCAGCAGTGGGGGGGGGGGGGGAAATCTAGAGAAGCATATGGACAGCATCTGATGAGATTTCAGAAAAGGAATGAACAGAACTTCCTGAAAGTGGGAGAAGGCAGGTTTCAGTGTCCTTCATAATCCCCACTCACTTTTTTCAGGTCTTTGCCAAACTATGCTATTTGAAAAAATGGCTCATAGAACTGTAAAAAATGACCAAATGAATGGATATCAGTAAATCAACACAAAAGAACTGGAAAAGTGCATCCGACATTAACCGCCCTGCCCTGAGTATTCTGATTAACAACCAGAACCTTTTGTTTCATCTGAGAATGGTTCCTCCAATAAGAAGCTACTCCTTAGGAGCAAATGTCAGAAGAGGAGATATCACTTCTGACACAGCACCATATAACCCCAAATGAACAAAACTATTTGGGGAACAAAGAATCGTTTTCCTTAATTCTCAGGAAACGTGAAGTCCGCTTTATACAATGCATGTATGCTATACATACCTCTCTTTTGGAAGCTAGTAAGCGCCTGAGCTGGGCTGCACCTTCCTTGTGCCTCTGAGAGTGTCGTCTGTACCAGCGCTGTATCATGACAGCGGCCAGGTTGACCTGGTTAATGAACCTGAATGGGTAGAAAGAAGTTAACAAAAAGTGAAATGGCTTTCCAACCACAAATGGAAACCCTGCCATGAAGCAGGAAGAGACACACACAGAGAGAGAAGGTGTGGCTCTTGCCTATATGGCTCCTGTTTAGAAAGAGCCCCCTCACTTTTTTCCTTCTTCTTAGAAAACAATATAAAGTCCAATGCTCATTTCAGAGGGATATATTTTAGACAAACGTGAAAGGAAATCAGGCCCCAGCACTATTTTATTAGAACCGATAAAATGTGAAAGGACTGACCTATCAGCTGGAAATCATCAAACGCACCTGTTAAAGCTGCTAAGCAGCAACATATTATGTACCCTTCTCTGAACTACCATGAGGCTTCCTCTCATTCTTCTGCATAACTTCCCAACATCTCCTCTGGTTATCTCTTTTGTCGCCAGCGAATTCACGCTTACCGCTCAGCCTCCTCCTCCGATACTTCCTGCCTCCTGAGGGGGTTACTGCTACTGCTGTTATTATTGTTCCGAGCCAGGATATTGCTGCTGGAAAAGTTTTTCTGGGACTTCATGTAGCTGCTACTCTCTGTGTCTTCATTGGAAGTGGCTTTGATAATGTTACTAAGAAAACAAGACAAGAACACTTCAGTCAGAAGCATCTTCTGTATTGCTCAACAGGTTGTTAGCATGCCATACTACCCAGTGATGGACACGTGTCTATTTTCCAGAGTGTACTGATACTGTGTTTTTCTCAGGGATACTGTCCTTGGTAGACTGCCTTGGGAAAGAAAATGCTCCTCACCCACTAACATAATACATTATTCACCCCTCTTTAATGACATTTTGCAAGTGTCAAGTAAGTCCTGCTAAATCACTCCTGCATTTTCATCTACGACAACACTTGAACAAGTCAAGGGATGAGCACCAAACATGCAGTTGGGAGGGGAACGGTTGTAAAGGAAGAAAAACCTTAGAATTTGGCATAGAATGAGGGAAGCTCCTTTTGCTCATATACAGCCCAGTTGTGTGGATTATGAGTCTCTGGACTAACATGAATATGAGGGCTCTTAGAAACAACTGCAGTCTAATTTTTCCTAGCAAGGAAGCTTAAAAATAAAAGATTCAGGAGCAAGTATGCTTTCATTCCCATAGCTGTGCATGTGTATCTATCTATGCCTCCCTGGTTGAAAACCACTACTCCCCCGATGGCTTGCTCATACTTGAGGTGTTGGTCAGGCTGCCACAGTTAGGCTTTCCCTGGCCCCTTCCAACCAACCTACGGTGCCCACTGGAAGGATGGCTGTGAAAGGACTTACTTGAGGGAGGTTGTGGCCTGGTTGGAGCTCTTGGGCGCAGCTGCCTTGTCCGCAGTGGAGTAGTTATTATGCACCATGGTGGTTACACAGTTGCCCATTGCACCTTTGTTACTCCTCGTAGGAAAGAAGGGCAATATGTTAGCATATTGAAGGCTGTGGGCCAACATGTGCAGACTTCAATCACAATCCTTTAGGACAAGGGTTGCTAACCCACCACCCTCTAGATATTGTTAGATTCCAACTCCCATTAGTCAGCCAACGTGACCAATGGTCAGGGAGACTGTAAGCTGTTCTCCAACAACATCTCAGGGCCACGGGAAAACCATTAACTGCTTAGACATGGTTCAAAAGATAACAGGGGAAAAATCATAATGGGGGGGAATCTGAAATAGGCTTCCTAGGTCTTCACCCGGAAAAAAGCGTCATGGCACCAGGCTACAGTGCTGTCACTGTGATTGTTGTCCTGTGGCTCCACTGGTACTTTGTAAATTCTCTCTCCTGTCCTCTTGGGAGCAAAATATTGCTACCCACAACAGGTGGAAGAGGAGACTGTATGAAAGAATCAATGGAGTGGACACGTGGTGACTGCACCCTCTCAGTGAGTTTTCAAAGGGAAAGGCACCATAACCAGGCGAAGACCTGGCAACCCTAATTTGGAATGTGAGAGCACCAAGTGCAGGCTAAAGGAATAAGACCACATGAAAGCACACCGAAGTGCCGTAGTGCTGTTCAACAACAATGAAAGCAAAAACGAAGTGGAAAGAATTGTTTTGGCTCAACCCTATTTTAGATTACAACCTGTAGCTAAAAAGAGACTGCTGTTCCTTTTCACATGGTTGTCTCCAGACCCTACTCCAATAACACCCATGGACCAGAAATAATACAGCACCCATCTTCAGCAAAAATAGCGCTAGCACAAATCCCACCAGCCAAATTTCAGCAATTTACCTATAACTTCAGAAGCTAGACCTGGTTGCCTTTCTTACCTGTTATTTGCAGTGAAGTTGGCTGCAAGTGGCACATAGATTTCTTTCTTTCTCATGCCTGCAGGGGCCTCTTGAGTACTGGATGGGACAGGAAATGTTCTGGGCTGCTCATCCTGTACAACATAACCAGAAATAAGCATGAAGGGAAATCACCATCATTGTATGCGGCAGGTCCTCTCCTGATACTTTTATTCTAACTCATGCAGAGAATCTATCTCAGTCCCACCATAATTCTCACTGATACCAAAGCCTGCTAGGAGATAAACTCTAGTGGTGGTAAGTTTGTGCTGTGCTGAATGTCCCAGGATGGGACTAATAAACTTCCAAACCGGGAGTGAGAGTCAGGGGCACTGATTCTGCATGGCCAGTGTTAAAAAGCTACACAAGAGCTGTCAACCCCTCAGCTAATGACTGCTAATCCAAATTCCATACCAGGAGCCAAAGTCATTAGCACAGATTACACAATACAAAAGTATGGTAGTAGTGCCATATTCCCCCTACTTATTTATTTGTCTTATTTATTGGCTGGCCCATAACCTGAATCCTCCAGTAACACTTCCTTTGAACACCTTTTGCCCCTACTTCCTAGTTCCAAGTATAGCACTGTAGTGCTAGACAGAAGCTGCTGCTTGATTACAACAGAAGGGCATCCCTTTCTCCAGATCTTACACTTAATGCTGCACTAGCATTTAGTGTCGGTGGAGAGATAGTCTGCCCTCTTGTCATGACCGGGGATGGCTGTAGCCTTGTGGCAGGGGGCAGCCTTTCCACTGCTTGTTTTTTAAGGAGAGAGCTATATCCCTGTGCTGGAGAGCACAGCACTCCTCAACAGCTGCCTATGCAAGCATATTCTATGCTGTACTCACCCCAACAACAAGAACGACAGCTGAATGGGGGAAAGTTTCTCCCCTGACAATGACAGCACACTGACATTTATGACCTTGCCCTTACCAGGATGTTCCATGTTGTTTTCTTTTCCGGGGAGACTTTGCTCAGACTTGCTAGTTTCTTTCTTCCACCTGAGCTGCTTTCAAACAAAGTCAGGAAATCGCCGTGCTGCTCCACACTGCTGAGAAGCAAAATCACATGATTACTCAGAAATCTTGGGAGTTTGGTCCATTTCCAGAAGCTGTCCCCTGCTGAGCAAAAGGAGAACTCATTCTCCCCCATAAATTACTACCAAGTGTCCAGGAGTAATAACAAATTGGTTTCAGTACCTTCAAGTAAATGAAATGTATAGAAAGGACAAAGAAAGAGGATTTGTGGAAGGGGGATCTGAATTTGAAAAAATTCTATTGGGAAGCAACAACAAAAATCTTAATAGAATAGGAAACTAAATATGGGTTAGTACAGGCCACGATGATACACTGGGGGTCAGATATCAGATATAATATTGAGTTATCAGCATAGGAAAAATTATGGAATAGAGCAATAAATTTCTTGGCTTGGAAGTGTTCAAGACAGAAGGGTCTCTGATGCATATGTGGTGGCACTGTAAATATGCAAAAAAATTCTGAGAGATGGTATATGAGGAACTGAAAAAAATATTTAAGCTCACTTTTCCAAAGAAACCAGAAGACTTCTTGCTAGCAATAATAGGTGCAGAGATACTAAAGAAAGTAAAAAAATGTATTTCTGTATGCAACAGCGGCCACAAGATTAGTGTATATAAAATATTGGAAAGAAAAGATATCTCCAACAAAAGAACAATGGTTGCATAAATTAATAGAATATTTGAAGAAAGATGGGATTAAGGTAAACTTTCAAGCGGGGGTAAATTTATGATCAGCAGTAGAAAGGATAAGCGAACTGAAGCAGTGAAAATAGGATGGAATAATCAAAGGACATGTAGCAAACCAAAGAAAATGTAGGGTGTCAAGGAAGGTTAGGTTGGGAAGTAGGAAAAAAAAAACTTTGATGAGATGACATATGTATGCAAATATGCACTGGAAAATGCATCAATAAAAAATAATTTTAAAAACAAACCCTACTAGTCATTCTGGGGTAAACTCTCAAGAAGAAAAACAAACCAACTTCCCCAAAGAGTTCTGAAAGACATGCATGAGTGAATTAGTTTCTGCAAAATATTGCATTTCAGTAAGAAATTTATTTAGGGCTCACCTAAAGGCACCGTTCACACGCTGGTTAACCTGAGTCGTGCTATTGGACCTTCGTAAATTGTTCATAGCTCTGGAGGTGCCAAGCCCTGCATCTTCCTGGGAGAAAAAGACACACATCAACAATGCTGAATACTTAGGGGTTGGCTACCATTTGGATGGCTTTGAAACAAAAGCTTCCTCTTACATAGATAGAGTGCCCCATCTGCGGCCGTCCCAAGATAAAGAAGGTAAGCCCTACAGGTGATACATTAACAATGCCCCTGGAAGACAGCTTGAAGGATGCATTCAGGGCTGCTGCTTTGTTACTGGATGTTCCAGTGTGTGTTTCTGGTTTTTTAATATATATTCATAATAAAAATTAAACCAGTACTTACAAGAAAAAAGGATAAGCACATTTTTATATACCGTCAAAAATTCCATCTCATGTTTCGATTATTTTTTCCTATTACAATTGTAACAATATTCAGTCTCAAGAAGTGGATACAGTCTAATTGTAAAATTAAAGTTATTTTGTAAAGTACAGGATGAATTGAGTCTTTAAAGTTGCCTTGCCCTTATGATATATAAGGGGTGGGGGTGGGGATCGATGGAAAACAACCAGTCCCTGTAAAGTGCTTTAAAAAAAAAATAATTGAACAGAATTTTCTGTGCATTTAATGGTGTTGTGTGATTGCTCTGTAAACATATCCCATATGCATGATTCTGTACACAACAATCAAGAGGTCTGTGAAATTACAATTGAGCTATGCAGCCTGGGGTTAAGTTATTGCGTAATTCATGAGACTCAGTGGAAATTACCTTTAGTGATAACTGTAAGCCACTTTGTCATTTAGAACCAGGAACCGTTGTCATCTTAGACCCAATGATAATGCACACTGATTAGATGGGCAGATGAATGTACTGATCCTTGATCTTTCCATACTCTCTAAAAGTTGCTAGTTATCATAATGCAATCTTATTGAAAAAACAACTCCTCCAAATCCTCAATATTGTGACTGTTTCTGTCCAAATGATATGCTTCCTTTTGTTTACTACAAAATCTGTGCTTTCTATGCTCAATTCATTTTTTTTCTACTTTTTAAATGGCAAAATCTTACATGCATTTTGTATTGTTAAAGCAGTAATGTAAGTTTAGGTTTGATAAGAAATTATTGCATACATTTCACTTTTTCCTTTAAAAAAGCAAAGCAGGTCCCCTCCCCCAAATGGCATCAGAATTTCTGAATTTTTTTATAACTCTAGGGTGGTTTTTGTAACTTCGGGCTAGAACCCCCTTGCGTTACACAAATACAGCAATTTTACATGGGCTGCTCTTGTTGTGGACTCTACTAAACACAGAATAAAAGAATGCACAGCATAACCAGTTAAGCTTTGTGATTAAATGAAATATGTTTACCAGGAACATACTTAGAAGACAGAATAAACTTCCAAGGAGAGCAAATCTATTACCCCCATCCCCCAATACTCACTAGGATATTCCTCTTGGGCTTGTTTTCAGTAATGACGGAGATGGAGCGAGCAATGTGCTTGCCTGGAGAGGCACTGCTTGGGCGCTGAAGCACTTGCATGGGCAGCCCTGTAAGACTGAGATCCACACCATTGGCACTGGCACCCTGGAAGGAAGAGCTGCTACCACGGGCACTCTTCATTGTGATATGGGAGCAGAGGCCTGGAAGCAAAGGAAAACACAAAGGTGAAGATGTTATGTTGGCTAGAGGAATTGCTTTCCACATTTCCTATTTTGACCTAAAGCATGGATGAAGGAATAGGGAAAACTCTTGTGAGTATGTTCATAGAACATCTGTCACTGTTCACCTGCAATATCACAGGCCAGCAAATGTCTGTGATGCTCCTGTAACCATTATACACAGACCTCTCAATTTACCTTGGCGGCGGCGGGGAATTACTCATCATTTCCAAGCAACCTGATTTGGAAGCCATGTGCTTCAAAACTGAAATTACCCAGTAACAGACACACTTGTTGAGTTGAACATCACCTGGATTGCATGCAACAATTTAACAGCAGCTATGCATTCCTGATGCAAAAGCCATATCAGGCAATGCTGGTCCCTAAGTATCTAACGGCCAAACTAGAAGACACAGGGGAATCCATGCAGAGTCTAGTGGATATCTTTTGTTTTTAAACCACTGAAAAGCAACATCAGATAATAATAATAATAATAATAATAATAATAATAATAATAATAATAATAATAATAATATTTTTTATTTATATCCCTCCCCAGCCGAAGCCGGGCTCAGGGCGGCTAACAACAATAAAACAGTACAAAAGTACAGCACAAACAACACTCTAAAATCATTCATTATAAAATTAATTAAATTCAAGCTGTGCCCTGGCCAAAGGCCTGGTGGAACAGCTCTGTCTTGCAGGCCCTGCGGAAAGATGTCAAGTCCCGCAGGGCCCTAGTCTCTTGTGACAGTGTTCCACCAGGTCGGAGCCACAGACGAAAAAGCCCTGGCTCTAGTTGAGGCCAGCCTAACTTCTCTGTGGCCTGGGACCTTCAAGATGTTTTTATTTGAAGACCGTAAGTTTCTCTGTGGGGCATACCAGGAGAGGCGGTCCCGTAGGTACGAGGGTCCTAGGCCATATAGGGCTTTAAAGGTTAAAACCAGCACCTTAAACCTGCTCCTGTACTCCACCGGGAGCCAGTGCAGCTGGTATAGCACCGGGTGAATGTGATCTCGCAGCGAAGACCCCGTAAGGAGTCTCGCTGCAGCATTCCGCACCAGCTGGAGTTTCTGGGTCAGTCTCAAGGGCAGCCCCACGTAGAGCGAGTTACAACAATCCAGTCTGGAGGTGACCGTCACGTGGATCACAGTGGCTAGGTCAGGGCGAGAGAGGTAAGGAGCCAACTGCTTAGTTTGGCGGAGATGAAAAAATGACACCTTTGTTATAGCTGCAATCTGCGCCTCCATGGAAAGGGAGGTGTCGAAGACCCAAACTCTTAACGGACGGTGCTGGCAATAACTGCGCCCCCGCAAGAGATGGGAGTTGCCCCCCCCCAATCCCATATCATCCCGTGCCAGCCACAGGACCTCTGTTTTCGAAGGATTTAGCTTCAACCGGCTCCCACGTAACCATCCACAGCTTCCAATTAGCAGAACACAGCATAGATTAGCTGAACATCTCAACATTTTCCCTCCCTGCCATTTTCTGCTTTTCTAACCATAGGAATAAAGGTATAGGGTCCCTGTAACTTTTTCCCTGCAGGGAGAACAACAGCTTGGGGAGGGTAATTTTGATTTAAGTGGGGCGTGAGGGAGAAATGTTATCTAAGTACTCCCTCTGCTGAAATTTGCAGCTTCCTGCTTCTACTTTTCAGTAAACAAACACACTAAACAATACAAAACATTAATGTTAGAACATGGTGTGTGCACGCCACAGACTGCCCAGACATTACGGTACATCCTCTCCCATGCTGAACTGCCATTCTTGTTTTACAATAATATCTCTTTAGCAGCTCAACCTCTCGTAAGCAGTGTGGTGAATGTAAGAAAAAAGCCATTACTTCATCACTTTCCCCCCTCACCCTTCCCAGTTGACAACATGTGATAAATGAACAGTTCCTGGCAATGCCAGACACATAAGAGTATATGGGCTTTCAGAAAAGGATACGGTACAAGTGACTATGAGGCCAAGCTTAAGGATATACATATGCATTATTTCACACTGGCCAGATTTTATTCATAAGAGCATTTATATGCCTGAACTTTGGCCCAAAGTGAGTCCCACCAAACTAGTGCATAGAGGGGTACATAATTCTACCAGTTATAGCTTCCCATCCTCCAATCCTCTCCTAATAAATTAATCTATTCTGATAAATGTTCTCACTTTCTAATACACACATCCACACCCATCATATTAGGTTAGCCTTACTTGATTTGTCTCTTAACAAAGAAACTGCCCATCCACACACCTATTTCCCTACAAGCGCTTTCAATTGCAAATACTTTGGCCCAGGAAAGATAAACACAAACCTCTCTATGGAAACCATAGACACACACCCTATTGATATGGGTGAAGCTTGCAACTAGGCAGCTCATAGCTATTTCATTAGAGAAACGTGTTAAGATTCAAGGCAGCAAACATGACAGGATGAAACTGCTAAAGTGTGGTCAGCCTTTGCATAGGTTCAATATCATTCAAGGCGAATGAAAAGCTTCATACAATCTGTATAGTTACACAGTTTCATTGTTTACTTTTCGCTTTCATTTACCGGTGTCTTGAAAGTTCAATACTCCTGTCGTCTGTACGACAAATTTGGCACTAAAGTACCTGAATGAGGCAATTTCAATGACGCTCCTCATAGTGGTCAACCGGATTTCAGGTATCACCCTATTTACCCAGTAACATAGAACTTATAGTGTTCCAGTGATGCATTCTTTTAACCTGGAAGCATTTCTTATGCTTACTAGAGTAAACATAGCAAATGCGGCAAAGAAAGGATTTAGAAGGGGTTGGGGCTTGAAACCTGGGCACCTAAAATGTAATTTTTCCCCAAGCCTGAGGCTATTTACATTAGATATACCTGAACTACTGTGAGTATTTGCATAAGGCTGGTGCCTCTTCAAAAAGGCCGCTGTTTCCTAACAACAGGAGCCTACGTGAATCATGCACCCTGGAGTACACAAACATCTTGCGGCATGATGCATAGTGCTTAACACCAGATCTCACGCTGAAAAATCCAAAGGAGAGAAACTTCAGAGCATCAGGCTAGTCCCTAAAAGGGATGCTGGAGAGACAGGATCGGGAGCAACATTCACCTTTCTGGTGCCTTCCCAAAATACTAGAAACGGGTGGGGAAGAGTTGCTTGTTTCTCCAAAGAGGAAGGGAAAGGCATCCAAAACAAGTTCGAGCTCCTCCTCCTTGTCACAGTGCTTTTTTAACAGTTGCAAAGAAGCACCATCCCAAGATGCAATTACAATTACAGGGCCAGGGGCTCTGCAAAAGCCTGGGGTTTGAAGCCAGCTCAGGCAGGACTCTGCAAAACAATGCAAACGTGCAGCAGCCTGCAGGGTGGCGGGGTTGGAGGCGGGGTAGAGAGAGGATGGCCACTGTCTGGCCCCCCTCTATATCACAAATGGCTCTCTCTCACACACTTACCTCACGCAGGTACCCAAAAAACGAACCTCCTCCTTCTCGCTGGTGGTTCAGGTGATGATGGCGAGAGCCGCCCCCCCCCCCGTCCCCGCTTCTACACAGGCTCTGTTGGGCTGAGAGGAAGGCCTAGCCTTAAACCGAGGGGGGGTTTCTATCTACACCTCTCCCCCCCCAAAAAAAAATGCCCCCCGGAGGCGGCTGCTCCCCCCCCCCACTTTTATGATGTAGGGGCCTAGTCCTGCGCTGGGGTCATTCTCAGACGCAATGCCCGCTCATCCCCCAGGCCGCCCGCCTAGAGCATTATGGGAAATTCCCGCCCCCTGATGCTGAGGCTGCGACTCCAGTCCACGGCCCGGCAAAGAGAGCGAGGGAGACCAGCGGAAGACGTAGCGGCAGCCGCCGCCGTGAGAAGCACACGCGAACTTAGTGCGAAGGGGAGGCCCGCCTCCGCTTTGCCACGGCATTGGCCAGAGTTTGGAGAGGCCCGGCTCCTTACCGGCTGGCCGACTTGTCCTTCTGCCGGCGCCGGGGCTAGGTTGAGGGCGCAAGAAAGGCGGCGGGCGGGAGACCCGCGAGGAGAGAGAGACGTTTGCGGGCTGTGGGGGGAGAAGCGTGTAGAGGAGGAGGAGGGGCTTGCACCACAAAGGCGACGACCCCCGACTTAGTCCTGCAACCAGATCAGGCACTTCCTCCCTGCTGGGTCTGTTCGGTATTCCCCCCCCCCTTCGCTCTTTCCAACGGGGGTCTCCCTCTGAACCCCGGTTGCAACTTCCAGGGCTCCCCCCGTTGCCGTCTCTTGCGTGATCTTTTATTTCCCTTTTCTTCCCTCCCACTTCCCTTTTATGAAGACTATCCACTCTGGGATCCCACACTAATTCTCCCCTGGCCTCCTCGCTGGCCCAAGTAGGACCACTTCAGCCAGCTAGCCCTGGGGATTATCTAATGCTTATTTCCCCTAAATTGATTTCTGAATTTTGAATTTTGTTATTCACGCTTTTATACTGTATTTTATGCTGCTTTTACAATTAAGTGTTCTAAATTTGTTGTGAGCTGCCCTGAGCCCGGTTTTTGAAGCAGGAAGGGTGGGGTATAAATAAAAATTATTATTACCGGTATTATTATTATTATTATTATGAGATCCAAGTCCCAGGCAGGCTCCTTTTTCTTGCCTTAAAGCGACTGCTGCTTCTGCAGCCACTGCCATGCGTGTTGCTAGTCAACATCGTGGCAGCAATAATACTTTTAACCAGCGCTCGAAAGAGGAAGCCCGTTCCCACAACCAACAGCAGTATTTTTATTTATTTTTTCAGTACAGGCTGCTCATGCATACAAGGTTTGGGACCAAAACACCAGCGATTGCTGGCTTACAATGCAATCTGCATCCCTTCCCTCCCAGGGATCTTGTGGTATGGGGGTTGGTCATCGTAACCACATGGCTGAATCCATTTGAACGAATGAACGCATTCATGTAAATGAATTAGGAAACTTAATTAAGTTGATCGTATCCGTCCTTCTTTTTTTGTCTCTGTAGCTGTTTTATATTTCATGGTGGACTGTTCTTGAAACGTATGGAGCTGATCAAATAATTACCCAATCTCTTTTTCAAAGGTGATGGCAATGCATGCCCATTTAAGGCAGCATCATATGCTCAGCCAGCTTCTTGGTCCCCAAGTAATCTCAACACTATTGCAGCCATGCCTAAGAGACGAGGTGTGAAGTGAGTAAGCCTGACTTCTAACTGCCAGTAAGGAATCAGCTGAAGGTAGGACCAGAATATCCACAAATGCTATGCTAATGCTCACAACGTGAAGTATTAAATGAGAAAGGATATTCAATGGCAGTATTGTGGGTGGATAAAAAGGTACAAAACCAGCCCAGGAAAGGAGACCATGATAGGATGCATGAACAGACATAATTTAACTGCTCTGAGTCATCCCTGAAATTAGCATCACTTCAGTTTAGTTCTCACTGTGGCAGCAACCCTTGGCTTGGGCTGCACCACTACAAGCTAGGGCTCACTTGACTGAATGCTTTTCCATTAAAACAAACCCACCCTGCATTTAGAAAAGTAGCAAGTTGGGGAGTGGGAGGTAGGGAAATTTTAGTTACAGTTCTTTGGAATATCAATTCTAGGCATCTGTTTTACAAATTGTAAAATTTACACATCTTGCCTCTGGCAAGCCTTTGGATTGGAATCAGGTCCTTGGTGATGGGAACTCTGAATTCTGAATTCAATTACGTATGTTGTCTCACATTCAGATCAAAGCTATATAACAGAATGATCACACTGTTTAAATAAACTTCCCTTACTCTGTATACTTCCAGTACCCTTGCTGCAACATCTACCAGTGCCTGTTCTAACAAGCTATTTACACTTATTACATTACATAATAATCTACATGCCTTTTATGCAAGGTGCATTTTGATGTTTGGAACAGCACATGAGTTTTTGTATTGTCATTCTTGCCTGCCAACAGGCATAGCTTATGCTTTATTCTTAACCCTGCTAGGTTAAAACAGCAGCAATCCTGTAAGAGTTCTCAAAATAACAGGGGAAATAAGAGAGACGGGGAATACTTAATCCACCCCATTTTGGGACAGGTCAGAACACTTTTCATACACACTCAACAGAAGCCAAACATAGTGCTGATCATAAATCTAGTGTGTGCTCTCAGCTGCAATCTGCATTCCATTGCTTGTGTTACCATGTTTTATAAAATTTCAACCCAATCCTATGCAAGGTTAGTTTTGCTTAAGCCTATTGGTTTCAGTGGATTTAGGAACACCAAACGGCATAAGTGTGGTTCTTCTCAGATACAATGCAACGTTTATTACCTCCCTCTCCTGTGAGCATCCCTATGTTCACCAACTGAAGGAACAGCTGTGACAAATAGGGATAGTTAGAGTATTAAGAGCAAAAGAGGGAAAACAGGAGATAAGCATCAAAGCATCAAAGCGGGATTATATTACACAGCTAGTGGGGACATTGAAAAAAGACTGGATGCAGGTGGGATGAAATGGTGCAGACCATTGGAGTCAATGCTAGATCAAGTTGTGTAGAGGGAATTAAAGCTGCCATCTGATACACATTTATTTGGGTGAACGCCCACGCAAATAAAGTGAGATTTACTTCTGAGTAAACATGGATAGGATCAGATTGCAGCTTGCCTGTTTCTGGCTTGCCTCAAGGCAGGGTGACCAATAGATTTGAGGGTCCTGATTAAACCAAGAAATAATATGGATCAGTTACACATTGGCTGCCCAGCAAAATGGAACAAATACAGCATAGCACAATTAATAACAGGCCAGCACCTTGAGTGCCAGACAGATTCCACTTAAGCAGTTCAATCTTAGGCTTGATGAGAAGAGGGTGTACTTTCTATAAAGGACTTTGTGCACGCGCACGCGCACACACACACACACTCCCCCCCCTAAATCCCTTTCAGAGTGGTTGATAGCACACAAAGTCAGGACAGGTGTGCTCTCAGAGGGAAAAGTAGTATGCTTTTTAAGAAATGGCAGCTGCACCATCAATGCTAATGAGAACTGAATCTTCATCAAGTTAAATGCCGCAGAACAAAGAGGCCTTTACATTCTTTTCACATGGATTCAGAGTTGCCTCACCTGCTCAAGGGGTCACATTTCCCTAAAGCAATATCGCTTCTGGCTGGAAATAACCAGATTCTCCTTATCAATAAAGAGGAACCTCTCTAAAACAATTCTAGTTCTACAAAAGAGCCAGAACGCAAGACCAAATCATTGGTCCATCCATTCAGCATTTTGACTGTAATGGTACAGCTTTTAGCTATTTTGTGCGTAGCCAGTAAACAACAGTAAAGCAAGCCCTCTTCTCGCCCATACCAGCCCATTTGCAAGGGATATAAATATATATATGCCTATTTGAAAAAAGGGCAACTGAGTACAAAGTAAAGGGGAAGGCAGACAGCTAGTGGTAGATAAAGTTAGGCAAGGGGGTGAAACATGGCAAGAACAGAAGCCAGGCTGCCTAGTTAAGGTACCGGGCCAATTACTGACCAAAAGGAAACAGAAAGCCCTGCCATATAATAATGAAGATCTCAGAAGTATTTTTT
This sequence comes from Podarcis melisellensis, assembly GCF_964234715.1. NCBI lineage: Eukaryota > Metazoa > Chordata > Lepidosauria > Squamata > Lacertidae > Podarcis > Podarcis melisellensis. The sequence continues at coordinate 27,800,782 of NC_138529.1, read as the reverse complement.
TGGTTTTAGATTATTTATCCTTTGTTGCAAATATTGAGCCTGTCATTGACCAGTAGCTCACAGAAGGAGATGTTTAAAAACATCTTGTACTGTAAAATGATCCTCGGTTACTAATGGAAACTGCAGATCTGGAGAATGTGTTTTGTTTCGTGTACATTTTAAAGAACCTGACTAAGGCAAGGTTAATCCTGGTCTCTAGAGTTTCACCTTTTTTCTTTTTTGTAAGGGGGAAGTGTAAGGTATGGCATTCTTCATATAAGCCAATTCTAGACAGGGTGGACTGCAAACATCAGTAACCCACTGAGATGGTGAAACCCCAGCTAGAACCCCTGTTATCAGCAAGCCACTGTTTGTCAAAGGGAGTTGCTGGAAAAGTAATTGTTAACTTGGCAGGAAGATTCATCACAATGCATTTTCCTGTGAGAAAGGTGGTTGCATTAATGTTGTGGGGACCTATTGGAAGAGTTTGGATTTGGATTTGATATCCCGCTTTATCACTACCCTAAGGAGTCTCAAAGCGGCTAACATTCTCCTTTCCCTTCCTGCCCCACAACAAACACTCTGTGAGGTGAGTGGGGCTGAGAGACTTCAGAGAAGTGTGAGTGGCCCAAGGTCACCCAGCAGCTGCATGTGGAGGAGCGGGGAATCGAACCCGGTTCACCAGATTACGAGTCCACCGCTCTTAACCACTACACCACACTGGTTCTCTTGGAAGATTCCTGTGACGTCACCAGCCGCTGTGGGTTGCATCCAACAAAATTGTCCTGTTCATGCAAGGACTTCTGCTTGCACTATACAACTGCACCTCCCTCTCCCTGACCCCATGCTATCCAAACCTGTCCTGTGGTTCCAATGCTCTGGGAGCAGATGGGAGTGCATACGAGAGAAGATGGAGAGGTTCTATTTAACTTTGGAGAAAACACCTAAAACCCTATTATCATATCTCTCCGTCCCCCCCATTCAATTTTTAAGTGTCTGTCAATAGTTTGCCCAGGGCTCCTTAAAAAAAACACACCAAAGTCATTCTGAGTGTAGATGATGACTTGAGAAACATATCTACTAATAGCTGCATGCGCCTGTTGTATGAATTCATCTCAACAGTATTAGTTACTATTAATACTGGTGATAGGAAATCCAAAGGCAGGGCTTAATTTGTACCAGGGACCAGTTCTGGCATATATGAAAGTGCGGAGTATACTCCCCTCCCATGGCCTAACCACAGAACAGTCACCACTTGGAAGCAGATCTGGTTACGGCACAGCTGTGGTGAAGTCCCTGATATAGTGTATAGTATTTCCTGAACCAAGTACCCGTGAAGCAGGTAAAAGGGTGCAGACAGGAACTGAATATAGCACTCTAAGAATAAACACCTCCATTTACATTGGGGCATTATGTTGTTTTCTACTTGTTTATTAATAAATAATCCCAACAGAAAGTTTCTCTGTTCTGATTGAAGCTTTGCAGGAGGCTCTGTGCTACAGGATTTGATGAATGGAGTGTGCTGGTAAGCAATGCCAGCTGTACCACTTCTAATATCCTGGTGGTTTGTATGTTCAAAGCCCCACTCATGTACAGAGCCTGACAGCAACTCTGCTACAATCTGCCTGCCTGGACCCATAAGAAAGAGTGGGGAGAGAGTAGATTTTGCTATAAGAGTTAGCTCAATTTCAAGCTTCAGCAGAACCAGGCAGTACAGAGAGCCACCCAGTCCACAGTAGGACTGGAGACTGCTGTAGAGTAAGGCTGAACTGAGGTTTAAGGATAGCAGAAGTTGCTGACTATGAAAATGACCTCACCATTAGCTCACCTTCAGTTCTTGGCACAACAGAATCAGAAGCGCCTTAGTGTTTGCCAGTGTTCTTTAAGGCTGCCTCATTTCTTATGGTCAGAATCCCAAGGTAACAAGCAGAGGACGTAGAAAAACAACAACATAAAAGTGGAAATGGATTTTAAATTGAAAAGGGAAGAGTAAAGGGAGTATATCTGTCACTTTTGCAGCAACCAGTTATATGAAAACAGACTATATTGTAGATGTTGGATTGTGCTTTTGTTGTTCAATAAGAAACACTGAAAACAATGAAAATAAAAAGGCAGTGTTGAACATTCATGTCTTCCTTCATGCTTGCAATGACCTAGCAGAAATAAGAGGTGTAGCGAGAGATGTTGCCTCTTCCCCTCTTTCGGGAATGAAGAACAACAGCATAAGAGAATCGCACCCTCTAGCTATAGGCAGCTGTGTAACAGTTCAGAGAGAGCTAGAAAAACGCATCCATTTGGTGCTATCTCAAGCTGTCCCATAGCCCAAAGGGAACTGCTATGCATTGAGGAAGGAAAAAGCAGATGGTCCCTGGTTATCCTCAGTGGCTCTGGCGCTCCCAGTGCAAGGTGCTGTCCAGGGATCTGGAGGTATACATTCCTGCTCCAGAGCATCTGCTAATATCATGCTTGAGGGTGCGACCAGCTCCATGCCGGCAAACAAGGAAACTGTGCCATCTGGATCACCTCTTGGAGGCCTGTCCTCTTGGGGTTCAGGGTTTGGGAGTCTGCATTCTGGCCCTTGCTGGCCAAGCTCAGGTGGTTGGCTAATTCCAAGTTGGCCAGAGGACCCAGGTTCCAGCATCTGCCCTTCTGATGGATGCACAGCCCTGGTGAGGACTTCAGGTACTTGGGAGGGCTGTGGCGCGAGACTCAGGGGTTTGAGGATAGCCTCTTCTGCAAATGGCATTGTATCCGCCAGTAAGTCATCAGGACGCTTGGGTGTGGTCCTGGCAGGGGCACAGTGGCCGGGAACCGGAGAAGAGGTCTTGGAAGTGGGATGGCTCCTGCTGAGTGCTTCAAATTGACGCAAGATCTGTTGAAAGTGGGGCAGAAGAGAAAGAGGGAGTGTGCCAAGTATGAGAAGAATAGTAGCAGAAGCAGGGAAAGGAGGGCTCTACCCACCACAAGAAAAAGAGAGAGCAAGAGAGCCTAACAACAGGCAGAGGACCAATAGCGACTCCATCCCAGGCTAGTGAAAACACTTCCACCCCTCCCTGCTGCATTCACTTTTACTGTGCTCAAGGGTCTGCTTTCTTGAGTTTCTGTTTGTATATCTTGCTCTTCCTTGCAAAGCTCAGAGTGACTAATGCAGGGCATGGGGGACCTTTTCCAGGCCAAGGGCTGCATTGCCACATGGGCAGGGCAGCCTTCCAGGGGCCACAAACCAATGGTGGGGATGGCCAGAGGCAAAAGGTTGGTGGAGCAATTGATGCAATTCCCGCCTTTGTACAATGAAAGTACTCAGAGGTTGTGACACACCAGCCACCACATCTATCCTTCCTCCATCCAAGCAAGCAAAAGGTTGTCATCCCAGTTCAAGGGCACAATTTAGCCAGGCAAAAGCATTCCAGGAGACCATGGAGCAGGGCTAGTGAAGGGTACGGCTGGGTTTGGGTACAGAGGCTTGGAGGGCTGTGTCTGGAACCTGGGCCTGAGGTTCACCACCACTGGATTACTGTGAGGGGCCTAGTGCTTCCCTCCAGGCAGAGATCAGGTCTTAGTTTCAACAACGCTATCAACTTTGGGCAGAAACTACTGTCTTCTCCCACTGACTCTTCGATGCCTTGTTCTCAGGCAATCTTGAAGAGCTGCTATAGCAAAGACATTTATTTATCTAAAAGATTTTAAGTCTCCTTTCACACCACACGGACCTCCCCAGGCACCTCATAAGGATCCAAAGCATGTGGGAAAAAACCCCAAACCCAAAAGAAACCTAGTGAAATATTGTTTTCAAGTACAGTGCCAATTCAGCCAAATGCAGACCTGAAGAAATGTGTTTTAGAGTGTTTTCTTAAAAGAGAGAGAGAGAGAGATCAGCAGTAATGACATCATATGTTCTAAAAGTATGGGGCTACCACAGAGGAAGTCCAGCCTCCCAGACCCACCAGCCTAACAGCTCTCGACAGCAGAGTCTCAGACACTGATCTCAATGCTTAGGCAAGCTCATGCAGCTGTAGGTAAACTTTCAGCTAGCATTGTCTCAAACTATTTAGGGCTACTTTTTAAAGGGCAAAACCACCACCAAATGTTAGCACCTGAAATGAATAGATATGTAACCAATGGAAGAAGATAAGCAACAACATGCCAAGGTTGAAGGTTCGTTCCCCATATGGGACAGCTGCATATTCCTGCCTTGCAGGGAGCTGGACTGCAACTCAGGGTCCCTTGCAACTCTACAATTCTTTGATTCTGTGATCCAGCACCCAGCTGCCTCAGATGTTCTAGCAGCCATGCTCTGCAGTAGTTGTAGTTTCCAAACTACCCTAAAGGGCAGCCCCACATACAGCACAGCACAGTACAGTATCTAATAGGGGCGTAACCAAGGCATGCACAACTGTGGCTAGGTCAGATTTCTCTAGGCAGATGATTGTATCATCTCTATTAAAGCCACAATGCACAAGCTGTAGAACCTAAACTAGGTTACGTGCACTGCCGAAAAGCAGGCAAAAGTCTCCCAGAATGCACCAGAGGCAGAACGAAGGGAGATATTCCAGTCTTGGTCTACTGAAACAAGTGAAATGGAGCAGTAAAACAGCTACGTATAGAACCAGCCACTTTATGTCCACCCACACAATCATGCCCAGTGTGCAGAAGGAACAAGCCCAGCAAAACAACGAAGAGCCTGGGGAGATTGTAGCCGGGGCTGCTGCAACAAACAGGTGTGCAAGCCTTTGGGAGGCAGAGACACAAGAGGGCATCAGAGGAGAGAGGGACAGAGGCCTTTGTTGCCCGTGGTACCAAGGACTATCATTCAAGACACCCCAGGGTGTCACGGCACACTGGTAGAAAACCATAGGCCTACAGTTATCCCTCGCCAGGGTGGGACTGATGGGGCGTCCCTTGAGGATTTCAATACACAAAAGGTGGAAACATAAGCAGGAGTTACCTTTGTTGCTTTGTTGGCTACAGGTCCAGGACTCTCTTGACTGAGCTCTTGCAAGTGCTGCTGAGTAATGGCCAATATCTGATCATGGGAGAGCAAGTCGGAGCACATGAGGGAATAGATGGCACACATGGCTCTCTGTGGGGAGAAAGGAAAGCAGCAGGGTTAAGAAGATCCTGGGCTTGCACACTGGGTCCAGCTTGAACATCAGCACTCATTTGGGCCTCTCATAATATGTTGCTTCACTGGAAAGAAACAAACCGAAGCTGCTCTTGCTCCACAGCCCACCCTTATGTGGCAATAAAAAAAAATATTAGTCCTAGGCTCCAACCCTCAATGAGATTGCAGCCAGCCCCCCCCCCCCCCAATGTGGCCAAAGAGTTCCATTTCCCAACAGCTATTTCAGCTCTGAGCTGGAAGTAATCCAGACTGTTTTTCCCTCCACAATTGCTTTTCCAGTAGACTCACCATGCAAACACACTCACTGGGGTCCTTCAGGGTTCGGTTGAGGATAGCCAAGACCACTTCGCAGTTCAGCAGCCCACACCTATGGAGAGGGACAGTGCTGAGCCCAACAGCCAAAAAAAAAAAAAGAGAGAGAGAGAGAAGAGCAGGGAGAAGTTTTGCAAGGCAAGGGGAAAAAAAAGAGTGGCCTGGTCTCTCCTGGACCTTCCTTGCTCTCCTAATCCAAGAGGGGCAAGGAGCATCAAAGCACCCTTTTTACATGACTAATGGACAGTTCTTCACAAATGAGGCAGGTGGGGGGGGGGTAAGAAAAACATTAAGAAGTGGCAAGCTGCCAGCTGTTCCTATTGCTAATGAATGTTGCAACAGGCACCATTTGGATTTTTTGTCTCGAGTGCACAAGTGCTTGGGCCCAGATACAAAATGGATGCATAGCCATGCAAGGACTGGGGCTGGGCTATGGGTGGAATTCAACATCACATTCTTTCTATTGTTCCTTCTGTGCAAGCATTGCAGTTTGCCAGGTGGAACAGTCCTCCCCCCCTTCACCTGTATGCTGGTTTCTCCTGCTACCTCCCACCCCAAATCCAATTTCATAGGGGCATGGGGGGCAGGAAAGAGTCTTGTTGCTCCAGCAAAGGTCCTCACACAGGGCTTCTGCTGAGGGAGCTGGTCAGGAGAATGCTACCCGATGTGTTTTGAGTACTTCTACAGTAATGCAGAAGAGGTGGAAGTGAGGAGGAGAAGGGTCAAGAGACGGCTTGGTTAGAAAGGGTGTTCATACTCCTTGATAAAATGCTGGGTCTCCTCGCGTGTCAGGAACACCTTGGAGCCTGTGGTGAGTTTGCTGACGAGGCTCACTTCCTGCAGGCAGTCGCCAAGGTTCTCAGCATCTGTCCTGTGAATGGTGGGGAGAAGGAAGCTGACAAGCCTGTTCTTTCTCCCCCATGCCCCACAAGAGATTCTCACATACAGGTGCATCTTGAAGGTGCAAGCAGTTGGCCCAGGCCCATTCCCAGCCACTTGCCCTCCCCAGCTCGCTCACCTTTCAGCAATGCTCCCTGGCTCCAGAGCACCTGAGTGGTTGTCGCTGCCCGACTTACTGTAGGAATCCGATGTCCTACTCAGCTCACTGTTCTCCTGCAAGGAATTCTGGGAGCTTTGCCCACTGTCCAGCTCCTCCCAGCCACCTCCTGCTTGCCCCGGCTGATGGGTCGCTGCAAAAGATTTTCAGAGGAGCAGCCATGGAGGAAGAACTGAAGCCCATCGCATCTCAGAAACTAAGTTCAGGGAAGGCATCTGCACACCCCTCCCACCGTATCTCAACGCCAAAAAACTACAATCCATAACCAGAGAGTCGTCAACTTGCCTCCCATCCCCAGAGCAAGATCTGGGATAAGAATTTGTTATTAACACTCCCAGTACGAGCAACATGAAAAGGATTTTGCTTGAATTACAATATTATTTTGCACCAGCTAGTAGACAGTTGTACCCTAGAAGTGCCTTCTTCTATTCCACCTCACTAATGCAGGGAAGCTCTAAGTGCCTAACATTTGCTCCTCTTTCTATAAAGTTTCCATACAAGTTTTGAAAACAGGATATACCATGCTTTATAAGAGCATAAGAAAAGCCTGCTGAACGGGCCAGTGGCCCTTCTAGCCCAACTTCCTGTTTTCACAGTGGCCAGCAGGATGCTCACAGGAAGTCCAAAAGCAAGACCTGAGCACAAACAGCAGCACTCTACCCACCTGCCATTCCCAGCAGCTGTCATTCAGAGGCACTTACCTCGCTTCTTATGGACAATGACAGAAGGTGGCTTTGTAGGCAAGACGGAGCTTTTGCCTGGAAAAGGTGCTGTCACTGGCTCGTAGGCATCATCCTTCAGCTCCCTACCATGGGGACAAGGGAGCTCCTGACCAGGGAGCATGGCATTGGCAACCACCTCCGCTGCCTTCTGGATGGTGGCCAGCAGAACTTTGCCAGTGGATGCTGCAACAGTAACAAAGGTCAGGGCAGGTCAGGGCATAGTGGTTTGTCAGCCTATACCACAAGCAGCCAACGTGGTGCCCTCCAGATGTTGTTGGACTCCCAACTCTCATTGGCCCCGGCCAACATAGCCAGTGGTCAGAAATGATGGGGGCTGCAGTCAAGCAACATCTGAAAGTTGTTGGTCTATACACTATAGACACTGAGAAAACCCCAGGGCACAGGAAGAAGCCTTCCAAAGGACACCAAACCATAGTCGTTAATTCTGGAAAGAGAGCCCAAGAATGGAAGACGAGTCCAAGACCACTGAAAGAGGCTTCCTCCACTTATACCAGCCTTGGATCTTCAAGATACTAGGATATGTTTGGTTGCTGATGTTCCTCTTTCTAGAGCAGGAGAACAATGCTGCCCTAAGTAGATGAAAGCTTCATGCAGGAAAAGACTTGGGTCCTTCCCTTCAGTACCTTCATTTCAGGGCCTCAGTTGCCCTTGCCTGAACCATGTTGGCCTTCTTTACAGTGCAAATTCTCAAAGTGGCTTAGAAGCCAAGAGGAGAGCTATTGGCAGGTATCACGTAGCATTGGAGCAGGGGCTGAGATCCAGCATGCAGGCAGCATGGTGACCTTGTCCTAAGAACTGGGGGTGCTCCTCAAGGACAGTAGTAGTAACACTCAAGACTTCCAAACCCAATGCTTACCGGAGCCACTTCTTTCAAAGCCAAAGCCTTGGAGTGAGCCATGGGGGCTGGGCCTGGAGCCCATTCCTGGAAAGAGAGGCGATAAAACAAGCATAAATGAAAAGCAAGCTCAGTATGGTGGTGGCATGCTTATTTCCTACCAGCATGCATATGCTATCACGTCAAGGTGAGATGGGAAGTCAGCATGAACAGCCTATTGACATGGGAAGTCTTAGGTTGCCTTGAGTACGGCTTTCCTTTCGCACCAACAGAACATGCAAGGGTTGGGTGTGGTGTGTCCTTATGATAGACAATCATAGCTTACAAGGTCCCTTTTTAAATAGTTGCACATGAAAATCAGATTCCATACTGAAGTTTTTATCTCAACCACCTCACAAAAGCATCAGGGATATTTTGCTCACAGGCAAGCGCTAGCTGAGCCTTCTGGACTTAAAAAAAATATGGTTTCAGGTCAAACAGTATGAACAGGGGGAGGTTCCAAGGCCACTTTTGCATCTCCCCCTGCAAGAAGCAGTGCTGGTTGAATCCACACTGAAAAGCCTGTATAGACAGGACAAAAAGTGAAACACTCTGTTGAATACGGAAGTGAACTGTTTTGAAAAAGTGCAAAAGGATTCGAAACCTGCAGGACCAGAGATTTACAGAAGATTGGAAGAAATATACAAACTATTTGAAGAGCAAACGTAATCAACAAATTACGCTAGTAGGAGTACAATAAGTTTTGTAAGGAGAAATATATGAAATATTGCAAAGTAGAAAAAGAAGAGAGATATTAGTTATGAGATTTAAGTGTAATAGTGAAAGTAAGAAATGTAAATTAAGTGAATAGATTGGAAAATTTTCAGATGTGATTGATGGAAGTCAAAAAATTGTATAAGATATAAAAGTATGTTTAATTATTGTTGAAAATGATATGTTAAAAAAAACTAATTAAATGTTTTATATATATAAGTGCAAAAGGATCCAAGACTTTTCAGGAGGAGTCTGGATGCTGAATAGATTTCTGTTCCCCTGGGAATAAGTGGCTTACCTGTTGAAGGCAGCTCTTTAGGTGGAATAGCAACAGGCTGGGGTAGCAACACATCTGAAAACAAAGCGCTTGCCAGGTCCTGCAAAGGAAAGAAGTACGCTAGCGGCAACCAGGTGAAGAAGCCAGGCAGAAAGCCTACCATGTGAAAGGACTTTAAGAGCCTGCCCAGATCTCTTGTGACCAGGACTTTTTACTCACCTGCGCAGTCACCCGCACCTTCTGATACAAGCTGTTGCCATGGAGAGGATCAGGAGGCCCTGCAAACACTGCAAGGCAGAGGAGCAGGTGTGAGAGAGGGGCTCATACCTGGGTGCCCTAAACAAGGTAGGTTTCCTGGGGCCCACTCCCTTGCACAGTCCCAAGACCAACCGTTGCGTTGATTAATTTCACTGTCTCTCAGCAGCAAAAAACCGCCTATGCAGCACTTTACGGTGCTAATATTCCCAACATTGAAGACTGGCCCAAACAGAAAAAAGACATGTTTATCCACAGTGTCTTGCAACTTATTATGTGGCAAAACAAAATATATAAAGGAGAGATATTACAGTACAATTATGGTGCGTGCCCATAAAGATGCCCCCAGAAATCCAGTAATGCAAGAAAACTCATTGAGAAGTGAACTGTTGGAGGAGCAGTTACCTCTCAATGAGTTTTCTTGCATAACATGAATTTCTAGGGCACTTTCTTTCTGAATTTTTATGGGCACTTTTATTTCGGTATTTGTTGAAAAGTGGAAAGTGTTGCATAGGTCCATTTCATCATTTGCTTTAGTTATCAGTAATAAATCATCATCATCTATTTATACCCCGCCCATCTGGCTGGGCTTCCCCAGCCACTCTGGGCGACTTCCAACAAAATATTAAAATACAGTAATCCATCAAACATTCAAAGCTTCCCTAAACAGTAAAATGCAATAGTAAATAACAACTCTATATTCAGTGGAATGTGGGGAGAAATCATCAGTTGTGATAATTTAGGTCAGGCACCATACTCTGGTCAATGGAGTTCAGAATAAACCCTGCACTTAAGAGCACAGATATGGAGCTAATATAGATTACGTTTGGCCCTTAAAGTGTTATATGAATATTAGGAAGATACTCTTCCTTGTTTATCAATATAGCCAACCCACCACGTCTTGCCTACCTGTGGCCTCCTGGATGAAGGAAGCATTCCGCTTCAGCTGCAGAAGGAAATGTGAGGAGCCATGGCTGCACATGTGGAGCAGGATCTTCAGCACCTGAGGATGCAGAGGGGAGGCTTAGCTGGGATTAGGAGTACTGGGCTGGAAATCCACAAAGCAAAGGGGAGTTGTCTCAAGATCTAAGGGCATCTCTGCTCTAAGGAGCAACCCTTTTCCTCTACCCTCTTTCAATTACCTTCAACTTGACGTTACACGAGTTGCTCTGAAGGCGATTGAGGAGGTACTCAAGAAGGCAGTGACTGCTTCCTGCTGAGTCATGTGAGATCTCTGGAAGTTTGTGATGTTAAGGAGCCAGGAAAGTAAAGGGACTGATGGTGAAGGATCACCTGGAAGGTCGTGCCAGGCCCTGCCCAAGGTGCCAGGTTTCAGCTGCTGTTTATGCCACACTATGATTTGACTTGTACTCTCCTTCAGCAGAGTAAGAAATGCTATTTGTTTTTGGCATATAGCAACAGTGGAATTTTCTTTTTTAAAAAAGTTTACGTGCAGATCTGAAACAATTAAACTTGCTGGAGATATACTTTGGGTTAAAGTGTGGGTGAATTATTGGGAAGGGATAGGAAAGCATATGCATGTATCTGGAGGGGGGCTGGCTCCTTATCTACCCCACTCTCTGCAGTCCACATTTGATAGGTGGGCGGGGCTGTCCACTTGTCAATCCTCCAATATCTCCATGCCATCAGGTCACTCATTTTTGCCTCCATGGACGATCAGCTGATTGTTGAGCACATCACTTTGCAAGCCCTGACAATCAGATGATAGTTGGGGCTTGCAAAGTGCTGTGCGCAGGTCTTTGCAGGTGCTAACAATCACCTGACTGGCCATGTCTGAAAATTCCCTTTGGCCCACACTATATATGACACAGTGTATATGACATCAAAGGTAGGGCTGGTGGGTGTAGCTTGGTCAAAATGGCCTCATGGACCAAATAGGGAGGTCTGACGAGCCTTATTGCCATAGGTTCCCCATACCATCCCTGTTCTAGGAATCCAAGTAGCTTAGTAAACACTGCTGTTTTCTACGTTTCTTATTTTTCATACCAGAATAATCAGCTATCACAGATGTCACCCAAAAGGCAAAGAAGCAATTTGTATTGAGCTAACTTCTGCTTGAATTAGCTCCCACGTCATTAGATAGATTGGGCCTCTGTTCTAATCACTAGCCTCTGCTCTTCCTAGGAAAAGCAAGCATCACAGTAACCAAAGAAACCCCCAGTTGAGACCGAAGAGCCAACTCTTTCAGGGAGCAAAGGATACTGGCCATCTCTTCAAACAGGTACCCCGGGCATGGGACTTCATCATCTGAGGTACCTTTGATTAGAATGGGTAGCTGGAATGGGAAAGGGGGAAGAGAGAGAAAGAAACACACAAAAAGAAAAGTCACTGAGACAAATAACACGGCACCTTCTCAAAAGGCAAGAATTGCATTTTTTGTCCCTGCATGCTACTCCTGACTCGATCCATGAAGCTGCAGCTAAGAAGTAGTATCCCACCCCCAAACCCACAGCTCCACTTGACAACAGTCACAGATTGTAGTAAAGAAAAGTTCTGCTTAATCTCTATTGGCAGAGTATTTCATAGTGCTGAACTGAGGATGCCAAAGACACTATTTTGTGTCTTTAGGCAAGGTAACCTGGATATAAGTTGTTCAGAGCCCTGTAAATGAACACAAGGTTCATTAATTTCAACAGGTTGACTGAATAGAACGTAGTTGGATACAACCAATTATGTATGGATTTTATAATTGATTTCATAGTTGTAAACTGCTTAGAAGCCATTTTGGCATATGTGGTATATAAAGTAATACTAATACTACTAATGATGTATCTGCTCCAGATACAATTTTCTGGTGCAGCAACTGGTCAGTTTAATCAGACTTTGTATTGTTACTGAGGTAAACATTCATCCATAAAGCTTTCTTTTTCCCATAACACCTGAACTGCAGGATTTACAAGAGTTCCCATCCCAGTTTCAAGCTATGTGACCATATTACAGCATGGTGGCCCTGACAACTCAGCAGCTTAGAAACAACTAGCACAAATCACAGTTACGAGGATGGAACAAGACCAACTCATACACTAGTCCTTCTTGGGGATGATGACCATTACAGTATTATACATCTCCACCCCCATTAATCACTTCATCTGGCGCAATTGTAAAGTTCCCAAAGCAACCAAATCTAGTCTTATTATCAAAGCAAAGACTCCTACATGAGGCAAACATATACTGCAAACCTGTGCAGGCCCCTAGGCAGTTGAAATCTCGCCCCTCCCTTGGCTCTACCAGGATGACACTGAACTAAGAAAGCTTGATTGTAATTTTCTTTCAAGATCAAACCAATATCATTTTGATCCGTTGTCATGGTGCCCCTAGGCCCGTACCTACTCTGCCTATTTGGTAATCTGGCCCTGGGAGTTTTGACTCACTATCTCAAAGAAATATGCTTTTGTATAAAGATTTCATCGCTATAACCCTCAACAATTGTGCTATAAGGCTCAAGCCCCATTCGTAACTGCAATAGAATAATTTGGTGAAGCTCTTCACAAAGATCGCATCAGTTCGGTGTGCAAGTGCTGGATGAGTGGATGCTCCCTCTTTTTGCTTTTCCAAAAGAAAAAGAAGCTCCTTTCACTAATGGTGTCAGGGGAAAAGGGTTCCCCGCCGAGCCTTTTTCTGGCAAGGTGTATTTCCAAACCCAGAGATTTTAAATGGAGCAACACTGACAAACTACCACACCAGCAACAGGCACCCCAGGCGCTCTTCCCCACGGCACCCCCGCCCCCAAGCTCCCACTCAGCAGCGCTTTCTCCCTTCTATACCCGGCTCAAGAAGCTCAGCCGATCCCGCAGAGGTACCGCCGCCATGGCAATTTCCGAGCCCGAGCATGTGGAAGCTTCACCGTCACGCCTTCCGGAACTTGACGTGCTCCAATCGGACGGCGAGCCTGAGCGAGCCCAGCCAATCCAATCCTCCGGCGAGCGGGAAGTAGCTGTCACAGCCGGACGCCGCCACCAGCGGTAAGGGCAAGAAACGTTCTACGCCATCGGACGTAGCGGCGGCCCAATCAGGACGAGGCATAATGGAGCTGCGGTTCACTCCGGAGATCTTTGGCGAGTTCGGCCCCGCGGGGGCCAATCAGCGGGCGGCGGAGCTCAGCTGGGCCAATGGGAGCTGCGCCGCGGAAGGCGCCGCCGTGGTGATGTCTGCGGCCGCCTAGTAGCGGCCGGAGGGTTGCTGGCCGCCGCCATGTCTAGCCGAGGAGTCTGGGGTCGCGTCCGGGAGAGGCTGCAGCGCTTCCCCGAGTTGCTGGCGGGTTGTGGGGAGCAGGTACGGGGCTTGTCGTCATGGCAACGGCACCCTTCTCCCTCTCTCTCTCTCTTCCACGCCCAGGGGACACTTTTCATTGGGAGGGCGTGTGTGTTTTTAAAGTAATCCTTACAGCAAAAGATTAAATCAGACGTAATTTGGTGTCGATCTGTTAAAAATCTGGGGTGGGGGTGCAAATGATATTTATTGGTTTTCCAGATTTTTAACAGACCCACGCCAAATTACATCTGATTTAATCTTTTGTTGTAAGGATTACTTTATTTACTTTTTTTATTTTGGCCAAATAATAAAGTAATCCTTACAAGTCTGCAAAGTAGATCAGTATCAGCAACCCCACCATGGGCGTAGCCAGGATTTTTGTTAGGGGGGAGGCAGAACAGACGTGATTTGGTCAGTTATTTCTATTGTTTTACTTGATCTAGGGGGGCAGCTGACCCTCCCAACCCCCTTGGCTATGCCCCATAGCTGTCAACTTTTCCCTTTTCTTGCGAGGGAATAAGGGGATTTCCCTTTAAAAGGGGGAAATGTTGACAGCTATGCTACACCCATGAACCCCACAAGTGCCACAGGAAAGATCTCAGGCGAAAAGGCTGCCCGGGGTGGTGGGAAAACGTCGCTCCCTGCTGTATGTGAAAGGGAGAGCTTTGAAGGCACGGACTGGCTGGCTGACAGATCAACCAATCCATGCTTCTTAAGCGCTGCTTGGCGCCGCTTCAGTCAGGGTCTTGCCCACCTTCCTGCAAGCTTTTTGCACGCACCACACGCCCGTTGCATTCCCTCCCTGCAGAGAGTCCACCCTAAAAATCTGAAAAAGAATGGTTAGGCGTTCTGGGCTTAGCCCTCAAGAAACCAGCAAGGTTGAACAAGTATCTAAGTGCTTGTATATTTAGATATAGCATCTGACTGGGATTGATCTTTGCAGGCCTCTGTGTACGGCAAGTGCGTTGCCTCCAAGACGACAGGCCACGGGGACCTGAAAAAGGATGCTTGTGCCAAGGAATTTGAGATGCTGATGGACTGCTTCACAAAGAGCGTAAGTCACTTGCATCTCCTTAACTTTGAGAGTGAGGCCAGCATCTTTATTTAGTGCTGCCATTAGGCTGTGGACCACTACAGAATAGGAAAGCTAGGTCTCCCTCCTTTTTTATGTTTCTGGAGCTCTAGAGCTGGGACAAGTAACCCTTTTTCAGCTCAAGAGCTGCATTCCCTTCTGGGCAGCCTTCAGAGGGTTGCATGGCAGTGGTGTGCAGAGCCAGAGTGTGTGTATATATATATATATATATATATATATATATATATGAAGAGTAATAAATGTAAATTTTACCTTTTATACCTAGGCTAGGTTCTATACCCCCCTTCCCATCATTCTCTGTGTCTTTCATCCAGGTATTTTCAGAATTCAGTGACAGATTCCAGCCAGGCCAGAACATGAGTAGAGTACAAGGCAGGATCAGTGAGGGCATGGCCTGGGGAGCATTCCAAGGGCCAGAGAAGAGAGGCTTGGAGGGCCACATTTAGCCCCAGGGCCTAAGGTTCACCACCCCTGCTCTAGGGGGTCTTATTGAGTAACAACCTAAGTAATTGCTATTCACTAGCCTGGGAAGCTTCCTTAAGCCACAGTTCATCCCATAAAAGTAACATGCTGCTTTGAAAGACCTTTCTGCAAGGATGAGAACAAAATGAAAATTTTGTACACTCGCATTAACAGGAAGTAGTTCTTTGCTGCTATTCTCACAGCCACCAAATAGGATACTGGGTGAGATCAGGGACTGGAACCTGCGGCTGTCCACGTCTTGTTAGTCGCAACTTCCATCAGGCCAAAGCAATGGTCGGGGATTATGGGAGTTGTACACCACTGGAGTGCCATAGGTTCCCCTTTTCCTAAGCTTGGTGTGCTTCTGGCCTGTTCTGCAAGTATCTTAACACTTTGGAGGCTTGCTTCCACACCTGTAGCACTTTTTTATTATAAGGAAACACCAATTTAGAGTTGAAATCTGAGAGTCCATGTAGCTTATCTCTGAAAGCATTAATGTTTCTCATTTGGTATAAAATAAACCGTATCTTCTGTTTAGCACAACTGGTGCCAGAAATGCCCATGGCTCCGCATATATCTACTATAGAGTCTGAATTCACTACTAGCATCTATGATCAAAGGACCTGCTATCAGAAGCATTCATTTCATGTGGGTGTCCATATTTCGCAGGATGGGGAGTTTTGACCAAAGCAGCTGCTAA
Source organism: Podarcis melisellensis (assembly GCF_964234715.1). NCBI lineage: Eukaryota > Metazoa > Chordata > Lepidosauria > Squamata > Lacertidae > Podarcis > Podarcis melisellensis. Next base: position 27,784,922 of record NC_138529.1, on the reverse strand, counting down.
AAAGCAGTTTGTGGTCTTTAAGAGAAACTATTTGCATTAGGCTTTGCCAAGCTGTTTTCCTCCCGATGTTTTGGACTACAGCTCCCATTAGGCTGTGCTGTTGTGCTAATGGGAGTTGTAGTCCAAAACATCTGGAGCTCAGATGCATAATTGCAAGGATCTTTGCATGGTAATGACAGGTATCCTGCTTTAAACTGGAGTTTAGCCTATTGGAGTCGCCCATCAGAAGAGGAAAGGATTGGCGTACTCCTTTTTTTAAGATCACATTTTATGGTGCAGCATATATATCAACAGATACTTACATAATCCTTAATTGGTGATATGAATCCTAATGACAATGACTCATCAGAATGTATCATCATTTACAGGCAAAAAGGAATGTAAAGTGAAGTACTGAAGACACACAACTGACTGCAAACCTGGATTTATAGTTGTTGTTTTTGTGTGCTTGATCCACCCATATGTACCAAGGAGGGAGATTTATTTATTTTTTTAAAAAAAATAAAGTTTGCAATATATGCAGATCTATGGCTGTTCAAATTACACACGTAAAGAAGCTTTGTTCTGAACTAATTTTTCTAAGACCCTGTGCATCTGGGATTTTGATTTAAATATGGTGTAAACATGTCTGATACACAGTTTGGGGTGGGGGGCAGGGAGCGAGCAAAATACTACATCATGGACTGGAAGGCATGGAAAGACTATTCAATCAACCTTCTGCACTACAAGAGAATCCCTGTTATAGTCAATCTGATGATGGAAGTGCTGCAAGCAAGAAGGGCATGATAAAATTGCACTTTTGCCAGAGGTGCCTGATTGCCAAAATATGGAATTAGTAAATAAGCAGCCCTCCTTCCTTTCTCCCCGGTGTAAATGCCTGTGGGATAGTTAAATTAGCTGTTAGTATCAATGTTGCCCCGAGGATTTACTCGTTCCCTTCCTACTTACAGGAACAAAATGCAAAGTAGAGCACTGCAGCTAGAGCTTTGCTCAAGATAGTTGGTTTTTGTTAATTCCAGTTCTTGAAGATTTGGGGCAAGGAAATATGAAGGCCCAGGGTGTCAGGACTCCATAATAGCCTTTGTTAATTTGTGGCGGGAAAACATATTAAAAAATAATAATACCCTGAACCCTGCCGTGTTGAGGAATCTGTAGCTGCATGCCTGATTTCCCTTCTGAACATGCATTTCCTAATTGAAGCTTTGAAAAAAAAATCTAATCAGTGAAACTGCCTAAGGAGAAAAAGGCTTTATAGGCCAAGGTTACTGAACAGCTTAGTAATCCGCCCACTAGAAGTGCAAAGATTGGTGTAGCGTTGTGGCTCCTACTTACCAAAGAAAGCCAGCGAGTCCTCCATCATTGTAGGCACCCAAGGCCAAAGAGCTATGAAGGTTCTTAGGACAATTTTAGACAAGTGTTCAAATCTGGAGTCGAGTCTCCATTTGAGTGGGCCCTGTATCAAAGAACGCTGGATTCATGACTTCTTTTTTTAATGTGGATGGATGTAAGTAAAAATATTTAAAACTGTCATTCAACCGAATACCTCCAAATCTATTTTACAAGTGTGCCTCGCAAACTGATTTACTCACAGTAAATGTAAAGCATTGGCAGCCAAATGGCTGGAAACAAGCAATGGCCCCCTGGTACTTAGCAAGAGCATAACTGAACTTCCGATTCCCCAGATTTCTGCTAAACACTCTCAAGTTGATGGCTCTTTGGGTGGCATTTGAGTTCAAGAGAATGTAAAAGACTTGAAACCAAGCCAAGATCGACAGGAGAGGAAGGGACACTTCCTTACTGGTGCATATTGGTTGCAGATTAGCAATCACATTCTGTGAAATACGAACAAATGTTATTTGCATCAAGAACAACAAAAGGCTCCAGGTGAAAATGCTAGCATTTACTTTATTTGTTTGTGCAGCCTGCCCGTAATCCACCAGGTGCAGTCCAAAGCCTCCTTCCCCAGATTTCACTCTCCACAATTGTATGGAGATGGCTTGTTTAAAATTCAGTTGCTCTATCGAGCGTTGTCACAAGTATCTTTGGTCCTTTAGTTACAGAACAGGCACAGCACATGATCACATCGCTCTTGATCAGAAAAAGCCTGACGAGGACATACAGGGACATCTCCATAACCCTTTAATATTAAAGCAACTTTCCTGGTATTTACAAATAGAACACATGTAGAAAGATCATACAAACATTTAACCCCTTTTTACTTAACAAACGAAACTGAAGTAACAGCAGTCTCAGCTGTGGCTGAACTGTGCTTTGAGCAGCGTTACTACTTGAGGTGGTCGCATGTAATGCTAAACCATGGGTATGAGAACAAGCTGCAGTAAGCCTCTGGTGCAAAAAAGATGCAAGGCTGTGATCAGAAGCTTACACTTCTGGTTTAATGTGGGGTAGCCCACATGATAGCTTCCAGATGTTGATAGACTGTAACTCCCAGCGTCTCTGACCATGCTGAGTGGAGCTGATGGGAGTAGCAGTTCAAAATATATGGAAGACACCACATTAGCCACACCTTAATGTTGCACCTGAATCCCACTCTATGATCAACCTTAACTATATAGTTTGTTTAAGCAAGCCAGTTTCTTACCTGAAGTTGGCTGTTCTAGCAAACCATAGTTAAGATTAAACACGGTTTGTTGTGTTCAGGTGATGTAGAAAGTTTTGTTTAAAAGTTGTTGTTTTTAAAGCTCACATCACAGGAGGGAAATATATACGCTCAAGGCTTGCTTAGGTTTGTTCTCATAACACTAAACTATGGTTTAGTGATATGTCCAGATCAGCCCAGTGAGTCTTCTGAAGATTAAGGCTATAATGACAATCGTGCTTATGACAAGGCAACATGTCCCTCAAAGTAGGTTAAGTGGAACCAGCCACATTTCTCCGTCTCCTTTAATGGAGACACATCAAGCACACTTCACAGGCAAGATACGGCAAAGGCAGGATCTAGCTCTGCCTCACTTGTCAAGACTGTGATGGCATTGCTATTGTCCTAAAAGCAATGCCATCACAGGTATTTCTGCACCCTAAGCCCATAACTGTTCCAGATAAACAGACTGATAGGAGAAAGAGGCCAATTTACAGACTCGAAGACCCTGCTTGTTTATAACAAAACATTCCCACAGTGCCAAATTCTATTATTTCTGCAGCATGGAGAATCTTAGATTAGATGGGAAGATACCATCAGCTGTTAGGGGCATCCAAGAGTCAAATGCTTTCCAGTTTCGCCGCATCGTTTATCAACAGCAAATGCCAAAAACCCTACCAGGAGGCCCGAAACCAAGCGGCGCTCTGCTCAAGCGCACAAGCACCTTTCACAAACGCTTGGACTGTTGGACCAGGTAGGGGTAGCTTTAAACAGCGCTGCCTGCACTTGCCAAATGGAGGAAAGAGGTAGGCGCAGGCTGGCCCACTGGAATAACGCTGACTTGGAATCTCTTCGTTTTGCTTCCTTTAAATTGCTTCCTCGTGCAGCAGGTGGCTGACAGAGTTTTCATGCACAGTATGGTTCCATAATGCACTTGGGATAGGAATGTATTAAAAGCATAAACCTAATATTTGATAGTTGAGCAAGAGGAGGAAATGATGGGCAACCTCTTTATTGCTAACGTGGACCCCTGATGCATCAGAACAGCCGCTTATAAGCTTGTTTAAGGATGCCTCTGACACTAACTAGCTTTGTGTTTCTGGACCCATTAAACTGATGGAATGTCTTCTCACTTGAGACACTCATGAAACTTCTCCCCCCCCCCCTTCTTCCCAAAGGCATATCAACCCATTCCCCAAATAACAGAAGAATCCAAAATTAATTTAAAGGCAGGCGGGGGGGAACCTGTGGCCCTCGAGGTGGTGCTGGAATACAACCCCCACTATCCCTTTCCACTGCCCGCGATGGGAACTGGAGTCCAACAACATCTGGCGGGTCTCAGGTTCCCCCTCCCCACTGTAAGGGATGCGAGCGGAGAGGCAGATTTGATCTAGATCAAACAGCAAGCATGAAAACGAGTTCCAGTTCCAAACACACAGAAGTTAAAGGAAATAGTTAAAAGGCAACTGAGCGAGAATAAAATGCAAATGCTTCTTTGGAAAGGTGGCAAGCACAAAGCACTCCAAAACTGAGATGCTCTGCAGGTTAGCCACCAGCAGAAATGAGGAGAAGGGACAAGCTGTTGCAGTACTGAAGTATGAAAGTGGCTTCCCTCAAGACTGCGCCAGTCAAATTTGTCCGGTTCAGATAGAGCTAGCTGATTTAGGCTGCCAACAGCTGCATCTCCAACTGCAGGCAGCTCAGTAACAAGGCATCCCAAAATGGCCCGACGTTTGGTCTCAGTCATGCAAAGCCTTCCTCTCTCACCCCTCCTCCTCCTCCTCTGCCACAGTTATCTGTTTAATCTGCCGACTATGAAGTGCTTGCTGAGCACCTTCTGCTGCCTGGTTCAAGTGAGTCTCCAGCGCACTGCGGAGGTCATTGACTTTCACATCTGGGAGGGGGTTTAGTCCAATTATCACATCCCCTGTCTCGCTCTCTTCTTCCTCAAGGTCCCGCCTCCTACGGCGCAGGTCTAGGTCAGCCTGCAACTTGAGGTCTCTGTTGGGTTTGGCATTTTCATGCTCCCTGGGAGCAAGCCTAGCCTTCTCTGGCTTCACAGCAGGGTCGTGTTCGGGCTCCTGTAACTTCTCTGGTTCTTTTCGCTCGCTCTCCAAATCCGGCCCTGGCTCATTGGCACGATGGGGCTGTGGGCTGTGGCCTCCGGCTGCCACCCCCTCTTTACTACCGCCCCCCTGGCCTTGCAGTTTACCAATGTGGTCCAAAGGTAACGCTTGCTTCTCTCCAACTTTCTCGACCTTCACGACTCCTGGGACCTCCAGGTTCTCGTGCATGTTCTCAGAGACTTTTGGTTTATGAGCAGGATCTGCTTGCTGTTCTTGATGACGGGGCGCCTCTTTGTTCGTCTCCCTGGCAAACGGCTCTCTCTCGGAGACTCTTGGAGCAATCTTCTCAGCCGCCACATGAACTTTGGCTGCGTCAGGCATCTCTCTTTGGCCTACAGCTCTTTGTGCAACCTCAACCATTTTCTGGACATTCTTGACCTTTTCCAGGGCATTTTGGACCATTTGAGTATCCTGGCCTTCTTTCAACCCCACAATCTTTAGTTGCTTTTCCTGGTGATGCCCACCAGCCCTGGCTACCTGTGAGTCGCTTCTGACCGGCTCCACTAACTTCCCAGCTTGATTTTTCCCAGCTTGGTGCAGTGAAATCTTCTCAGCCTCATTTGGATGAGCTGCAGGGATTTTAGGTGGACCTCCAGTAAATTTGCTGTCTGCTTGCTGCTCTCCTGCAACCTGTTGTCTTCCCTGGCCATTAGAATCTTGGAGGTGGGTGTCAAGCCCACGCAGAGGACGATCCAGTCCATTATTTGGTATAATCTTCCCAACGTCTTCAAATTTATCTTCAAGACCATCCTCTCTCTCCTTGCTTTTGAGGATAGGCAGGTCAGGTTCTTGGTGTATTTCTGCTGCAGAGAAAAGCAAACAGCTCTTAGTTGTTGCATGTTCTAACAAAGGGGAAATCTCCCTACTGCCAACAACCGGGGAGTTCACACAACAGCCTCATAAGGAGGTCACACCATTCCCCACCCCAAATTCTCCCTACCGCCGCTCACGCCTGACTGCCATGGTGACCAGGTTAATTTTGAAGCTCATAAACAAGGGCAGCAATGTAGTAAAGAAGAGGCTCCTCCTAAGCTTCAGGCTTCCTGCAGCTCCGAACGGCTGCAGAGAAACGTGGATGTCTCCCCAAACCCCAATGTCGCCTTTCCTCCACTTCCATCTATCCTCCTGTGGTTTCCAATTACACACAAGTGAGAATTTTCACGCCAGGAAACAGCTTCTGCTATGCTGGCTTCCAGAATGGCTTTGTATTGCTAGATGCAGAGGAGGGAACTGGAGAAGAAGCATTCCTAGGGCAAAGCTGAAGAAATGGGCTCCGTTCATGGTCCACTGATACCACCCTTCTCAGAGTGGCTCCCTAACCCCTATTAGTTAATTCATTATTATTATTATTATTATTATTATTATTATTATTATTATTATTATTAACCTTGCTTTGGCTTTTCCTCTCCTTCCTCCTCTTGCTTCTGCTGGTGGATCTCCTTGTGCTGCTCCTCAATCACGGCTAGCAACTTTGCTTGCTGATCCAAGAGCTGCTTCTGCTGAACCTGCTGTTCCTTAATCACTTCTAACAAGGCGGCATGGTCCAGTGCCTTCTCCTTCCCAGCTTCTAGAAAGAGAGAGGGGAGGAGGGGAAATGGGGCTGGAATGAATGCACCCCAATGGTCTACCATACACAGGAATTCGGAAAGAGTAGTAGTGGGCATGCTACAGTCTCCACAAAACACTTGCACTTATCAGATCTTGAGGACACAGCTCACTTTGGTACCCATGGCCACAAGAAACCCAATTCCCCAAGCACCTTCTAGAAATAAATTATCATTTTGGGGTCGTTTTCTCTTGCCATGTCTTCTTTTGTCTGTACACTGAACACCGGCAATGCACAATGCATTTCAAAGTAGGGAGGGGCAGCTCTTTCCAAAGGGAAGCCGAGTTTGGATCAAAGCGAAATGGAAAACCAAGGCAGGCAGAGGGAACGAACTGCGTGACATTCAAAAGGAAGCGGTACTTCAAGTGAGGGAGTTTCAGGCGCGTTGAGATTAAATGGTTTGGGAGCTGTGAAGGAACCGGTGAAATCTCAAGAGAGATTCCAGGACGAGGTGCCCAGTCAAAAGCAAGCCACGGACGGGGTGAAGACTTGAGTACTTGCAAGAAGTTCAAGTTTAAAAACGCACTGTGCTTTTTCACAAGCGCCTTCAACGTACACTCTATGTATAAATTCAAATCCTGGAGGTTTAGGGTTAAAAGTTGCAATTTATTTTGATCCATACCTGCAACTAGCTTTTTAATCTTGGCTGTTTCAGTCCCATTGTGAAGCAGAAGGGAAAAAGACATTATGAAACCATGGTGCTTTTTTTTCTTTTGTAGAACAAAAAAAGAAAACAAGTAATCAAACGTATAGACATGTACCGCAAGGAGATTTTTTATGGAAAATACAGGTCTTTTTATTTCAGGCTGATCTTAACCCAAGCCAGCTTTCAGACGGAGGACTAGGAGACATCCTATAGTGGGTCACACGGTGACTCAGGCAGCCTATTCTCCTCAGTGTAAGCAGACAAGTCATTCTCAGGTAGTCGGTCTGTTTTCTCCTACACAAACCTTGAATATTGGCTGCCTATTGGCTTCCTGCTGGCTCCCTTCTACTCCTCTTCCAATCTCACAATGGGTGCTTCTTGGGCTAAGACAGTGTTTCCCAAACTTGGGTCTCCAGCTCTTTTGGGACTACAACTCCCATCATCCCTAGCTAGCAAGACCAGTGGTCAGGGATGATTGGAACTGTAGTCCAAACACAGCTGAAGGCCCAAGTTTGGGAAACACTGGGCTAAGGGAAGAAAAGCCACATCCCTGTTCAATGGAACTGACCGTCTAAGCAGGAATTACTGCCTGCCATCCAAAGGGACAACGTAGCCAGAGTCAATTCAGGCACCTTTCCCCCTGCCTAAGTTTGAACTGCACACTAGGCCTCATCCAAGCCACCTTGCATGTGTGGACCCAGCTCCGTGTTGCATACCTGAGCAGACACACCCACCGGATAAGATATTGAGATCATTTCCCTTCTTTTTTTGTCCTTTCTCTGTTTTATTTATTTGTGTTTCTGATATAATCCCATGTCAACAAAATGTAGACAAAAATACAGTCGTACCTTGGATCCCAAACACCCTGGAACTCAGACGTGTTGGCTCCTGAATGCCACAAACCCGGAAGTGATTGTTCCGGTTTGGAAACGTTCTTTTGGAACTTGGACGTCTGACTGGGCTGCCACAGCTTCTGATTGGTTGCAGGAGCTTCCTGCAGCCAATCAGAAGCCGTGATTTGGTTTCCGAACGTTTTGGAAGTCAAACAGACTTCCGGAATGGATTCCGTTCGACTTCAAAGGCACGACTCTAATACAATAAGAAAAGAGTCTCTAAAATAAAAAAGAGGTTGCAATTTAAGATTTTCAAGAATAGACCAAAAAAACCCCAAGCCCATAAAACATTACTTAACCAACTTCCTATCCTCTCCTTCCATGTTTCCTTTCATCTCCTCTTCTTCCCGCGTTTCCTTGGTTCACTCCATTTATTGTAACTACTTTTATAAACTTTAGTTATTTCTTAGTTATTTATAAGTTATTTCTTATTTTATTGCCATCCTGCTAGGTAGATTGTTTATTTATAATACTTTTTAATATATTCAATAAACAATATTCAGTCCTCCTTATATCTTTCATCATTTTGATTTCTTATTCTAGTGGTCATTCTTGCAAGCTCTGCCTATTCTAACAGTTTAATGTGCCATTCTTCGTTTGTTGGTACCTTGTCTGTTTTCCATTTTTGGGCTAGTAACACATGGGTGGCTGTTTTCACATACAGGAACAAATTTCTCTCTTTTTTGTGACTTCTGTTGTTATTAACCCCAGCAACAATGCTTCTGGATTTTTAGGAAAGGATTTTTTAAACTTTTTTTTTAGTTCATTTTAGATCATTTCCCAGTACCTTTTAATTATGCTACACAACCACCACATGTGATAGAAGGTTCCTACTTCCGTCTTACATTTCCAGCAATTACCCTTTATTGATTTTGACATTTTTGCTAGTGTATTTGGTGTCAAATACCACCTATGCTGCAACTTCATAAAATTCTCTCTTAATCTGTAGCATGCTGTAAACCTTATATTTACTTTCCACAGTAATATTTACTTATATTTATATTTACTTTTGAGAGGGGGAAAAAGTGGGTTGCTTTTTGAGAAGATGAATGGCACTCGGGGAAGGTGATCTGCAGGCAACCAGAAGTGAGTGTTCTCAACTTTTCTAAAGCACTTGCCGAATCTGGTGTTTGGAAATATGTGCATTTGCTCCCCTCCATATGCACAGATTCATGAAAGTATGCCATGGTTTAAAATCTGAAACGAGTGATGCCGGGAGGTTCCACTTTGTCAGGGAATCACAGCCATGCTCAATTCCTTGTGCCCATGGGTATGTAGAGAATATTTGGAGCTCCTCTTTGAGAAAGCACTCTGCACATGTTTAAATGCAATATTTTTGCATGTGCTGTACAAGTCTAACATGGGGAGGGAGTTTAAAAACTGTGACACCCTCATCTCAAAAGCACACCAGCCTTGCCTAGGAATCTCTCTTATTCAGGCTCGGCGATTACGAAAGATACGTCTAAGTTTCTACATAGCGTGATCACTATTGTCACGTAGGAATTCATGTAAGAGTACACACCTTCTTACTGTTAACTCCCTATAGCTTTTACCCATTTTCCCCCTTACATATTTGCTAATGAGACACCTGCCAGCTTACCTTTCCTACATGGAAGTCACACTGACCATATGGCCCCTTGAATTACCTTATTTAGAACACTCAGCTCGTAGCTTACTCTCAGGGCTCTTGCTACTTCCTAATTAAGGTTGCTAGCTATGCTCTGTTTGAGCAGGAATGCCACTGATTCTAGAAGAGTGCTCTGTGGCACACCACCAATGTTCCCTTCGCTGAGAACAGTCCCAGTTTCCACATCACAGGACCAAAACGTCTCCACTGTGAAAGCAAACCTATCCCTGTGCACCACTAATCCACAGACCTCCTGCCAGCAGTGTATGGAAGTCTAGAACATGACATGGAACATAGGAAGCAACCTTACACTGAGCTGGACCGCTGGTTTGTCTAGTTCACTACTGCCCACACTGATGGGCAGCAGTTGTGCAGGGTTCAGGCAGGGATCTCTCTAAGTTCTACCTGCAGGTGCTGGGGACCGAACCTGGGGTTTTCTGCATGCAAAACAAACGCTCTGCCACTGAGCTACGGTCCTGCAAGATGGGATTGGGTGCAAAGCTAATTGCCCCAGAGAGTTACACTGAAATGGGAGACTGAAAGTGCTTTGGACTGATAAAGGGACACAATCTTTTCCATGCGACTGCCGGGAGCTGCTCTGCCCAGAATCTCCTTATTTGTCAGAGGCATCCGTACATGAGAGGTCTGGCAGAGAGCACATCTAATTCTAGGAAGCCCCCATTTTTCTGTCGTATTTCCACAGTAACAACTTAAAAGCTTGGACCGGAGGACTTCCAGCAAGGACCTGCTCTGAGGTTATGCTTCACTCACCAGATCAGCAGAGCCCGAGGCTGTGTGTTTTGACTAAGAAAGAGCTCCTGTGTCCAAGAGCAATCTCTGTGTCAGTGGCCTTTAAAAGCATTGAGAGGGAAAGGGAGGGGAGAAACCAGCAGCGGAAAGGAGAAAATCTCCTGTATCCAAGGAATATCTTCCCCCTTGCTTACAGAGAAACAAAAGAACGAAAGAAACTCCACTTGTTTCAGGTTATCAGAAGACTGCCAACTACCAGCAAAGGAAGACCTGGCTCCATTATGGGCTGAGTAAGGTCCAGCAGCTCAGCCTCACTTCCTGTAGGGAACCCCAGTGGTTCTGCTGCCTGGTGATAACCAGGGAAGAGCAAGAACGAAGGTAGCAAATAGTGCCTGAATAAACCTGGGCACCATGTGACTATTATGTACAAACTTTCTTGGACTGGACTGTGCAAATCTTTCGTGAGCTGCTCTGGGAGTCTCTCGGGGCTATAAAGCAGGATAACAGCATGATAAATCAATCCAGGTGCAGGCTGCTTGGAGCAAGGGAACGGACTTTTTTTTCCAGGGGAGCTGTTCCCCTTTCAGAGCAACCTTGAATAGAGAGAGGAGTGTGCTCTCCATTACAAGCAGGGGTGGCTATTTTCTCCTGGAAGCGCTATCGCTTTCACAGTTGGCTTACGGCACCGATGGGATTGTGGTGCCCAGGTGGCTGCAGCCTCAGATTACAAACTCCCAAGATTACGCCAAGGCAAGATGACCTGGCCTTGCAAACCTAGCCTTGATTGGGTTGTTCCTTTCTTTCACGGAAACTACAAGCTAAGCACACACACACACACACCAAGGGTTGCCGGGGAAGGAGATGGGAGCCCCCACGTGTGCATCTGGGGGGCAGAGCAAGGACAGCGCTTACCCTCCAGCTTGCTGTCTGCATTCTCCTCCGCATTACGAATCTCCCTCTGCTCCGCTTGGGCTGGCTCCGGCCTCTCTGGAGCGGGCAGCTCCCTTTTTTCACCTGCATACCAGGGACAGACAGACAGACACTCCTTGATGGGGAAAGGAAAGCGACAGATGTTCTCTGCCTCTCCACCCCCGCCCCCCCTCCCCACTCTGCACGCCGCTTTTATCCAACTTGATGACTGCAGGAAAAGTCATAAAATTATTTAACAGCGCTAGAGCCTGCTGGCAGCAAAACCAGGGCTAACTGCCCGAGCCCATTGAAATGCAAACCCTAACCCTACAGAGCTTCGCAGTGGGCACTTAGCAATGTGGCACCTGTCGAGCTCTTCTAGCCCTGGGTCCCTGGTGAGCAGCACAGCACAGCACCTGATGCTTTCGCAAGCGAGCAAGCTACTGCAAAGTAGATAATGCAGGATCTGTCAATGGCAGGCAATTCATTGCACGCACCCCAGCAATGACTAGAAGAGGCGAACCGATCCAGCCACACTTACAATGGAGGCAGTGGCTGAGCAGGGGCCTGAGAACTCTTCACTGGAAAATTCCCATATATAAAGACTCATTAAAAGCGAGGTACAGTGGACGCTTGGGTTGCGAACGTGATCCGTGCAGAATGCACGTTCGCAACCCGCAGTGGCACATCTGCACACGCGTGGGTTGTGATTTGGCGCTTCTGCGCATGTGCAAAGCGTGATTTAGCGCTTCTGCACATGTGTGACCGCCGAAACCCGGAGGTAACCCATTCCGGTACTTCCGGGTTTCGGCGGCCCGTAACCCAAAAAACACAACCTGAAGCGTCTGTAACCCGAGGCATGACTGTACAAAGGAAGCAAACCCTTTTTATTTCACTCAAGATGGCAGAAACTGTTGTCTTGCTGTAGGATGTGGATCTTTATCTTTTCCCTTTTTTGGCATGGGCAGGAGGAAAATGCCAGTGCAAATTAGGCTCTGGGGAAGGGCGCGCAGAGGTCATGTGGCGAGAGGGGTTAGCTATGGATAAGCACCAGGAAAGGGAAAGCAAGTGATTTACTGAGCCTTTGGAGGCTCCGGCTGTGTGCAACTCAGGTGCGCCTGCAGCCAGCGGTGCCCTCTTCCAGAATTCTGCGACGATAGCCAAGCGCTGCACTGATTTGCGGTTTAACTGCAGAAATGCAAAATATCTCAGGGTCCCAAGGGATAAAAACAAACTCCCTAGGAAGATGCATGGGTAAGGCACCCACCTGTCTCAATCTCCTCCTCAGGTTGCATCTTTTCCTTCAAGTGTTCAGCTTGCTGCAGGCGGGCGCCATCCCTCTCGCCATGCTTGTCCAGTTGGATGTCTTTGTAAGGCGGGCGTTCATCCTCGTGTGCAGGAGGCTTGGGTTCTTTCCCTGGGTGGTCCTCCACCTTTTTCTGGCCACCTTCTCCCTTTGCCTGTTCGGGAACGGGCTTCAGCTGTGCCTGTTCCTGCTCCTTCCCCAACACAGCATTCCCCTCCGCCAGGTCGTTCTTCTTGGCTGGCGGCTGCTTGTCTTCAGGCTCCTCGTGGTCCTGGCCCTCATCCACCAAGACCTGGTCATGTGGCACCGGGGGCTCGTGGCGGTGGGCTTCCCCTACAGGCTGTGCAATGCCTGTGGGGAGAGAAGGAAGGTGGGTCAGCCAGCAAAGAGCAGAGGACGCACTGCAAAGGAAGGTGTCACCCCCTGCCATCTCATCTACCTGGCTGAAGACAAAATTAAACTAGAATTAGGAACTACAGGAAGAGCTGTGGAATTGGCTAAGTTCACAGACAGTCTCTCACTTTTCCCAGCTCCAGTTCTAAATTACCTTGGTCAGGCCGGTCCAGTTGCACCTCCTCTTTCGGCTTCTCCTTCTCGCCTCTCTTAGGCACGTCCATGGGATCCAAGATCTGTGCCTTTTCCAGCTCTTCATTCCCGTTCTGCAATTTGGGTTTGTCGCGGTCATCGGCTGCTTCCTCAATGGCTGGTTTCTGGTCTGAAAAGGGTGGAGATGGTTAAGCGAGCAAGGAAGGCTAAGATTCTTGCACTGCTAAGCTGGCTTAGGCCAAACTGTGTATTGCACAGGAGGTCTGCAACTGGATCTCCTGTTGCTTTCTGCTCTTAATTAAATGCAGCTGTGCAGGAGAGGTATTGACAATTTGATTGGAGCAGCAATGCGGTTTGACCCTTTTCTCTTGCACCCCTGATCTAAATTCCACTCTACTGCTATTTGACCTAGGGTAGGTGGGGGAGGGCTACAAGTCAAACAGAAACTAGAGGAAGCAAATTTGGGGGAATTGTATGGGAGCCCTCCCCCCTTCCCTTGTGCCTTTTCAGTTGTTTAACAGCTCCCCCACCCACCCACATGCTGCATTTCATTGAACAAGTAAGCATTGGGAGATCAGGTCATGAATTTCCTCCATTCACCTAAGTCCTCCCTGCCCTGTGCTGCACTTAAAGGTAAAGGGACCCCTGATCATTTGGTCCAGTCGTGGCCGACTCTGGTGTTGCGGCGCTCATCTCGCTTTATTGGCTGAGGGAGCCGGCGTACAGCTTCCGGGTCATGTGGCCAGCATGACTAAGCCACTTCTGGCGAACCAGAGCAGCGCACGGAAACGCTGTTTACCTTCCCGCTGGAGCGGTATCTATTTATCTACTTGCACTTTGATGTGCTTTCAAACTGCTAGGTTGGCAGGAGCAGGGACCGAGCAACGGAAGCTCACCCCATCGCGGGGATTCAAACCGTCGACCTTCTGAACGTCAAGTCCCAGGCTCTGTGGTTTAACCCACAGGGCTGCACTTACTAAGAACAACTGAGATGCTGCTGCTGGAGCCACTAGATGGCAGCATTGCTCTTGCTCATTTGCATTCTGTGCATGTCAAGCAGCAGGACAGGCACAGTGAAGAAGCCAGGCATGGCCAAGGGAACTCACCTGCTGGGGTTAGCAACCAGGAGGAAACATAACAGGGGATTGGCTTACACGGCCTCCACAATAAAAAGGGCAGAGGAAGAAAACAGTCACAGCAGGCGAGGAAGATATAACAAGCACCAAAAAAAAAAGGAATCCCCAGATGGGAGAGGACCAAGAAAGCTTGAAAAGCTGCCAGAAAGAAACACAAGCGGCAGTTTGGGGGCCTGTTAATTCACTGCATCCTCCTGAAGGAATCGCCAGCAGATCCCTCTCTGCTTGCAAAGATCATTGCACAAAACAAACAGCATGGCTAGAAAGCGGGGAACGGGGGGAGCACACAGCAGGCTCCAGTCTTTCCCAATAATACCTCGGTTTAAAGCCTGCAATTACCCTAGATTACCACTCTGCAGGGAGGCAGCCTGCAGCAAACAAGAGAGAGAGACTCCTGCCCTGGTTAAGAAAAAAGCCAAACCTCTGCAGGCCGAATCCTCGGCTCCCTACATCAAGAGATGCACATGAGGGGGACATACCCGGCTCGCTCGCAGCTGCTTTTCGGTCAAATGGTAAGTACCACCAACCACCACCACCCTTGCCAGGAAAGCAACAAACCAGCCTCTCCCAGCCTGCTGCCTTCCAGCTGTGCTCGCTGGGCCTTGTGGAATCAGTCTAAAACATCTGGAAGGCACCAGGTCGGGGAAGTTGCCATAAGACGTTGCATTTTCCTACCCAGTCACCAGGGGCCCCGAGGATGCAGTTCTGCAAGCAGAGCAGAGCTTGCCCTGACTGTTCCCTCGCTCCTGGCAGCAGCTGAAATCGCGCCAAGCATTTCCTGCACGGTTAAGTCTGAAATAGACATTTTCACACTCACACTCCACCCTGTGCCATTTTCACTCTCGCCTCCTCCTGGGAATTAAAACTCTGCTTTCACCTACGCTTCCAAGTGGGGGCAGAGGACTTCCAGCAGGTATACGGAGGTAGTTTTGAGAGGCTGGGAGCAGCGAGCCTCCAATTTGCTCCGGGTGAAGTCTCCAGAGACTCCCAGCCTGTGTATGCGTACAAATGACCGTGGGGTGTGTGCCAAACTAGGTCTTGGACCCAGGTGAACTAAAAACTAGTTTTGCCCTGTGCAAAGTAAGTAACCAATAAGAGCCCTGCTAGATCAGCTGAAATGCCCATCTAATTCCATGTCCTGTTCTCACACGGTCTAACCAGAAGCTTCTGAGATGCCCCCAAGCAGGATCTGAGTGCAACAGCACTCCCTGCACCTAAGATTCCCGGCGAACAGTATTTGGAGGCTTAATGCCTCCAGCAGCATTATCCTCCATGAAAGGAGGTCCTCTGTGAGTCCTCCTCTCTGAGTGGGCTCACCTCTTTGCTTCTGCCCAATTAAATCACACCGCTGCCCAAAGGGAGAATGCAAGGCAAGCAGAGGATGCTGATGCTCCTTCTTGTGTCACTACTTGCACGCTCATAGGTAGCAGGTGAACAGGAAGTGAGAACAAGGAGCAGCTGGGTCAGGAGGTTCTGGGGGTCGCTGTGGGCTGCAGCAGTGTGCAGCCTTGGCAGATGCCCAACAATGGCAACCTAGCACTAGCCCTGCTTTCGAGGGGAAATCTTTCTCCCCTCACCCAGCAAGGAAATAGAGGAGATGCATGTGTGTATAGTTGAATAAGTGTGTTTATTTCTGTGGTGTGAGCATGCAGGGAGATAGGGCTATGTACACACTGCATTAAAAATAAAGACCCTTATAAACACACAAAGCAAATCAATGTGCATACATTTGTTTATTTTGCATGATTTATTCTGCTTGTGCTATTCAGGAGAGGAAATACAGATTTAAACAAGGCAACGAAGTCTCACCACCCCCTGGAAATACTGCTTAGCTGTCTCCCCTCAGCATTTGCAATTTCACCCAGACACAATGATCCTAACTTTTCTTCACAGTCTAGTCTCCACAATCCTAGCAACTAGAAACCTGTAATATAGGAGAAATGGAAAAGCTAAGAATAGCACAGATGCTGAATTCTTTAGGTAAAGGTAAAGGGATCCCTGACAGTTAAGTCCAGTGATGGACGACTCTGGGGTTGCGGCACTCATCTTGCTTTACTGGCTGAGGGAGCCGGCGTTTGTCCACAGACAGCTTCTGGGTCATGTGGCCAGCATGACTAAGCCACTTCTGGCGAAACCAGAGCAGCGCACGGAAACGCCATTTACCTTCCCGCCGGAGTGGTACCTATTTACCTACTTGCACTTTGACGTGCTTTCGAACTGCTAGGTTGGCAAGAGCAGGGACCGAGCAACGGGAGCTCACCCCGTCGCGGGGATTCGAACCGCCGACCTTCTGATCGGCAAGCCCTAGGCTCTGTGGTTTAGACCACAGTGCCACCCAATACCAAATTCTGCACAAAGATAGTGGAATATCAGAACACACATAGTTCAGCACATTTAGGCGTTAATTCTTGCCCTGTGTCTGGATGTGCCACTTCAAATTGCAGGTGGGGATTTACAGAAACTTTAAGCATCACAGTTAGCATGACAAGGATGAGGGGTTTGGCCTAGCGTTCTCCCAGAAATGTTGCTGTTTTATGTGTAGGAGTCTTTTTTCTCAAGGGGAACCATTTCACCATTTAAGCTCCCACCTGCCATCTGAAGTGGTCCTGCTCAGTTTTACCACCTTTGTGAGAAGGAGGGCTCTAGTCAACAGAATGCAACAGTTGAAAACTGCTACAAGCCAGGTAAGAGGTGGCATAAACTGGCACAAAACACCCACAGAGAGCTTGGGGGAAAGCCCCCAAGGTGAACATGAAAGCAAGTCAGGGAATAATTTGGCAAAGAAGCACAGTCACGTGAAACCAATTGCTGCTTGGCTCAGAGGGTCGGGCTACTGGTATTGCTTCCTCCTCCGCTCCGCAGTCCAGAATTGTGTCCTAGAGGCAACATGTCCCAGAGGCAAACGCCTCTGAGAAAGAAGAGAACTGGGCCCCTGACACAGTGAGAATGTTCAACGTGAAGAGAAACTGTTGGGGGTGGAACTATGCAACCAATACAGGCATAGGAACACAGGAAGGGACCTTATACCAGGCATAGGCAAAATTGCCCCTCCAGATGTTTTGGGACTACAATTCCCATCATCCCTAGTTAACAGGACCAGTGGTCAAGGGTGATGGGAATTGTAGTCCCAAAAACATCTGGAGGGCCGAGTTTGCCTATGCCTGCCTTATATCAAGTCAGACCATTGGGTCCATCTAGCTCAATTCTGTCTACACTGACTGACAGTGGCTTCTCCAGGATTCAAAGCAGGGATCTCTCCAAGCCATACCTGGAGATGCTGGGGATTGAACCTGGGTCTTCTGATTGGAAGGCAGATGTTCCACCATTGAGCTAGAGCCCTTTCCAGCAGCACAGCATGACCAAACTCTTACTTCAAAGCTTTGCTGCCCTGGCAGAGGAACCTGGCAGGTTGGGAAGTTTGATAAAGCCTTGTAGAAGCTGCCAGATAAGACAAGGCAGCATTGGGTGGGCTACAGGAACCTAGGCAGAATATGGGCAGCACAGATTTCTCAATTCCCCAGTACAGGTGGTGGACTCTCCTTCCTTGGAGGTTTTTAAACGGAGGTTGGGTGACCATCTGTTTAGCTGAGATTCCTGCATTTGAGGGGGTTGGACTAGATTACCCTTGGGATCCCTTCCAACTCTTAAGATTCTATTGTTTCCCTGTGGTCTTGTGTTTACAGCCGGAAATGGAGCTCACAACATTTTGCACAGAAATGAAGTTCCCGTGCTGCTGAAAGCCAACACTTAGCAATCAGAATAAGTTATGCAAATTTCTAACAAGTCGCTGTATTTTCATATTTTCTCTCTGTTGAACAGTCTATTGGCTTTTGCCCACATAACTTGGATATTTGGGGGTTGGAGGTGGTAAGAAACAGAGGCCTAAAAGGAGGAGCAAATGCAGTATGGATTTAAAAGGAGATGAACGGCCGAGAGGACTGGCACCAGGAGCCATGAAGGAGAACAGGGAGCATGCAGGATACCTTAGTTCTCTGATCTTCGGAAGCCTCACTTCAGCGATCATCTAGTGCTGAGGGCCACTGGCCACATGAAATGTCTCCTTTTGTTAACCACATGCGTTTGGAAGCTTGATGCTTCCTAACATATGTAAAACAGGGCATGTAATCTTCCCAAACACAATGGTGTGTGCTCCACTACTCGAAAGGCCCACACAGGAAAAATACTGTGCGTGGAACAGTCCTAAGTCATGGAGACACACTGCCCAATAGGCATTATTTTGCCATACAGTGGAATTTGCTTTAAACAAAAATTAATGCATTTGATTTTACATAAAGCTAAGCAAACTCCCTGCCTTGTCCACAGTCCCACAGACTGCAAGGACCTTCTTCTCCCCGGCCCTTAAAAGGGGGGGACGACGACTATGATTATGAATAACTTTGGAGAAACCTTGCTGTACAGCTGCAAGGCCAGAGGTTTGGACAGAAATTTGCTAGTTACATTCCGCACCAGTAAACACACCCAAAGCATTAATAAAGTAACGCCTCTGAGACTCCCATCTTATCAGAGGGGGAAGAGAAAACTAAAAAGAAACAGAGAATGTTCTTTATATTTCCTGCATTTCACAGGAGTTTAGGCGGGCAACCTGTACAAAATAAAGCTTGAGGCCGCCCAGCATTCCAGAGCAGGTGAAAAGACCAAGGTCTCGGTGATAAAATTAAATTCCTTGCAGAAGCTTCTGCAGTTTGTAGCAATGGCCGATCCAGGGATAGCCACCGAGTTACAAATCTAATGGGAAGACAGACAGACAGACAGACAGACACACACACACACACACACACACACACACACACACACACTTTCTCTCTCCCTACACACACAGCGCAAAACAAAAGGAGAGAGATAAAATTCTCCACTCTGTAATAAGACAAAGTTGCCTCTAAGCCGTCATTTTCTCAGCAGGAAGCAAAATTAAGTTCATCATCAGGGCGTGAATTAATGGCCTCTCACGCTGCTTGGAAATCTATAAGGGGCTATATGTGGTTTGCAGAGAACCATTTTGCCCAGGATGTGTAATAATCGCTGAAACTGTAGAGTCGCCCTTGTGGTCCCTTTGGATAATGTTACAGTAATGCTGTGCCTCTTAATGTTTTATGAGGGGTGCTGGGCTTAACAGGAAAAGGCGAAGAGGCTGTAAAAGCTTCTTGGCTTACAAAAACAACAGAATATATATATCTCAGGGCTAAAGAGTTGGGCGGGCAAAGCGTGGAGGGGGGGAGGAAGGAAAAACCCCAAATGTTGGGAGCAAGCCCAAGTGCTGAAGATTGAATGATGGTGCGCACAGAGCCAGCCCAAGCTAAATCATACTACTCTGTCTGCACTGCAACATGGGTGAGGAAGGGGACGTTTCTCACGGGCTTTCGAAGTGTCCCCATTTATGTTAATGGTTCACGAATCGGTCTCTCGGGGACGTAATAAAATCTCATCATGAGCAACCCTAAAAGCTTTTCCTTTTCCCTCTCCAAGAAATCTGACTAGGATAGCAGCAATGTTCCCAGGAAGGTGTGGCTCACGCCAGATTCCTGCCCGCAGCTCCTGCTGCATTACAGCCGATTCAGGCATCTAAGATAGAGTAACCTGATCAAACCGGTTTGTGTTACTGGACAACCTGGGAGAGCATTAATGGGACATAGAGCTGGAAAACATTTCAACCAATGTTTTCTAAAAAACAAACAAACCCAGAATAACTCCTTGCTGCTCAGAAATTATCTTTCCTCATAAAACAGAAAAGGAACAGTTTAGCTGGGCAGTCTGAGAAGCAATTTACCCGTATTTTTCGCTCTATAAGACGCACCAGACCACAAGACGCACCTAGTTTTTGGAGGAGGAAAACAAGAAAAAAAATATTCTGAATCTCAGAAGCCAGAACAGCAAAAGGGATCGCTGCGCAGTGAAAGCAACAATCCCTCTTGCTGTTCTGGCTTCTGGGATAGCTGCGCAGCCTGCATTCGCTCCATAAGACGCACACACATTTCCCCTTACTTTTTAGGAGGGAAAAAGTGAGTCTTATAGAGCAAAAAATACGGTACTATATGTGGTGGAAGAAATGTTAGGGACTAGGAAAGAAGGCTGATCACCAAAGAATTGATGCTTTTGAATGATGGTGATGGAGGAGACGAATGAGAGTCCCATGGACTGCAGGAAGATCAAACCTATCCACTCTTAAGGAAATCAGTCCTGGGTGCTCACTGGAAGGACAGATCGTGAAGCTGAGGCTCCAATACTTTGGCCACCTCATGAGAAGAGAAGACTCCCTGGAAAAGACCCTGATGCTGGGAAAGAAGAAGGGAGACGGCACAAGGAGAAGGGGACGACAGACGACGAGATGGTTGGACAGTGTTCTCGAAGCTACCAGCATGAGTTTGACCAAACTGCAGGAGGCAGTGGAAGACAGGAGTGCCCGGCATGCTCTGGTCCATGGGGTCACAAAGAGTCAGACATGACTAAACAACAACAAAAGACTGAGGAAAGTGTGCAAAGGAAACTGCATAAACATCTACTCATTTCGCAGGCAGCAAAACTGCAGTTTAAGGTGAGCATCCTTCAGTATCATTTGACATAGCCTCTCCTCCCACTGACCTTTAACTGGGCCCTGGGCTCCTGCGAAAGGAGAGGAATGTGTCAAGAAGCCAAACTTTTCTTCCGTTCAGAAGTTGGGCTACCCATGTCATGGAAAGTGGAGAAAATGAGCGACAGAGGGTGGGATGGGGGGCTACCAATTGGGCAGAAAACGTTGGCATTTTCTATCTATTATAAGGAGATGACAGCTACAAAAGGGTTCCATTTTGAATGTCTGCTTCCATTGATCTCTCTCCTAGGAATAGGTCAGCCTCTTCAAAACTCAGTAAGTTTCTGAAGAGGAGATCAATGAAGTTTAATCCTTGTTGTATATAAAAGAGAAATCCGCTCCAAATATTAACAGCATCGCCTCTCTAGGATCACTGATGTTCATTCAGGTTGTTTTCTTCTTCTTCTAGATTTGGCTGCTAGATTCTAAGTGTGCGTGACTCAATTCAGATTTTGGATAAAGAAAGAGGTTGCTAATCAACTTACATGCTTCTTTGGTTCTAAAGATCCAGGAAGGTAAGACAGACCAGCCTCTGGGACATGAGGTTAGATCCTCTGCAATCAATATGTCCCTAACAAAATAACTCACAGAACAGAGAAATCTAACACTTGGCATCCAGCTAAACAGAAATACAATTAATACAATTAAAATGTGCTACAGGCAGAGGGCACAAGAAACTAAAAAAGTGCCCCATAACAACACAGGTATGTGCAGAATGAAGCTTTAGGAAGCTAAACACAAAGTACTCAAGCAGGCAAACCACACCATATATTGCAGATGTTCCAAAGCGCCCATCAATTTTGGGAAAGGGGTGGAGACAGAAGCAGGAGAAGAAATGCAGTTCCCAATCTCTTGGACTAGGCTCACAAGAGAAAGCTTCTATAAATGGAAACACACAACAACACAAATTCTGCCCAGCGGTTAATGCTCCAAACTGCCTTGTTTCTCGCCAATGGTTCAAAGGACTGTGAAAGGGGAGAAAAATCATCTGGAACTAAGATGTTATTTATACAGGGCAGGTATAATGCCCACTGGCAGCACCTTTTCTCATGTGCAAATCCGAAACTGTCAACAGTTGGGGAGGGGGGAATGACTATGAAAGTTAAAGTTCAGTAACCTGCACAGTTCTGAATGGCACAACATGGAGTACCGACAGCACAAGTTGCTGAACACATGAGATACCTCTGAGACAGAGAGAGGTGAAGACAGCGGACAGTGGCAATTATTTCGGCAGGGAGGAAAAAAAGAGAACGGTTTGTTTATTGCACAACTTCAGACGCCTTCAAAGTGAATTCATCTGAAAGTAGGGGGGGATTCCTTCCATTTGATAAATCAGGCCTTTGGCGAAAATGTACTCCACAGTATTTAAGAGAAGAACGGGACTTTAATCAATCAGCAGGACAAGTCTTTTCCCCAGTGAGATGTTTTCCAAGCTGGGAATAACTCAGGTGCATTACAGAGTACAGTGGTGCCTCGCAAGACGAAATTAATTCGTTCCGCGAGTTGTGCCGTCTTGCGATTTTTTTCGTCTTGCGGAGCGCGGATTTGCTGGGTATTAATGGCTTTAAGAAAAAGGAAGCAAACTCGCAAGACGTTTTCGTCTTGCGAAGCAAGCCCATAGGGAAAATCGTCTTGCGAAGCAACGCAAAAAACGAAAAACCCTTTCGTCTTGCGCGTTTTTCATCTTGTGAGGCATTCGTCTTGCGAGGTACCTCTGTACTTTAATGGCTACCTCTGGCTTTCTTGGGATACGAAGGAGGAGGAATAGGTATGGTGAAAGGATCAGCTTGAGTTGCCCAGTTCTGATGCCTAGCCTGCAAGGTGACAGTCATGCGCCATGCATTTTAAAACAGGGACCAGGGGGTGGGGTGGTGGGAACCTCCAGCAAAACATCTTTCCAAAGTCCTTCTTAGGATGCTCAGCATATCATGCTGCAGTGTTAGCCCAGATCCTGACTTGTATGTGAGTCTCTAGCATGGGCGACATTCCAAGATCGGACTGCATTTTGCAGAGCCCCCCCCCCCCCGCCGCCAAAAATGGGGCTGCAGATGATTCTGCAAGCACATGCCTGGCAAGAATGAGGAGAGGGACTTCCCCCAAGAAGTACAGACCGTAGCTGCCAGCTTTCGCAAGGTTACTGAATGGCATCGGTGAAACTAGTTCACCGTTTTCTCCTGACACACAGACTGTAAAACTGAACAAAAAATGACAGCAGGGCAATAGCTCCTTTTTCTGTGTCGCAGGAGCTATTAAAAGATTGCTCTTCCCAAAGCACAAGGGAGTGCTCCAGCGAGCCAAGCTGTTCCAGCAGCTATTAGAAGCCGAGGGGGGAACGGTGCATAATCCACGTTTCGCACAGAACCCGGGATTCTCGTCTGAAGAATAACCACAAGCGATCTGGCGGTGGGGAGGAAGACAGGGATGACAAGGCAGGTGTATCCAAAAATGCCTGCCACAGGTGCAAGTTTAGAAGCTTGTGTTGCATTCCTCCCCCCCCCCCCGCCATCCTTCCCTATATCCCCTCTGGCCTGCATGCAACGCAGATGTCAGGACTGCAGGCTCTCACCGATAACTGCACATGACGACCATAAATTAAACAGACCAGCAGCGCACACAAGACACCAAGCTAGAGCCATGTCTCATCAGATGCAAAAAAAAAAAGGGGGGGGGAATCCGAGTGGATAGATAAAATATAACAAAACGCTGCGGCCAATTTGGGCTGCTTAAATGACTGTCTGAAACTGTCAGGGAAAGAGCACAGAAAGAACGTGAATCAAGTCTTTGATATAGAAAATCACAGAGAGATGAGGAAAGAGGGAGAGGGGGTGGAATCTAAGCAATGATGTTCATGTAAGGAGCTGAAAAATATTACAAAATCTTAATCCGCCCAGGGAGACCCTCTGGGGGAGGGGAAGGTATCTTTCAAAAGCAGAAAGAAATTGCCTAATTAGATTTTTTCTTTTTCTTTTTTTAAAAAGTGGGTAATTGCCTTCATGTGCTTTCAAAGGCAGCTTAGCAACCTTTTAACGTACGTATGCACTGTGTGTAATAGCAGAGCCTCTCTGAAAGGGGTTTTATACCTTCCCAAAGAGCGTCTGACAGTAAACCCCCAGCAATACAGATGGGGGCGTAATGGGCACTTGGGTGTCGTTAGTGAAAACACTATTCGAAGTTCGCTGGTCAATACGTGTTCACATAAAAGGGCAGCGTTCTAATATTCATAATCCCCAGGCCCATGGGGCAGGGTTTTAATGAAAGTCTGTACAGTTCTGGGCTCTGCAACATCAAAGGCGGCAATAAAAAACAATAACACACGCACGAAAAAAGCCCCACACTGCACCTCCTGGCGCACAATTGACAGGCAAGGGGCGCATGGCAAAGGCAGGGTAAGAAAAGGCACAGGGTGGCTGTAGGGATTGCCTCAACACACCAACCCATCAATTAAAGTGGGGCGGGAGGAAGACAGGAGGGGCCCAAAGTCAGGGACAGGCTAAAAACAAACTGCATGCTGCCTGACGAGAAAAGCCATGTGTTTCCGCGAGAGGCTCGTGCAAGAAATAAGAAACAGATGTGGGCCGGAGGAGTGTGCGCCGGGGACAGCCGAGCAACGCTGCAGCCCCATGCATGCTTTGAATGACAGGATGCATCTGCCTGGAGAGCAGAATAAGCAGCGGTTGAGGGAAGGTGGCCGAGGAACAGAGAGCAACTGCTTGAAAGGCCATCTCATGAGGAACAGAAACACGGTGAATAAGCAGCGCCACTCCGGTGGAACGGTGCCGCTCCCAGCATGCCTTGGGAGTTGGGTTCATTGCTGTTTGGTTTCCCTCAGGGCCTATTTTTCTGCATTGCTCCCTCTCGCGTGTAGCTGAGGGAGCTTTTGTACACGTGTGGCTTAAACCGACTTGTTCTGGGGTGGCCAGGGGTACATCCCCGCCCATTCTGACTGGAGAGATAAAATTGTGAGCCTTCCACTCAGAGTGGCCCCAGTGGCTATCGTTCCTCAGTTGCCTCAAGACTAGACTAACCAACTACAGCTCAACAACATGTGGCCATCTTTGACAACAATCCAGAACTTTTTACTGCGGCAGGAATGGAGCTGGCTGGCTGGGGCCACCAGGAGAATGTTAAACCAATGCTCTGTGATTGGAACCGGTTCCCTATTCTCTCCTGGGCACAATTTGAAGTGCTGGTTGTGAGTGGCAAAACCCTAAACAACTGAGCCCCAGTCCCTCCCTCAAGTTCCTTTATAATCTTTGAGGTCTACTAAGGATGCCCTTTAATGATACCATCTCTGCGTCAGGTTCAGTCAGCAAGGGCAAGGAGAAACACACTCTTGGCAGCAGCCCACTGTGAGCTTGGGAACTCCGGCCCACAGCAGACTTGGCAAAGTGGGGCAGGATTTGATGCAATAATCTTATTTCTGCACTCCTACCCACTTGCACCCCCAAACTCTTACCTGCCCTGAGGTTTGGGGATGGGAATCTACATCTGAACGAACGAACGAACGAACGAACAAATGAATGAATGAAGAATGAAGTAAAATAATGCAAAGCCTACAATGGCTAAAGTGCTCACTTACATTTCTCTATCACATTCCAGTTGGCACAAACAACATTCACACACAAAGTAAGTGGCATGAGAGAGTGGCTCGATCATATTTGTCAGCGTCACAGATGAAAACGGAGGCCTCAAACCAGTCCCGGCAGTCAACTGTGTAAACCCCTCCTTGGTAGGTAACAAATGGATGGAAAGCTGACAAGCTAGATTCCAGTGCTAACATGCGTATTAGAATGGGGGTGAGGCAAAGGGAGGGTTACACAGCTGCACCCCCAAAGTGAAAGGTGTGATTCATCTTCTTCCAAGGCTGCAAGCTTGCTTAATTCCAAGAGTGGACAACTACACAGCCCTGAGGGCCACATCATAAATATACTATGAACTGGAGAACTACAGCTAATTTGTATACTTCAGCAGCCTGCAATTAACAATTTGCGTGTGAGTTTTACTAGCCAGGAAGATATTGAGCTGCAGCTAGTGAGCAAGCTATGCTCTATAATAGGCTATTCCTATCCTAAATTTGCCACCTTCATCATGACATGTTTTATTTAACCCTTTAGCTTTTTTTTTTTTTTGAAGGAAATACAGAGGTACCTCAGGTTAAGTACTTAATTTGTTCCGGAGGTCCGTTCTTAACCTGAAACTGTTCTTAACCTGAAGCACCACTTTAGCTAATGGGGCCTCCCGCTGCCGCCGCACCGCCAGAGCACGATTTCTGTTCTCATCCTGAGGCAAAGTTCTTAACCCGAGGTACTATTTCTGGGTTAGCAGAGTCTGTAACCTGAAGCGTACGTAACCTGAAGCGCATGTAACTTGAGGTACCACTGTAGTAAGAATTGCAATACAATGCACCTGAGGGTTCAAAAACAAACAAGCAAACTTTTGGCTGATTTTCAAGTGCTGGCAATTTCCGTTCCTAAAATTAAAAAGCTGGAATTCTTTAAAGAAAATCCCACAGGACACACACACAAACCCCTCTTTGGGATGAAAGTGCAACGCACTGCCATGTTTTAACATCAGCCAGCACCTAGCAAAATCAGAGCGGGTGGCAAGTATCGGGCTGAGTCCAAGATTCAATTAGATACAGAAGGATCACCTTCCAGTTTCTCGCACACCTCTGAGGTTAACAGAGAAAGAGATGCGAGCGGCAAGAGATCTTCTGCCATTTAAAGAGGCAGTTTGGGGAGCTTCTTGAGCCGCTGATGCTCTGAAACTATCCAAGATTCTGTAATTGAATTCAGCGTCACCCCCCTCTTCTTCGAAATGGTATGGGTGCGATAGGAAGGGGAAGGAAGGTTATTGCCTTGCAGCTAAGCAAGGGATGTACAAAAGCCTAGACCTGCTGGGGATGGTGAACCCCAGGAGAGAACTTCTTCGCCAAGGCTCTATCAGAAAAGTTCCAGGCTGCACCAGGAACACAGCAAAGGCCTCAAAGGGAATAGAATACAGCCTTTCCTCTGACTGCCTCCATTCTTTGTCTTCACAATGATATTTCAAATCACTTGGGAACAAAACAACAACAAAAACCAGTCAACTCAAGAAGAATAGGTGAAGAGGGTGCCGGGGTGGGGTGTGTGGGGAGAACAACACACGGCTTGCTTGAGTTAAGGGGCAGTCGAGGGGCAGCAGACACCTGCTTGCAATGGCCTTGTGAGGTGGGACTGCAGCTGTGCCAAGCCATAATTCCATCAGCAACCTTAGTAAACAAATAATAAATAATGCAAGCCAGTAAACAAAGCTGAAGCATAATCGCAGCCTTTGTCAGGACGAAAACTAGCTCCAAATTTATATCCATGCCACGTTTTTGTTTTTTTTTTAAAGGAGGGGGGGCGAGGAAAGGAAAAAGAAAGGAGGCTCCCATAAATTTACATAACTTTTGAGCATGATGAATGGGCCACTATTGAAACCTTGGGAAATACATCATCAGTAGAGAGGCTTGAAACGGCACAGCTTTGGCTGCTTGTGCCCTTCATACAGGTGGCCTGGACAGTGCTATCTCAAGGCTTCACAGAGAGTCTTTGATAACGGGCGCTTGTGTAGTTCTTAACTTAATTCACCAGGGGGCACCGTAAGCTGTGGCCTCCCCACGTTGCAGATCTCCCCCCAAAAAGGACAGTAATATACTAAAAAAGCCATCTCAACACACACACACACACACACACACACACACACACACACAATATCAAGAAAACAACTGAGATGACAACCATTTACCCTTTCTTGAAAACCCATTTTTTAATTGTCACCCTGCAGAGATGCAGACGAGGCAATACAGGAGTATTGAAAAGGATCCATTTGTTCAGCTCTTTTGGAGCTGGGGGTGGAACGCAACGTACGGCTAAGCCTCTTCTTCCGCCAGTAAATGTCCTCCCACTCTTCTCCCCCCCTCCCCCGGCGCACCCGCTAAATCGGTGCTAGACATTCTCCCAACCCTAGGGTTGTCATATTTCAAAAAGTGAAAATATGGCAATGTGTTGGGCTTTATTTTATTTTTATTTTTTGCAAAATCTCCACCCCACCCCACCCCAAGTTTTTTAAAGCTATTTTAGGAAAATCACTTCCAATATGGGCTGCCATGCGCCTGGACGTTTTTTTCGGCAGACGAATCCCGGATATGTCCAGGAAATTCAAGACCTATGGCAGCCCTGCTCAACCCTCTGCAGCAGATTTGATGAGGGTGTGAAGGGGGCAGCGGAGTTCTATTGCTCAAGTGGAAACCCTTGAGATAAGGGGATAGCAGCACACCCAAACACAGTGGCACGTACCTGAGATTTTCACAGAGTCCTGATCCGACACTTTCTTTATTTCAGCTGCGAGCTTGCCTGGTTCCACCGCTTCTATTTTTCCTGGGATGTCTTCAGTTGCTGATAAGGTGGTATACGTGCTAATGACCAATACTCCCAAGCCAATCCACAGTATGATCTGTGCAAGAGATGTTTCAGATCCTTTAATGGCAGGTCCAAATAAAGTGTGCAAGGAGGGGTGGTGTTGGAATAAAGACATCTAACAGAAACTAGAGGCCTGGGGGCAAATATTAGGCTGGTTATTTGAAAACTAACATCTCTCTCTCTCAGCTTTGCAACTCCTGACCACAGGCACCTCTCCCCTCTGTACTCCACCAGTTTTCCTTATCACTCATCTCCCCGCCACAAACTTCTTCTCTTGTAATATTATCTCTTCCACACTTCTTTCATAGATCTCTCCCCCAGCTTCCCTTGCCCTGCTGCCTTCTCGGGTCCCTTGCATTTCCCTTTCCTAAGCTCCTGCTGCTGCTTCTTTTAACACCTTCTGCCTGTCTTTGCCTCCTTCTCAGCGACTCAGCCAATGGAGACCCTTTCTTTCTTCTTTCTGCCCAGGAGTGCTCTCTGTGACATCACGGCAGTTCAACCAACCACAGCAGGGTTTCAGCAACACCACTACCACAAACTCCCTTGGAGCACTACAATATAGATTGTGTCTCATTAAAACTGCACTTTACAGTGAACTCACTAACAGTGCAATCTACCAGTGAAAACTATGCATGCGTAAGTCCTTCCGTGTAAGTGCTGTTAAGCTACACAGATTTCCAAATACTTCCATATGCCTAATTCGTGGATTGCACCCCAACTCGTTAATCATCAGTGTCAGATGATCACGACTACCACTTTACAGATGAGGACTGAACAACTGATATTTTGCAGCGGTTTGTTTCTTGCCACTTCAGATAAAGAAATAATACAGAAACCTGGCTGTTGGAAATTCCTTATAAAGGATCACTTGATCAGGTATAAAGCTTCTATAAATCTGGAGATTGCCATCTGATAGGGTTGCCATATTTCAAAATGTGAAAATCCGGACACAAAAGTTGAGCTTTTGGGGGCAAAGTCCATCCTTCCTTCCTTCCTCCCCCCCTCCTTTTTTTACCCAAAAGTTGTTTTGTTTTTTGTGTGCAAAATCACCCCCGAAATTAAAGTTTTTAGCTATTTTTAGGAACGTAGACTTCCAGCTATGTCCGGGACATTCCAGATGTATGGCAGCCCTGTCATCTGAGCAGATATCCTTAGGTGCAGCAAATGAACATGCACAGACCCACAAAAATGTTTTATGAGACTTCAGCACAGTGGGCGTGGGGAAGTTGTGGTGCTCCAGAGGTTGTTCAATTCAAATTCCCATCCTCCCTCATGATTTGCCATGCTAGGTGGGGCTGAGGGGAAGGGAGAGTCCAACAACATCTGAAATGCGCCAGATTTCTTACCCTTCCTTTGGGCTCTGCCTGCATATGATAAGCCCGCACCCATCTTACAAAGTCTCCACCCTGAACAATGCAGTTTTCTGTGCATCTTGTACATTCCTGTCACAACCGAATTAGCGGGGGGGACATCAAACTTGATATTTGAAATTCAGGAGGAGAGGGAGGAGAGAGGAAGAACCTGCCCAGGTGTCCTAGGCCTAAGGGTGTACAGCAATTGCTAAACAAGGCAAAGAAGAGAAAGATGGAAGGACAGGACTACAGACATGCATGATCCCATTAACTGTGCTCTGAAGAGCTAAAATGTGCTTGGAGCACCTAACCAGTTTGCACAGAATCTATATTAGATGCAAAAACATCCTTGGGGCGGGAATCTTATTCCACTTTAAAAGGATGTCCAGCCATCATTGGGAGGGGATGACTTGAAAAAAAGGCAACAACATGAGCTCATGATTCAGAATTCAAACCAAACCAAAACAATATGTACTTTCCCGATTGTCGGAAGAATGACTTCTTTGCTCCTCGT
Source organism: Podarcis melisellensis (assembly GCF_964234715.1). Classification (NCBI taxonomy): domain Eukaryota; kingdom Metazoa; phylum Chordata; class Lepidosauria; order Squamata; family Lacertidae; genus Podarcis; species Podarcis melisellensis. Next base: position 27,754,884 of record NC_138529.1, on the reverse strand, counting down.
TCCTTCCTTTCTGTATTCTTCCCCACTAAATTAATCTCCTTCTTGAGAGAAGGGCAATGACAGGCCTAGACAGCATCTTGAGAAGTAGAGACATCACCTTGCCAACAAAGGTTCGTATAGTTAAAGCTATGGTTTTCCCAGTAGTGATGTATGGAAGTGAGAGCTGGACCATAAAGAAGGCTGATCGCCGAAGAATTGATGCTTTTGAATTATGGTGCTGGAGGAGACTCCTGAGAGTCCCATGGACTGCAAGAAGATCAAACCTCTCCATACTGAAGGAAATCAACCCTGAGTGCTCACTGGAAGGACAGATTGTGAAGCTGAGGCTCCAATACTTTGGCCACCTCATGAGAAGAGAAGACTCCCTGGAGAAGACCCTGATGTTGGGAAAGATGGAGGGCACAAGGAGAAGGGGGCGACAGAGGACGAGATGGTTGGATAGTGTTTTCGAGGTTACCAGCATGAGTTTGACCAAACTGCGGGAGGCAGTGGAGGACAGAGGTGCCTGGCGTTCTCTGGTCCATGGGGTCACGAAGAGTCGGACACGACTAAACAACTAAACAACAACAAATTAATCTCTATCCTAAGATTTTTTGCGAGTAGATTATGCAAATGCACGCAATATCGTTTTAATTTTCATGACTGATTGCGGGATTTAGTTGCAAAATTAGAGGGGTCTTGCCTCCTAAGGCAGCAGAATTCTAGACTTTCCTGGTCATTACAGCAGTTTCATTGCTTGTACTAGAATATACCCACACATATTGCACTTTGATTTAAGCTATCCCTTGAAGTTTCAGTAATTTATGGGCTACTGGATAGGGGTGATCAGCTGAGCAGATACACAATAATAACGGATAAACAATATGGGCATCAGGAGCGTTTGCCTCGCTTGAGCAGCAGAGCTGCCAAACTCCAAATGAAAAAGGGTACTGGCAGAGAGAGAGAGAGACGAGCGGGTGGATTGTTGGCTGACAGTGAAGGAGATTTAATTAAACTCTGATGTATTATTTTTACCTAGTTAATCACTGTAATTGTCACTGCAAGGGCTTTACAGGGAACCTGGCCTGCATGTCAACGATGCCACTATTACAGGTGTTGGGAGAACCAAGAAGGCACTGTCAAAAAACCACGCCAGTAATACTAGCCAGAGGGTGGCAAAGAAGTCAACAGGGGTGCAGAAAAGGGTTGGTTAAGGTATAAGGAAACCTCAGGTCTCGCACTCTCCCTCCTCAAAGGGCTAGCAGATCAAGCGGAATACCTCCAAGTTGGACTAGTCTTCTTTCATACAGTTGTACCTCGGCTCCCAAATGCCTTGGGAGTCGAACGTTCCACCTCCCAAACGATCAAAAACCGGAAGTGAGAATGTTCTTTTGGAAGCCAAACATCTGACGGGGCTTCCGGTTGGCTGTGGGAGCTTCCTGCAGCCAATTGGAAGCCACACTTTAGTTTCCGAACGTTCCATTCGGATTCCGTTCGACTTCCAAGGTACGACTGTATTTTGAAACGAAAGAGATATAGGCCCCAAAGCTCACTACGGAGAAGGGGCAGCCATTGAGACCCTCGCACCACTGCCAACTGGGAGGCAGACACCCAAAAAGGCTTCTCTCAAGTGGTTCAGTCCTCTGACTAACCAGGAACAGTGGCCCCTGAAGACTGCACTCTTCTAACAAGGATGTCAAACTTTCATTCACAGAGCAGGACTGAATGCTCATACAACCCCAGCCACACTCTGCGTTCAGAGGCAGCAACATCTTCAAATAGGCAAATCTACCTGTTTGATTTTGACTGTGCAGGGCTGAACTCACCATCCAATCAGTTGATGAGCTACACACTCAACACCAGTTGGTCTGCAGCTTTAGTACTATGACAGCAACTCTGTTTAACCTTTGTGAAGCCCCAGTCTAGCTAATGCATGCTAGAAAAAGTGTGTGTACGTGTGTAGTACATACACAATTTTTTTTATATTCTCCATTTTACAGCCCATGGTTTCTCAGTACAGACTAAAGTTACACTGTCCAGTATTCGCAGCCAAGTGTTTCCTGTGCTCTTTTTATTCATGGGGAAACACTATCTTAAATTAAGGATATACAGTGGTACCTTGGGTTACATATGCTTCAGGTTACAGACGCTTCAGGTTACAGACTCCGCTAACCCAGAAATAGTACCTCGGGTTAAGAACTTTGTTTCAGGATGAGAACAGAAACCGTGCTCCGGCGGCGCGGCGGCAGCGGGAGGCCCCATTAGCTAAAGTGGTGCTTCAGGTTAAGAACAGTTTCAGGTTAAGAACAGACCTCCGGAACGAAATTAAGTTCTTAACCCGAGGTACCACTGTATATAACAAGAAGATAGAATGGATTAAAAATGGGGAAGGTTGCAGAGAATGCAAAGGGTAGAGGAGGAAGAGAGGAGAAGTGGCAAAGTTCTTCACAGAGGATGGGCCAGCACAAGGCCAGATGGCAATCAGTTATAGGCATTTCACAGAATTAGCTTCAACAACCAGTTTCTCACAGATTTTATTAGGGAAGAGATTTTTGCAGGGCATCAAATGGAGAGTTCTGCAATTTAAAAATAAATAAATGTGGGAACAGGTGGTCCATGCCCAAGGAGAAAATGAAAGACACTTTTGAGACAGGGATTGACAAGATCTGCCCTTGAGAAACGGAACACTGAGACCCAGACAAGCAGGTCGGAGGGATGAAGGGTTTTGACTGCCACGGAAGAAGACATCCGTGGGGGAAGAGAACAGAGTAAGGACAAAGACATGGATGAACTGAAAATTTGGTCAGGTATTCAGCCATTCTGGAGAATAAAACTCGGGAGATCAAGAGAGCCAAACGTTAGCCAAAGTGGAAGGTCTCTTGATAGCCCTTCCTAACAGACTTGAGGCAGTGAAGGGACCAAATCCTTGGCCAGAGTCATGAAGGAAAAGGCAGCAAAATGGTCAACCATTCCCACAGGAGCGTGACTTTATGGAACTGGTGTGCAGAAAAAGCCAACATCTTGTCAGGCTGGACATTTCTGTACGTTCTGCCCTTAGCACTGCCCTTGACCACTTCCTGAAAGCTAGGGGATCTGAGGCCTCTGCATTGGGAGCATGAGTGAAAACAGAGCTTGTGTCAGCTCTCAGCAAAGGAACGGCGTAGAGAAAGAACACAGAATTTCTGCGAATGATTCCTAAAGCAACAAAACACGTTCGAGAATGATGCACTTTCAGACTATTCACTTTCCCTCCTTCTTTTCCTCACTAAAGAAGCAGAACGTCTTCATCATTATTGATCAGAACAGGAATATAGGAAGAACAGGAGGCCAGCTTTTACCATAGGACACAGTGCCCCACTTTAAAGAGCCAAAATCATCCAGTACAGTTGGCCTATCAAAGAAAATCCTCACGGTCCATATCAAAATTTGCATTTGTGAGGCTGAAACCTTGTGCAGAGCCAGACAAAAACAGGCAAATTCCCTGTTGCAGAAACGCTGTCAGTAAACTTCAGCCCTCTCCTATATTGTGCTCTGAGCCCAGGTTAGCACCTCTAAAACTGGATTCACACAGAATTGCTTTACATGGTTTACTGGCTCACATCCATCCTTCAGATGACTGTACTCCCATAGACTCCGATAGACTATGCTCCCATGAAAATCCAAAATGGACATTGTGTGTGTCATTTGTCTATTTTAATTTAATTCATGATAGATCATTTAATTTAATTCATGATAGATATGAGTCAGGCAAAGGAAAAAGGGAAGGGAAGGAAGGGGAGACATGTACCCACTTATCTTGAAAGATTGAAAAAAATATTCCCTGGTAGGCCTGCATACATGTCCTCAAGCCTGAGTTTGAATCTGTCTTACTTTTTCTGCTTTTTACAAAGCAGACTATTAAGGAATTCAATTCTTCCACCCCACCCCCCATCTAATACATCTGTCTTGCCTTAAAACTATCAGTTGTTAAAACCAGTATTATAGTATCCCCAAACTGCTGATATTTGAGCAGACAGCTACTGACATTTCTTGTGACCATCAAAGTAAACCTCCCTTATCTCAGCTTAACCTACCTCACAGGGTTGTTGTGAAGATTAAGGGGAAGGGAAAGGTGCACAATTCCCTAGGCTTCTTGGAGAAAAGGTATGGCAGAAGAACAATAGAAAGTGAATCTGCGGTATATTTTGGGAAGTTGTTTGTTTGCTGTGCAAACACCTCTTAAGATGTTGTAAACAAATTTTGCATGAAGGTTCCTGAGATAAAAGGTACCGGTAAGTTTTCGTCTGTGTTTAGATACAAATTGGATGCCATTTTGATTGATTTCAAAACTGCACCGAGTTCTTTGGTGCCTTAGAATCCCTGAGCAATGCCAGGTTAAAAAATAAATGAAGAATGTAGGGCATTATAAGAAGGAAGACGAGTGGCACAATCTAGTTCCTTATTGTCCTCAAGGACTGCTTAGTTTTCAAGGCTTTCAATCAGGAATGAGCCTTTCCCAACCTGAACTGAGATGTCAAGGACTGAGCTTGGGACAATTTCCATGCAAAGCTTGTGCTCTATCACTGAGCGCAAGTTTCCCCAACACCAGAAGCCTCTTTGTACCAGGGTCAGAACCTCAGTGCCTCAATCCCCGTGTTGTCTGCTTGGACTGGCAGGGGCTCTCCAAGCTCTCGAGCCAGAGGTCCTTTTGGTGTGACACACTATTGGTTCTTCAGGGATTGAAGTGTGAACAGGAAGGAGGGGTGGCATTCAGTAAAGGAGAGACAAACTCCTGAGGGAGAGGCACTTCCGTTTCTACTTCAACGTGGCTGCTGGTATTTCTTTCTTATAACAGTTCTTCCCACCACCATCTGCCCGATACTTTTAGCTGGAGATAACAAATATTGGACTGAGGACCTTCTACATGTAAGCAGGAACTCTACCATCACTATGGTCCTTCCCCATGGCAGAGGTGGTGGAGAGTGCATGTGTGTGAGATGCTGAAAACAGGACCGAGTTAGGATGCTCAACCACAGCTTGCAGTTATATCACAGACTTGAAGTCAGGCATTTGGAGTTTCCAAGGCTGGACGTGCTGCCTTCTTCCCAATCGATAGAGATCAAAACACCTGAGAAGCCAAATGAAGCTTATTCTCTTTTTTGGACAGTTCTCCACTTAGAAGTACAAAGCAGTAGAAATAGAAGCAGGGTGCAAACACCGCTGGCTAAGACCCAAAGACGGGCTATGTGCATGCGAGAGAGCAGCTGGAGCTTTATTTTCTCTGCTTTTGATTTGGTTTCTGCAACCCCCACTGCTGATAAGAGAAGCCACCATTCGCTTTAGAAAGTAGCTTCTCTCTTCAGCCGTGAGCACAGCCGCAGCCATACAGAAAGCAGAGCTCCGGCTGCACGTGCTGTTCTCTCCTCCGCAAGCCTGTCCTGTCCTTTGTGGGAAATTAACTTTATTTGGCTTCGCCGGTGTATCAATCTCATTAAGTATAGAGCCAACACACCCAAATGCCTCGCTTCACCTCCTGACATACTCAAAGCTGAAAACTCAACAACCCCATCATTCACTCAAGCATCCCATCATTCACATTTTCTTCAGAAGTAATGTCTCCAGTGTTTTCCTGGCCTTGGTCAGCTGCCTAGCTCATAACATTTAGCGTGACTAAGAGGGCTTCAGCCAAAATGAAGGTAAAGGACCCCCGGATGGTTAAGTCCAGTCGAATTCGACCGTGAGGTGTGGTGCTCATCTCCACTTTCAGGCTGAGGGAGCCAGTATTTGTCCACAGACAGTTTTTTCTGTGTCATGGGGCCAGTATGACTAAACCGCTTCTGGAAATTGATCTAAATGGATAAATAAGAATATGCAGGAATGGTGGGGAAATGAAAGGAACCAGATAAGGGGAAGAAGGGAAGTCGTTGAATGCTTTAATTAAAATAAATATATTAACGGTGGAAATGTATATTTGACTGTGATTTTGGAAATGGTAATAATGAAAATTATATTTAAAAAATAAAAAAATAAACTGCTTCTGGCACATGGGACACTGTGACGAGTACCAGAGCGCATGGAAATGCTGTTTACTTTCCCACTGCAGCGGTACCTATTTATCTACTCGCACTGGTATGCTATTGAACTGCTAGGTTGGCAGGCCCCATTGTACGGATTCGAACTGCCGATTTTACGACTGGCAAGCCCAAGAGGCTCGGTGGTTTAGACCACAGCGCCACCTGTGTCCCTGCTTCAGCCAAATCTGGTATTTCAAACCAATATATAAAGTTCTGCGTTCTGTGCTTCTGCAAGTTCCTGCAGTTTTCCCTCTTCTCCCTTCCACCACTCATTCTCTGTTTCCAGCTCCTCACATCCTCTATCTCCTGGCCTTCAATTCGTTCTCTGAACCACTCCCACCTTTCCTTTGCTAGGCTCTTGTTTGCTCTGCCCCTCCTTGCTTTGCTTGGGGTCCTTTTGCCAGCCATACCCTCTGTAAGTCCGGAACAGTTCAGCCAATGGCAACTAGGCTCTTAGGATCTGAACAGCTCAGGCCCCTCAGACTGCCCCAACTCTCTTGTGACAGCCAAGAGGCTTGGCCAACCTACTGCCAGAGACTTTGTCACCCTCACCAAACCCCTCTGCACATAACGTATAGATTAACCTGGAAAGGTTGACCGGTGTTGTGACACCCCCGGCCCCTCCCTGCCAAGCTACCCTAGAACCTCATGTTTCTCATCATCACCTCGGGGAAAAGCCTGATTTATTAATTCCCAGAAGAAGACGGAAAAAAGACATATTCCAAGCACAGGCTTTCTGAAAGGGTTAACGTCTTTAAAAGTCCCCTTCCGATTTGCAGGTGACAAGACCGTTAAATATAATGGAGATGACAAGGCATCTGTAGGCAATGAGCAGAAGTGACCTCAATGGAAAAGGGAAGAAAAATGGCCTCTTTTTCTTGAGCTTCCCGTAATGCCAGCAAAGTAATTAACAAGATGGTGGGTGAGAGCACTTAAATAAAAATAAAGGAACTTTGCCTGCTTCTGTGTCACCCGTGGGTGATAGTGGGAGGACAGTCGCAGAATGACAATGAACTGAAGTAGAGGCTTGGGAAGGCTGAGGTGCGACGTGAGGTCAGGGAACCATTCCCAGATGGAGGGCATCAGGGGCCAAAGCTGAGGAAAGTGGGGGGGAGGGTCCCTGGAGCCTTGTGGATATATCAGCAGCAGCAGATGTTGGGTACAGTACAAGGAAAGAGCAGGAATGATTTCCAGGTTCAGGGAATGAGAGGCCAAGAGGGGAGTTCCCAAAGTAAATTCCAGTGGTGGTTTGGCCTAATTGGCACCTGGAGAATCACAAAAGAGCTCATATTCAAACGCTTGTCTTCCTCCACCTGCCCAACCACAATGTTTGAGGGGGGGGGGAGGGAGAGACACCGAATCAAGACAAAGGGGAGCCTCCTGAAAGCTTCAGGAATGGAAACACGAGGCCTCATCTGCACTCTGCGTTTAAAGCAGTATCATACCAGTATCAAACTCACTCTGCCCGTATGGAACCAAGTGTACACAAACCCCTATGGGCACGGGTTTTGTCCCTGGAAATGCAACAGTAGCTGTTGGTGATGGGGGGGCGGGCAATACAGTGGTACCTTGGGTTACATACACTTCAGGTTACATACGCTTCAGCTTACAGACTCCGCTAACCCAGAAATAGTACCTCGGGCTAAGAACTTTGCCTCAGGATGAGAACAGAAATCGTGCTCCGGCAGCACGGCAACAACAGGAGGCCCCATTAGCTAAAGTGGTACTTCAGGTTAAGAACAATTTCAGGTTAAGAACGGACCTCCGGAACTAATTAAGCACTTAACCCGAGGTACCACTGTAATCCTGCAACGGCAGCATTGGGGGAGGGGGTTCCAAAAACAAAGCAACCCACAACTGAGCAGGAAGCAACCGCTTTTCTCACATGGTGAAGGTAAATCTGGCTTTAAACAAAAGGCTCCTCCTTCATCCCACAGAGGTGTGATCTTGCTCTTTGGACATGCACTTTCACTGCATGATGGGAATCACTATGCCAGGAGGGAAATCGCATCTGCTGAATCACGAGCATGCATGCGAAAATGCTGTCAGGTGCATAGAAAAAGCAGCTGGCCTAGAACACTTAAGTATTATGCATTTTCTGAACTGCTCTCCAGTTTCAGATTGATCTGTGAAGCATAGAGAATCTGACATGGAGGAGTGCAAAGTATTACTGAAATTCAAAATATGCTGTAGAGATCTACAGGGCCTGGTGCTTCCCCACCCTCTCCTACAGCACTGTCCCCCCAAACCAGGAGGGGATTGAAAAGGGAGGAACAGAGGAAGTTTCCGCGCAGGCACAGTCTCCAGCTGCGTGCATGCAGCCCGTTTGAGGATGATACATAAACTGGGGGAGGTTCCCCTGTTGCTGCAACTGCTCTATAGATGCTGGATGGGTGTGCATAGCTATCCAGAGCTGAAGAAGCGACTGTAAGTGGTATCTTTGACCATAAATGCTTAACTATCTGCTATGTGCATTCCTTTGGCAAGGAAGCGCGCTTTGACATCCAGCCACATTTGGAATGCTGCAAACAGTTCATGTTGCCCTTTCTCAGAAAAGCTTTATCTCACAGGAAAAGACATAAGGAAGAACAGCCACAGCAGTCAAGGACTTGGGAGCACATACAAAGAAAGCATCTGGGGATTTTTAGCAGGGGCAGGGGGGAGGCGACAAAGGGGGAGATGATAGAAGACTATAGCAGAACTTGGGGGTTGTCCAGTAAAATTGGTAGGCGGTAAGTTCAGAGCAGACAGAAGTTCATACTGTTTCATGCAAAACATAGCTTTGGTAATGTCACAGGAAGTGATGGTGGTTGAAAAATAGGTGAGCCAAATTCATGGAAAACAGAGCTCTCAGCCATGACAACGAAACAAAACTTGCATGTTCAGAGACAGTATATATTTAATTACAGTGGTACCTCGAGTTACAAACGCTTCAGGTTACAAACTCTGCTAACCTGGAAGAGTTACCTTGAGTTACTTTGCCCCAAGATGAGAATGGAAATCGTGTGCCAGCGGCGCAGATGCAGCAAGAGACCGCATTAGCGAAAGCACGCCTCTAGTTAAGAACAGTTTCAGGTTAAGAACAGACCTCTGGAACAAGTTAAGTTCGTAACTAGAGGTACCACTGTATACTAATGTTTTTATATCAAGTTCCAAAACCACATTACTCCTCCACCCACACCATCAGCAGGCTTGGGGGACCCCAGTTTTACAGACACAAGAAACAAAAAGCAAAAACTTAAGGGGAACCCTCCAACACATTCCAATGAGAACTGAACATGCTCAGCAACCACAGAAAGTCAAGGGTTACAGAGTGGACTTCAGCTTGCACGACTGGACTTTTCCTTCCTCTCCTCCCATCTCCCATTCTAGGTCCCTTCCCTCCCAAAGGAACCTAGAACAACAACATATACTAACGGCAATCTCAGATACTGTGTTTTGACACTTTTTCAGCCAAAGAGGGGCTACTGTCAAACAAGTGGGAGACATCTGCATTCTCCTGGAAATCCCAAGGCTTGCAAATGCAAATATAAATGCAAATATAAATATAAATATAAATATGGGGTGGAAGTAGCCCAGTAAGGACTGAGAATGCTCAGTAGCTGCAGAATGCTGATTGTCTATTGCTGTGTGGGTGGGAGTGGGGAATGCAAAACCCAGGTGCAGCGGAATGGACTGAATATTTTCTGAAAAAGGCTCTGGAGAGCTGGCACACTGAACAGAAGCCCTCCAAGCCAAAATGGTTTGTGTCAGATCTCACTTGCACCTCTGAATTCCAGAACATGGATAAATACAGCAGGGAGGAACTTTCACCTTCATGCCATGCTCATGGGCTTCCCAGATGGGTCATCGTTGGAAACGGGACGCTGATGGACCCAGAGCCTGATCCAGGAAGCTTATTCTTGGTGGCTATTTCGTTACAGATTGTTCAAGGGCCAAACTATGTGACAGAAAGCCACATGTAATGTTAACACGACCTTCTCTTCTGCAAAGTGCCCTTGGGAGAAGGCGCTTTGTACTAGAGAAAGAGTGGCGAGGGGGGAGGAAGGGAATGCTTAACCCTTCTCTGCCACTCGCTTTATCCCCACCATTGTTCCAAACCCATGTTTATCTTGCAATTCTGGGCCTCAAGCGCACTGAGCTTCGCAACGTAGAAGGGTCTGTTGGGCTAGTATTACACACAGCTGCAATGTGACATGTAGCTTGATCCTCAGACATCATTAGTCTAAAAGAGGTGCTAGCTGTCAAGTGAGCAGTGCAACACAGAGCCTTTTAGCCATGTATGAATCTAGACTTCCAGACTAATGATAACGGTGATTAAAAACAACAACAACAACCAGATGCAATTCCTTAAGCATTCCACATTGATCCAGCTGAAAAATAAGCCGGGGTGGGGGAGGAGTGATGGCTGCAAAATTTGCAAATTTAAGAAGTGAATGGAAAATGTGAACACCTATATAGAAGAAGGGCTGAATGGGCCAGGCAGGTGGGAAAGCTCAGCTTAACCATCTTGTTGACTTTGCAAAGGTTTAGCATACACCGCCACAGATGCAAAACTTTTGTGCAAACCTGCAATGGTTAGAAATGTGGTCCTTTTAAGAAGAAGAAAAAGAGAGTCTCAGTGTTCTGCATTTGCTGCTACAAGATGGCTACATCTCATGCTACCTGATCGCAGGCATGTTGGCTTCTGCCTTTTCGTCTGCTAACCAGTGTCAGAGAAGAATCACTACATTCCTCCCCGCCCCAAACATCTATCCTCACAAATTTTTCTTCAGTGCTTTAATTTGTAAAGGATCAGGTATTTCATGGAAGGGTTGTACTTTATGAATGTTGTAATCCGCTTTGAGAGCTCTGTTCTAAAAGCGGGGTACAAATCTAATAATACAGTGGTACCTCGGGTTAAGTACTTAATTTGTTCCGGAGGTCCGTTCTTAACCTGAAACTGTTCTTAATCTGAAGCACCACTTTAGCTAATGGGGCCTCCTGCTGCCGCCGCGCCGCTGAAGCACAATTTCTGTTCTCATCCTGAAGCAAAGTTCTTAACCTGAAGCACTATTTCTGGGTTAGCGGAGTCTGTAACCTGAAGCGTATGTAATCTGAGGTACCACTGTATATATAAAAAAGAATAGCCTATGTATGCAATTCTCTCTTGCCTCTCTCAGTGACTTTGCTCTTGCTTCGGGAAGCCTTTCAAGAGAGAAAGGCAGCTAACATTTCCCCATCATGAGAGCCAGCGTGGTGTAGTGGTTAAGAGCGGTGGACTCGCAATCTGGTGAACCGGGTTCGCTTCCCCGCTCCTCCACATGCAGCTGCTGGGTGACCTTGGGCTAGTCACACTTCTCTGAAGTCTCTCAGCCCCACTCACCTCACAGAGTGTTTGTTGTGGGGGAGGGAGGGAAAGGAAAATGTTAGCTGCTTTGAGACTCCTTAGGGTAATGATAAAGTGGAATATCAAATCCAAACTCCTCTTCTTCATCATCACAAATCAAGCATTTTTGCTTGCAGACCTTCGAGCAACTTTCTCCAACCTTCAGTCTGCCCCTAGGTCTGGCCCGCCATGCTAAGTGAGGATACAGGCCTACAACAGGAATCACAGCAAAAGGTGAGCTTCCCAGGTCATCTGCGCCTCTGCAAGCCTAGCCCAGGGTCTGTACACTTCCCCATGTTGCTCAGTTCCTCAATCATATTTCCAGCATCCCAAGCTTTTCAACTGAGCTACCCGTGCCACTTAATCCAAGCTGCCGTTCTTGGTCTCTGGCTCGCTGCCAGCTGTTGACTGACCAGCTGTCTGTAATAATTAACAACTCCAGTTGGCAGAATTAGACACCCTTTTCCCGGCCAACAAAAACATCTGGGGATGTATTTTTCCCTCCCCCCATAGGAATGGTTCCGAGTTGGAGGGGGGGGAGAGCACATGTTTCACTCGCCTCCTCCAGGGTCCACCTTGAACTGTGAAACATACACCATCCTTTGGTACAGGGCACTCAGTTTCTGGTATAGTCCCATGACTGGCAAATGGGCCAGTCTTTGTAAATGGCAGGTCCATGAGCTGAGAGAGAGAGAGAGAGAGAGAGAGAGAGAGAGAGAGAGAGAGAGAGAGACCTCTCAACTGAGGAGGGTTTCATTTACTCATAGGAACAAGCTCGTTTGTAAAACTAGTTTGTTTTAATGAACTATGTGCTGCCCTTCAATTAAAAAAACATGTTCAGGGTGCTTTGCAACACTATCAATACAGCAGAACTATACTACAAACAGCTGATGAAGGCAAACTGTTGGCGCAAACCTAGCAGCAATGAGTTATATCGTCAAGGGGCATGTGGGGACATAACAGAACAACTGGAATCAAGAGGTCAACTCTGTTGCTTCTGATATGCTCTACTGCAACTGTTTGCCACCTCCTTCTCTTCCCTTGTTAGCCTAAAGCAGAGGTGGTAGCTAGCAACTGTTTGCTTGCCTATTGCCTCAATATTGCCAATTTGCTATGCTGATGCCTCTTGGGCAAGGAAGGCCCAGAGGGCAACCCTGGTTGGGGTAAGGGCAAGTGAATAAACCAATTTGTCTGAAAACTACATACAGTACAAAGTTGCATGTTGTGGGAGGGCGGGGTGGGGTCGGTGGGAAGGATACTCCAGGCCTATGTAAAAACAGAATATAGGGGCTGCACTGGCTACCAATTAGTTTCCGGGTCCAATTCGAAGTGCTGGTTTTGACCTATAAAAGCCTTAAACAGTTCAGGACTGCAATACCTTAAGCACCGCCTCTTTCCATATGAACCTACCCGGACCCTGAGATCATCTCCTGAGGCCGTCCTTCATGTGCCTCCTCCTCAAGGGTCCAGAAGGTGGAAACATGAGAACAGGCATTCTCTGCAGTGGCTCCCCATCTGTGAAATGCTCTCCCCAGGGAAGTTCGCCTGGCGCCTTCATTACGCACCTTTAGGCTCCAGGTAAAAACATTCCTTTTTAACCAGGCCTTTGGTTGACCTGATCAACATCCCATACCCTTTTAAAACATGGATCTTATTTTATTTATACCCCGCCCTCCTCAGCCCGGACCGGGCTCAGGGCGGCTAACACCATAAAAACCATTGATTAAAATACAACTTAAAAACAAGATTAAAATACAACATTAAAATGCAGCCTCATTTCAGTAGAAACTCAAATCAAAAACTTTTTGGGGATGAAAACGTCAAATCTTCACCAAGGCCAACTATCCAGACTGGTCCTACATGGGCCAGAAAAAAGCCAGGGAAGTCCCCAAATAGGAGTTCTATCACAGAAGGAGAAAGAAAAAAGAAAAGAGGGGGAGGGGATCAAGTTGATTCCAAGCCAAAGGCCAGGCGGAACAACTCTGTCTTACAGGCCCTGCGGAAAAAAATCAGATCCCACAGGGCCCTGGTCTGATGAGACAGAGTGTTCCACCAGGCCGGAGCCAGTGTTGAAAAGGCCCTGGCTCTGGTTGCAGCTAATCTAACTTCCTTAGGGCCCGGGACCTCTAGGGCGTTGCTATTCAAATTATTATTATTATTATTATTATTATTATTATTATTATTAATAATAATAATAATAGGCAGAGAGAGGGTAACACAAAGTAGGTCATGAGTAACCAACAGGTAGGCCAGTCACTTTCTCCTTTTAAAATCTTTTCTGTTTGCACACATAATGGAACAGCCCACATTATTGAGAAAGTTCCGGAAATGTGTAGATCGGTCAGGCACCATAGTGTTTCCTTGGTCAAGTTTCCCACTAGTTCCTAATCACAATTTCCCTACTGCTGTCCCTCCTCAGAAACCTCCCAACCCCATTCAACAGATCCTGATTACTACCACCACCAGCAAGCCACATACTGCAGTGTGAAAAGTACATTTCCACAAAACCAAACTGGATTCATGGCTCTCTTTTAGCTGTTTACACAGGAGAGATGTCTTTCCTGAAGCTGTGCACAAGCACACAGCCAAAGAATCCCTGGTTGGCCTGCATAACCTGTTGGCCTAGTGTTCTGTGCAGAATGGTAATTTATTTCAAGACAGACATTTCCGCTTTGCTTGCCTTGTCACTGGCCTGCCAGGGTCAAGCAGTCAGCAAGCCCCATGTTTTTTGACTGTGAAGCAGCTGGCACTTGCCTCTGGGCAGCTAATATAACTCTCTCTCTCTCTCTCTCTCTCTCTCTCTCTCTCTCTCTCTGTGTGTGTGTGTGTGTGTGTGTGTATTTATTTTGCTGTGCGGAAGTCTTCTACTCAACCTTGTGACAGACATGCTCCTTCCCTTCAAAAGCCCAGGCTAGAGTTCAGGCCTCTACCTATAGTTAATGTAGCATTAGATCAGGACCAACGATTGGCCCAAATGGCCTGTCCAACTTGCTTACTCTTTGGCGCTGGCACAAGGTAATATAGATCACATGGTGGAATGATAAGGGGCAACTAAAGACGGAAGGAATGAGCAAGTTCTGTACAGCGATGCAAATCCCCAATGCCTCTCTGCAAAGTCATGTCTCAATAATAGCCTCTGCATCTTCTCCACGTTTGAGATGCAAAAGCTGTTGAGATCTCCCGGAGAAGTGGGAAGGTGAAAATTATATTTTGGACACGATACGGTAGTGGAGGAACAGGACATCCCTGGAGCCTGAACATCCTGCTCCTGCACAGCAAGGTCGTTCAAAAAAATCCTTCTTGATTAACACAGCATATATACATGCAAAAGCATGAAAGGTGTAAGTAGGCACCCTTCCAGTTCTGTGATGTATCACAGTACAGGTCAGTAACGCCAATGCCCTATTGCAGCTTTGCATTCATGGCACTGACATGACAAAATATTCTATACTGATTTCAAAAACCTACATATTTAAGGGCCCCCCCCAAAAAACCCTATTCCACTGCTAAGCACTAGCAGACCTTTAACCTCAGAGCAATGACAGCATGCCTGAGAATATTTAAATTATGGTCAGAGAGAATGACAAGTCCACCTTGATTTCAATTCCATTTTTTTAAAAAGTAGCGAAGTGGGGGAAATGAAAAGATGGAAGCTAGTCTTGAAGGAAGAGAAAGTTGAAAGTGGCATGAAAGTACAGTATTTACTTTAATCTAACACACACCTCAATTTTCAAAACCTTGAAACCCAAAAAGGGTTTGCTGGCGTATGTAAATGCGCCACCAAATCTAATGTGCACTCTAATTATCGCAAATGTAATTTGGCCAAAAAAGTGCACATTTCTTTCAAGTAAATATGGTAATAATCTTTGAATGAACCAGGACTTTAACGGTGGGCTTTTTATATTAAAAATGCTTAGAACAAAGAGAAATATATTTTTGTAACAACACTGCATCTGTGTGCATATTTCTTTTCTTATGAATAATTTGTTGTTGTTGTTTTGCTGGAACCCGGAAGTCAACGGTCAGCAACAGGGCACACAATGCTAAGGAGGGGTGCCAAGAGCGGGGCTCTTAAGGTCTTTTAATACTGCATGCTGGAAATGCTAAGGCATGGAGCACACTGGCCCGGGGACTGCAGGCAGCTATTAATGTGCTTCTTAGGCTGCAAGTGATAAAAGCAGGGGCATTCCAAGGTTACCCAGGCTAAAATGTGTGCTTGCTTGCATGCATGCACACAAACACTGCTAGCTGTGTGTTCAAAGTCAGACTGCAATGTCTCCCACTCATGTGGAACAGGAGGTCTGACTGGGTTCCTTGGCGGCAGGGAAATTAACCAAGTTCCCAGGCTCTGTTGCAAGCTGGAAACAGGGTAGGAGTCAATTAGCGTCAGCACTGACCTGCGAGCAAAGGGCATTCTTGTGGATCTTCTTGTAGATGAGAGCTGGGCAGATAAAACAGATGAGGCTTCCCATCGTTGCACCTGTTAGGCCCAAGATGGTCTCCACTGGCAAAGAAGAACAAACAAACTGTGAGCAACAGCTCTAGCCAAGACAGAGATTGCGTTCGAGTTAACTGTTCCTTTAAGTCAGTGGTTCAAAGGGAGTCCGGAGGCAAAAGCTGAAGGTCACTTAGCATGACTCAGACACTCCTCAACCACTCATGAGCAGGACGGTGAAGAATGTGCCTTCCCCAACCTTCCCCCTGCCCTCCTCCCGTATGGCTATGGGTAACACGGGGATTGTAATCCACTTGACAGTGACAGCAGAAGATCACGCCATGACGCTCTGCTTTCCTTAGTGTGACAAAGTGACGCCCGTAGTGGCATACTCACACTCACTAAAGTGGATTAGAATACTCGCTTCACCCTTAAGTACGTGTTGAAGGGCATGGGAAGCACACTTCTAAGCATCCTGATGGTTTCTATGGTCGGATGACAAACGGCACTTAAGGGAAAACTAATTCATGATAAGTGAATTTTGAACATGCAGTCTCTGAGTCTGGATTTCTTAAGGTTATCATGAGGTGTAGAACTTCATCCTTCATGCTGGAGCTTTGAATCAAGACAAAACCTTGAGACAACTGGCTGCAGTTACCCACTGCAACTAAAAACCCAGGAAATCCCTTTTCCCTATTCCCTCTACCCCTCCCTTTCTAAAACCCTTGGGCTTTTTGTAATATCCTACCCAGTGAGGCAGGCTAGGGCAAGAGATAATCACTATCTGGGTGAGGTTCATAGCCAAACAGGGATATGAGTTTTGATATCCCATGTCCTAGTCCAATACGCTAACCATTAAACTACACTGGCTCCCAGACCTTCTGAAGATCTTGATCCAATTTTCTACCTGGCTAAGTTGCTTACATGGAATCTGATAAACCCCTCTGTAGCTCAGTGCTCCTTCGGCCTCCCCTACAAATATATATGACCAGATCTTGAAGACGACACCGGGCACATAGATATTTGATGTCCTCGTCGGTACTATGTATGTGTACCAAGATGGCTGCAAGCAACTTAGAGAACAGAACGTTAAGCTAGGCTTAGTCCCATATAGAACGATGACTGTTTCAAAGCAAGATGTCCCAGAACTATATAAATCCTTGGGAATAAGAATGCAAAAGAAATGGGTGGAAACAAACATGGAGGGCACAGCCAAATGAAAAAAAATGGTGTGCTGATAATAAGCAAACTTTCAGAAGTATAATCACTCCGGTTCTGTGCACAGATACACATCTCTGAATGCCGAGGTATAAAGAAACAGCACACAGACACATATTTAAACTTATAATACCATATGCCGCTATGAAACACCCACAATCATCGGCTCAAGAGGTGGTAGCTAGTAGCAGGCTGCTTATCAACACCCACATACTGTAATGCATGATCTAAGGCAGTTACAAATGTTTACAATATCATCATCTAACTGTGCTAAATTGCACTGGGAGTGGGGGGCGGGGCGGGAGTTGCAGCATTTAAATGGCTTGAACTATGCATAAAGACTCGCTCATTCCCTGTACTGTGTCATGACCAGAAATTACTTCCTGACTAGTCTCTACTGAAGCATCAAGCAAAGGCAGTAAATACCTGCAGATAGGCATTTCCTGTGACTGTGCCGATATTGTCTTTTATTTGAACAATGTATATGCCACTTAACTAAAACAGTCTTTAAGCATTTTACAAAGATACAATACAAAATATAAAAACAATCAGCTATTGTAGAATGCCCCTAAGCACCTTCTCCAGGCACTATGAAACTTTTCTATTTGAAGTAGACTTCAGTAGCTATAATTAAACTAATGTGATCATTTCTACGTGCATTTCAGAATAACTGAATATACATTTTATGCGCGTTCAAATCTTCATAGGCACATGGGAGGCTTTTATATGTGTAATTTAGCCGAAAGGCATGCAAACCTGCTACAAACCCTAAAGACTAGAGATGGGGAGAGTGAAAATGCAACTAATTAAGAAGCAGATTTCACTTACCGTTCGGGATCATGATTCCTCCAACCATGGTTCCAAACACAACTGCTAGTGTCAGGGCTTTAAATCGGAGAGGTGGCATATAACCACCTGCAGCAAATGTCCCATCTTTTTGCTAATTAAAAAAGAAAAGGCTAATGAATCAATCAGTTCTTTTAAATTTTTTTTTTATTTAGACAAAAAGGGATTTTCCTCTCTGTTTCTGGGAACCTGTCTCTGATGTCTACACAGCTGGAAGCATTTGAACTACAGTCTCCTCCCAATATTCCCAACTATTTGATATGATGTGGGCATTACCCACTGAAGCCTAAGCCTTATACCTGTAAGTTTCTAAATTAACCATACCAATGTGGCTTCATGACCGCAGCCTGAAATATCATGAAGGCTATGAGATCACTGCTGCTGGTCAGCATAATTTGGATTACTAAATTACAGATTTTCTCATCTTTTTATTTTTTATTTTTAAAAAAATAGTTACTGAACTTATTTGAAGATGCAGATTAAGAATGAAACAAGCAGAACAGATGCAAAGAGTGAGTTATGAACATAGTAGACTTGAGACAGCTCAATTAACTATACATACTGATAATCTTAATTCTTTCTTTCTCCTTTATATTTTCTTTACAGGATCTTCCCTTTCAGAGTTTTGAGATGAAGAGATAATTCAAAAGGTCCATAGTCGAGTGTATATCAAGGGAGGGAGCAGGCATTATTGTTTACACTTGCAAAGTCAATAAACCCTTCCCTTATTTTCCCAAATGAGTCTTTTATCTCTTGTCCCTTGGTTACCCTTAGTTCTTGTGATAATTTCTCTAAAGACACTTTGCCAAACATTTTGAAACTGCTGCTCAACATTTACGTTCTGCAGCGTCTTCCAGTTCTGAGCTACACACTGCTTGTGCAGCTGAGAATAAATGAATTAACAGCATTTTATGATCAGGATCTAAATTTCTATCCAAAAAACATATTTAACAGAACCAAAGTTGGAGATGAAGATATTCCAAGACCAGCAATCTGACTGTTTTATATAGTGGCTTTAACCATGGAGCATTCCCATCATTTATTTCCATCTATCTATCTAAACTTTATCCCCTAATGTATGCAGCAAGTCATTTGACTCCTTGCCAGACTCCAAAAGCCACCTATAGATGTTATAAACCTCTTATCGCTCCCAAATAACTCAGTGTCTCCTGTTCAAATGCTGTAGGTTGGATTTTGATTTTGTCTTTATATGCCTACCAACTTTAAATGTGTGTAAAAGTTTTTCATGGCCTGGAAGCGAGTTCTTCTCCAAAACAGTGGATCACAGGAGGTGACATTTAGACTTCAAACCAATATGCAGATATTTGAACTAGCAGTCATAAAATAGTTCCTGCGGTCAAGATCCACCTGCAGAAATAATTCTACTTTGCTAGTTACATCATGTGTATTCCGCCCCCCAGTAGTATGTACTGTTGTTACACAGAAGACCACAAGGAACCTAATACACTGCATTAGAGTAGCACAAGTGTCAGAACAGCTTTCCATATAGCAGGCTGGGAAACAAAGTGGTGTAAGGCACAGAAAAGGAGGTAATTGCCACTTCCTTCCCCTATTACTAGAGGGGGGGACCTGTGGTCCTGCAGATGTTGCTGGACTCCAACTCCCATCAGTTCCAGCCAGGGATGAGGAGAGTCGGAGTCTGACAACATCTGAAGAACCACAAGTTCCCCATCCCTACCCTAGGATTTGGTCACACATTGTGATGGCTGGTCTGATACCACATTGTTTCTCCACGATAGAGTTCAGTATGTTTTAGGTCATGTACTACCTTACGGTACCCAATCACCTAAAATACATGGATAATAGCCTGCAGCTGTTTCTACAGGCACTATAGTTATGCACAGGAAAGCTTGCAGCAAGTATCACCATTTCTCCCTGACCACCCTGAAAGCTACTTAATGCTATTTTTCCATAGAAACATAACCACTTTCTCCTTTTTAGTCAAACATAGCAAAACTTGCTCAATACTACAGTTCCTGGTGATGAAGAAATGAGGAGACATCCGACCAAAACGCCACTAAGTGTGACCACCACCTCTAAGCCTGGAAGGGAGTAATTTTGCTCATTCTTTTCACGTGAAAGATAAAAGTGGGAAGTGGGGGAGAGAACAGAGAAGGGCAAAGATGTGAAGACACTCCTGGTTTAAGGTGAGGGAAGCCTAAAAACATCACAGTTAAGTCAAGAACAAGGAACTGTACTGAACCACAAGGGCTTTACCTGTTGTTCAAAGAGTAGGGTATTCAACGCCTGCCGGCAGGGCAGAATCATCATAGGGAACCCAACAGCTACAGACATCATGAACCCCACACGGATCATCTCGGTCACTACATTCGAAGGGAAGTTCATGAGCACATTCCCCTCAATGTCTCCGATGTAGCTCACATAGCCAAAGAACCCCACCTGTTCAAGGAGGAAAGGAGAATTACTTTCAGTGGTCACATACATTTGTTCAACAGAAAGAACAGAAAACTGGGCGTCCCTTGAGCCTGTCCTCAAGACAGTGGAAGACTATCTTCAATTAATCACATCTTTATCCCACACTCCCAACTGATTAGTCCAAATTCTTTAAGCTCTGGCTCATTAAAAAAAAAAGATATCCAAGATCTCACATCACTTTTGTTGGGTTTCTTTATACATTTCCAAATTCCCATGTATCTTTCCCAAGGCTGGGTGACCAGAGCTGCATGCGGTATGAAAAGAGCAGATGCAGAATGGATTTATGACAGAGTAAAACAAATCCTCTACTATGATACAAAGCAGTGGGATGACATTAAGTCATTCCAAGCACCTGGCTATGACAACATGTAAGGATGCCTTCCAAAAAGTGACAATATTGCAATAACTTCACATTTTCCCTGACATCTCGAATGCGAACACTCACTTTGAAGCCATGGCCACATTTTCATCATCATGAGTAGAGATAATGACCTTGGACTGTTCCAAATACTGCTATGGAAGTCAAGATAGTAACCAAGGGAGTAGAAGTAACCGACCCCAAAACATCAACTCTCCCTTGTCATGACGTTCTCTACATTTAATTGGTTTTTATGTGATATATTTTATGTGACATGGCATACTTCATGTTTTCCTAGCAGCCAACAAGCTTATAATGAAGTACTTCAGGCTACTCTACAAAGGAAGGGCAGGATAAAAATCTGAATAATAATAATAATGATGATGATGATGATGATGATGTTACAAGTGTGGTTCATTGCATTCCCATGTTCCAAGCCCAACCAATGGTATTAATAGTTTGATGGTACTGAGAGGAGAGGAGTGACTACAGCTCAGCAAAGGAGGAACTCTAAAGAAACTAATCTAAATGAAAACAAACAAAAAAAAGAGAGAGAAATGAAAGTGCAGAGTCCTCTGTCAAAGTTAGCTTTTAACCCTTGTCTCACACAGAAAGTGGTGGACCCTCCATGCTCTCTCACCTGGGAGCTTTGCTTTCTTCTCCCAGTCACTCCCTTCCCTGTCTCTCACTCAGGATCCTTCCATAAATCCACCACTTTCATGTGTGTGTAATCCTTGGACCCCAATAACAGCCCAGAGCATAGGACAACAAAGGGGGGGGAAAGCAAAAAAAGAGAAGAAAGAAGATAAAAAAGATGGAAAGAATAGAAGGAAAGAAGGAATGAATGAATGAGCTAACTTCTGATTTTTGTCTGTCAGTTAAATAAAATAAATTATTCGAAACATTCACTCTAGGATGATATCCAACTGTTCTGCTTTCTGTTAAGCAATATTTTCTCAGTCTTGAGACCCAAATGTCTGAAATCAATTCATTTTCTTTTCACACAAAAAGTCCAAAAGGGGCTCTCTAACTATTATTAATAATAAATGCCGGCAGTTTTTTTCTCTAGCCAAACGTATCAACTTTGCCTCCAATAACTTCAATATCCATTCCTCCATATTAAACAATAAATATTTCTGCCTTCGTCAATATAAGAGCCTCTCCACTACGATTAGAGATATTATTCCATAGCTCTTTCCCTGCTATGTATCCATTAATTTGCACCCAGTTCTGTAACTTCCGTTCCCATTTCCTGTTGCGCTTTTCGTGATTTTCCATCCTTATCTAAAAAACCCCATCCCTTCCATTTACACTTCTTCTATTCTTTTCCCAATAATAGCACCAGAGATTTGATAGCTTTTCCCTCTGAGTTCACCCCAAGTTATAAAGGTAAAGGGACCCCTGACTGTTAGGTCCAGTTGCAGATGACTCTGGGGTTGCGGCGCTCTGGGGTTACTCGCTTTACTGGCCGAGGGAGCCGGCATACAGCTTCTGGGTCATGTGGCCAGCATGACTAAGCCGCTTCTGGCGAAAACGCTGTTTTCCTTCCCGCCAGAGCGGTACCTATTTATCTACTTTCGAACTGCTAGGTTGGCAGGAGCAGGGACCGATCAAAGGGAGCTCACCCCATCGTGGGGATTCAAACTGCCAACCTTCTGATCGTCAAGTCCTAGGCTCTGTGGTTTAACCCACAGCGCCACCCCAAGTTGTACACAGAGCCAATTCTCTCTCAGCTGTGTTGATGTCAGATGTCACTCCATCTCTCCTTCCATGACTAACTTGTGATGAACACATCACCACTTCTTCCTCCCGCCCCTTCACAGGCATGTACTAGCCCTAACTCTGAGAGCAGCAAAGGGCAAATGAGGAAGATATGTAATGCTCATCCTGATCTCAGGATACTGATGAAACAGGTTCTACTGTTGTCAGTCCCAGTATTTCTAGTACCTGTAGAGGCATCTCTGGTAGGTATGGATCATGTTAAAACTATATCTTTCTTACTGTTCAATAAGAGTAAGGGGTTTTTCCCACACACACTCCAAGTGCTGTCTCTGCTGCTCCGGAAATGTCCCCAGAGAATGTCCATTGCACGTGGCAGAAAATGTCCCCACAGTTGTTTCTACACTTCTACAAAACATGCTCAGAGGAATATTTTTTACTTTGGGAAGGAGATGGAGCAAAGAGGAGTTGTTGTCGTTGTTTTTAAAGGTTTCTTACCGTAATATAAAAGGTAGTGACCACGTTTAGCGACGAGGCAAAGATGGAACTCATGATTTTAACCGACGGCTCATCCAGACTGTCGTAGGTTGGCAAGACCTGGCTGCAGAAAAGCAGGGAAATGTTAAAACATGTCAGGAAATTCTCCCTTGCCGGTAGAGTGTGCTTGCTGACACCTTCCCCACATGGAATTCAGGCACTTGCCTCTCTACTGCAGTTTACGCCAAGAGGTTTCTGAACACTCACAAGTTTAAGTGGTGCCCGTATATTCCTGCTCCCTCCCTCCCTGCCTGCCATTGCCACATGTGCAATGTAAATATTTCACATATTTTAAAAATAAAAATGTCGCAACGTGAATGACCGCTTGTTTGCCTCAGACACCAGTGGCAGAGCTCCAGACAGCACACTGCAGATTATTGTTCTTGGAGCATCCCGAGCTGATAATTAAAGCAATGCGGTGTTTACAGAATAACGAGCAGGAAGAGAGCTAGAGCATCATATTGTCAAAGAGAAAAGTTAAACAACCAAGACTAAACACTGCGCCTGTCGTATTTCAGCACTGATGCTTGAGCTCAACTCACAGAAAAGCGAAAGGGCCAATTACATGGGGCTTGGGTGCTTATGCACATGGAAAAGCTTTTTCCTAACATCAGGTGTACGGCTTATTGCAGCAGCCAGAGGATGCATGGGCCTGACTTGACCACATGCTCTTGAACACACAGGGACACCTTGAGAGGGTAAGTAGATAGGAAGGTCATTTAGGATAGAAGCACTTATGAAAACTACCATGCAAGAAAGTAGGGTGGTGGTGTGGAAATCCTTAGCTCTGCTTAGCAGCTGATTTATCTATTTTTTTAGCTCTCCATCATTCAGAGGACTGGACAGTTCAGTGCTATTTAAGTATTTACGAAAACGGCAACGTCATGCTATCTATCTGGGTACCTTTATTACCACCACTGTTATATACAATGCAAATGTTGCTTGTCAATACAACCAACCCTGAACATATGCTTGTATATTGAGTGGGGAATAGCACAGCAAAGGTAGGGGGAACTCCAATGTTAGGTGTGTTAGTTGCACGTGAAAATCCAACCTTAGGGAAGTTCTTGTGATCTCCAACAAGAAGCCACTTGTAAGCGGCATCTTCCTTGCCATTCCCAACAAACTGAGATCCAAAGAACAGGTGATGTCAACAGCAACCACTGGCCCTGCTGATTCAATTCAGGACCATGGCACTGAAGGGGTGGGAGGTGGGAGTTTGAACCTTTCCAATTAATGTAATTTCCAATTAAATCTGTGCCTCCCAATGCTCTTTGCTTTGTTTCTGTAAATACAACAGAAACAATGTAAAGACTAGCAGGGTTTGAGTAAACACTTACAATTAACAAAAAATAAGTATAAAAACTATAAAGATGAGAATAGAAGGATAAGAGACAATAACAATTTACCATATGAAGATATATGAAAGCAAGCAGGGGGAGTTAATATGGGGGGATGGGACCAGAAGAGGAAGTTGAGGGAAGTGGGGGAATTTTGATGATTGGACATGTTGCAATAAGATTAAAATGCAAAATTCAATATTTTTTATTAAAAACAAAAGAAAACTGTGCCTCTCAATGCTCTTTGCTCATTGCTACAAATGGTGGCACTATGGGGAGTGGAGGGTGGATTTTAGTTGGCAAAAAAGAGCAGAGACTGAAAGGTTTATAACAGGCACCCCCAAACTCGGCCCTCCAGATGTTTTGGGACTACAACTCCCATCATCCCTGGCCAATAGGACCAGTGGTCAGGGATGATGGGAATTGTAGTCCCAAAACATCTGGAGGGCCGAGTTTGGGAGTGCTTGGTTTATAACCACTCGTCACCAGCAACATGACCCCTATTCAAATACCTGTCCTCCATGAATGCTATTAATTCAAAACAAACAAACAAAAACACCCAAGAGGTCTTGTTCATGGATCTCCCTTGTCACATCTAGTTTGGATCCGAGGCTCAACAGGAAGTAGGGAGGCATTCTATGAAGTACAAGCAATGTAGCAATGGGCAAAAATTGAACGTCTGTATCCAGACGCAGCATACCTTACGATCACTCAGTACTGGAGAACAATTACTCAGTACTGCAGAACAAACAGCACCACCTCGCCCTGAATACGAACTCTCCAGAGGCTACTGTCTGGTTGACAAAATGCTGAACTAGAAGGGACTTTTGGTCTCATCTAGAGCTGAAAATCTTATATATTTTAAGGGAGTAATTCTGGAGTCAGAAGGATCAAAAGTCATTTACTGCCTCTGCTTCCTGAACCATCCCCAAGACATTTTGGCTTTCCAGATATAGCTGTAAAAAGTCCTCTAAACCAGCAAGGCACGTCACACACCAAGCCTCCCTGACTCTCGGGACTCCAGCACACACGACAAGCAGCACACCCTAAATGTGTGCGGAGTTTATTTCTGAGGTAAAATGCCCACCCTGAGGGCCAGGCCAGGATCAAGGCATTCAGGGCGAAGAAGCCTTTGTCTGACAAAACACTTTGTATGCTACAGGCTTAGGTTTCTTCACATCACTTGCAATCACATAAACGCCACTCCTCGGGGTAGACGGAAGGAAGATATTTAGACCAAA